>NC_142888.1:92517500-93157916 GCF_051225735.1 Oryctolagus cuniculus
AGGTGATCAATGCTTGAAGTGAGCCCACAGTAGCTACACATCCCATCCACACAGGTGCATGAACTGCACAAATGATGTATGTAGTCCTCAGTGTGACCATGGAGTCCTCTGCAATGACCTACTTCTGGTAGTCAGGGAATTCTGAGCCTCTGAATCCAGACAAAGTGATTGCCCAGAGACCCTGATACACCCCACACCCTATTTTGTAGTCACAGAATTCCCATAGTCATAGCACAAAGGGGTCCCACAGTCAACAGTGAACAGGGGATCCACTCTCTGGCCTGCAAGCCTGCCACTTAGACCAAAGGAGCTGAGATGTTCCTGTGGTGCTCTGCCTTAGAAGTTTGAGGATGGGCACTCATAATAGAGTGAGGGGAATGAAGCACCTCACATGCCTAAGTGGGTACCCCAACCCCAGCCAACCATCCAGGCCAGACTCAAAGTCAGTGGGGGATCATAGATTTATCCCTCTGATAAAATTCCCTAGTTGGGTTCATGCAGGAGCTATAGCAGCCTCTACCTAACTTATTAAGATGGTGCTCACTCCCTGCTAGTCGCTGGGTGCCCTTGAGGGGGCATGGGAAAAGTCAATGTACTCTTCTTTCTCTTAGATAGGTGGGTACCCTACCTCCTTCTGGTGATCCAGGCCAGACACAAAGTCAGAGTGGTCTGCCAGGTTCTTCTTCAGGCAATATCACCAGTGACATAAGTTGCTGCAGACCTCTCTCACTTTGCTCCAAGAAGATTAATATACCTTTACTGGAAAGGTTACTTTTTTGTGGTCAATTAGCTTTTGTTTCTTCTCATTTTATATGTAGTATATAATGGCTTATGTATAATTTGCAAAGCAAAAAAATCTTATAAAGGAATAAAGACAACTAGATCTAATCCTGTCAATAATTAATAAAATTTAATAACTCTTCAATATATCTCTTTTGCATTCAATTCATTCTTTATTTTGATCCATATTTTTTTCATTAACAAAAATTTGGGTAACACCATATGTAATCTTTTTACTTAAGTCATATTGTAAGAATGTCAATAATATTAGGTACTCTTTTTGCCAATTTTTTAATTTATATAATGGGAACACATGTATTTCATACACATTTTTTAACTTTTATTTAATGAATATAAATTTCCAAAGTACAGAATATGGATTACAATGGCTTCCCCCCATAACGTCCTTCCCACCCGCAACCCTCTCCTTTCCCACTCCCTCTCCCCTTCCATTCACATCAAGATTCATTTTCGATTCTCTTTATATACAGAAGATCAGTTTAGCATACATTAAGTAAAGATTTCAACAGTTTGCTCCCACACAGAAACATAAAGTGAAAAATACTGTTTGAGTACTAGTTATAGCATTAAATCTCAATGTACAGCACACTAAGGACAGAGATCCTACATGAGGAGTAAGTGCACAGTGACTCCTTTTGTTGACTTAAGAAAGAAATTGACACTCTTGTTTATGGCATCAGTAATCTCCCTAGGCTCTTGTCATGAGTTGCCAAGGCTATGGAAGCTCCCTGAGTTCACCGACTCTGATCATATTTAGACAAGGCTATGATCAAAGTAAAAGCTCTCCTCCCTTCAGAGAAAGGTACCTCCTTCTTTGATGACCCGTTCTTTCCACTGGGATCTCACTCACAGAGATATTTCATTTAGGTTTTTTGTTTTTTTTGTTTGTTTGTTTGTTTTTTTTTCCCCCAGAGTGTCTTGGCTTTCCATGCCTGAAATACTCTCATGGGCTTTTCAGCCAGATCCGCGTGTCTTAAGGGCTGATTCTGAGGCCAGAGTGCTATTTAGGACATCTGCCATTCTATGAGTCTGCTGTGTATCCTGCTTCCCATGTTGGATCGTTCTCTCCCTTTTTTATTCTATCAGCTAGTATTTGCAGACACTATTCTTTTTTATGTGATCCCTTTGGTTCTTAGTCCTATCATTATGATCAATTGTGAACAGAAATTGATCACTGGGACTAGTGAGATGGCACTGGTACATACCACCTTGATGGGATTGAATTGGAATCCCCTGGTATGTTTCTAACTCTACCATTTGGGGCAAGTCAGCTTGAGCATGTCCCGAATTGCACATCTCTTCCCTCTCTTATTCCCACTCTTATATTTAACAGCGATCACTTTTCATTTAATTTTTAAGAACATATTTCTCCCTCACCCTCTCTCTCTCCCTCTCCCTCTCTTCCATCCTCCCTCCTTTATGATTTTATTTTAATTTTTATAATCTCATACTTTTAACTTTATAATCACAAGCTTAACCCTCCACTAAATAAAGAAATCAATGAATAGTAAATAGAAAAACCACTGTTCCTCAGGAGTATAGATAAGGGCTATAAACAAATCTCAAAATGTCATTTTCAATCATATGTACATTGTTTCTTACTTTTTTTGAAAAAGTACTTCTAATGTGAACATTATATTAGAGTACAAATATATACTATGGTTTTTATGCCAGTCTCCTTGCTTTTGTCTTAGATTTTATTTGCTCACGCAAATTTATGTCTCATAAATAATGATACATTGAGTATTACTGCAATCTATTCTATGTGATTTCTCTAATATTTAACATATGGCATATTTTCTAGGTTGTAAAAATAAGGAGTCATTGAGTAGAATTATTTTAATGCCTATTTAAGCCTTCTGCCAATTTTTTTCTAAGAAGGTATATCGATTTATTTTCTCACAGAGTATGAGTGTATTTTTGATATTGTACCTTTAAAATTGATATTATCCTAATAAAATTGCCAATTTGATAACTTTTGCTTTGTTTTATAAAATTTTATGAAATCCATTACATTTTATAAAATTTATTCTATTTGTAACCCTATTTTATTTAATTACAAAATTTGAGAACACTTCATTTAATTTTTCCTTATGAAATTGAAATATGTAGCATGTTTTACTACATCCTCTCTGCATTTCATAAGGCATGCTGATATAATTTAGTTTTATAGACTTGAATTATTATTACTACATAATTATTTAACTATTGTAGTATTATTTTATGTCCTATTTTGTCTGTGCAATTAATTTTGTTTACAATAATTATATAACTATCTCCATAAATTTGATTGTTATGTTACTACTGCAAACCTATCCTTTAATGCTTTCTTTCAGTTATAGAGTATTTTTATAAAATATGTATTATGAGCTCTGATATAGTAAAAATTTTTTAAAAAGATTTTGATTCCTGAATATTTCTTTTCACCCCTTTCAATGTTGTATTACTGAAAAAATAATATTTTGTTAAAGAATTTAGCAGGAGAAACTTATGGGACCTGGTAGGAATGACTTCTGAATTTAAAGAATTTCAGAATGGTAAATGCTGACCAACACATTTCCTCATCTATTTCCCTATATTTGAGTCTCTAATGTAATGATATAAGTGGTATATTTTCTTATTTATGTTTTTTCTTGCTCATGTCACCTTTATAGATATTTAGCATGTTGGGATGGGAAGGAAACTTTGTCTTTTAACCCTGCCCATCTAATAAAAGCAATTCCTTCTAAGGCTATTTACTTTCTATACCTTGTTCTGTTTTCATTGGCATTTAAGTATGAAGATTGAATAATGTGAATGAGATATCACCATCACAACTTGAAATTACCATTTTTTTTCAGCAGAGTCCAATAGATTTGTAAGACTATCCTGCTTCATTAGAAGGTTTACTATAAATTTAAGATGCTCATGGGGAGTATATATGTTTTGAGTATATGTTGTGTGTGTGATTGTGTGTGAATATTTTATGTCTATAGCATGAAACCAAATGTATTCCTCTAATAGACTCTATTAAAACATAATTTCCAAATTATTATTTTATTTTAAACAGTGATGGGAACCAGTTTCAAATATTAAACTATTTTGTTCACGTTAGTGTTAATGGATCATTACAATACACAGTGTAATTTCTTCTGCTGGATAAATTATCTAATATAACCCTCCTTTCTTATTGGAATGCAGATGAAATCAAAGTTGCTGAACTCTCTTTAAATCAATGCTGACCCTAAAAACCAGATTTTTGGTAAAAACTGTTTGAGATGTGATTCAAGAAATGACAGTAGAATTGATACTGAATTTTTATATTAATATATTTTAGAAGAGAAATTGATTTTCACTTTTCAATCACTTCTGATGAATTAATGCAATTCGGGTGATTTTGAACACACTATGTAGTCAGATGCCATGAATGGGTAAAATAGCAAATTATGTTTTCTTTTGTCATATAGGAATATGACAGGCAATGTTGGTGGTAAGTGCACTTAATAGAATCCTTACCATATGCTGTAAGTGTTGTGAATCCACATTCATTTAAGTTATAAGGAAAAAATATTACAGGAAATGATAGAGTACACCTTTGGCCCAATTTCTGTCTTCAGTATGGAATAATATATGACACATTTCTTATGATTTTAACTAATTGTTTTACATTAAAAACTATCAAAATAACACATTCAAGCTGTGATTAAAATATTATTTACCATGTGATTTTTTTCATATTTTTTGAAATAATACACAATAATCTCAAGTACAAAATAATGAACATCTTCTAATTGTTTTGGCAGGCTTAGTAATTATGTTTTTGAAAACTAGGTGACCCCCCATTTTTAAATGTTTAATAGAAATAGATTAAATATTTTATTAATTATGATAAAGTAATTCTCATGGGCTACATAAAATTAAATTCAAATACAAGCAAACTACTTCCCTCAATGATACATGAACACACTTTCACCAAATTTGGATACCTTGATTTCTAGGCATCATTATAAAAACTGTTTTCTAAAAAATGCTGAGATCTGTAGAAAATAACTTTAAAAAATCTTGGAGACTGGTGTAAAACTTTCTGAATTGTAATTAACTACTTATCTCCGTTTCCTCCTCACATCTCACTAAAGTGGCAATGAAAAATGACTAAATGGGACATAAGCCCATAAAGAAAGAAGATGCAAAATTTTCAAGACTGGAAGTCATATAATTTGGCAAACCACAAAAAACTGACAACTTAAGCTGGGAAGTGATGAGGTAGCATGAAAGCAAATGTGTGAGCCTAGAACCACAGAGATACTCAGCAATTGCAGTAAGACCTCTAAGTATGGGGAAAGAATTGGCTATGTATGTAGATCACCAGATCCACTTCCTACTCCACATGTCTGAGGCTTGAAGGTTTGCTCCCTTCAGTGAACTAGATAGATGTAGGACTTGAGGATTCCCAGTACAGCCAAATGCAAGGACATTGATTATAGAATTAAGATCCCAAGTTCCTCTTGCCTTCTAAGAATCTGCATTTCTGGCAGACAGAAAGCAGGGTATTAAACAATTCTGCTAGCTATAAACTCAGCAGTACAAGAGAGGAGACCTACAGATGTTGATACCTGGGAGTTCCCTGAAGAAATAGCCCAATCATTTTGACATATATGAAGCCAACCATGTATTGATCGATCAAAGTATGATTCCTGCACAAAGTGTCTGATTAGTGTTCTTTGCACTTTATGCTTGAGTATAAATATACAGCTGAAATCATCAGATATTTGAGGAAAATCTGTAACAAGAAAAACAGGAAACAAAAACAATGCAAAATGTAAAATAAATTTGTAGAAAACAAATATATGTAGGGAATAGGAAGAAAATATTTAAAATGCTTAATTACTGTCCTTATAGAAAGAGGAAAAAGTAGATGGCCATGGAAAGGAAATATTCAGGTGACTCAAAGAAATTCTTAAAAATATGATAGTACAAGTTTTAAATAGTAACTTTAGAAGGTGAAGTAGAAATTTCTCTATAGAAACATTGCAAGTTAAAATATAATAACATGTCAAATATCTTGAAACTTTTGATAGATTATGTACTAAATTTGTATTTAATTGAAAGTTAAGGAGAAGGAGAGTGAGAGCTAGAATGAGAGAAATGGAAAGAGGGAGGGTGTGGGGAGCAACTGAGACTAAATTACTGGAACTAGGACTAATTCTATGCATCTGCTCTCCCACAATATGGCACTGGAGAGGAGCAAACAACTTCTACGCAGCTGCCTCCAGTTCGACCAATAACCTGCAGGAGCTGATCCTGCTCCTGATTGGAGGAGAGCAGCGTGCTTGGCGTGTGGGTAGCAGAGTTGGGATTGGTGGAAGAGGACTATAAAGGAGGAGAGAGACAACATGCACCAGGAACATCTGAAGGAACATCCGGATAACATCTGAGCAGCCCCCGAGAGAGCCGGCCGGCGGTGTGCCGCTCCTCCGCGGAAGGGGGAAAGCGGCAGGGGGTGCCGCCCCTCCACGGAGGTGGAGGGGCCGGTAGCTAACCCGGGACAGCGTCGTTCCTCTGCAAGTGAGGAACCGGCAGCTAACCTGGGAAGGGCCGAGCAGAAGAAAGAACAGCGCAGGGTCCAGTGTCGTTCCTCCGTGAATGGGGGAGCGACAGGAGGGAGGTGTGTGGGGAGAGAGAGAGAGAGAGAAAGAGAGAGGGAGGAAGAGAAAAAAGCTAGGAGACCAGAACTCAATCCAAATCTCCCAGGTAGCTGGCAGGGGTCCAACTACTTCAGCTTTTACCTGCTGACCCACAAGGTGCACATTAGCAGGAAGTTGGAATCAAGAGCAGAGTCAGAACACAAACTCAGGTAATATGATGCAAGAATCTCAAGTGGCATTAACTGCAATGCCAAATGCCCACCCCAGAGATATTTTAAAGTAAATACTGAATTCCATATCCAGTCAACGAATTAATCAAATCTTGGGTTAGAATGAAGTGTGCTCGGATATACAAGGTCTCACATTTAATCTCCCATGTAACCTTTCAGGATTCTACTGGAGATAGATCCTCCAAAATGAGAAAACAACCTAAAGAGAAGTTTGATAGAGGAAAGGAGAAATATGGTTATCTTCATAGAATTATATCTATGAAATGAAATCTGTTCTATTTATGCTAACAAAAATTTTAAAAGAGGAATATGAGAAACCCAACATAGAAAACAAGAATGGGAATGGCTATGATCATGTTGAAGGTAGACAAAGTAGGGCTATGTAAGACTTGGTGAACCATCAGCTCAGAGTGAAGCAGGATGAAGAAGGTTCTTGAAAAGCTTCCCCCAGGAAAAGTAATTAAATCTGTGGATTGCTTGATGAATTGAACTAATTGATAGGAGATCTACATCTTTGGTGGAGAGTTTGGGAGAAAATTAGAGAAAAATATGTAGAAAAACTTTGCAAATAAATACAAGTATTAACTCTGAGGATAACAAGTGTAATGTAACAATATAACAATAATATAACAATTATTAATTATAATGTAACAATATAACAATATACCATTCTCTTATATTCTACAAACATATAGTAGTCAAAATAATGAAAGCTGATTTTTTCCAATAAATATATTGGGAGAATAGAGGCAGGTAAGAGTGCATGTTCATGGGTACATACGAGCATACATATGCAAATGTGATTGGGAAGTGAAGAATGTACATCTCTGTCTTCCATAGTAAAAAGTCAATACATTGTTATAAAAAAATGAAAAGCCTAGGAATACCAGTCTGAGCATATTATTTATAACATTGAATGTCAGGTGACACTGCAAAAGAATGGATAAAGAAAATGTAGTATATATGCACAAGGGAACATAATTAAGTCATGAAAAAGAATGAAATCCTGACATTTGCATCAAATTGGATAGAACTAAAGATAATTGCGTTAAGTGAAGTAACTAGACACTAAAAGACAAATGCCTTATGTTCTCTTTAATATGTGGAAGTTGAAAAATGATTGATCTGAACTTAGAATAGTAATTGAAGAGGTTGGGAAGGGTAGGGGATAAAGGGAGGCTGGATAAAGGGTACTATATACAGAGAGAAATAATAAGTTCTGGTGTTCTATAGTACAGCAAAGCAAATATAGTTTACAATAATATAGTATATACTGTGTAAGAGAGGAGCTGGTAGGCTGAAAACACGAAGAAAAATAAAGAAAACGGAAAAGCTAGTTGCCATTGGTTTGTGCTGTGTATATGTACTGTATGCCATCAAATGTATGAGTATTGCATGTTGATCAAACATTTACAAACATAAAGTAATTTCAAAAACATGAGTAGTTGTTATTTCTGAGAGCAGAAATACAGGGTGGAGAAAGATAAAGTAGGGAAAGGCTGGTTTTCTTATAAGTTTTAAATAAATATTTAATTTTAAAATACATACATGGATAATGCTGATAACAATTTATCAATTAATGGAAACAACAAAAATGGAATTGTGCACCTGGTAAAGTCTATGTGTAATGGCCTTGTTAATACTATATTACTGTCTTCAGCTTTCACTAACTCTTTCAACAAATATTTTTTCACATATTAGGCAGTATCCTAAATGTTAGGAAAACATTGTGCAACATTTTTTCAATTTTATAGACTTCCTTGATGAGCCATCACCCAACTTCTGTTGCCCTTCTGTATAACCAGACTTTCTACACATCATAGAATCTGGAGCATTTCATATATAAGGTATTATATAAATGGATATCTAATGAGGAGAGGCTCAAGATATACTCTCTTAAAGGCTGAGATAATTTGAAAGGAAATAGATTTCTTGAAAGAAAACAAATCAAATTACTTTACTCTCATGGATTGTTGACAAGGAAGAATTCTCAAAGTGGTTCTTATGGAATCATACCATGGTTCAATGAATTCCACAGAGCCAAAACAATTTAGAAAAAGATGAACAAAGTTAGAGAACTCATGGTTCCTGCCTTTAGAACGTATTACATTTTATTGTTGAATATTGTGATTAGTGGTATTTTAAGCCTGTGATTATAGATTGGATTAAAATTATATCTTTACAAAAATTAATGAAAATAAAAGGGAGGGAAGGAGGAGGATTGGGGGAGGGAGAACGTATGAGAAGTATGGTTGAAAATAACAAATGGTTATGAGAAACAATATGGGGAAATTGGAATCCTTATGCATTATTGATGGGAATGTAAAATGGCACAACTTCTACGGAAAAACCGTATGGGGGGTTCGTCAAAAAATAAAAAAATAGAATTATATGACCCAGCAACCCAACTTCTAAGTATATATCCAAAAGAATTGAAATCCATATGTAAGAGAGATATTTGTGCAGCCATGCACTATTCATGATAGCCAAGAGGTATATAAGCAACATAGATGTTCATCTATGTGTGACTAGATAAACAAATCGTGGCATATATATACACACACACACAGACACACACACACACACACATATATATATATACACATACATAC
Source organism: Oryctolagus cuniculus (assembly GCF_051225735.1). NCBI lineage: Eukaryota > Metazoa > Chordata > Mammalia > Lagomorpha > Leporidae > Oryctolagus > Oryctolagus cuniculus. Next base: position 92,526,768 of record NC_142888.1, read on the forward strand.
AATGGAATGTTATTCAATTTCAGAAAGGATGAAAATCCTGTTACATGCTATAACATGCATGAACCTTGAAAGCATTATGGTAAATAAACCAATCACATAAAGATCAATACATATAATTCCATTTCTATGATGTACCTGAAGTTGTCAGATTCTAGAAAGTTGGTTGCCAGAAGTTGATGGTAAGGAGAAAATAGGAATTGTTTTTTGAACATACAGTTTAAGATTTATAAGATGAAAAAATTCGAGATCTGATGCAAAGCAATGTGAATATACTTAACACTCCTGAACTGCATATGTAAAAGTGGTTAAGAGTAAATTTTAAGTTATGTATTTTCACTACAATAAAATATTGCTGAAATAAGAGTAGTTCTCATGGTTTAAAAAATTTGAGAACATTTGGGATTTTCCATGTACTTTTATATATCTGTATAAGCTGATATGTATGGATGTACAGTCTAAGCTCCCCTCTATTTAGAATGTTTTCTTTCAGTTAAAAACACTCTGCCTTTAGTGAAACAATTGGATTGTGTGAAATTTTATGACAATATGCTCAAACTGTTACTGAATATTCAACGAAATATGCATTATTTTGTTGCTGGTCTTATAGATGAGTCTTGGAGAAGATCTGAAAGAACTGGAGTTATATTGTAAAAAAGACTAAAGTCTATTCTGAGGTTCTCAGGACAGTGTCCTGAGCATATAAAACAAAATTATGAGAATTTTGCCTATTGATTCTAGGGTGAATAAAATAATTTCTCCAAAATATTGGAATAGAGCCATTACCACCACTTTCTCCTATAAAATTGGCTCTGCCTGCAAAATATATAATTTTTAAACCTCAAATATTCAAACCATTGTATAATCTTCACTGTCTTATGCATGGAAGGTGCCAGATAAATATTTATTTTATACATGCATGCATGAATGGTTAGTTTTTAAACATGAAGAAGTTTTATTCAAGAAGGTACTAGATTAAAAGGCAAGCAATCATATTGTTCCAGGCTGATGAATGATTCAGTTATGATAGTCACAATATCGTACATAGAATAATCATCACATATGGTATAGGAATATTGCTAATAAAAATAGTAACAATATCAATGCCATGATCAAGCTAGAGAGTGCAATTTGATGCACTTGTTAAACTGCATGATATTATAAAATATGGTGTGACATTATTTTATATAGTTTACTACATACCTTGTTCTATGCTAGATGCTATGGGGGATAAAACAGAAGCATGATCCTTTGTCACTCATTAAGAATGCAATGCACTCATCTAACTAATTTGAAAGACTGCCTTCTTTGCTTTTAAAACTATATTAGTGACAGGAAATGATATAGATGGACAGGGTTAGATACTAATTAGCACATTCTAGTGATAGATTTGATTGACAAGTACACATAGATTAATTGCTGACTCAGTCTTGAGAAACATGTTGTATTTTATTTAAGCAAATAGAATGTACTATGGATTGTCACTGGCATTGATAAGATGGCAGCTCAGGACACTTGATATTTGTGGAAACTGACCACATTATTCTGTAAGAACTAGGAAGGAGATCCAAAATTCGAAATTGAAATGCTGAGATATACATTATACATCTTGAACTCTGAATATGTGTATTGTAGTTGACAGGCTATGTTAGTGTAATTCCAAAATGTACATTTTTGCATGTTAAAATGCACATTTAGATCATATGCTGCTTCATTTTCGTTCCTCAGCAAGACAGTCTTATAGCTGATAGTTTTACATAATCACACACATTGAATTGTCAATTTTTTGAACAATATGAGTGGAAACAACATTTTGGACCCAAAGTTCTGGACAAACTATCATACTCTGAAGAAAAAGAATATAATGGAGGTGATTATATTGTATCAGGTAATTTCTTATTGCTCTAAGTCTTCAGCAGTAGCAGTACATGGATGTTAATGTTCTTTGAGTCATTTTGCAGTCTTTGTTCACACTCAAAACTGTATGTCATTCTCAATCAAACCAAAAATAAACCTGGTGTCTGTCATTTGGCACAATGATTATATTGCTGATTGGGATGCCTGAATCCCATATTGTAGTGCCTGGTTCAAACCCCAGCTACCCTGCTTCTGACCCAGCTTCCTGATAATGTGTATCCTTGGAGGCAGGTAATAGCTCAAGTACTTGGGGTCTCTGCCACCTAGGTAGGAGACTTGGATGGAATTCCAAGCTTTTGGCTTCACTTTGTTCATCCCTGGCTTTTGTGGGCATTTAGGGAGTGAACCATACCATATGGGTGCTGGTTCAGGACCTGGCTGCTCCACTTCTGTTCCGGCTCTTTGCAATGGCCTGGAAAACAGTGGAAGATGGTCCAAGTGCTTGGGCCTCTGCACCTGCATGGGAGACCTAGAGGGAACTCCTGGCTCCTGGCTTCGGATCTGCCAGGCTCTGGTCACTGCAGGCATTTGGGGAGTGAACCAGCGAATGGAAGATCTCTCTCTGTCTCTCTCTCTCTCTCTCTGCCTCTGCCTCTCAAATAAATAAATAATTCTTTAAAAGAAATACTATAAGACAAACATAAATTTGTAATTATTTTAACAGATCAAATCAGTTTTTCATAATGATAAGTCTAAATAACAATTACATCAAAATAAACAGATTATTTACAGTGCTGATCATATAGACTTAAAAATGCTTGACTTTAGGTGAAGCAACAAAATTGTTAGAAACTGAAACATGTGAGAAGAATGTGAACTTCAAAGTATAATTTATGTGGCAAATAAAATTTATGGCTAAAAAAAGAAAAAGAAAAATATTATACCATTTGTGTCTTTGTCTAGCTCCTACTGTCTCTTTTTCTGCCTTTCAAATAGATTGAAACAAAACAATTACAAAACAATAATAAACAAAATAAATATTAACAACATAAAATACATTTTGTGTGTATTTGAGAACAAAATTCTTTTTGATGCTTCTAATTCACTTGTTTTTAGAAAATTATTTAAAATTTTTAAATCTATATAAGGTGAACAAATTTCATGTATTTCATATATATATAGATTTAAGAGCATAATGATACTCCCACCCCATCCTCCCTCCCATACATGTTCTCACCCTTCTTTCTCCTTCCTTTCTTATTTTTGCTTTTAATTTTTACAATGACATATTTCCAGTTTATTTATTTAAAAAATTTAAGGTGAACAAATTTCATATATTTCCTATATATAGATTTAGTTACATAGTAATACTTTCCACCCTATTCTCCCTTTTACCCACACTTCAATCCTTCTTCCTCCTACCCCTCTTATTCCATCTTTTAATTTTTATAATGATCTACTTTCAATTTACTTTATACTTATAAGATTAATCCTTCACTAAGTAAAGAGTTCAACAAACAGTAAGAAGAAAAATCACTGTACCTCAACAGTAGAGACAAGGGCTATAAACAATCATTGCATCTCAAATGTCAATTTCACTCCTACACATTACTTTTTTGGTATAATGTTAGTTACCACAGATCAAGCAAATCATATGGTGTTTCTTTTTGGGACTTTTTTATTTCACTAAATATAATCACATGTTTAACCCTCTACCAAATGAAGAATTCAACAAGTGGTAAGTAGGAAAACCACTGTTTCTCTAGAGACAAGGGCTATAAACAATAATCAAATCACAAAATGCCAATTTTGTTCATATACATTACATTTTTGTGTACTGTATATTAATTACCACATATCAGGGGAAATATATGATATTTGTCTTTTTGGAACTGGCTTATTTCACTAAGCATAATGGTTTCCAGTTGCATCCATTTTGTTGCAGAAGACAGTATTTCATTCTTTTTTTATGGCTAAGTAGTATTTTTTAGAGTGTGTATACCACATTTTCTTTATCCAGTCATCAGTTGATGGATATCTGGGTTGACTCTATATCTTAGCTATTGTGAATTGAGTTACAGTAAACATGGGACACAGAAAACTCTTTCATATGATGATTTCATATCTTCTGGGTAAATTCCAAGGAGTTGTATGGCTGGGTCATATGGTAGATCTATATTCATATTTCTGAGGAATCTCCATACTATTGTCTATCCACAATAGTTGTACTAGTTTAGATTGCTACCAACAACAGATTAGGGTAACTTTTCCCCCTATATCCTAGCCAACATTTATTGTTTTCTGATTTTTTGATAATAGCCATTCTAACTGGAATGAGGTGAAATCTCATTGTGGTTATTATTTGCATTTCTCTCTTTCTAGTATGTGTCTGTCTTGAGTTAAAAATGGAGAAAGTAGAGCTTTCACCAGTGAACCACCAGCAGGTAGACTCATGCTGAGTACAAGGGTGATCAGTAATTATGAAGCTCATTAGTTGGTTGAGATTTATAGAAGGACCCTAATAGAGGGCTAACAAGGGCTTTATAAAATCAATACTAAAATTCCACAATCACAGAATAGGCCAAATAATGAAATCATGGAAACCAAGGAGACAGATGCTGAAGAGAAGTAAAACTCATGTAAAGGACGTTCAGTTAATCTACAATTCTTATAATTTACTTGGGTTTTAAACTAAGATTATCAGGAAGACCATCAGCGATCCCCTGTATTTTTATTATTGCCACTCTGAACAGAATTGATTACAATGTGCTGTGTTTTCTTGTTATCATTTCAGCTTTTCTCCAATCAAAATAAAATCGTTACTCTCCAAGTATTTCTCCTGCCTTGTTTCAATAAAATCTCTACATATCCCCTTAGTGCATTTGCTAAAGCAACATTTTTGAAGGCAATGTCTACTGCCTCACTTCCTTCTTCCTGTGGTTAAAACCCTATGAAAAATGAATTTCAGAAGCTATTCTATGAAGAACTGCCCTTCTTTTCTGATATTGACCAATAATTCATTTTTTACTTTTACTATTAGGAAGTGCTATAATTTGGATTTGTTTTGTCTCCCAAAGGTTCAGACACTGAACTCTTGTTCCTCAGTGTGGTAGTGTAGGAAGATCAAGAAACCTTTAAGAGGTGAGTCTTAATGGAAGATAATAACAATTTGAGAGTGTAATTGTAGTTCTCCTGGGACCTTGGTTCCTTCCTGCAAGAATGAATTATACAGGCCGGCGCCGCGGCTCACTAGGCTAATCCTCCGCCTTGCGGCGCCGGCACACCGGGTTCTAGTCCCGGTCAGGGCGCCGGATTCTGTCCCGGTTGCCCCTCTTCCAGGCCAGCTCTCTGCTGTGGCCCGGGAGTGCAGTGGAGGATGGCCCAGGTGCTTGGGCCCTGCACCCCATGGGAGACGCACCTGGCTCCTGGCTCCTGCCATCGGATCAGTGCGGTGCGCCGGCCGCAGCGCGCCGGCCGCGGTGGCCGTTGGAGAGTGAACCAACGGCAAAGGAAGACCTTTCTCTCTGTCTCTCTCTCTGTCTCTCTCTCTCTCTCTTCTCTCACTGTCTAACTCTGTCTGTCAAAAAAAAAAGATTGAAAAAAAAAAAGAATGAATTATACAAAGAACATGCATAGATCCTGAATCTCTATGGCTTTCTCTCTTGTCATGTGATCACTCTAACATATTCTCCTGCCATTACAGTATCCCTGAGTATGTACACCCTCACCAGATCTGAGCAGATGCCAGCACCACACTTCTGAGACTCCAGAATTGTGAGCTAAGTAAAATTCTTTTTAAAATAAACATTAAGCTTTGGGTATTTTGGAATAGACAAGAGTGGGGTTATTGCTAAATAATACCTGAAAATGTGGAGATGGCTTTGAAACTATAATGGGCAGAAATTGAAAGAGTTTGGAGGGACAGTCTAGAAAAAGCCTGCAGTACTGTAAGTGGAGTGTTACGGGTGATTCTGGTAAAGGCTCAGAAGACGTGGAGGCTAAGATTAGTAATTAGAAAAAAGGCCATCCTTATTATGAAGTGACAAAAGCCTTTACTGAACTGTGTCAATGCATTATAGTTTTAAGGAAGGCTGAATTTAAAAGTGATAAAAATGTGGCACAAAAAAATTTCTAAACATCAAATCCTTCAGGCAGCTGCTTTGTTACTTTAAACTATTCATGCCCATATTTGTGGACCAAGGGAAAGGGAGCGGGAAGATTTAGAAAATTTGTATCCTGACTACATAAGGACCTAGGAAAAAGTGTGTAAGGGTACAGCCCAGGAACAGCTTTCTAAAGATGTTAGCACAGATCAATGGGAACCAAGAGTGCATCTTGAGGGTATCTCAGAAATCTTCAAGAACCAGATGCCTACAAAGGCAGAATTATTTCAGGGAACCCAGGGGTACACTCCATGTGGTCAGTGCCCATAGTTGCCTTGGAATTAGGCTTCCTGCATTTTGGCGAGGTAATCCATCACTGCTCAGCCATGATCAAGCTGTAGCTTGTGCTACGGTTCTGAAGGAAGGAAGCCGCAATCCTTGACACCCATATGGTTCTGATTCTGCGGGTATGCAGAAAACAAGTGCTTTGGGGTGACCATGGTGGTTTCCATGAAAATTTTGAAGGAAAGCTTAAAAGCCAGGAATAAGTCTGTCACCAAGACTCCACACTAGAATGCAGTGGGATTAGGACTGTTACTCTTGAGATTCCAAGAAGACACCAATAAAATTCAGTGCCTACTTTGGAAAGTTGCAGGTAGTAGTATGCAAAGCCATTCTGTGAGAACATCTATGGAGGCTGGAGTAAGAAAATTCATGGGAGTGGAGCTTCCCAAGGCCTTGCACAGGATGCTAGGTTGGAGCTTTCTTGTTTAAAGTCAGACCTGCTGAGTTTTGATCTTGTTTTGGGCCAGTTACTTCTTTCTTCTTCTCTGTTTTTTACTTTTGGAATAAGAATGTTTATCTTATCTATATCTGTCATTGAATCTTGGAAGTAGATAACTTGGTTTTTTATTTTATTGGCTCACAGCAGAAGGAGTTTGCCTTAGGAATCAGATAAGACTTTGGACTTGGACTTTTAAGTAATGCTAGAGTGAGTTAAGATTTGGGGACTATTGATGTAGAATGAATACTTTTTTGTGTGTGAGGTACACATGAACCTCGGGAGCCAAGGGTGGAATGCTGGGATTTGGATGAAGCATTTTCCTCCAAAGGTGCACGTGAAGGAAGCTTGTCCCAGCTGCTCCACTTCTGATCCAGCTCCCAGCTAATGCACTTGAGAAAGCAGTAGAACATGGTGCAAGTTTTTGGGCCCCTGTGTTTGGGAGACTTAAAGAAAGCTCCTGGCTTCTGGCTTCTGGCTTCAGATTGGCCCAGCTCTGTCCTTTATGGCCATCTGGGGAGTGAACCAGTGGGTGGAAGATCTCTCTCTCTCTCTCTCTAAACTCTGCCTTTCAAATATACACACACACACACACACACACACACACATATATATATATATTTTAAAAAAGCAGGTTAGATAGTAATATAATCACATTATAAAATTTAGGTAAGAAAAGATAAGAAATTGTATTCCTTCATATGTGATTTATCAGTTCATGTCTTTCACTATTATGAACTGAGACTGTAGTGTTTTAGTATATATTTAAATTTGTATTTAAAATTCAAATCATCGTAACTATGGAAACCGTTTAAAATCACATGCTTTTTGCTTATTATGTTTGCAGAAAATAATTCATCATTCATTTATTTTCCCATCTTTATTCTGTTTTTGGTCTGTAATTTTTCCAGTAAGCAAATAAGTACATCATTTTATTCATCCATTCAGTCATTAACTCAAGGCAATGTTCTATCCAATATCATAGATCACTGAAAGAATTAGAACTTGGTTATCACACTGTCAGAGCATGCTAGAATCAGAGTTAATGTTCAACACAGAAGATCCTTTAACCTGAGAATTTATGAGTCATAAGATTTGAAAACCATAGAAATTTGAGAGCATTGAGTGATAGTACTGTCTTATGAACATACTTCATAAACAGCTGAAATTTAGCACCTGAGAAAAAATCATTAATTTTTAAAAAAAGATTTATTTATTTATTTGAAAAGCCATGTAACAGAGAGAGAGAGGAAGAGAGAGAGGTCTTCCATCCTCACTCCCCAAATAGCCGCAAGGACAAGCTGGACCAATCCAAAGCCAGGAGCCAGGAGCTACTTCCAGATCTTGTTGTGTGTGCATGTGTGTGCTGTTTTCCACCCAAATGGGATGCTGGCACTGTAGGTGCTGTATATGGTGGTTTTACTCACTACACCACAGCACCGGCCCCAATCATTAACTTTAGAAAAATAGAAAAATGGAATCATACAAATGGCCTGTTAATGATAATGGCTCTGAAACACACTGAAAAACTCACAGGGTTTGGTAAATAATAACCTGATGATTTAAAAATAACATTGTCTGTGGTTATTGGTCTATACACATTTCCCATATTCTTTGATTCATGTTGGAAAATTATTTTCTCAAATGACCATTTTATTAAGATAGCCATGATTATTAAGTGTATTAATATCAATTAAATAGTGTCTTAGAGGTTGTTAGTATTATTTGTGCCTGTGGATGCATTCCTTTCTAATTTCAACTGTGTATATTCTCTAATATTTTTGTAAGATATTTGTCTATTTTGCTCTTCCCCTGCTTCCTTCTCTCCCTCCCTCCCTCTTTTCCTCCCTCCCTCCCTCCCTCCCTCCCTCCCTCCCTCTCTTTCCTTCTTCCCTCCCTTGGTCCTTTCTACCTTTCTTATTTCATGTTTTTAAGAACTGGATTTTGTATTTATTAACAAGTTTGTCTTTTGTTTGCTAATTGATTAGTTTTTACTTTTCCTATACTATTTCTTTTTTTCCTTTGGGGATACTTTTCCCCCCTTTCTAGCTTCTTGAGTGACTGTTTACTTCATTTGTCTTCATTCTTTATGTTTAAGAATGAATGTATTTAAGAATGTTAAGATACTTCTAAATGATATTTTGGCTCTATCATATGCATTTTCATTTGTAGTATGAAATTTTCCACATAATTTGTAGTAGCATTTTAAATTTCTTTGATTCAATAGTTAGTTTTAGATATACTTATTACTTGTGTTAAGTTTTTGGTTCATTGAGTGTTTCTTGTTAGTTTTAATTTTGCTGCAATGGGACTAGAAAATATGGCTTGGAAAATTTGTGTTCTGGAACTTAATGAAGCTTTCTTTTTCACTGTGTATTTTCAATTACAAAATTTAGTGCGTAAGCATTTGAAAAGAAGTTGTATTTGCTATACACTATAGAATTTAACCTTTTAAATTTTATTTATTGCTTCTATGAATTTACTTATTTATAGCTTTTTATGATAAAGAATGATATCCACTTTAGCACATCTTGACATTCAAAGTATTGATTATCGTAGTATAATGTTGTAGAGAAGCTATCCAGAACTTTTTCATCTTGCATGAGCCCTTCCCTGGAGATCAAAATTTTAATTTTTGCTTCCATCAGTTTCATTGTGTTTAATAACTCGTTATGCATGAAATCATGTAGCATTTTTCCTTCCTGGGCTGCCTTATTTCACTTAGCATAATGTTTGTCCATGTTGTAGCATATGGCAGGATTTCCTCCGCTTTACAATTGAATAATAGTTTGGCATGTATATATTCCATATATTTTTCCATACAAGACTGGAAATTTTAGGTTTTCCACCTCTTGGCTATGGTGACTAATATTGCAAAATATATAGAATTGCAAATATCTCTTTGAGATCCTGATTGTAATTCCTATGGATATAAACACAGATGTGAGATTACTGCCATCATCTCTTGCTTCTATTTACAATTTTTAAAGGAATATTCACATTTATTTTTACATCATGGCTGCACTATTTTACATTTTGACCAGTAATGTACAGGGATTCAAATTTATCCGTGTCTTTACCAACATTTATTTTATTTTATTATTATTTTACCTATTTTAACATTTTGCCACATTCCCTTCAAACACAGATGTTATATGCATACACATAAATACTATTTTTGCAAACTATACATCTGATGAAGGGTTAATACTTAGAATATATAAGGAGTTCAAGAAACTCAATAACAACAACAAAAAATCCAGTTAAGAAATGGGCAAGGGATGTGAATAGGCATTTTTCAAAGGATGAAATACAAAAGGCCAACAGACACATGAAAAAGTGCTCAGGATCACTAGCAACCAGGAATGGCAAATAAAAACTACAATGAAAAATCACCTCATTTCATTAGAATGACGATTATCTAGTATTGATTTTCTTTCTTCCTTTCTCTGTCTCTAGTCATCCTATAGGTATGAGATATTATCTTATTGTGTTCACTGTGGTTTCAATTTGTATTTCCCTGCTGATTAGTGGTGTTAAGCATCTTTTTATAGACCTCTTTGCCATTTGTGTATCCTCTTTAGGGTAACACATATTCAAGTCATTTACTAAGTTTTCGTTTCTGAAATGGGATATTTGTTTTTATACCAAGTTACAGAGTTTCTCTACATATTTTGTGATATTTTCCATATCAGATATAGTTTGTAAACATTTCTCACATTTTTAAATTGTCTTTCTACTCTGTTGGTTGTTTTCTTTGCTGTGCAGAAGCTTTTTAGTTTGATATACTCCTATTTGTCTATTTTTTATTTTGTTTCCTGTACTTTTGCTGTCATAACCAAGAAATCATTGTAAAGTTCAACATCATCAAGACATTATGTTAACTTTTAGGATGTATAGTATAAAACCTTACATTTAAGTTTTTAAACTATTTTGAGGTTTTTTTTTGTAATGTAAGATACAGATATGATTTCATTTTTTGCATGTATACTTCCAGTGACCCCATCACCAATTCTTGAAAAGAATACTTTTTCCTGTTGTATTTTCTTGGCAGCATTATTGATACTGTATGTGTGGGTTTATATCCAGGCTCTCACTTCTTTTCTATTGGCCTATATATCTGACTTATGCGAGCACCATACTCTTTTCCTTATCATAGCTTTGAAATATATTTTAACTTCAGAATCTATGATTTGGTATATAGAATTAGTCATCCTTCTCAAGACTGTTTTGTGATTCCATATGAATTTTGAAATTGGATTTTCAATTTCTTTAAAATTGTCATTGGGATTTTTATATCAACATATGAAGTATGTTGATCACTTTGATCAGTATGGAAATATTGTAACATTGTCTTTTAATCTATATTCACATGATGTCTTTCTATTTATTTGTATCTTTAGTTTCTTTCTGCAGTGTTTTGTAGTGCTAAGTGTATAAGTCTTTTGCCAACTTGGTTAAATGTATTACTAAGTATTTTATCTTTTTTGATGCTACTAATTCATATACATCCATTTTTTAGTGTTCATTTTAGAGGTTTATTTAGTTCCTTTGCTTGAGTCATTTCTCCTTGTTTCATCATGTTTCTTGGAACTTAGTGTTGGTATTTATGCATGTGAAAAACAGATATTACTCCCTGTCATTATGGACTGGCTTCCCACAGGAAAAAATATTACCAATCATCATGACTAGATAGTCTGTGAACCTCTCATGATTTTGTTGTGTATATGTTTTCTATGAACTTATACATACAGATTCTGAATTAGAGATATTTACTGATTTGTTTCTTTTTTTTTTTCAAGAACTCATAGTCTCTGTTCCATTGATGTCTTCCTGATGTACTATGTGCCTTTTGAAGCAGCAGCACAACTTCAAGATCTTATTTTCTCAGCTTCTCATAGGTATATATGGTGTACTTTGTCCCTTTATTGCTCTGAGTTTGATTAAACATGAATCAGTTCGTCAAGCAGACCTCTGGAGAAATGGAACATTGGAGGCATGCTTAACTCTTCTTTGTCCCTATTGTAGAAGCCTCTGACATATATTGATCCCTATTTCTCTGGTTTTTCTGAAGGAAAAGTACGCCAACAACTTCTTCTTTTGTTTAGAGCCTCCCAAAGGCATATACAATATGTCCTATCAATATTTTAACACAATATTTAACACAATATTTTTAATACAATAGGTCCTATCAGTATTTTTAACAGGCAAGTCAAAAGCTAGTCCTTCAGGCTACCCTTACCTCCACCAGAAAGTCAGATCATGGATGTATGGTCTAATTTGCTCTTTTCATCTCCCAGAAGTAGCCAAGAACATTGAATTTCCTCCCAATTGTGTGGTGCTACTGGGAGGAGGTCTATGGTGAGATGGTACCACAAATTGGGAATGAAGAAGTCAAACTATCCCTCTTTGCAGATGATATGATTCTTTATTTAGGGGATCCAAAGAACTCTACTAAGAGACTATTAGAACTCATAGAAGAGTTTGGCAAAGTGGCAGGATATAAAATCAATGCACAAAAATCAACAGCCTTTGTATACACAGGCAATGCCACGGCTGAGGAAGAACTTCTAAGATCAATCCCATTCACAATAGCTACAAAAACAATCAAATACCTTGGAATAAACTTAACCAAGGATATTAAGGATCTCTACGATGAAAATTACAAACCTTAAAGAAAGAAATAGAAGAGGATACCAAAAAATGGAAAAATCTTCCATGCTCATGGATTGGAAGAATCAATATCATCAAAATGTCCATTCTGCCAAAAGCAATTTACAGATTCAATGCAATACCAATCAAAATACCAAAGACATTCTTCTCAGATCTGGAAAAAATGATGCTGAAATTCATATGGAGACACAGGAGACCTCGAATAGCTAAAGCAATCTTGTACAACAAAAACAAAGGCGGAGGCATCACATTACCAGATTTCAGGACATACAACAGGGCAGTTGTAATCAAAACAGCATGGTACTGGTACAGAAACAGATGGATAGACCAATGGAACAGAATAGAAACACCAGAAGTCAATCCAAACTTCTACATCCAACTTATATTTGATCAAGGATCCAAAACCAATCCCTGGAGTAAGGACAGTCTATTCAGAAGCCAGCATCACCTTAATCCCTAAGCCAGAGAAAGATGCAGCACTGAAAGAAAATTACAGACCAATATCCCTGATGAACATAGATGCAAAAATCCTCAATAAAATTCTGGCCAATAGAATACAACAACACATCAGGAAAATCATCCACCCAGACCAAGTGGGATTCATCCCTGGTATGCAGGGATGGTTCAACATTCGCAAATCAATCAATGTGATTCACCACATTAACAGACTGCAGAAGAAAAACCATATGATTATCTCAATTGATGCAGAGAAAGCATTTGATAAAATTCAACACCCTTTCATGATGAAAACTCTAAGCAAATTGGGTATAGAAGGAACATTCCTCAATATAATCAAAGCAATTTATAAAAAACCCACAGCCAGCATCCTATTGAATGGGGAAAAGTTGGAAGCATTTCCACTGAAATCTGGCACCAGGCAGGGATGCCCACTCTCACCACTGCTATTTAACATAGTTCTGGAAGTTTTAGCCAGAGCCATCAGACAAGAAAAAGAAATCAAAGGAATACAAATCAAGAAGGAAGAAGTCAAACTATCCCTCTTTGCAGACGATATGATTCTGTACTTAGAGGATCCAAAGAACTCTACTAAGAGACTATTGGAACTCATAGAGGAGTTTGGCAAAGTGGCAGGATATAAAATCAATGCACAAAATCAACAGCCTTTGTATACACAAGCAATGCCATGACTGAGAAAGAACTGCTAAGATCAATCCCATTCACAATAGCTACAAAAACAATCAAATACCTTGGAATAAACTTAACCAAGGATGTTAAAGATCTCTACAATGAGAATTACAAAACCTTAAAGAAAGAAATAGAAGAGGATACCAAAAAATGGAAAAATCTTCCATGCTCATGGATTGGAAGAATCAACATCATCAAAATGTCCATTCTCCCAAAAGCAATTTATAGATTCAATGCAATCCCAATCAAGATACCAAAGACATTCTTCGCAGATCTAGAAAAAATGATGCTGAAATTCATATGGAGGCACAAGAGACCTCGAATAGCTAAAGCAATCTTGTACAACAAAAACAAAGCCGGAGGCATCACAATACCAGACTTCAGGACATACTACAGGGCAGTTGTAATCAAAACAGCATGGTACTGGTACAGAAACAGATGGATAGACCAATGGAACAGAATTGAAACACCAGAAATCAATCCAAACATCTACAGCCAACTTATATTTGATCAAGGATCTAAAACTAATTCCTGGAGCAAGGACAGTCTATTCAATAAATGGTGCTGGGAAAACTGGATTTCCACGTGCAGAAGCATGAAGCAAGACCCCTACCTTACACCTTACACAAAAATCCACTCAACGTGGATTAAAGACCTAAATCTACGTCCTGACACCATGAAGTTATTAGAGAACATTGGAGAAACCCTTCAAGATATTGGCACAGGCAAAGAATTTCTGGAAAAGACCCGGGAGGCACAGACAGTCAAAGCCAAAATCAACTATTGGGATTGCATCAAATTGAGAAGTTTCTGTACTGCAAAAGAAACAGTCAGGAGAGTGAAGAGACAACCGACAGAATGGGAAAAAATATTTGCAAACTATGCAACAGATAAAGGGTTAATAACCAGAATCTACAAAGAGATCAAGAAACTCCACAAAAACAAAACCAACAACCCACTTAAGAGATGGGCCAAGGACTTCAATAGACATTTTTCAAAAGAGGAAATCCAAATGGCCAACAGACACATGAAAAAATGTTCAAGGTCACTAGCAATCAGGGAAATGCAAATCAAAAGCACAATGAGGTTTCACCTCACCCCGGTTAGAATGGCTCACATACAGAAATCTACCAACAACAGATGCTGGCGAGGATGTGGGGAAAAAGGGACACTAACCCACTGTTGGTGGGAATGCAAACTGGTCAAGCCACTATGGAAATCAGTCTGGAGATATCTCAGAAACCTGAAGATAACCCTACCGTTCGACCCAGCCATCCCACTCCTTGGAATTTACCCAAAGGAGTTTAAATTGATAAACAAAAAAGCGGTCTGCACCCTAATGTTTATTGCAGCACAATTCACAATAGCCAAGACCTGGAACCAACCTAAATGCCCATCAACGGTAGACTGGATAAAGAAATTATGGGATATGTATTCTTTAGAGTACTATACCGCAGTAAGAAACAACGAAATCCAGTCATTTGCAACAAAATGGAGGAATCTGGAACACATCATGCTGAGTGAAGTAAGCCAGTCCCAAAGGGACAAATACCATATGTTCTCCCTGATCGGTGACAACTGACTGAACACCAAAGGGGAAACCTCCTGAAGTGAAGTGGACACTATGAGAAATGGTGACTTGATCAGCATAGCCCTGACTGCTGATGGACAACTTAATACATTATCCCTCATAGTATTTTTTTTGTCTGTTCTACTTGATATGACTGGTTTAATTCTGTAATTATCACACAGTTATTATTGAGTGTTGAAAATTAACTGAAATGTGATCCCTGTTGAATGTAAGAGTGGGAATAAGAGAGGGAAGAGATGTATAATTTGGGGCATGCTCGGGCTGACTTGCCCCAATTGGTAGAGTTGGAAACATACCAGGGGATTCCAATTCAATCCCATCAAGGTGGCATGTGCCAATGCCATCTCGCTATTCCAGGTGATCAATTTCAGTTCACAATTGATCATAATGAAAGGACTGAGAGTCAAGGGGAGCACATGGGCAAGTCTAGTATCTGCTGACACCAACCGATAGAATGGATAAAGGGGAGAGTGGTCCAGCATGGGAAGTGAGATGCTCAGCAGACTCATAGAATGGCGGATGTCCTAAATAGCACTCTGGCCTCAGAATCAGCCCTGAAGGCACTCGGATCTGGCTGAAAAGCCCATGAGAGTATTTCAGGCATGGAAAGCCAAGACACTCTGGCAAAAAGATCTCTGTGAGTGAGATCCCAGTGGAAAGAACAGGTCTTCAAAGAGGGAGGTGCCTTTCTCTGAAGGGAGGAGAGAACCTCCACTTTGACTATGACCGTGTCCAAACAAGATAAGAGTCGGAGAACTCAGGGGGCTTCCATAGCCTTGGAAACTCATAACTGGTGCATAGGGAGATTACTGATGCCATAAACAGGAGTGTCAATTTGTGAAGTCAACGGCAGGAGTCACTGTGCACTTACTCCTCATGTAGGATCTCTGTCCTTAATGTGCTGTGTATTGAGATTTAATGCTATAACGAGTACTCAAACAGTATATTTCAATTTGTGTTTCTATGGGGGTGCAAACGATTGAAATCTTTACTTAATGTACACTAAACTGATCTTCTGTAAAAAAAAAAAAATTATCAATTCCCAACTTGACTCTCACTGGGATTAAACATGGCAATAGGTCTGCTCTGATTTCATCATCATTTAAAAAAAATCATCTATTATTTTTCACTTTATGTTTCTGTGTGGGAGCAAACTGTTGAAATACTTACTTAAGGTATGCTAGGCTGATCTTCTGTATATTAAGATAATCGAAAATGAATCTTGACGTGAATGGAGGGGGAGAGGGAGTGGGAAGGGGGGGGTTGTGGGTGGGAGGGACGGTATGGGGGGGGAAGCCATTGTAACACATGAGTCGTACTTTGGAAATTTATATTCATTAAATAAAAGATAAAAAAAAAAGGACAGTCTATTCAATAAATGGTGCTGGGAAAATTGGATTTCCACGTGCAGAATCATGAAGCAAGACCTCTACCTTTCACCTTACACAAAAATTCACTCAACATGGATTAAAGACTTAAATCTACGAGCCGACACCATCAAATTATTAGAGAGCATTGGAGAAACTCTGCAAGATATAGGTACTGGCAAAGACTTCTTGAAAAATACCCCGGGAGCACAAGCAGTCAAAGCCAAAATTAACATTTGGGATTACATCAAATTGAGAAATTTCTGTACTTCAAAAGAAGCAGTCAGGAAAGTGAAGAGGCAACCTGACAGAATGGGAAAAAATATTCGCAAACTATGCAACAGATAAAGGGTTGATAACCAAAATCTACAAAAAATCAAGAAATTCCACAACATCAAAACAAACAACCCACTTAAGAGATGGGCCAAGGACCTCAATAGACATTTTTCAAAAGAGGAAATCCAAATGGCCAACAGACACATGAAAAAATGTTCAAGATCACTAGCAATCATGGAAATGCAAATCAAAACCACAATGAGGTTTCACCTCACCCCGGTTAGAATGGCTCACATTCAGAAATCTACCAACAATAGATCCTGGAGAGGATGTGGGGAAAAAGGGACACTAACCCACTGTTGGTGGGAATCCAAATTGGTTAAGCCACTATGGAAGTCAGTCTGGAGATTCCTCAGAAACATGAATATAACCCTACCATTCAACCCAGACATACCACTCCTTGGAATTTACCCAAAGGAAATTAAATTTACAAACAAACAAGCTGTCTGCACCTTAATGTATATTGCAGCTCAATTCACAATAGCTAAGACCTGGAACCAACCCAAATGCCCATCAACAGTAGACTGGATAAAGAAATTATGGGACATATCCTCTATCGAATACTATACAGCAGTCAAAAATAATGAAATCCGGTCATTTGCAGCAAGATGGAGGAATCGGGTAAACATCATGCTGAGTGAATTAAGCCAGGCCCAAAGGGACAAATATCATATGTTCTCCCTGATCGGCAACAACTAACTGAGCACCAAAGGGGAAACCTGTTGAAGTGAAATGGACACTATGAGAAACAGTGACTTGATCAGCTCTTGTCCTGACTGTTGATGTACAATGTAATACTTTATCCATTTTGGTATTTTCTCTTTGTTTTATTCTAGTACTATTGGTTGAACTCTGTGATTAACACACAATTATTCTTAGGTGTTTAAATTTTAACTGAAAAGTGATCCCTGTTAAATATGAGAGTCGGAATAAGAGAGGAAGGAGATGTAGAATTTGGGACGTGCTCAATTGGACTTGCCCCAAATGGTGGTGTTAGAAATGTGCCAGGGGATTCCAATACAATCCCATCAAGATGGCATGTACCAATGCCATCTCACTAGTCCAAGTGATCAGTTTCAGTTCACAATTGATCACACTGATAGGTCCAAGAGTTGAAGGGATCACACAAACAAGTCTAGTGTCTGCTAATACTAGCTGATAGAATCAAAAAGGGAGAGAATGATCAATCATGGGAAGCGGGATACACAGCAGACTCATAGAATGGCAGATGTCCTAAACAGCACTCTGGCCTCAGAATCAGCCCTTAAGGCATTCGGATCTGGTTGAAAAGCCCATGAGAGTATTTTAGGCATGGAAAGCCAAGACACCGTGGGAAAAAAAAAAAGGAAGACCTAAATGGAAGATCTCTCCGAGTGAGATCCCAGTGGAAAGAATGGGGCCATCAAAAAGGAGGTACCTTTCTCTGAAGGGAGGAGAGAACTTCCACTTTGACTATGACCCTGTCGCAATAAGATAGATGTCGGCGAACTCAAAAGGCTTCCATAGCCTTGGCAACTCATGACTAGAGCCTAGGGAGATTACTGACGCAATAAACAAGAGTGTCAAATTGTTAAGTCAACAACAGGTGTCACTGTGTACTTATGTCTCATGTGGGATCTGTCCTTACTCTGTTGTCCAATGTGAAGTAATGCTATAACTAGTACTGAAACAGTATTTTACACTTTGTGTTACTGTGTGGGTGCAAACTGATGAAATCTTTACTTAATATACACTAAATTGATCTTCTGTATATAAATATAATTGAAAATGAATCTTGATGTGAATGGAATGGGAGAGGGAGCGGGAGATGGGAGGGTTGTGAGAGGGAGGGAAATTATGGGGGGGGGGGAAGCCATTGTAATCCATTAACTGTACTTTGGAAATTTATATTTACTAAATAAAAAGTAAATTAAAAATTTAACTTAAATAAATATTGTACATGTTTATAGGATGGATTCTATGAGTATTTTCTTACATGTATATATTGTAAAATATCCAGAGTAAATATATTTATCCTTCCAAGCATTTGTCTTTTGTTTATATTGTAAACATCAAAAATCCTGTCTTCTAGATTTTTTTAGATAAGTATTCAGTGCATTAACATCATCTATAGTCACTTTAATGGGTAATAGAACCCCAGAGCTTCTTACGGTATTGTAGCTACAATCTAGTCTATCAAACAGCCCTTCCTCATACCTCCCTCCCCAATTTCCTCCTTAGCCTCTACCATCATTATATTTTTAACATCTGTGAGATCACCTATTTTTTAAGATATGAGTAACATCATGTGATATTTTACTTTCTGTGCTTGGTTTATTTCATATAACATAATGTATGCTAGTTCCATCCATATTGGTGCAAATGACAACATTTCATTCTTTTTTAAGGCTGAGTGATATTCCATTGTGTATATGTACCACATTTTCTTTATCTATTCATCAATGGATAGACACTTAGATTGTTTCCATTTCTTGGCTATTGTGAATAGTGCTGCAATAAACATGGGAGTGCACATGTCTCTTCCACAGCCAGATTTCATTTTCCTTGCATGTGTTTGTAGCAATCTATATTCAAAATGCATATTGTCTCAATGCTCTTCTGATTTTCATCCTTATTTAAAATATTGCCCTTTGAATTTTGGTGTATTAGTATGCATTTGTCTTAACACATCTGTCTTCTACTTCTTGCCAGGTGACATTCAGGCAAAATGGGTTTTAAATGGAAATATAACTGAGGCATGGCACAGCTAAATTCTAGCTCTGATTGCTTAAAATATACTTAATAATAATTTGGAAAATAACTACCTGCTGCCTTTTTGGTTAGTATCATACTTCTGCCCAGAGTTAGATATTAACAAGGATAAATAATAATAAACATCAAATTCAATGATATTAAAATATAAATAATAGCAATTTACACAATGTATGCCGCTTGCCATATATTAGAATTTACTTGATTGTCGAGGACAACTTATGAGGTAGGTGTCATTATTTACTGACTACTGTTTAATGAGATGTGTGGCAATACCAAGCACCCTGCCTTAGTTCATGCAGCAAGTAAATGACATAACCAGGATTCTAACCCACATTGTCAGGCTCTTGAATCTATATTCTTAACCACTGCAGCATGGAGAGTCTCATTATATTTTGTTTCCTCTCAGATCTATGAAAACAACAATCTGAAACTTTAAGTTATATAGCTACATATAATATGATTTCACATATTTTTCCTTTGAGTATTGATACATGCTGATTTGTGAAGTGTTGGTATGTATATTTGCTGCTGAGTGAATGGAGGCAAAGCAGGGCTGATACTGACTGGGCCTAAATGATAATTGGTACTTGGTTCATTGCTGGAGGCCTATGACATTCAAATAGAATAGTACAGTTAAAATGATCACTTTTCTAAATACTAGAGGTGTGGTGAACCAAACAAATTTGTTCCCTAAACTTATGGATTTTTTAGCCTCATGGAGAAGTCAACCTTAAACAAATTATTGTATATATTTTGTAAATTAAGTGCAGTGATATAAAGTTTTTAAAAGAGACATGTTGGGCCTACAAGGAGCAAATAAAATGGATTGTTACCTGAGGGATCAGGAATATTTCCTTGAAGAGATGATGTCATGGTTGAAAATGAGAAGATATTAATCAGAAGGATGTAGAAATTCCATGTGCAGAGAATAGTGTTCGAAGTCCATGTGGCTGAAAGAACATGGCATATTCAAAGGACCAGAAGAAGGTTACGATGACTGTAGTGAAGAAATCAAGATGGAGAGAGGCCTGAAATAAAATTCCAAAGATAGAAATCTGAGTGTTCTGGGTCTTGTATGCTGTGTTAAGAAGTCTGACTTCATCCAGAGAGCAATGAGAAGCATAATAAGGCTATAGGGAGAGAAATGGCATGTTAGTATTTATGTTTTAGAAAATATTCCTATGAGATATTGCAACTGTCACTAGTTAGAAGATGAAGAAGTACCACTGGAACTGTTTGAGTACTAGGTAAATAAAGGAAAGGTTACAAAACTACAAAACCATAGTTCAATTTTAAATAATACTGAGAAAAATACTGATGCTAGATAATACTATTCTAAAAGAACCGTGATTCTAACATGAATTTCAAGTAAGGGAACTCATAAAAGGTGTAAATAATGAGCTAATGAAATACTTCCAGGGATGTAAGTAGATGTAAGTTATATTATTGTCCATAGAGGAGATAAAGTTTTGTAGCACTGCCAAGAGACCAAGTGAATACTAGGGAGAAGGTATGCTATGCCTTTTGTTGTCACTTATTGTTTATTTGGATGCAGTGGCGTTAGAAACCAAAATTAAAATGTTGGCTACTAGAAGCTGACTTCTCCAAGAATATGTGTAGATGTGATTGTGAGCCTTCCATGATTTTATTCTTGTATTCATCAAAACATAAGGTTAGTGCCCTCAAATTAGTTTTCTGCTCCTGCAATCCAGCTGCACCTTGAGCAGTGAAGCCTGAAAGCTTGAAATACTGCCTTCTACAGGTTCTCGAGGGACTTCATTACTAGAATGATGCAATCATTCAGTCAAGCCCTTAGTGCCTCAAAGTGATTGGGGAAAAATATCCAGCTAACCCACTGAGTCCTTCAGCTGCCATTCATAGACTGGCACCGTGTAATAATCCAAGTAGAGTAACTATCCTACCACTTGCCACGTTAACACTACAGACTCCGCCAGTTTGAGGACCAAAGGAAGTTTGTTTTATGTGGCAGAGGAACCTTTAAGTTTTTCTCTTGAAAGTTCTCAATAATAATAATAATAATAATAACTGTTATGAGACTAACAACTGTACATATAATTTCCCTATGAGAAAAACTATAGATTTGTGTAAAATTACTCCTAGACTTTTAACCATGTATGAGACAGAAATGTTTGACTATAATGATTTCTTATTGACATAATGACAACTTTCAGCTAAGCAGTTAAGACTATATATTTCCCCAATGGCCTCCCTACATACTGTAAATTGAAATATACATTAAAACAGTCAATCTTAGTTTTTCAGCCTCAGCAAAGGGGAATTGGCTGCATTTATATTAAAATCCTGGTATCTTGCAGAGTTTAGACTATATCAAGTATGAGTCTCATTAAAATATGCTTTGCCAGTGAACTGATTGGGCACAGGCAGATACACATATTGAATGTTAAACACAGGAGGTATGCATTTGCCTGAGAAGTGATTCCATCTTTTAAAATTTATCTTTGCGTTTTTAATATGTAGCATAGAGTCAGTCAAATAGAAGGCACTCAACAAATTATTTGATGGGAGAATGAATGATTAATTGAATGAACAAATAAATGGATGAATAAATGAATGATTGAATTATCCAAATTATTTTGCTGCATCCTCAAATGCCATTTTTAAACAAGATGTTAGGAAAGATGTTGTTGTAATTTGGGTGCAGCTGGACTGAGTTTAGCATATAAGTTTGTTTCCATTTCTTTTCTTCTTTTTCTTTGGTATCATATCTCCTAAGAGACATTGCTGAAACAGAAATTGATATGGAGTTTTGAGATTTGTATGCAGTTGATGGAGAACAGAGAAGCCGGTATTTAGTGATATTTTTTCTGTCTTTTGACATTATGTGATCACAACAATACGTGAATTAATTCTAATTTCTAGGTACATCAGCTGGAGCTTGTTTTTGGGAATTGGAAAGCAATACTAGTTCTCTCCCTTCCAATAAATCTACTTAGCTATGTGGGATGATCTCAGCATCACTTCTATAAACTTGTTCTCATCATAAGTGAAATGTCCAAATTCATTTTCAAGCAAGGATTCATCTTTGGACTGGAAAAAAAATTAAGTAGTCACCTCTAAAACTTTTAAAGTAGTGTCATCTAGGACAGCTATCTTACAACAGCAAAGATAATGGAAAAACTTCAAAGTTGGTGGATTATTCTGGATCACATTTTTGAAAGTATGACATCTCAGAAAAAATCAATTAATATCTGTATGAGTATGCTTGTTACCATGTAGTACACACATGATAGGCTTCAGTCCATATTTGTTCCTGATGATGTTGCTGTTCTCTGTTCATGGTATTGTAGAATTATAGTTGAGAACAATGTAGTTTTAGGCTTTAGAAAATAAATGAGAGGTGATAATTTGGCTTAATAGTTAAAACATCATGTGAGATGCCCACATTCCATATTGAAGCGCTTGAGTTCGAGTCCCGGCTCTACTTCCAGTCCAACTTCCTGCAAATCTGCACCTTGGGAAGCAGCAGGTGATGGTCCAAGTATTTGGATCAATTCCACCCACCTTGGAGACTCAGGTTGAGTTCTGGTTTCCTGGATTTGTGCTGGTCTAGCCCTGGCTATTTTGGGCTCTTAAAGAGTGAACCAGTGAATAGAAGATTTGATTCCATCTGTCTCTTTGTCTCTCTCTTTCTTTAAACCAACTTTAAAAATAAAAAAGAAAAGGACTGAAATCTGGCTATCTCAAAGTTAGTATGGTCCCATACATCCCAGAACCTCCTATCTTGGGAGCAGATAGGTTCCCTTCCAACTTCCAGTTCTCTCAGTTCTCCCAATTGACCTATGGATTAGTCTGGAAAATCTCAAAATATTCTATCTGGAGTGAATTAAAATGATGTCTGCAAGAACTGATAAAGAGAGGGTAGGAAGGGTGGGCAAATGAGGGTTGAGGGAAGGAGTGAGGGAAGTGTGGCTGTCTTTTTGGGACTGTACCTATGGAATGCATGAAATCTGTTCTCTATATTAATAAGATTTTTCAAAAACCTTGAAGATAATAAATCTAGCTAGAGACCTAATTGAAGGAGCAGATTAAGACTTTTGAGATCCTCTGTACCCTATTAGATTCAAAACTGATGCCATGGATTGATATCTATAACTTCCATCCCCAATAGAATGTACATAATTCAGAGACTTCATGTAAAAGCTTATACCAGCACCAATAGGCCTTTCTGATTCAGACAACCTACCAATTTAATAGTAACAAATAGCTTTTGGTATGTCAGAAATGCTAAGATCTTAATGTGCATTATCTAATTAATTCACACAATGGTATTAATATATAAATACTCTTATTATTGCCTGTGGTGCACTGCAACATATCCCTAATTGTTCCCTGCTTTCTCTATCCACACGTTTTGGTACATTTCTTTATCATACCTCCCGTCAAGAGGTGGAGTCTATATCCTCAATTGTTAAACATGAGTTTTCCCTTTTCCTGAGTTGGTCAATAAAATGTGTCAAAGTGATACTATGCTAATTTGGAGTCTCAGACTGATGGAGCTGTTATCTCTTTTTCCTACCATTTTTGGATGATTAAGTCTGGGTTAACCTACTGGAGGATCAGAGATCAAGTGGGAAACAGCCACAACTTCCTAGGTGGCTAACACTGAACACCAGAACAACTTTCTAGCTAACTTGTAGCTGACTACAGATACATAAGGGAGATAAAAAATGCCAGCAGGGTCAGTGCTAGGGTATAGTGGGTAAAGCCGTAGCCTGCAGCACCAGCATCCCATACGGATGTCAGTTCAGGTCCTAGCTGCTCTACTTTTGATCCAGTTCCCTGCTAATTGCCTGGGAAAGCAGCAGAAGATGGCCCAAATGCTTGGGCCCTTGCACCCATGTGGGAGACCCAGAAGAAGCTCCTGTCACCTGACTCTGGACTGGACCAGCTCCAGCCTTTATGGCCATTTGAGGAGTAAACCAGTGGATGGAAGATTTCTCTCTCTCTCTCTCTCTCTCTCTCTCTCTCTCTCGTCTCTCTCTGTAACTCTGCCTTTCCAATAAATAAATAAATCTTTAAAACAACAAAAGAAATGCCAGCAGGGTCCAATATAAATTGCCAGCCTGTGAAATTCTGAGCTAAATTGTTGTTTAGCTTAATGGTTGTTGTAAAGGTTGTTGTTTAAAGCTACTAAGTTTTAGGGCACCTTTTTTAAACATAGAAATAAATAGCTAAACAGTTCCATTTCATTTATCAGAGATTTAAACTCTGAGCAGTTCAGTAATTTTCCTAGGGTCATATAGCTGGAAAATACGAGCTGAGATTTGATTCCAGATCTGCTTAGAAACAATGACTATGCTCTTTTTTAGATTTTAATTAATTATTTAATTGATAGTAGGAGTTATAGACAGAGTGAGGGAGAGACAGAGAAAGGTCTTCCATCATTTGGTTCACTCCCCCAGAAGGCTGCAATGGCCAGAGCTGGGCCAATCCGAAGCTAGGATCCAGGAGCTTCTTCTGGGTCTCCCACTCAGGTGCAGGAGCCCAAGTATCTGAACCATCTTCTACTGCCTTCTCAGGCCATAGCAGAGATCTGGATTGGAAGAGGAGCAGCCTGGACACAAACCAGCACCCATATGGCATGGAGGCTCTGCAGGCAGAGGCTTAGCCTCATACATCACAGTGCAGGCCCCCAAAGACTATGCTCTTAATCATTGATTAATATTGCCAAAATGCATCATGGTACTGGAGTTTTTGAGTAACTAACACTATATTTTTTATGATGCCACAAGATTTTGTTTCCAATATTTTTATGTCTTATTCATGCCGAAGGTAGCAAATGCTGAGGATTAAAGAGTGTGTATGTGTGTGTATTTGCATATGTGTGTGTAGAAAGCAACTCATTGAGGAAAATTAGTTAGACCCTTAAAGTGCTACAAACATTTGGAAATACAGAAATTCAAAGGGAAAATACTACATGCACACACACACACACAAACACAGAGGGAGAGAGAGACATTTATGTGTCACAGCAGCTCCTAGATCATCCATCTATTTTGAAACAGTCTTTTTAAAAAAAAAATTCTTTAGAAATATGGATTTTGGGGCCGGTGCTGCGGCTCAATAGGCTAATCCTCCATCTAGTGGCGCCGGCACACAGGGTTCTAGTCCTGGTCAGGGCGCCGGATTCTGTCCCGGTTGCCCCTCTTCCAGGCCAGCTCTCTGCTGTGGCCAGGGAGTGCAGTGGAGGATGGCCCAGGTGCTTGGGCCCTGCACCCCATGGGAGACCAGGAGAAGCACCTGGCTCCTGCCTTTGGATCAGCGTGGTGCGCCGGCCGCAGCACGCTGGCCGCGGCGGCCATTGGAGGGTGAACCAACGGCAAAGGAAGACCTTTCTCTCTGTCTCTCTCTCACTGTCCACTCTGCCTGTCCAAAAAAAAAAAAAATAAAAAGAAAAGAAATATGGATTTTGGACAGCTGCTTTTATAGTGATGATGTTACTAAATTAAATTGACATCCTGAACACCCATTCACAAGGCCCAGACAAAAATAGCACTGTAATACAGAAACAGGAATGACTAAATGTTAGAGGAGACAATTTTTCATATTTTGAGAAGAAAAAGTTCATTATTCAGAAGTGAGTTTCTCATTTCAGACTATGCCTACTGAGTCTTTTCTCTGAGGAGCATTCGCAGACTTTTTGAAGGATATCATGGGCCTTCCT
This sequence comes from Oryctolagus cuniculus, assembly GCF_051225735.1. NCBI lineage: Eukaryota > Metazoa > Chordata > Mammalia > Lagomorpha > Leporidae > Oryctolagus > Oryctolagus cuniculus. Next base: position 92,553,079 of record NC_142888.1, read on the forward strand.
AAAGGTAGAGTGACAGAAAAACTCATAGGAATGTAAAGAATATGGATATTTAAAGGTTTGAATTGGAACTGGCATGGAAATGTAAGAACCCAAGGATTACAGACTCATAGATAATAGCTGAATGAAGGCAAAAGGGAAGAGGACAGAAGCGTTAAAAAAATGGGCAGATACTACAAGTCACTAGGCTAAATGAAGATAATGCATGAAATGCCCTTAATGACTATGACAAATATAGCACTAAGACATATCAGTGCCGTAAGGGCATGCATGGCTTGTCTGTGTCTAGTGGAAGCTTTCTTGACTAAAATTAGAATATGGCAGCACTTGCAGAAATTTCCCAAAACAAACATCTGAAACCTTGTTTTTTATCAGTTTACTGTGAAATGGACATTATCCCCCATTCAGCCAGTTATTTATTGAAATATTGAGGCAAATGAAACAACACACTCACCAGTGAATACTAATAAAATATATTCAGTACTCAAAACAAGTTGAGGGTTCCTAGCAGAGAAAACTTACTCAGGGACCCAAAGAAAAGGTAAAGGGAGGGGTCCAGATATGGCTTCAGGCTTTTATCACTAGTAGAGGTTGATTTATTGTTCAGGTAGACGTTGCACTATTTGAAACTCCATCTGGCATGTAGGGGGCCCATTGGCCATCTTATGTCAGTTGACCCAGATATGAGCAGGAGTGAGCAGGGGTGAGCAGGGCAGAGGAATGAGGTTCTAAAAGTTGTCAATGATCAAATATAGAAAATGGAGGAAGGCTATTTATTGTATTCCATGAATATGTGTTTATGTGTGATTTCAGAGGGACAGACTTTTCTGTTCCTTGATTTTTCAAACCACCCTCAAGGGTCTTGGATTAGTTAGCCTGAAAATGGTCAATATGGAAGTAATGAGGACAAGGAAACTTGAAATAATTATAGTATCTGGTTGGTAGAATTGAATATTTATCCTACAAAAGAAAACTCAGTGGACGCATGCTACTTCTTTTCAACTATTTAGAGAGGTGTCCTTTTAGAAGAGGGAGCAAACTTATTCTCTGTAATCTTAGAGAAAAAAAACCTGGACTAATGAGTCAGCAGCCAAATTTAGGTTTAGCACATGAAGGAATGATAATAATAAAGATTGCGGTAGAATTGACTGCCTCTAAGAGTAAAATATTCTTAATTCCAAAAGGTAATCAAGCAGAGGCTGGCTGACCACTTGATAGGTTCATTTTATAAAAAATCAATTGTTTAAATGGATAGTTGACAAATGGAATGCGAGTGTCGCTTCTAAGACAATTCTGAATTCCAATACCTTATTTTTTTTTTTCCATGAGAGGTTCCTTATTGGTCCAATGACTCTGTAGTTAATGCTGTAATGCCACTGATGATAAGTAAAAGCCATCCAGTTCAGTCTCTTAGGGCCTTTACTTCTGAGGAGGTTTCCACTGCCAGCCTCGAAAGCAAATCAACAAGATTGCTTTTTGAACTGAGTTGTGGATGAGGGAAGAGTAAAAGAGTTGGGATGCTAAAATGTAGTGCTCATTTACACTTCATTTTGAATTAATCATTGGAACCATTTTTATATGAGAACTGATTCTAATGGAAGAAATGGTCAAGCATAGAAGAAAATTAATTACATAAACATAGGAGTAAAGAAAACAAAAAAGATGTTGTAAATATCTTAGGCAAACTATATTTGCCTATTTGTTATGAGTCTGTGAATAAACAATTCTCATATATTTGGTTCCTCTCAAAACTTTAAATCTTCTACAGTTTCCAGAGCCCTAATTGTTATTATTCTGATGTTTGAAATTTCCCTCAATTTGTATCCCATTCACTATTAATATACTGGGTGATCATTGAGAGTTACAGAGTTAAATTTCTTAGATCCAATTCTGTCTTGGTACAACTCCACTGCAAACAATTATTGGCAGGCTCCTCATTGTCTCCTGAACCAAATTGAAAACCCTCAGCTTGGTGTGCAAGACCATTTATGGTTTTGCTTCCACTTCTACTCATATTTCCATGGCTTACCCTCATATCTATATGCCTCATTCCTGTTGATATACCAAAAGTTTGCAATAAACTCCATGTACTTTACTGACTGTACTTTTGCTCCATTTATTTCACCTGTTCTTGTCCCTTTGTATAAAAAATACTACGTGTATTTTGTAAAAGCTATTCAAAACACTACCTTGCCAAGCTGCCTTCTCCAACCACGTTTCTCATCTCTTTGAATTATCAATATCATCTCTTCTTTCTAATCAGTGAGGATATTATTTCTAGATATGCTTATGGTACTTACGCTTTATTCATTGTGTCCTGGTCTTCCAGCAATAAGTTGAACTATATTAAACTGTTAATATTTAATGACTGTTGACACACACAAGCAGCATGTATATGGTTTAAATTAACATATGTGTCCCAGCATTGTGGCACAATGGGCCATGCCACACTTGTGATGCCAGCATCTTACATTGGAGTACTACTTTGAGTCCTGGCTGTTCCACTTCCCATCCATCTCCCATCTCCCTGTTAAAGGACCTAGGAAGGCAGTGGAAGATAGCACAGTATTTTTACCCCTGTAACCTATGTGGGAGACCAGGATGGGGTTCCTAGCTTCTGGTTTTAGTCTGGTCCAGACTTGGCTGTTGTGACCATTTGAGGATAGAACCAGAGGTTGATGAAAGATTCATTCTCTCTCTCTCTCTCTCTCTCTCTCTCTCTCTCTTTCTCTCTGTTGTCCTGCCTTTCAAATAAATAAATCAATCTTTTAAAAAATCTAACACATAATAAGAAATTATCAATTCCCAACTTGACTCTCACTGGGATTAAACATGACAATAGGTCTGCTCTGATTTCATCATCATTTAAAAAAAAATCATCTATTATTTTTCACTTTATGTTTCTGTGTGGGAGCAAACTGTTGAAATCCATACTTGATGTATACTAAGCTGATCTTCTGTATATTAAGATAATCAAAAATGAATCTTATGTGAATGGAAGGGGAGAGGGAGTGGGAAAGGGGAGGGTTGTGGGTGGGAGGGACGGTATGGGGGGGAAGCCAGTGTAATCCATAAGTCGTACTTTGGAAATTTATATGCATTAAATAAAAGTTTAAAAAAAAAAAAAGACTTCCATAGCCTTGGCAACTCATAACAAGAGCCTCGGGTGATTACTGATGCCATAAACAAGAGTGTCAATTTGTTAAGTCAACAACAGGAGTCACTGTGCACTTACTCCTCATGTAGGATCTCTGTCCTTAATGTGCTGTACATAGTGATTTAATGTTATAACTAGTACTCCAAAACAGTATTTTTCACTTTGTGTTTCTATGTGGGTGCAAACTGTTAAAATCTTTACTTAATATATGCTAAACTGATCTTCTGTATATAAAGAGAATTGAAAATGAATCTTGATGTGAATGGAAGGGGAGAGGGAGTGGGAAAGGGGAGGGATGCGGGTAGGAGGGAAGTTATGGGGGGGGGAGCCATTGTAATCCATAAGCTGTACTTTGGAAATTTATATTCATTAAATAAAAGTTAAAAAAATAAAATAAAATAAAATTGTTTCCTAGGGACAGAAAAAAAAATCTAACACAATTTTGTTCTCATAATAGAATTTAAACTCCTTGAATTTCCCCAAAATATCTAACTTTTGCTCCCTCTAATGCTATTCTCTAGCATTACAATGCAGTTTAAATGAATGACTTTATTATGTTCATCCTGGGTTCCAACATATAAGAATTCTCAGGTTAAGTAAGTTAAGTGGTAATTTTTTCCTTAACGTGGGTAACCAAAGGAAATCTCATAAAAACAGTTCTGGATGCACTTTGGCTGAATCAGAAAGACAATTTTCTGCATCACTTGGTAGAGTTATATGATCCTTAAAGGTAACTTCAACTTTAGGATTTTATGATTTTAATTGCCAATGGTGTATAATTTGCTTGATGCCTTTTGAGTGTATTTCAATTGTACATCAAATCCTATGTAATGCCCTTACTCTTTCATGTTTTGTGTCTTTCTTCTAGAGATTCACCTCAATTCCAAGCACAGACTGGCAACTCCTTTAATTTTATTACTTTATTACTTGATATGGTGAGCAGTATCCATTTCTATTGCACACTACACCCCTTGACCCTGTCTGTATATTCTTTTCAAGTAATGATGTCAGTGTGTCTATGCACAAAAGTTTAAGATCGTTGTTTTAATTCTTCTTTATACTTTCAGTAGCTACCACAGTGTCTGGCCTAACATAAGCCTTGAGTTAATTAATGTTTGCTAAAGGGAGAAAGAAAAATAAGGGAGCTAAGGAAGCAAAAAGAAAGGAAAAAAGGAAGGTAAGAAGCTGGGTGGGAGAAAGGTAGCAGAGAAGAGAGGAGGGAAGGAAGGAGGAACCATGGTATATCAGAAGGAAAATTGTCATCTGTTAAGATCTACAACTTCTTGCCAATCTGTAGTTTTGTCTTGGTTTGTCAGTTCAGGTTGGAATTCTGAGAAAGACAACATAAACTTTTACAAAGATTTAGGAGTTGTGGAATGGAGTAATTTTCATTTGTTCTTTGGGAGTTGGGATTCAAAGTCTCGAAGGTGATAATAACGTAGACCCTGTGATGAACAGATAACTAAGGAAAATCACTACATACGATATAGGACCAGAGCAGAGTTGTTCCTAAGAAATATCATATAAATGAAAGTAGAAAAGACCTTGGCATATGAGCTAAGTAACAGAAGATTGACAATCTGTTTATCTACAGGAAGAAACAAAACTTAAATAGAAAACCAAGCAAGCAGATTGTTGCCCCTCAAGCTCCAAGCCTCTGGGGCCATGGGTACTGCAGATTTCTCCTCTTCTCCACCCCCAACATACCAAATAGTCTAATGAGTACAGGAAATAAAGAATGGTTTCCAAAGCTATTAGCAATATATTCAGAACCCAAGAGCCTGCAAGGCATAGAAAAGGCAGGCCGAAGATTCCTTTTTTAAGCTAAATGCTGTTCAGAAAGTTCTTCCTAATAGCTGGTTTGGCAAAATGCTGGTTCTGGAAAGCAGTTCTCCAGGTGACACACCTTTTTATTTGGTCATTTAGTCATCCATTGGCCCCTTGATCTGGGGGTTAATAACACATGGTTAAGAAGAAAAAAGTCTCCCTTTGGAGAAAAAATTGAATTTCTGTCAATCAATCTTTTTTAACTTCAGGTTAAAGGAACTTTCTCAAAAAGGGCATACCCCAGTCACTGGAGTGGCAATCCCAACCATGTTGATTAAGGACACAGATTCAAGCTTTTTAACCTAGCACCTCCATTTTGCTTCAAATGGAACGCTGCAGCCAGAAAAGATGCACAGCATGCATATAGAAATATGAAACTGTCCTACTGAGATTTTATTGCTTAGTGGCCTTACTTATCCTGCATTATAAGATTAGCAAAGATCATACAGGCTGCAAAATATGAGATCCCCATCTTCTTCTTTATGAAATTATAAATTACCCCCTTTTAAATTGCCTCCACTACTGATAGGTAGTATTGTTTTCATTTTCTTCCCAAGCAGGATAAGATGGACATGATGTATCTAACAATGAAGAAACTCCAAGAAAATACGGAGGTGATAGATCTTAGTTCTTTGCATTAAGAGATGCAATCTATGCTTTTAATCAAATAGATCCTGAGTTCATAGATCAGACTTAATTATTCAGTTTTTCTCATCTACACCGTTGCTTAATCTGTATTGTATTTGATATATTGTACTGTCTCCTGTATTTCAAGGTAAGCACATGTCACACTGACCTCCAGGTACTAGTGGAACCCAGAAATATAGACATAAACCAGAAGTTGGGAAGCATAGAAGAGTCTAGGATAAGAATAAAGAGAAGTTAGAAATATTAAAACCTTAGAAAAATAAAATACCAGTGTTTCAGATGAGATAAAAATTCAATCCTAAATGGGGAGCTAGAAGCAAGAAAAAATATAGAATCTGGAGATCATATCAAGGTAGTAGGTCAAAGCACTGTAAGTATCTGTAAGACATGCATAAAGTATCAAATGTAGGGATTGGCATGAAACTTGCCTCCAATATAGTAAGTTTTACTATAGTAGACAGAACTGACTACCTTAACTACAATGAACAGGGGTAAGAAGGCATAACTATGCTGCAACTTGCCACACTTCTGAGATTGAGTTTGTTCCACAAATACATAAGTCCATTCTGTTATCCATTTACTTTCTTTATATCCAACTTAAAAACCAGGCCTTCATAAATTCATTAGTCCCTGTAGAGCAGTAAGTTCAGACAATTACAGCTTCAGTTTCTAAGATGAAGAATGAATATAGCTGGGAACTGGGTATGGTTACTCCTTGCCCTCCCTCAAATCAAGACTGCCCAGGAGAGCAAAGGGTCTTTCTATCACATTCCAGGAGTGAAATAAAATAGCTTATTAAGGGCTGGTCCATTTCAGGCAAATAACAGAAATTTGTCCATTACCCTTTCAGAAGGTTGATAATAGCCTAGGTACTATCTCCTGGTTTGCAACAAGTAAGAAAACTTTTTTTAAAACTTTTATCATATGTTCAGTACTGTGTCGCGTTGCTTTAAATACATTATTTCATACAATCTTCTCAAACAACCCTTCATATTCTATCTGATTATAAATTAAACATGTTGTTTTAAAATTGCTTCCATAGTACCCATAGTCCCTCATTCACTTTGCAATGGGCACCTTTTACAGATCTTTTACAAAACAGATCCAGATTACCCTATGGAACATGAAATGATGCCTGCAAATACAACAACATTGTTGCATTCCTTTAATGTTCTCATAAAAGTCATTAAGTGTAACAGAAGTTGGGGATAATTATTGTAGTAGGCTATTTTCAATAATGTTAGAGGATTTCACAAATTTGTTTCCTGCGGATAAATGTTTGTAGTATTTTTCTACATTGCACAGTCATTTACTTGGAGTTAAACATCTTTATCATGAAATGTTGTAGATGGAGATGAGAATATCAGAGATGTATATGTATGTCTGTAGACACATATAAACATGAATACCAACCAACATTTAGACACAGTATCCCTGCTCCCAGAACAAACCAAGGATACATTTCTTTGCTCCCTCCTCCTCACCACAATACTCCCACTAAATAAAAAAGACCAGATGTACTATCATATCAAACTTCAAACTCAGTTTAGATTCCACAAAATGCTTTTTATATTGCACTCATGATGCTTGGTATATTGCGATCCTGGATACATATCACCTTAGAGTGATTATCATGTACCTGTTTTATCTAGTAAGTAAAACAAAAACAGTATCATAAATGATGTTACTACTAAATATATTTGGCATGCAAAGGGGCAGAAAGACTGGGACTCAAGACTTCTGGAGTCTGTTTTCTGGATGTCAGTCACTAGTTAGGTAACTGCCTTTGAGTTCAGCCATCTGTAAACTGCATGTGAAAATGCTGTCACCTCAGAGAGCGGATGTGAACATTAATTGATACTTGCAATATGCTTTGAAGTCCTACAATAATAGGAGCAAACAATTTCTCTTCTTGTTCCGTTTGTTTTGGCATAATTGTTTATCTGAGTCTGTTGGATTTCATACTGAAGGTAATAGCTTGTGGATGGGCAAGCACTGTGGTGCAGTGGATTAAAGCCCTGGCCTGAAGCGCCGGCATCCCATATAGCTCCTGTTCTAGTCCTGGCTGCTCCTCTTCCCATTCAGCTCTCTGCTGTGGCCTGGGAAAGCAGTGGAAGATGGCCTAAGTCCTTGGACCCCTGCACCCATATGGGAGACCTGGAAGAAGCTCTTGGCTCCTGGCTTCGGATCGGTGCAGCTCCAGTTGTTGTGGCCATCTGGGGAGTGAACCAGCGGATGGAAGATTTCTCTCTCTGTCTCTACTTCTCTAACTCTGTCTTTCAAATACATAAAATAAATTTTTAAAAAATAGCTTATGAAAACTATTGGAGAAGAAAAGTCCCAAATAAGTTTTAAATTGTTCTATTTTCTTAAATTGATTGAATATCAAGATTGTATTTGGGATGGGTTTGCTTGTGTGTGGTTTTCCTGAAAATAAAATGGCTCTTTGTAAATTGAAGGGAGAATATAGCTGTTAGGGATTCTGGGGTAGGAGACCCAACATGGTGCTTATTCTATAAATGTTCCTATTGGGGGCCCGACACTGTGGTATAGTGGGTAAAGCTGGGTCTCTCTGTCTCTTTCTCTGTATCTCTGCCTTTCAGACAAATGAATAAACAAAGTCACGTGTGTCAGATATTTTTACTTTTTACACGTATGCCTTGACAGTGGGCTTGAGTAGCTGTGGTAAGGGTGAGGCTCTCAGGGGTTTTATTGAGCAAAGGGCACTGAAGGGGGCACAGCAGGTGAGAAGTAGAATAGTGGACACTGCATGTTAACTACAGCTAAAGGGTTCAGGAGGACATTAGAAAAATGCCTTGGGGCTGGCGCTGTGGTGTAGCAGGTAAAGCTGCCACCTACAGTGCCAGCATCCCATATGGGCACAAGTTCAAGTTCCGGCTGCTCCACTTCCAATCCAGCTCTCTGCGATGGCCTGGGAAAGCAGTAGAAGATGGCCCAAGTCCTTGGGTCCCTGTGCTCATGTGGGAGACCCAAAGGAGGCTGTTGGGTCCTGGCTCCGGATCAGCTCACCTCTGGCTGTTGCAGCCATTTGGGGAGTGAACCAGCAGTTTAAAGAGCTCTCTCTCTCTCTCCCTCTGCCTCTCTCTCCCTCTGCTTCTCTGTAACTATGGCTTTCAAGCAAATAAATCGATGATTTTTTTTTAAGTTTCTATTGATCTTAGAACCTTCCCTATGATTGTTGACTGGCTTAGTTCACAGAATCTCTTTATATAATGTAGCAAAAATCTCTACAGAACTTCAGCCAATCAATGTTTCCATCCTTTGAACCGCTGCTTACTGTTAGGGAGGGAGGCAGTGTTGCATAAGGACAGAGATTGCAAGTTTTGAAGATGTTGGATTCGATGTGCTGCTAGACCATTCACAGCAGTGTGACCCTGAGAAAGTGTTTTAAGATGTTTGTGGTTCACTTTCCCTATTTATAAAATAGGATGAAAAAATAAATACTTCATATAGTTGTGAAAATTAAATGAGAAAAAGCCGTCAAAGTGTTCAGCACAATGCCTGGCAATCATTAACTGTTTCACACTTGATAGTCCTTATTGTTTGACACCTATACATGCTATCCACTTTGAGTAAGAAGTTTCTTATGTGTGTGGGGAACCCTCCACAATGATCTATGAAGTGTTTTACCTTGGGTTAGGAACATCATTGCTCTGGTCTCAGTTTCTTTCTCTGTAAAATGAAGATAATGCTTGGATCTAATTCACAGGTTTGTTGTGAAAATAAAAAAAATGTGTATAAATTGCTTTTAAAAGTCCTAGGAACGTAATTGGAATATAATTGTTAGCTACTGTTCATGGTAAGCTTGAGAGTGTTGTGGACAAATTAAACAAAGCAATAAAAATACATTAACATGAGAAATTATCTTTTAGTTAACTTCTCTCTTTTCCTAAATTATTCCATTGCGTTTATTAAACATGTCTGGTAGGAAATTATTATTCTCGATTCCATGGTTTTTTCTCCAGTTCTTGCTTGCATACATCTCACTGGCCTGCAATAATCTCCAATTGAGTGTCTATGTGGCAGTGGTACATGTGACCACTGAATGACTCTCAGTGATCCTCTAAAGAACAAATGGACTCAGCACATTCTTTAATGGAATCTTTTTTTAAAGATTTATTTGAAAGTCAGAGTTACACAGAGAGATAAAGAGAGGGAGAGAGAGAGAGAGAGAGAGAGAGATCTTCCATCTGCTGGTTCACTCCCCAGGTGGCCACAATGGCCGCAGCTGAGCTGATCCAAAGACAGGAGCCAGGAGCTTCTTCCCAGTCTCCAATACAGGTGCAGGGGCCCAAGGACTTGGGCCATCTTCTACTGCTTTCCCATGCCATGGCAGAGAGCTGGATCAGAAGTGGAGCACCGGAACTTGAACCCATATAGGATGCCAACACTGCAGGCAGCGGCTTTACCAGCTACGCCACAGCGCCGGTCCCTGGAATCTTTTAAATATTCTATTTTTCCACAATGTAGATGGCTACATAATCATCTCCTTAGAATTTCCAGAGTAAGCCATTTTGCCTCAGCTTAGTTTCATCTTCAATTTCTAAAAATTCAACTTCCTTTCAGGAAACTGTCTTTGATGGTACAATATAGCATAAAGGTTAAATATTCAAATTCACCAGTGGCACAGGTCTCAGTTTTATTTCCAATGTACTACTTTAATTCTGTCTCTCATCCTCTCAAGTATAAGATTATTCCCATAGCCTCTTACTGGTTTCTCATTCTCCAGTTGTTGTCTCTTTCAGTCATTTATTCACAACATCATCACAGTGGTGGTTAAAAAAAAATAGTATCTTTTTTACACTCTCAAAAATTTTCTGGAAGTAAATGAGGATAACAGCACAACATACCAAAACTTATGGGATACAGGAAAAGTAGTGTTAAGAGGAAAGTTCATATCAATAGGTGCCTACATCAAGAAATTGGAAAGGCACCAAATAGATGAGCTTTCACTGCATCTCAAGGATCTAGAAAATCTGCAGCAAACCAGACCCACATCTAGTAGGAGAAGAGAAATAATCAAAATCAACGAAGAAATCAACAGGATTGAATCCAAAAAAAATTACAAAAAATCAGCCAAACGAGGAGCTGGTTTTTTGAAAAAATAAACAAAACTGACACCCCATTGCCCCAACTAACTAAAAAAAGAAAAGACCCAAATCAATAAAATCAGAGATGAAAAAGGAAACGTAACAACAGACGCCACAGAAATAAAAAGAATCCTATCGTTAGCAGGTACTAGACTTGTCTAAGTGCTCCCTTTGACTCCCAGTCCCTTCACCATGACCAACTGTGAACTGAAATTGATCACCTGGAACAGTGAGATGGCATTGGTACATGCCACCTCGATGGGATTGAATTGGAATCCCCTGGTATGCTTCCAACTCCACCACTTGGGGCAAGTCAGCCTGAGCATGTCTCAAATTACACATCTCTTCCCTCTCCCATTCCCACCACCATGTTCAACAGGGATCACATTTCAGTTAATTTTCAACTGATGGAGTAAATAAAGGGGAGAGTGATCCAACATGGGAAGTGAGATACTCAGCAGACTCATAGAATGGCAGATGTCCTAAATAGCACTCTGGCCTCAGAATCAGCCCTAAAGGCATTCGGAGCTGGCTGAAAAGCTCATGAGAGTATTTCAGGCATGGAAAGCCAAGACACTCTGGCAAAAGATCTCTGTGAGTGAGATCCCAGTGGAAAGAACAGGTCATCAAAGAAGGAGGTACCTTTCTCTGAAGGGAGGAGAGAACCTCCACTTTGACTATGACCTTGTCTAAACAAGATAAGAGTCGGAGAACTCAGAGGGCTTCCATAGCCTTGGAAACTCATGACTGGAGCATAGGGAGATTACTGATGCCATAGACAGGAGTGTCAATTGGTAAAGTCAACAACAGGAGTCACTGTGCACTTACTCCTCATGTAGGATCTCTATCCTTAATGTGCTGTACATTGAGATTTAATGCTATAACGAGTACTCAAACAATATATTTCACTTTGTGTTTCTATGGGGGTGCAAACTGTTGAAATCCTTACTTAATGCATACTAAACTGATCCTCTGTAAAAAAAAAAAAAAAAAAAAAAAAAGAAATTATCAATTCCCAACTTGACTCTCACTGGGATTAAACATGACAATAGGTCTGCTCTGATTTCATCATCATTTAAAAAAATCATCTATTATTTTTCACTTAATGTTTCTGTGTGGGAGCAAACTGTTGAAATCCATACTTAATGTATACTAAGCTGATCTTCTGTATATTAAGATAATCGAAAATGAATCTTGATGTGAATGGAAGGGGAGAGGGAGTGGGAAAGGGGAGGGTTGTGGGTGGGAGGGACGGTATGGGGGGGAAGCCATTGTAATCCATAAGTCGTACTTTGGAAAATTATATGCATTAAATAAAAGTTTTAAAAAAAAATAAAAAAAAATCTTAAAAAAAAAAGAATCCTATCATTATGATCAATTGTGAACAGAAATTGATCACTGGGACTAGTGAGATGGCATTGGTACATGCTACCTTGATGTGATTGAATTGGAATCCCCTGGTATGTTTCTAACTCTACCGTTTGAGGTAAGTCAGCTTGGGCATGTCCTGAATTGCACATCTCTTCCATCTCTTATTCCCACTCTTGTATTTAACAGTGATCACTTTTCAGTATAGGACTAAGAACCAAAGGGATCACATAAACAAGAATAGTGTCTGCAAATACTAGCTGATAGAATAAAAAAGTGAGAGAATGATCCAACATGGGAAGTGAGATACACAGCAGACCCATAGAATGGCAGATGTCCTAAACAGCACTCTGGCCTCAGAATCGGCCCTTAAGGCACGTGGATCCGGCTGAAAAGCCCATGAGAGTATTTCAGGCATGGAAAGGCAAGACACTCTGGGGGGGGGGGGACCTAAATGAAAGATCTCCGCGAGTGAGATCCTAGTGGAAAGAACGGGTCTTCAAAGAAGGAGGTACCTTTCTCTGAAGGGAGGAGAGAACTTCCACTTTGACCATGGCCTTGTCTAAAAATTATCAGAGTCAGTGAACTCAGGGGGGCTTCCATAGCCTTGGCAGCTCATGACAACAGCCTAGGTTGATTACTGATGCCATAAACAAGAGTGTCAATTTCTTAAGTCAACAAAAGGAGTCACTGTGCACTTACTCCTCATGTAGGATCTTTGTCCTTAGTGTGCTGTACATTGTGATTTAATGCTATAACTAGTACTCAAACAGTATTTTTCATTTATGTTTCTGTGTGGGAGCAAACTTTTGAAATCTTTACTTAATGTATACTAAACTGATCTTCTGTATATAAAGAGAAACGAAAATGAACCTTGATGTGAATGGAAGGGGAGAGGGAGTGGGAAAGGAGAGGGTTGCGGGTGGGAGGGACGTTATGGGGGAGAAGCCATTGTAATCCATAAGCTGTACTTTGGAAATCTATATTCATTAAATAAAAGTTTAAAAAAAAAGAAATAAAAAGAATCATCAGAAATTACTACAAGGACTTGTATGCCAGCAAACAGGGAAACCTATCAGAAATGGATAGATTCCTGGACACATGCAACCTACCTAAATTGAACCAGGAAGACATAGAAAACCTGAACAGACCCATAACTGAGACAGACATTGAAACAGTAATAAAGGCCCTCCCAACAAAGAAAAGCCCAGGACCAGATGGACTCACTGCTGAATTCTACCAGACATTTAAAGAAGAACTGACTCCAATTCTTCTCAAACTATTCAGAACAATTGAAAAAGAGGGAGTCCTCCCAGATTCTTTCTATGAAGCCAGCATCACCTTAATTCCTAAGCTAGAAAAAGATGCAGCATTGAAAGAGAATTACAGACCAATATCCCTGATAAACATAGATGCAAAAATCCTCAATAAATTTCTGGCCAGTAGAATGTAACAACACATCAGAAAGATCATCAACCCAGACCAAGTGAGATTTATCCCTGGTATGCAGGGATGGTTCAATGTGCACAAAACAATCAACGTGATACACCACATTAACAGACTGCAGAAGAAAAACCATATGATTATCTCAATAGATATCTCATGTGTTTGTTGGCCATTTGGATTTCCTCTTTTGAAAAATGTCTATTGAGGTCCTTGGCCCATCTCTTAAGAGGGTTGTTTGTTTTGATGTTGTGGAGTTTCTTGATTTCTTTGTACATTGTGGTTATCAACCCTTTATCTCTTGCATAGTTTGTGAATATTTTTCCCATTCTGTTGGTTGCCTCTTCACTTTCCTGACTGTTTCTTTTGAAATACAGAAACTTCTCAATTCGATGCAATCCCAAATGTTAATTTTGACTTTGACTTCCTGTGCTTCTGGGGTATTTTCCAAGAAATCTTTGCCAGTACCTATATCTTGCAGAGTTTCTCCAATGCTCTCTAATAATTTGATGGTATCAGCTCGTAGATTTAAGTCTTTAATCAATTTTGAGTGAATTTTTGTGTAAGCTGAAAGATAGGGGTCTTGCTTCATGATTCTGCACGTGGAAATCCAATTTTCCCAGCACCATTTATTGAATAGATTGTCCTTACTCCAAAATTGGTTTTGGATCCTTGATCAAATATAAGTTGGATGTAGAAGTTTGGATTGATTTCTGGTGTTTCTATTCTGTTCCCTTGGTCTATCCATCTGTTTCTGTACCAGTACCATGCTGTTTTGATAACAACGGCCCTGTAGTATGTCCTGAAATCTGGTATTGTGATGCCTCCAGCTTTGTTTTTGTTGTACAAGATTGCTTTAGCTATTCAAGGTCTCTTGTGTCTCCATATGAATTTCAGCATCATTTTTTTCCAGGTATGAGAAGAATGTCTTCAATATTTTGATTGGTATTGCATTGAATCTGTAAATTGCTTTTGGCAGAATGGACATTTTGATGATATTGATTCTTCCAATCCATGAGCATGGAAGATTTTTCCATTTCTTGGTATCCTCTCCTATTTCTTTCTTTAAGGTTTTGTAATTTTCATTGTAGAGGTCCTTAACATCCTTGGTTAAGTTTATTCCAAGGTATTTGATTGTTTTTGTATCTATTGTGAATGGGATTGATCTTAGAAGTTCTTCCTCAGCCATGGCATTGCCTGTGTATACAAAGGCTGTTGATTTTTGTGCATTGATTTTATATCCTGCTACTTTGCCAAATTCTTCTATGAGTTCCAATAATCTCTTAGTAGAGTTCTTTGGATTCCCTAAGTAAAGAATCATATCATCTGCAAAGAGGGATATTTTGAGTTCTTCCTTCTCAATTTGTATCCCTTTAATTTCTTTTTCTTGACTAATAGCTCTGGCTAGAACCTCCAGAACTATATTGAATAGCAGTGGTGAGAGTGGTCATCCCTGTCTGGTACCAGATCTCAGTGGAAATGCTTCCAGTTTTTCCCCATTCAATAGGATGTTGGCCATGGGTTTCTCATAAATTGCTTTGATTGTATTGAGGAATGTTCCTTCCAAACCCAGTTTGCTTAGAGTTTTCATCATGAAAGGGTGTTGTATTTTATCAAATGCTTTCTTGGCGTCTATTGAGATAATCATATGGTTTTTCTTCTGCAGTCTGTTAATGTGGTGTATCACGTTGATTGTTTTGCGCACATTGAACCATCCCTGCATACCAGGGATAAATCTCACTTGGTCTGGGTTGATGATCTTTCTGATGTGTTGTTACATTCTACTGGCCAGAAATTTATTGAGGATTTTTGCATCTATGTTTATCAGGGATATTGGTCTGTAATTCTCTTTCAATGCTGCATCTTTTTCTAGCTTAGGAATTAAGGTGATGCTGGCTTCATAGAAAGAATCTGGGAGGACTCCCTCTTTTTCAATTGTTCTGAATAGTTTGAGAAGAATTGGAGTCAGTTCTTCTTTAAATGTCTGGTAGAATTCAGCAGTGAGTCCATCTGGTCCTGGGCTTTTCTTTGTTGGGAGGGCCTTTATTACTGTTTCAATGTCTGTCTCAGTTATGGGTCTGTTCAGGTTTTCTATGTCTTCCTGGTTCAATTTAGGTAGGTTGCATGTGTCCAGGAATCTATCCATTTCTGATAGGTTTCCCTGTTTGCTGGCATACAAGTCCTTGTAGCAATTTCTGATGATTCTTTTTATTTCTGTGGCGTCTGTTGTTACGTTTCCTTTTTCATCTCTGATTTTATTGATTTGGGTCTTTTCTTTTTTTAGTTAGTTGGGCCAATGGTTTGTCAATTTTGTTTATTTTTTCAAAAAACCAGCTCCTCGTTTGGCTGATTTTTTGTAATTTTTTTGGATTCAATCCTGTTGATTTCTTCGTTGATTTTGATTATTTCTCTTCTCCTACTAGATGTGGGTCTGGTTTGCTGCAGGTTTTCTAGATCCTTGAGATGAATTGAAAGCTCATCTATTTGGTGCCTTTCCAATTTCTTGATGTAGGCACCTATTGATATGAACTTTCCTCTTAACACTACTTTTCCTGTATCCCATAAGTTTTGGTATGTTGTGCTGTTATCCTCATATACTTCCAGAAATTTTTCGATTTCTCTTTTAATTTCTTCTATGACCCATTGTTCATTCAGGAGCATGTTGTTCAATCTCCATGTGTTTGCGTATGCTCTAGGGATTCCTGAGTTGCTAATTTCCAACTTCATTCCTTTATGGTCTGAGAAGCTGCATGGTATGCTTCTAATTCTTTTGAATTTGCTGAGACTTGCTTTATGGCCTAGTATGTGGTCAATCCTAGAGAAGCTTCCGTGTACTGCTGAGAAGAACGTAATTTCTTTATGTGTAGGATGAAAAGTTCTGTAGATATCTGTTAGATCCATTTGGGCTATAGTGTCATTTAAATCTACTGTCTCCTTGTTGATCTTCTGTCCTGTTGATCTGTCTATTTCTGAGAGTGGAGTATTGAAGTCCCCCAGTACTATTGTATTGGGGTCTAAGTCTCCCTTCAAGTCCCTTAACAAATCTTTTAAATAAACCGGTGCCCTGTAATTAAGTGCATATACATTGATAATTGTTATATCTTCCTGTTGAGGTGATCCCTTAATCATTATATAGTGCCCCTCTTTATCTCTCTTAACAGTTTTTGTGGTAAAGTTTATGTTGTCCGATATTAAGATGGCTATGCCCGCTCTTTTTTCATTTCTGTTGGCATGGTATATCTTTTTCCAGCCTTTCACTTTCAGTCTGTATGCATCTTTGTTGCAAAGATGTGTTTCTTGTAAGCAAGAAATAGATGGGTTTTGTTCCTTAACCCAATCAGCCAATCGGTGTCTTTTAACTGGACAGTTCAGGCCATTAACATTCAATGTGACTATTGATAGATGGTAACTTTGTGCTGCCATTTGCCAAAGATATTTTCTAACATATGCTTTGAATTCCCTGTGATCTTTTGCTGTGAGGTTTCCTTCCTTTACCTTCTTTCATATTGATGACCATGTTTCTGTGTTTCTGTGTGCAAGACATCTTTAAGCATCTTTTGCAGGGCTGGATGAGTGGCGACAAATTCTTTCAATTTCTGTTTGCTATGAAAGGTCTTTATTTCACCTTCATTCACAAATGAGAGCTTTGCAGGATATAATATTTTGGCCTGGCAGTTTTTCTATCTTAGTACCTGGGCTATATCTCGTCATTCCCTTCTAGCTTGTAGGGTTTCTGATGAGAAGTCTGCTGTAAGTCTCATTAGAGATCCTCTGAGAGTAATCTGACGTTTCTCTCTTGCACATTTTAGGATCTTTTCTTTCTGTTTCACTGTGGTGAGTTTAATTACAACCTGTCGTGGTGAGGATCTCTTTTGGTCATGTTTACTAGGGGTTCTATGAGCTTCCTGTATTAGGATGTCTCTGTCCTTCTCCAAACCTGGGAAATTTTCTGCTATTATCTCAGTAAAAAAGGCCTTCTAATCCTTTCTCTCTCTCCATGCCTTCAGGAACTCCTGGAACCCGAATGTTGGATTTTTTAATGGTATCCTGTAGATTCCCCACAATATTTTTTAGGTTTCTAATTTCCTCTTCTTTTCTTTGGTTTGACTATATCCTTTCCTTTTCTCTGTCTTCTAAGTCCGATATTCTCTCTTCTGCTTCACCCATTCTGTTTTTAAGGCTCTCTATTGTGTTTTTCATTTGATCTATTGAATTTTTCACTTCATTATGATTTCTTGTCACTATCACAGTTTCATGTTCTACTAGTTGTTTCATTTCATTTTGATTCCTCCTTAATATTTCATTTTCATGAGAAAGATTTTCTATCTTGTCCATTAAGGATTTCTATAGTTCAAGAATTTGTTTTTGAGGACTTCTTAATGTTCTTATCAATTTTTTGAGATCCTCTTCTTTCATTTCTTCTATCTCATCATCTTCATAATCTTGAATTGGGGTGTCTTTTTCATTTGGGGATGTCATAGTGTCTACCATGTTCTTATTACCTCGGTTTTTGCGTTTGTTGTTTGGCATATTGGAGATATTCTTTGTTTTCTTCACTGTGGTGTTTTTTTCTTGTTATATTTTGACTCTAGATTAAGTGGACTGTCTGTATTTGATGGAGCCTTAGAGGCTTGAGATGGGTGTGGCCTGAGAGCTCTGTTTGGTTCCTCAGGGTCAGGGGTGTGCCAAAGGTGACACTCCCAGGTTAGGCGTGGCAAATCTCTCTCTCTTTCTTTCTTTTTTTTTTTGATTCAAAAGGGAAGTAATTATGCACAGCTGAACGGAATTGGAGGTAGTTAGCAGGCAAATGATATACCCACAGGAGCCAGAGATCGGAAGCTCTTTGCAAAGGACCACACAGGGAATCTGTTCTGCCCTCAGTGTGGGCTAAAATTCTCCTGCAATCTCCCACTGGGTTGCCAAGGTTACCGAATTGTAGCGTCTCTGGAGAGCACTCAGGTGAATTCCATGAGTTCTCTGCCCCACCGTCTCTTTTTTCACAGTCTCAGTTCAGTAGCACCAAAAATTCACTGGGTCCTAATCTCCTGTTCATTCACTCCCCTCCCCCCACAGAGTCAGGTTTTTCTGCTAGGCTCAGGCCTGGTGCAGACCTGAGGTCGCCCTGCTTATGACGTATGTCCAAGATGGCGCCTGCTCTTTGTCTTGCTCGCCTTTGAGAGGTGAGCGGAGAGAGAGAAACTCGTGTCCGTATCGGTCACTTTTTTTTTTTTCTCTCTCTCTCTTCTAGTTAGCCTGGTGAACTTTCCCCCACGGGGTCGCTCCCTCTAGTCTCCTCTTTCTGCTTGCCTGCCGGTGTCTCGGGCTACTGAGGTTCAGCTCACCTCGCGTTCCAGCGCTGGTGTGGTGAGTCTGCCGCTGGTGTCCCAAACTGTGGGCTCCCACACTCTCCACGCAGGTTGACTATGAATTACCAGTTCCGGAAGAGTTTCCTCTGCTGTTTCTTCCCCTACTCTTCCTTGAACTTGCAGTATCTCCACTTTTATTAAACTGTCTCTCCCCAGACTATCAGTGTGCTCCCTTCCTATTCCGCCATCTTGCCTGGACCTCCATGAAGTAACTTTATATATTTGTATTTATAATTATATGTACATCACAGGTAATATAGGATAAAAGATTTCTTATGGAAAGATGAGTTTAATTTATGATAGGTAAATGGGCTATCTAATTAGTGTGGCTTAGTAGGCAGTTGAAAATGAGTTTTGAGTTCATGAAATAGAGATATACCTTAGACTAAAGATGCAGATTTGGGAACCAATAATACATTCATCCTGATCAGTATGTGGGAGTGGATGAAATCATCTTTAGGAAAAAGTGTGCATATCACTTGATAAAATGTCTTTTATCAATAGGACACATTCTTATGGGGAGTAGTAGAGATCCTTAAGAATAAGCATTAGGTCTGGGGTAAGGAGAACAGGTTGGCTAGAAGTCCTACCTGAATACCTTGGTCAATGGCATTGGTCCCTTAACATATGAAAACAGAAAAACAGGTTTGGGTAGAATTAATCTGCTCTCATTTCTACCAATAAGTTCTTAGAATGGTATTATATTTGCTATGGGCATTGTGGTAAGTTAGGATGATAGCAAAATAGAAATGTCAAGAAGGGTACTTTGGTGTACTGCAAGAAATAACCCATCACACATGGTCAATAGTTGTTTCCCAGAGATTATGACTTTGAATCCATCATAAATGTATAATCTTAAAATAACTTTACTTCTCCAAAGGAGAAAACATACCTTTTCTCTGAAGGAGAGCATATCTTTCATGCTCCACATGAGCTGTACTCCACTGTACTAGTTTCTGCCTGTCAAAAAAGAAAAAAAAATAAGTTATGTGATCTGTAATGGTGAACTGGTTTGAGACTTAAAGAGTCATTTGTTTCCGATGTCTGTTAACCTGTAGTTTTGGGAAGTAGATGTATTGAGCTCTAAAAACCATGTTTTGCATAGGTATCTTTTTATCCTCCCCCCAACCCCCTTGGAATACATTCCATAAGGATTATTAGTTGCCAAGAAAGAGTATTTTCTGATGACACAAATTACAAACAAATATAAACAATTATGGCTGCCAGCTTGAAAAAGAACTTTCTATAGCTCATTAATAGATTTTCAAAACAAAATATTCCAGAAATGGAAAACATAGCAGATAGCTCTATATCTGTAGTGCAGTCAGTTCTGGGGATATTTATGCATAAATTAAATGAAGAAAAGCCACACCCTGAATACTTTGTGCAGTTTGTAACATGAGACATACTTCAGCTTGCAATCTCTCACAATACTTATTTTACATATACTATGAATAGGAAGAAAGTGGTTCATACCAGTATCTTCAACTGTAACTCATATTTTTTAGTTTTCAACAACCTGTTGAAATTCTATCACATATTAAGTATTGCTGCAGATTAATGATATTTTAGCTTGATATCTCATACCAGGAAAATTATCTTTCATTTTTCAGTGACTCTGTTGATCTATGCAAGGACCCTTTCCAATTAATGAAGTAGCCTGTGTCCTTTATAGACTCATTTTAAATGTAAGCATAGTTAGTAAACTTTGAAACAGTGTTCTTGCACTTATTAATCCAATAAATATCTACTTATTATATACTGGGCTATGTTTAAAGTATACTGTTAAGTAAATAATTAACAGTAATTGAAGTCAGAATGTTTTAAATGCTGTAAGATTGCAACAAATAGAATGCTGTAAGAGTGCAGACAGAGTAGAAATTACATCAAGAAAGGCTTCAATGAGAGTAGATTTTGAGCCTTACTCCAATTTTTTTTATAGAAGAAAATGTATTTGCATGGAAAAATGGTTATTTCATCTTGAATATATTAGAATTAACATCCTATGGGACATGGAATAGACAGTGAAAGATGAAATCATGGGAAGCTTTGACTAAGGAATGTGAACTTTATTTAATTAGTGATGGGAAGCTATTAAATATTTCTGAGTATGAGAATGTCATAATAAGGAGTGTACATTAGTAGTATTTCTTGAGTAATGATGTCAGCAATAAGTTATAATGAGAAATTGGAGATAGAGGGATTGTTGCAATGAAGGTAAGGACCAGATTTCTGAAATGAAAAGATTTGGAGATTATAATTAAGATTTAGAGGAATATGAAGGATATGAGGGGTTGAGGTTAGGAAAAAAGACCCTTATATCTCATATTACTTATTAAAATTATCTTCTCTTATACTTGTATCTTGGACTGTTTAATGAGCTTCTGTTATCCCGTTGCTTTATGCAGTGATATACTGTGGAGAAGTAGAGCCCAAACTGTTTGGCTATTGGTTTCAAAAGAGCGGCATATGACCACCACCTGAGATATTCTGGTGTGCTTACTTAGAGAAGAATTTTTCTCCTGTATCATGTTGGCTTAAAAATAGGTAGTTATTTATTTTCTTTGCTCTACCATGTAACAAACATGTAGGAACATTTTATGGACTACAATCTTTATTATTTTTGAAGAGCAATGATAGAGAAAGATTATATTGAAGTAAGCAACAAGAAATACTAGAAATGCCACATTT
The DNA here is from genome assembly GCF_051225735.1 of Oryctolagus cuniculus. Taxonomy (NCBI): domain Eukaryota; kingdom Metazoa; phylum Chordata; class Mammalia; order Lagomorpha; family Leporidae; genus Oryctolagus; species Oryctolagus cuniculus. Next base: position 92,574,687 of record NC_142888.1, read on the forward strand.
TCCAGTAAAGACTAAAGTGGCAGAAATCTAATCTAAACAAATGGCATGACTGCAAATCATGTTTCTCCTCTGTAAAATTTTATGTCCTTCTCCCAGTAGCACGTCACTACAACTTCTGTTCCTTTAATTTTGTATCACATAAGAGAAAGCCCTCAACATGCATCCAGGTAAGTCCTTTTTGTTCCAAAGATTTCTTAAAGTATTGAAATTTTCTATGGGGTATTAATATGGCCTTTGGACATGACAAGATTTTCCCCAGGACTTTAATTTTCTGCTTAATGAAAGACTCAGTACATAAGCTTGAAAAGCCAAAGGCATTGGGGGATTTCTAGTCTAGAGTGATAGTCCTCAAATACAATGAAATCTGGGGCTGTGTAGAGGAGTTTAAAGATTGTTTTTGTTATGAAGGCCAACTTTTGTCAGCAATAGGAGCATGAGCTCACAACAAGCCAGAAGTTACACTGTGTATTCTACTACTGCAATACCGCATGGCTGATTGAAAGGCTTGCTGTATGTTGTCTCTAAGTTGTTTTCCCTTGTGTGCACTTAGTAGTATCAGGAGAACAGTACCTATTTCACACTTCAGTTCAGAAGAGCCTATCAGATCCTATTCTCTCTACCAACGAAATGCGTTGCTCTGGTGCTTCTTTGTGATTATGGACCCTGAATTACATATGCCCGTATTAAGCATTGCTTGTAGTTCCTACCAAGGTGCCCTTAATCCCGTTGCTCCTTTTCCTTATATTACCTGGACTTCTGGTAAAAGGACTATAATTCATTTAGCTAATAAGGTTGTTTAGCTACAGTGTAATATTTATCCATCTTCATTAAAGAGAGAGAAAAACAATAGACTTGTTAAATAGGAAAGTTTATTGCTGCCACTGTTCTAGGAACAAGGCATTTCTTTACCCTTGCTTCTATAGAAGCACAGTAGAGACTATAGAGATTTAGAGAGACAAAAGAAGGTAGAATGTGAATCTTAGGGGTAGAGGTTTCTCAGTATAATCCTGAATCATGCAAATACAAAGCAAAAATAGCATAAGAATAAACTTACATTTACTAAAATAGATTTTAACTCAAAATCTGTATAAATAATACCATTATTCAATGAAAAAGGCAAAAATGAACACAAGTTTAAATAAATATGTACTCAATATCAGACCACCTAAATACATAAAGCAAATACTAATGGACCTAAAGGGATATATATATATATACACACACACACATATATCCCTTTATATATATAAAATATAAAAAATATAAATTATATATAAATGTATTTATATATATAAATATATGTATAAAATTTCAATACTCCTCTTTCATCAATGAACATATCACCTAGACAGAAAATTAAGAAAGAGACATCTAGGATAAGCTTCATTCTAGACAAGATGGACCTAAGAGCTAAATACCAAACATTCCCTTCAACAGCAGGACAATACACATTTTTCTAAATAGCTCATGGAACATTCTCCAGGGCAGGCCATATATCTGGCCACAGAAAAGCCTCAATAAATTTTGAAAAATAATGAAAGCATATTTAATATTGAATATAATTTCTGACTACAGTGGAATAAAACTAGAAATCAGTAACAGGAGAAACTGTATAAACACATGGGAAATTAAACAGCGTATTTTTAAAAAAACAAATAGGCCAATGAATAAAATTTAAAATGTCATGAGACACATGAAAATGGAAATACAACATATCAAACCCTAGGGGACATACCAAAAGCAGCTCTAAGAGGGAAGCTTATATTGGCAATCAGCACCCACAGCATAATATTGAACCTCATGGAATAAGCAGAACTGCACAAACAAACCTAAAATTAGTAGAAGGAAAGAAAGACCAGTGCAGAAATTAATGAATGAGAGACTGAAAAAAAATCACAAAGGATCACCAAAATGAAGTGTGTTTAAATTTTAAATGCATTTCTTTTCATTTTTTTGAGAGATGAGAGATGAGACAGAGAGAGAGAGAGAGAGAGAGAGAGAGAGAGAGAGAGAGAATGAACAGAGAGAGATCTTTCATTCACTGGTTCACTGCCCAAACAGCTGCAATGGCCAGGGATGGGCCAGGCAGAGGTCTTACATGTGAGTGTCAGGAACCTGAATACTTGAGTCATCATCTGCTGCTTCTCAGGGTACACATCAGCAAGAAGCAGGATTGGAAGTACAATAGCCAGGACTCAAACCAGGCACTTTGATGTAGGATGTGAGCATCTCACACAGTGACTCAACCACTGGGTTGAATGCTCTCCCCAAATAGGTGGGTTTTTTTTTGGTAAAGATTAACAAAATTAACAAAGTTTTAGCTGGACTAATATTCCATATTCATGGGATGGAAGATTCAATTTTATTAAAAGGTCTGTATTACCCAAAGATATCTATAGATTCAAGACAATCCTTATCAAAATTACAATCTTTTTCAAAGAAGTAGAAAAAACTCTCTGTCTGCACATTAATGTTTATTGCAGCTCAATTCACAATAGCTAAGACCTGGAACCAACCCAAATGCCCATCAACAGTAGGCTGGATAAAGAAATTATGGGACATGTACTCTATAGAATACTATACAGCAGTCAAAAACAATGAAACCCGGTCATTTGCAACAAGATGGAGGAATTTGGAAAATATTATGCTGAGTGAATTAAGCCAGGCCCAAAGGGACAAATATCATATGTTCTCCCTGATTGGTGACAACTAACTGAGCACCAAAGGGGAAACTTGTTGAAGTGAAATGGACACTATGAGAAACAGTGACTTGATCAGCTCTTGTCCTGACTGGTGATGTACAATGTAATACTTTATCCATTTTAGTATTTTCTCTTTGTTTTGTTCTAGTACTATTGGTTGAACTCTGTGATTAACACACAATTATTCTTAGGTGTTTAAATTTCAACTGAAAAGTGATCCCTGTTAAATATGAGAGTGGGAATAAGAGAGGGAGGAGATGTACAATTTGGGACATGCTCTATCGGACTTGCCCCAAATGGTGGAGTTAGAAGCCAGAGTGCTGTTTAGGACATCTGCCATTCTATGGGTCTGCTGTGTATCTTGCTTCCCATATTGGATATTTCTCTCCCTTTTTGATTCTATCAGCTAGTATTTGCAGACACTAGTCTTGTTTATGTGCTCCCTTTGGCTCTTAGTCCTATCATTATGATCAATTGTGAACAGAAATTGATCACTGGGACTAGTGAGATGGCATTGGTACATGCCACCTTGATGGGATTGAATTGGAATCCCCTGGTATGTTTCTAACTCTACCGTTTGGGGTAAGTCAGCTTGAGCATGTCTGAATTGCACATCTCTTCCCTCTCTTATTCCCACTCTTTTATTTAACAGCGATCACTTTTCAGTTAAGTTTCAACACTTAAGGATAACTGTGTGTTGATTACAGTATTCAACCAAAAGTATTAAGTAGAACAAACAAAAAAAATACTAAAAGGGATAATGTATTAGCTAAGATTATAGCAATATTCATAACTAAGAAATCAACCTAAATTTCTATCAACAGATGAATGTATAAAAAACCATGTTGTATATTTACATAATTGAATACTATTCAAACATACAAAGGATGAAGTCCTGGGAAAACCTGATGGTTATTATGTTACATGAAATCAGATGCAGAAAGACAAACACTAAAATGATGTCACTCATGTGGACCCTAAAAATGTTGATCTCACAGAAGTATCAAGGAAAATAATATTTCACAAAGGCTGCAAAGGATGGGGAGAAGTTGGTAAATAGATAAAAAATAATTATAAATAACAGGACTGAATTCTGGTATTTTATTGCATAGTATGGTGACTCAACAAAAATAATGTACTATATATTTCAAATTAGCTAGAAGAAAGAATTTTGAGTATTTTTCCACAAAGAAACAATAAATGTGTGAGACAGATGTGCCAGTGTTTTCTGATTTAATCACTACACAATGTGTACATGTATCAAATCATCACAATTTACCCCCTAAAGTTGTACAGTGATTATGTTTTAATTGAAAATAAAATCAAGTTTTAAAAAAGTAAAATCAGGGTTTGGTGACTTGGCGTAGAGCGGAAAGCCGCAGCCTGTAGTGCCAGCATCAAGACCTGGCTGCTCCACTTCTGATCCAGCTCTCCACTATGACCTGGGAAAGCAGTAGAAGATGGCCCAAGTCCTTAGGCCCCTGCACCCATATGGGAAACCTGGAAGAAGCTCCTGACTCCTGGCTTCGGATCCGCCCAGCTCTGGCCATTGTGGCCATTTAGGGAGGGAATCTGTGGATGGAAGACTCTCTCTCTCTTTGCCTTTTTGTAACTCTGCCTTTCAAATAAGTAAATAAATCTTAAAAATGAAATAAAATTTACAAAAGTAAAATCAGGTAGAATTGAAAGAATAAGGGGAAGTAGAAAGTAAACTACTGTTTTTATGTGCCAGTCACTATGTGTGTCGTTTTATAACTTTATCTTGTTTCATCTTTACAACAACCTAGAGAAACATTATATTTTATGTTTTAGGGAAACCTTGGATTAGTGGGATTAAGTAACTTTACTAAAGGTCACAGAGCTAGTAAGTAACAAAGCCAAACACAGACATTTGTATGTCTGAATCAGGCAGAAAAAGATGGTTATTACTAGTGATCACAAATGTTTCCTCTCTCATTTGTCTATTTGTCTATTCTGCAAACTTTTCCAGGTTGCTAAGGAATCTAGCCTTGCCAAGGTGTTTGTTTTCCTTAAGTGAATAAGGGAAGAGATAGAGATGATAGAGATAGGGAGAGATAGAGATAGAGATAGAGATAGAGATAGAGAGAGAGATAGAGGGAGAGACAGAGAGAGAGAGAGAGAGAGAGAGAGAAATAGAGAGATAGATAGACAGAGAAAGATTAATTCTATTTGGAGTCATACAAAATGAACTGCTCCAAATAAAGTATTTTAGGATAATAAAGGGACTTTGGATTATGGAAACAGCTTCTATTTCATGTCTCTTTCAATTCCCAGTCAAATTTCATTTCTAATGAGGGATTCATTAATCTCCACAATACACACCACTCTTAATTGTCCTGAGGATTTCCTCTCTGAGAAATCATATATGGTTTCTAAGATATCAAACAGTGAGAGAGGCAGAAGACGGAAAAATAGCCTTATAAAGAATACATGGAATTTTGAGTTTAGAGGATTTTCCTCCACTCTTCCAATTCTTGACTTAACATTATTTGCACCCGTTAGTTTTAATGGTCTGTGAGGGTGGGAAGCGTCCAGCCTCTGGCCATATAAGGTCTGCAACATCATTTGATCTGGTCCTGCCAAGGTAACTGCAGGTGGAACTTGAAAGTCGATAAACTTATAGCAGGCTAATTTTTAAGTTAATAATTGTGTATGGCCTGCAAATGATGCCATAAATATCCCAATGGCCCTTGGCAAGAGAAAATTTCCCCACCATTGAACTGTTTCCAACTATACTTTCGGGGATGTCATTACAACCTTTTTCCATAGAATTAGAAAACAACAAATAGAAGTTCAGAAGGCCTCTGCCTACCTCTTCTGCCTTCTCTAACTTTTCAAATTCACAGCCAATCTTTGACCAACTTCTTTGTTTCCTATTATTGCTGTGTTATGACGGAAAAGGCCTTATTTTTGAGAGTAAAGGCATTTCACACATTAATTTGCAAATAGTAAAGCCTTGGGGAGTATGGGCTAAGGTTAGCTGATATGGGAACAACATAGATATGTAGTAAAGAGTGCAGATTTATAAGATAGTTGCCTGGGTTATTACTTTTACTTCCAAATACCAGGCCTGCAACTAGTGATATAAAACACTTGAGGAGTTATCCCTTCTTTTATTCTTTTTCTCACATTGTGATTTTGATCATAGCTTATAAACTTGCTGAATAGTCAATGTATCTCTAAATAACTCTGGTTTAATATTGAGAAAGACAGAACCTACAAGTGATGCTCTTTGGATGCTATGAGTATATGTGACAATATGCCTTCAGTAAATTTTTTCCTGGCTTTCCACCTGAAGATGAAGAGTGATTTGAAACACATAAATACCAAGAAATCTTCCTAAAGTAGTAAAAACTTAAAAAATGGATCCAACAGATATAGATGCCCCAACATATGTATTAAGTTTTCTTCCTAGTGTTAAGTTTTAACCAAAATGCAAGAGAAATTTGGAAGTGGAAGTGGAAGTGGAAGAACCACACTATGCATTTCTAAGACAAGTGAAAGGATTAATGATCTAGAAACTTTGATGTTGGATCAAGAGATTTTAAAGATCAAGGAATGAGCATTCCTAACAATTTGATAAGTATTTATTTATCACATATATTCTGAATGCAGATCAACTTTACGATTTGCAACAGTGAACAGAACAATCTTGCTATCTTCTCTTATGGAGCACATATTCTAGGAGAAGAGATAGATGATAAGTTAACAAGTAAATGCATAATAAAATGTCAGGCTGTGACAACATCCATGAAGAAAACTAAAGCCGGATAAGAGGATAAAGTTTTACAGATGAAAGGAAGGGTGAATTATGTGGAATAGTATCCTGATAAAGACCTTAATAAGCAAGTCATATTTGAGCAAATCTAGAAATGTGAAGGAAATAACTATATGGAGACGAGGGAGAAGAGACTATGGCCAGGGTAAAAATAAGTTTGTGTCAAATGATGGACAGAATGTTGACTAGTGAGAACAGACACATGAAACAATAGAAATGATGGTAGAATGAAGATGGAAGAAAGAAAGTCAGGGCCATATTCTATACAGATTATCTCAACATATGTTGAGTTTTTCTAGATTCCATAGAACAGACTATAGGTGCATATAACAAAACATAACTTTATGGACTTACAAATATTTGAGCAGGGTTTCACTAATCGGTGTATGTTATAAGAACTTTTATGAAAAGTAGGGTCCCTAATGTTTATTTTTTTCCTATGTGTAAGTATTTTTAAGGCAGATTCATGTTTTTTAAAAAAGATTTATTTATTTTCTTTAAAATCAGAGTTACAGAGAGAAAGGTCTTCCATCCTGTTCATTCCCGCTTACATGGCTGCAACAGCCAGGGCTGGACCAGGCCAAACCCAGGAACTGGGAGATTCTTCTGTATCTCTCTCATAGGTGTCAGCGGCCCAAATACTTGGACTGCCTTCTGCTGCTTTCCCAGGTGCATTAGCAGGGAACTGGATTGGAAATGGAGCAGCTGGCACATGAACCGGTACTCATATGGGATGCTGCTGTTGCAGGTGGTGGCTTTAACTGTCATGCCACAAGATCAGTCTCCAGATTCACATTTTTAATTAATAGATTTTAAACATAAATTGTACATTCAAGTATATTCTATTTTCTTACTTTTAAAATACCTTCCAGATACACTCAAAAATTACATAAGCAAAGCCTTCCTGAGCATTTAAATAACTCTTCAAAATCTAATACTTTTCTGAACAGAATGCATCTGAAAATCTCAGACATTTGGTTGTTTTGACACTGTCAAGTTCTCCTACATCTTTCAACTTGCAATCATAATACTAGCTGCCAGATTCTCTTTGTTAATTATTTTTGACAAAAGAAATTATATATATATATTTATTATATATAATATCAGTTAAAATATGGATATATTGTGGAATGGCTAAATCAAGCTAATTAATATAGACATAGGTATACCCTCATATACTTGTTATTTTTTGTGATAATAACACTTTAGCACTTGAAATGTACTCCCTTGGCAATTTCCAAGTATGTAATACATCATTGTTAACTGTATTTGCATGTTCTATAATAGAACTCTGGAGTGTATACCTCCTATCTAACTGAAATTTGGTATTGTTTGAGCAGCATTTCCTTAATTCCCCAACACCTCCAGCCCCTGTTGAATGCCATGCTGCTCTCTGCTTCTAGGTTCCATATATAAATGGGATTGTATGGAGTCTGGGACTATAGTATCCTTATTGAAGTTGGATTTTACTAGGGGAGGTCTGGTATTGGAGAATGAGGCAGTATCCCATGCTTACTTCCCTTTCCTTCTCCCAGTGGGAGGGTATTTCTTGCCATGTTGCACTACCTATAGCTAGGAGAGGGATCTCTTACCTGGTTTCCTTAGCTTTTGTGAAAGTGTGTGTGTGTGTGTGTGTGTGTGTGCATGCGTGCATTCTATGGTTTTAGTACATCACCCATATGTCATTAATGTTCATAGGCTACCAATATGGCAGTGTGAAGAGGTAATGGGACTTTTACAGGGTGAGGCCAAATGAAAAGTTATTATTTGGATAAGCTGCCTTTGGAAAAGATGAAGGTAGTTCTTATGGAACCCTGAGTTAGTTCTCATGATGGTATTTTTATAAATGAGTAAGCATGATCTCTGAATTTTCTCTGGCTCCCTATGGCAGCGTGTGTTTTCTTCCTTTCATGTGGGCTCCTGCCATTGTGATGTCATTCACCATAAATCCTCACCAGAGCTAAGAAGATGGCTTGTGACAGGCCCTTTATTCTCTAACTGTTAACTAAGTAAATATATGTTCTTATGAAGTATCTAGCCTCAATTATTTCAAGTAACTGAAAATGGAGTTTACAGAAAATGATAGAAAGGAGTGAGGTCATTATTATTACTGTACCTGAAAATATGGAAATGATTTTTTACAGCTGGGTAGCGGGAAGAGGCTTGAAAAGTTTGAAGGAATAGGCTAGAAAAAAATCCATAATGTCATAAATGGAGCATTACAGACAATTCTGGTGAGAGCTGAGACGAGGAGGAGGCTAGTGAACTAGTCTCAAGTGGAAATGAGAATGCTGTTGGAAATTGGAGTAAAGGATACCCATGTTGAATCATTGCCAAGAACCTGGCGAAGTGTTTCCATGTCTTAGAGCTTTAAGGAAGATAGAATTTAAAGATAATCTAGGATATCTGGTGAAATAAATTTCTAATCAAATTAGAATGGACTGCATAGGTGCCTTTGAGATGCTTTCAACAGGATTTGAGAACAAAAGGAAATAAAAGGAAAGCATTTGGACAATTGGTGCCTGATCAGCGAAAAATGAAAAAGAAAAAGGGGGCCAGGGTATGGTCAAGCAACCACTTGCTAGAGATTAACACGAAAAAGAGTGCCAGTTGCTTTGCAATGGGATCCTAGGAGGGAGATCTGGAGGCCATCTTAGAAATCTGTGAGGCCATCCCTCCCATTCTGGGTCTAGAAGCCTTTCAGGACAGAATTAATGAAGAGAATAGCCCTAAGGTTCTCTATATGGGGTCACTGTGCAGGGTTGCTTCCGAATTTGACTCCTTGTTTTCTGGTGAAGTACACTGTGGCTGCAGCTGTGCTCAAGTGGTCCTGGGTACAGATCGTGCTAACAGCAGACCTTGGCACCCAAGTGATGTTGATTTTTTAGGCAGGTAAAATTGAAGAGTTATAGGGTCATGATGACTTCCACCAGTACTGCAAAAGAAAACCTGTGATATCAGGCAGAAATTTTCAGCAGGGAGCTCCTAATGGATCCTGGAGCTATCAGACTGACATTCTGGGGGTGGGGCGAGGATTCAAGAAAGGTAGAGGAACCAGCAGCATGGGACACCCACTGAGGCAAGTTGTACACAGTATACAAAGCCAGCCTGAGAGAGAACTCTTGTGACCTGTGACCAGCAAAGTTATAGGAGTGAGAATCCGTGAGGCCCAAAGTCCTATCCTTCTTTGGAGTGTGCACAATCTACTAGAGTTGGAGCTTGAGGTTTTAGTATATGCTCTGCTGCGTTTTGGTCTTATTTTGGGCCAGTTACTCTTTTCACCTTCCCGACCTCTCCCCCTTTATAATAGAAATATTTACTCTTTGCCCATCCCACCAGTATATCTTAGAAGTATACAACTTGTTTAACAAATAGTATTAACTAGAACAAACAAACATACAAAAACTAAAAGGGATACAGTATAAAATTGTACTTGTTAATACTATTGGTTGAACTCTGTAATTAACACACAATTATTCTTAGGTATTTAAATTTAACTGAAAAGTGGTATTTAAATTTAACTGAAAAGTGATCCCTGTTAAATATAAGAGTGGGAATAAGAGAGGGAGGATATGTACAATCTGGGACATGCTCAATTGGACTTGCCCCAAATGGTGGAGTTAGAAATGTGCCAGGGGATTCCAATTAAATCCCATCAAGGTGGCATGTACCAATGCCATCTTACTAGTCCAAGTGATCAATTTCATTTCACAATTGATCACACTGATAGGTCTAAGAGTCAAAGGGATCACACAAACAACACTAGTGTCTGCTAATACTAGCTGATAGAATTAAAAAGGAGAGAACGATCCAACATGGGAAGTGGGATACACAGCAGACTCATAGAATGGCAGATGTCCTAAACAGCATGCTGGCCTCAGAATCAGCCCTTATAGCATTTGGATCTGGCTGAAGAGCCCATGAGAGTATTTTAGGCATGGAAAGCCGTGACACTCTGGGAAAAAAAAAAAAAAAAAAAAAAAAAAAAAAAAAAACTAAATGAAAGATCTCTGCAAGTGAGAAGATCCCAGTGGAAAGAACGGGGCCATCAAAGAAGGAGGTACCCTACCCTTCTCTGAAGGGAGGAGAGAACTTCCACTTTAACTATGACCATGTCTAAATAAGATCGAAGTCAGAGAACTAAAGAGACTTCCATAGCCTTGGCAACTCACGACTAGAGCCTAGGGAGATTTCTGACACCATAAACAAGAGTGTCAAATTGTTAAGTCAACAACAGGAGTCACTGTGTACTTCCTCCTCATGTGGGATCTCTGTCCTTAATGTGTTGTCCAATGTGAATTAATGCTATAACTAATTCTGAAACAGTATTTTACACTTTATGTTCTGTGTGGGTGCAAACTGATGAAATCTTTACTTAATACATACTAAATTGATCTTCTGTATATAAAGATAATTGAAAATGAATCTTGATGTGAATGGAATGGGAGAGGGAGCAGGTGATGGGAGGGGTGCGGGTGGGAGGGAAATTATGGGGGGGGAAAGCCATTGTAATCCATAAACTGTACTTTGGAAATTATATGTACTAAATAAAAATTAAAAAAAGAAAAAAAAGAATTAGATAAACAATAAAAAAGTATATAACTTGTTTTTGATTTGTATGTATTTATTTATATAAAGGGAACAGATTTCATGAATTTCAAGTATACAGATTTAAGAACATAATGATACTCCCCACCCTCCCTCCGCCTTCCTTCTTTCTTCTTTCTTCCTTCTTCCTTGTTTCAACAATTTACTTAATAATCTCAAGGTTAATCCTCCACTAAAAGAACTCAACAAGTAGTAAGCAGAAAGACAACTATTTCCTAGGATAGTAGAAAAGGGTTATAAACAATAAACAAATTTCAAACAGTCAATTTCACTCATATACATTACATATTTTGCACTCTATATTAGTTACCACAAATGAGAGAAAACATGATATTTATCTTTTTGGGATTGGCTTATTTCACTAAGCATAATGGTTTCACCTCACCCTAGTTACAATGCCTATCCCAAAATAAAAAATATAACAAATGCTGTTGAGAATGTGGAGCAAAAGTTATCCTAAACACACTTTTGCTGGGAATGTAAACTAGTACAACCATCATAGAAGACAGTATGGAGATTTTCTGAAATCTGAAAATAGATTTACCATAAGACCCAGCCATCTCCTGGGAGTTTACCCAAACTCCTGGGAGTTTACCTAAACAAAATGAAATCAGCATATGAAAGAATTATCCAGGTTTGTTGCAGCTCAATTCACAATAGCTAACATATGGAGTGAACCCAGATGTCCATCAACTGATGACTGGATAAAGAAAATGCATTTTATGTATATATATATATATATATATATATCAAGAAACACACACACACACCATGGAATATTACTCAGCCATAAAAATAAATCCTGTCTTTTGCAACAAAATGGCTACAAGTGTTTATGATTTTACAGGGGCTTACAACTAAAATAGCTTGCTTTGAGTCTCAGATGTGACATTGGACTTAGAATTTTGAGTGATGGTAGAATGAGTTTGGGACTACTGGAGATGGAATGATTTTTGTTGTACATTGTGATAAGAACATTTACCTTGGGTATCAGAAACAGGATTGCTCATGGTTTGCATATGGTTTAAGTGTGTTCCCCGAGACTTCATGTGTTGAAAGCTTAGTCCTCAACATGGTAATATCAAGAGGTGTGGGCAGCCACGGGCAGTTTCCCCTTTTGTTTACACTTAAACATATGGATGGAGAGATCCTGGCACAGACAATAGGCTAAGGAGATTCCAGGAAGAGGCAGGAAGAACCGTATCTCACTGCTAGACTTCTCACAAGAGATGGTGTAGATAATCAGCCACACCTGAAAACTGCATTTATCACCTAGGTGTTTTATTATATCCTTGTAATCTATGATTGATAACATTTTGTGATCTGTTAAGCTGAAGAACTTTATCGGGAACTTTTTGTAACCCCAAAAGTCTTTTAGATATGTAAATCCTCTGTGTGCCTTCTTGTGTACAACTGGTCATGTTTAAATACTACTGGACTTGTTGAATAAACGAGCCTTGATCAGGACTTGTCTTGGCTCCATTCTTTGCGTCCTTGTCCCCGCATTCCCACTCTCTGTTTCAGGAAACCCGGTTCATTGTGCTGCAGGCCAAAGAGGTTGTGTGACATTTGAGGGGTGAGGACTAATGGGAGTTGGTTAGATCATTGGAGGCACTGACCTCAGCAGACATAAAGATAGTTTTCATGAGACCCTAAGTTAGTTCTTGCAAGACAGTTATTATAAAAGAGTGAGTCTGACTTCTCCCTACACTTTGGCTGGCTGTCTTTCCACAGGATGTCTCCTTCTCACACATAGCCCTGAATTGTGTGATGTCATCTGCCATAATGTCTTTACCACTGCTTGTGCCATGCTATTGAATCTCCAAAACTGTGAGCTAAATAAACCTATTTCTTTATAAATTACCAAGCATAAAATAACTAATTATAGCAATGAAAACTTTATTAATACATGATAGTTGTTCCAATTGATATTTCTGTAGGGGACCCAGAACTGGAATGTCCTATTCTGTCATCTTTTTCTCAAAGTGAATGAATGAATGTTTTTAAAAAAACAACACTCTTTTCAATATCAGTCTTTCTCTTGCTCTACTTGACATCCTGTCTAAAGTCCAGTATTTTATAATTGCTTCTTTGTGTTTGGTGTATGCTCTATTTTGGAATCTGATGCTGGCTGATATAATTGGAGAAGAAAAGCTGTATGATGATTTAGTGTTGGTTTCTTGATTGGATAATTCTTTTTAAAAATTATTTTATCAATTATTTATTTGAAAATCAGAATTAGGGGAGGGATGGAGTGAGGGAGGAAGGGAGAGAGAGAGAGAGAGAGATCTCTTCCTTCTGGTGGTTCACTCTCCAAACACTTGCATCATCCAGGGTTGGGTCAGGAGAAGCCAGGAGTTTCCTCCACATCTCCCACACGAGTGGCAGGGGTCCAACCACTTGGACCATCTTCTATTGCTTTTCCCAGGCTATTAGCAGGGAGCTGGATTGGAAGTAGAGCAGCCAGGACACAAACTGGCTGCCATATGTGCATCTCAGGCAGCAGCTTTATCCACTATGCCACAATGCCTGTCTCATTGGTCCATTCTTAAGTATGGAAAAGAGGAAAAGACAAAAAGACAAAAAAATAGACACATGATTTCCCTGAAGAAAATAGTCATTATAAGGGTTTGCAAATTTGAAAATTTTAGTATTATGATTCAACTTTAAAAAAATGGCTATCTCAACTTCAAGAAGAGAGCAAGCATCTCTTAACCACCCACAAGTTAATGCTGAGAAATCTCTCATGTAATTCCTGAATAGCTTTCAAGTCTGTTGGATTTTGAAAGGTATAATTAAAACTTATTATTCTCCCTTTCTTTGTCTACCAGCTGTCAGATCATAGGAAGAAAGAAAATGAGAATTTTTTTTTCTCTAAGCAAGGAAAGTATTTGTTAGTTTTAAAGAGAAATACTTCCCTTATATATTTTTTTATAAAGAAATGCCTCATATCTCTCCAGATAAAGGGATGATTGAGTTGAATTACAGTCAAATGAAACTTTAAACATTTAAGATGAGAAGACAGTAATAGATTTCCAATTATAACATTTTATAAAAAATGGTTTTCATAAAATAGAAAAGATTTAAATTGGGGGGGAGACATGGAAAATAGTTTTGACCTATTTTCCATCATACCTAATAAGTACCCATGGTACATATATATGCTTGGTATATACATATATATGGTACAGTATATAATTATTACAATTTCACATCCTTTCACTTTTCCATGTTGTGAAATTCTTTGACATTTCTACTTTTTCTCCCCAATGATTGTAGGAAGTGAAAGTTATTGAAATGATTCAGACTTACTGATTAGTATTTCTCTTTTTCTTACCAAAATGAAATATTGAGTTTCATTTTAGGAAATGACTCACTTGTAAACCTTATTCACTTATAAATGTTTATTAATTTACAAACATTTATTGAATATCAGGAAATTTTTAACTGTTTCCTCTTGGAAATACTATACAATATAAAGCCAGTTTTGGTCTGATATCTTAAATTTTTCTGTTAAGATCAAAAATTTAATTTGTTTTAAAGTATGAATATCATGACACTTAATTTTTGGGAAGGGAAATCATGACTTTCATGATAATCATGTCCTTTTCAATAGTGGGAACTGTAACAAAAACTCCTATGTGCCACATTAAATCTTTGGTATATCTGTCTCCAGGGCCTATGGCTATTGTTTGACCCTAGTCACTGCTTTGGTGACCAAACTGGAGTGAGAATTGCTCAATTTATTGAAAACACAACCTCACATTTTATCTCATGCTCATATCTCTTGACATTAAACTCCCATTCCAGGGATTCCCCATTGTGGACAAAACATGAGGTGCCCCAGGATCCTATCAGTGGTTATATATACACAAATTTAAGTGCAAAGAATTAAATGTCCCCTTGGAATAAAACGTAGTCAAGGGAGACAGGAGTCAGTGGATAAATTCTTTCTTTCTCTGCCACACAGTCCTGAGATTACTATAGTTTATGTGACTTGTTAGACGATAGTACCAAAAGATTAAGCAATCTATTAGGCTTGATAGCCACCAGTGGCCATATATTACAGCATCCTCTCATATTTACTCTTCTTATTCCCCTCTCTCATTCTCCTTTTCCCTCACCTCTGCTCCCCTGAAATTGTACTTCCTGATAATTTAGTAGCACAGGGCTCTTGCCACAAACCTTTCTTTCTGGAAACCCAGGATAGGAAAGCGTATTAAAGCTAGCGAAGTAATCTTACACAGACTTCTAATTTTCATGTGAATTAAATGAACTACTACGGTTGTCATTAGGGTTGTTCACAAATATTTCAGATTCCCTCGTTCTCTGTGCATGGTAGGATTGTATTTCCCAGTGCTCTTAAAATCAAGCATGGGCATGTGATTGATTTTGGCTGATGAAATGTGAGATGAACTGACATGTGTCTCTTCAAGGCAAAAACTTTTAAAGCCAGTGCATAATTTTCCACCTTTCCTTCCCCTGAGATAGAGTGTCAGTATGGGATTCTGAATGACTCCAAAATGCAAAGCCTCCTCCAGTGTTGTGTTGGACATGCTACACAAGTAAGAAGTATATTTATTGTGGTAGGCCACAGAATTTGAGGTTGCCTATTCCCTCACTTGTCATGCTGATCTGTATAGCAACTTCCTTTTCCATAGTGGAGGATGCCATGCACCGGATTTTGAGATCTGACACCTTATTTTCGACCTCTTTAAGAACACTCCCTACTGAGACACCTGGTGACCTCTTTGCACCATCTAGGGAAAGCAGTAGTGTAAGCTACTCAAACCATGTCCATGTTTGCCTCAAATAAAGAATATTGCTGGCATGGATGTGTATTTTCTCAATCTATTTAAAAATAGATTTCTAAACTGTTCTGTATTCTTTGACAAATTATTGATATTAAAACCTCCACTAAAACTAAAACTCAAAATTAGATTGTTTTTGGGCATGTCTTGATTTCCAATAGCAAGAAGACTTGTTTGATAAAAGCATATGTAATAAAAAACAATTTCTTTGGAAGATGAGAGTGTCAGATAGATCTCATGAGTGCATTCAGGTGAGTGAAAGTCATTTATGCTGACAATGAAATGAATAAAAAACTGCCTTCTGTGGTAGATTTGGTCCCACTTAAAATCCTATAAAATACTCAAAAACTCTGAAACAAGATTTAGTATTTTTATTTAGCAAAACACTCATTTTATCGCATACTCATTGGTGCTAGTATTCATTTTTGTCCCACATATAATTAATCAGATAATGACTTAGTCTACTTTCACTTCCTAAATCCTTAACCCTATTACCATCTTCTAGCCTGTAAGTAGTTGCATTGCCACTTTCTGAAAAGTAACAAAAACACCTAGTGGTTACTGTGTTCCAGGCACTAATTACCCTTTAATTCTCACAACAATCTGCCAGTGTTAGGTATTGGTATTATCTCCACTCCTATTTAATAATCATGGAAGCTGAAGTTCAGAAATTTTGGATCTCTTGTCTAAGTTCACATAGTAAATGAAAAGCCAGGTTTGAAACTAAGTTAATGTGTTGTGTAATCATACCAAATGTCCTCTGAGGATTTCAGTGGAGAAGCTAGACAGAGCACAGCTTGTCAGCAGAAAGCAAGAAATCCATTTATTCCTGCGAATGCAAACTAACCCTCTCAATGACCTGTTAAACCACTGTGCATGTGGGAAGCTTGGTCCAGGTAGTAGGGAGCATCGTAACCCTTGGCAAACTGGAGACACCATGCCCTGCTAAATTTAGCCAAAAGATATGTAATCTTAAACCTTACCTTTTTGCCTTTCAATTGTTGTCTTTTCATCTACTAAATGTCTACAATATTAACTTTAAGTGAATTCCATTTTTTAAAAAAGAAATAGGACAGCTAAAAGCCATAATTCTGTAGTATTGTAGTTCAATTTCTTCAGGAGGGCCTGAAGATTTATTGAAACTAGAATTAGAATCTGTCACTAGAATATGCCCATAAAATAAATGTTAACACTGTCTGAGGGCTGTGTGTGCATGTGTGTGTGTATGTGTATATACTGTTTCATAGGTTAGAAGCAGGCTGCCTTTTTTTGTATCTGTATTTGTGTGTATTAGTGCTTGCCTCTATTAAAAGTTAACAATTGGAGTCATAGTAGTGGCCTTTTTTCTGCAGTTTACTGAAACTTTAATTAATGATTCTTAGTTACCCACAGGTGGTTGATAGAACATTGATTAACATTTCTTGTCTTTCCCTTCTGTCCCTGTGTAAAATTTATCCAATTCATTTGGGAAAGGAGATCATACATTATTCATTCCTAAGTGCACTAATTTGATCAACCTTTTCTGATAACCCTGGGTCAATTGAAATTTGACTTATGGGGCAACTGCCTTATAGACAGTCACACAGAGGCATCTTCATTATAATTTTCTCCACCATAATATCAATGGGCCATAACCCCATCAGAAAAGGTCGATTCATAAGAAGTGAGGAGGGTGTTAAGTACCTTTACCCACTCATTCCAAAAAAACAGTTCCAATAGATGTAGATTAGGAACTGGAAAGACTTCTCTGCCATAGGTCAAAACACATCATATTATTAAAAGCTTTTTGTTACTACTGATGTGGCTTGGATTTGAACAAATGACTTTGAGTTTAATGACTCTACTTCACATTAGCTATCCTTTTTCCTCTTGTCTTCTTTAGAAAAGCAACCCAGGACATTTCTGTTCAAAATGTTATGTCATATGATGTCATATGTATTCACTGCCTTACTTATACAATAATCTCCCAAGAAAAAATTGCCACACATTTTCCACATTATATATTGAGAAGTAGAGTATTTTTTCTTAGGTCATCCAATAGTTTGACATAATCTGGAAAATAAAACTAGGATTGGTTTTAATTATTACAACCTATGTTCCACAGCAAAAGCTAATCCTGTGACAAATAGACTAGAAAACATGAATAAAATTTGTATGAATGCTTCCTCTTTGGAGTACCTCTAGGCATGAATGCAAATGTAGAATAATAACATTTTTTTCCAAAATAGTATGATAGACCTTGACATGTGCCTTCCCTCGTGTGTGTGTGTGTGTGAGAGAGAGAGAGAGAGATGGGCTGTTAATTAAAATTATCAAGAAAAAGTATATTCATTACAGTTTGGATTTTGTGTTTTCTGGAATAAATTTAAATTTTTTATCCATCTGAACCCTTATCTAGAGATCCCAGGGAACCAATAAAGGCAAGCAAGGCATATTCATAGATAATTTTTTGGTATAATTCAATTGCTCAACTTTAAAATGATTTTATTAGTGAATTTTTATTGATTATTTTAGTTTTTTTTTATTTTTTATTTTTGAAAGGCAGAGTGGATAGTGAGAGAGAGAGAGACAGAGAGAAAGGTCCTCCTTTGCCGTTGGTTCACCCTCCAATGGCCGCCGCGGCCAGCGCGCTGCGGCCGGCGCACCGCACTGATCCGATGGCAGGAGCCAGGTGCTTCTCCTGGTCTCCCAGGGGGTGCAGGGCCCAAGCACTTGGGCCATCCTCCACTGCACTCCCGGGCCACAGCAGAGAGCTGGCCTGGAAGAGGGGCAACCGGGACAGAATCCGGCGCCCCGACCGGGACTAGAACCCGGTGTGCCGGCGCCGCAAGGCGGAGGATTAGCCTAGTGAGCCGCGGTGCCGGCCGATATTTTAGTTTTAAAATAGGAGTCCAATACATTTATTTACAGTTTTTGGTCTTTTATTCTAAGGAAAATTAAGAAGTGTTAACTTGGTGCAGGCAATTCAGCACAGCAGTTTAGATGTCACTTGGGATTGCCACATCCCATAACAAAGTGCTTGATTTGAGTCCCAGCCCCACTTTCACTTCCAGCTTCCTGCTAATACACACCCTGGAAAGCGGCAGGTGATGGCTCAAGTACTTGTATCCCTTACCACCTCCATGGGACACCCAGATTGAGGTCCTGGCTCCTACATTTGGCCTGATCTAGCCCCAGCTATTGCAGGCATTTTGGTAATGAATCAGCAGATAAAAGATCTCTTTGTGTCATTCTATGTCTCTCTGTCTGACTGTAGAGTAAACAAGCTTTTAATAAAAAAGCAAGTATTAGCTAGAAAAGAAATTCATAAAAACCACATGCATATATGAAATACCTGAGGTGAGAAAAGGTCTCAGACACTGTCCAGTATCCAGTTGGTACCTAGTGGCACTATGAAAGCTAATATTCAAAGTTCTTGAATCCTAGCAGTTACTCTGTCATAATGACTACATGTCATCAACATTTTCATTTACTTGATAAAGATGTCTTTACTGATTAAATTTAATCTAAAACAATCCTTAGAATAAGCATCAGCTGTTCCAGAAGACTTACAAGTACAACAAAACCTATTCCAGTAGAAATGACTTTAAGAACAAATCTTCGCTCACCAACGTAAGAGAGAATTAAAAAACTGAAAACTCAGAAGAAATAAATTGAGATAGGAACATCTCAGAAAATTGGACATATGTAAAGGTTAAAAACTTTGTTTAATCAGAAGCTCAAAAGCTATGAGTTAGAATTTAAGAAGTTTGTAAGAACTGGATTGTACATTTTAAAAATAATGATTGGGTTGGGCATTTGGTGCAGTGGTTAAGTCAGCATTTGGGAGGCGCACATTTCATATCAGAATGTCTGGTTTGACTGCCTGCTCTGCCACTTCCAATCCAGCTTTCTGCTAATGTATACCCTTGGAGGCAGTAGAAGATGACTTGCATTTTTGCATTCCAGACATCCATAAGAATAAAAAATATAATATAAAAACAAATAAAGTGATGATAATCCAATTGTGTTGCTTTTTTTTTTTTCTGGAGGTTGAAGGTCAGGAAAATCTAAAATCAAGGGAGAGGGGCCAGTATGGTGGGGTAGCCGATTAGGCCTCTGCCTGTGATGTCAGCATCCAAGATGGACAATAATTCATGGCCCAGTTGTTATACTTCCAATCCAGCTCCCTACTAATGGCCTGAAAAAAAGCAGCAAAAGATGGTCCAAGTGCTTGGTCCTCTGCACCCAAGTAGCAGACCTGGATGAAGACTCTGGCTTCTGGCTTCAGATTTGCCTCAGCCCTGTCTATTGCGGCCAATTGGGGAGTGAACCAGCAGATGGAAGATCTCTTTCTCTCTCTCTCTCTGTGTGTGTGTGTGTGTGGCTTCCTGTGTCTCTCTAACACTGCCTTTCAAACAAAACAAATCTTCAAGATTAAGAGAGAAACATACTAGATTATGTCAATGAGAATTTAGTGATTTCTTATAATATGATTTGCAGAATTCTAAGATGGCTCTCCAAATTTCTGCCTTCTGATGTGAATGGCCTATATTATCTCCTCTCTTGATTGTGGGTGGAAACCATGGATTTGATGAGATATTCTTTAGATTGTTATATAATGAAAAGGAAATGCATATGTAATTAAGATCTCAAATTAGTTGACCTAAAGTTAAAGAAATTATGCAAATTGGTCTGACTTAATCATAGGAGCCCTTTAGATATAGAGGTCAGAGTGAGGAAGTCAGAAATTTGAAGCACAAGAAGAATTTGGTGTTCCACTGGTGGTTTAAAGATGAAAGGAAACATATAGCAAGACATTTGAGTAATTGCTAGGTGCTGAGAGTGGCCACTAACTGCCTGATAGTAAGGAAATGGAGACCTCAGTCCTATAAACACAAAGAACTGAATTCTGGCAACAAAATTGAAGTTTGTAGAGGATTTTCCCCCATATAGCCTCCAGATAAGAATTTAATCTGGAAAACACCTTGATTTCAGCCTTGTGGTACCCTGAACAAAGTAAATGAACATACCTTGCTGTGATCCTGATCCATGAAAACTGAGATTAATATCTTTGTGTTAAGTCACTAAATTTGTGGAAATTTATTATGCTGAAATAAAACACTAATAAACAGAGAATATAGTGGTGGTATTAGTTAGAATATTACAAAGATCATACCATATCATTTAATAAAAGAGAAAACAGACAAATATCTAATGAGTTAGTTGAAATAAAATGGATACAATTGTTTTACCATGGGAAATTATATCATATCCCCTGATGACATTTATAAGGAGAATAACTCGACAGCCATCTGTTTGCATCCGTCTGGGCAAAGCTTGTCTGGGATACAGGGTTAGAATGAGGACCTTTAAACCATATGACTCCAAAATTTAGTACCCAGAGTTTATATTGACCACAAATGCATTTTGTAAATCTCTGGGATTTTTTTTTTCTTATTGAGTGAAATTCTTACGTGCTAGTTGTTCTCCAATTGCCATCCATAAAAGTACTCCCAACTGTTCTCTGTCACACTCTGTGCCTTTGGGAAGCTGAACACATATATTGTCATCTTGGATCTGTGGATTGCCAGTTTCTATAGACTTTGGTCAGAGGTAGTCAATAACAAGGGATTCAAAGGTGCAGATACAGTGAAGCTAAGGGAGAGAGAGAGAGAGAAATGCCTCAACCTCACCCTACCTCCACCTTCCAATCCCACCTATTCATCTAATTTCTCTCTGACCTAGATGTGCTACAAGCTTTCTGATGTTATTAGTATTGAGGTGCGCAATGTTTGTTGTCTGTTCCCTTGAGTCTGATCACACTTTCATAGGTAGTACTCTCATCCAGGTATATTTATTTAAACAATTTGAATGAATTATGTTCCCTACCAGGATGCTATCAAGGCCAGCTATGGCTTAACTGATTTTGCCTTTTCAAAAATTAAACTTGGCTGTTCTTTGAAGGCTACTAGTTAAAACACATCGGGATACTGAGATGTGGTTTTCAGTGCTATATTCTCAGGTGGTAACAGCAAAGGATGGATGGAGATCTGTGTTTCTAGGTTTGAATTTGACAAAGCTGTGCTTCAAAAAGTGCTTAATTATTTTTGGACACTATAAAGTAGACTGCTCACTCCTCACTCTTAAGGTTTCTTCTGTTTGGAGGGATTCTTTTTCCCTGACTTCTTTTTGTACTCTCCCTCATTCCTCTGCTGTATACATTTAATTACCAAAGTTGCAAACAGTAAACTGATCAAGGTCCATTTAGCTTTGGCTTTCATCTAGTTATCTGGCCTTACTGCAAAATAGATACATTCTCTTCTCCTCTCATGTGGACACATTTTTCCCAGTCCATCGCTGATGGGACTTGGGAAGATTAACTGGCTAATTTTGAGGTTTAATATTAAAAAGCTGTTTGACTTTTAAACTAAGGTACATTTGCCAAAGTAATTTTTAAAAGAAATTTAGGTGATGAATGAGGATGTTATTTATTTGGGCCCCTCATGGATTCCAACAGTCCCCTTTCCTGATGACTGCCATGAGATTAAGCTTCCTAGATGAAATGATCTCTAGTATTTTATTATTTATGAGAGAGAAGGAGGACAGGGAAAGGGAATGAGAGAGATGGCTGGGTTGGAGCTGAAGCCAGGAGCTGTGAATTAGATCCAGATGTCCCACATGATTGGCATGAACCTAATTACTTGATGCACCACTACTGCTTCCTAGGGTATCCAGCAGCTAGAGGCAGGAGCTGGTGCTGGACATCAAACCCAGGTACTCCAATATGGGAGATAGTTGTCTTAACTACCAGACTAAACTATTTCTTTCCTATAAATCTCCTTCAAAATAATTAGCTATTACAATTTGAGGAGCCCTATGTGCAGAAAACTGCAAGAGGAGACTCCTTACATACTTTTAAAGCGTTTTCTAAAAATAGGGTATTTTTTAAATAACAAAAATATGCTATTTAGTGAATAAATCTGAAGCAGTGACCCATTGGATAAAGAAGGAAAGCAATACAAAGATACAGGCATAATTAGATCACTTTCATTCCAAACTTTTCAAAGCACATTTCAGCAGACCGTAAGTGGGTTTTCAAATGACAGTATATAGTGATTTTGCAAGAGGAAGTTAGAGGCCTGGTAAGATTAGGAAAAATGGGGAAACAGGTACTGGGGAAGAGGATCTTTCTTCAGCACAATGTTCACAGCTACTGGCCTGGAAACCGCTTTAATTTATTTAAGGTATAATTTTGGGGAAACCTTTACAGTAGATAAGTTATCTTTATTGTTACTTTTAAAATGCCAGTGCTAATTTTCTTTCTTGCTTCCAACAATTCTCTCTTTAATAATCAAATTTTGCTGAGTCATCATTTGCTTCTCATAGGCTGGTGGCAGTTCCCTGCTCATCTATAGACATATTCTGATTTTTGACAGTTTGAACCCTTTTGTCCTAGTTGCTTTTAACTTTGGTGTCTAATTTTCTGTGATGTTCTGTTTAAACTTCTGACCCTATTTGGGGATGGTGATATAAAATTATATAAGTATAAAATTGATAATCACAGTGTTAATATTCAGATACTCCTGTTACTCCTAATCCCATCAGTTTATTGCTTGAGGCTTTTTCCCCCTAATGTGGATCATCAGAAGTCTGCCATATTGTATGTTGTTTTGAACTGCAGAACTCAGAATGTGTCATCGCGTACTGAAACTCTTGGACCCTGCTCCTGAAACCTATTCCATCTCATCTTTTTAACTGCATTTATTCCACAACAATGTAATTACATATGTCATTCTTAAGGGGATCTGAAATGTTCACTTCAAGTGTCTGGAAGCAGTAGACATTTTCAATGTGGTTGTAAAAATAGCTAAAATTATAAGCACCTGATTACTGCATACCAGCTTTGGGTATAGATTCTATGCCTAGATAAGAGTAAGACTTTACAGGAAGGACAAGCATAACCTGAATTTTTGTCATGGTGCCTGTAGCAGAGGGTTTGCATGGCTTACTGCAATTTTTATTACAGAGCATTGACTGTGTCCTTAGAGACTTGTAGCATTTGGAAGCACTTTTATCCTGCTTCTCTGTCTAATAATCTAAAGAACATCTGACAATTACAGAGGGCTTTGCATCCCAAAGGGCTTTACAGACTACACGTGTGCTGGAATTAACTTACCTCAACACTGAAAGGCATCTTGCTCTGGCGAATGAGTCACAACTAGCCAGGCTTTTGAGTTGATCTCTTGTTTTTAAAACAAAGACAATGCATATTTTAATTTCGCAACTTTTCTACTCTACGCTGTGAAGACAGGAGGTAGGTCATGTGTTCAAACTTGATAGCAGCACCTGTAAGATATTTTTGGAAATGGTATGTCAGCTTTATCCTTGTGTAGGAAAATTTTGTGCTAACCTTAGGATGGATATGGCAATATCATGTACCCTCTGTGAAGCAGTGGCTTCACTAGACCCTATTTCTTTTTTTTAAAGTTTATTTTTACTCATTTGAAAGGTAGAGAGAGAAAGAGAATGAATCTTCCGCCACTGGCTGGTTCACTCCCCAATTGTCCACAACAGCGCAGAGTTGGGTAGGCCAAAGACAGGAGCCAGAAACTCCATCAGGGTCTTCCACATGGCTTTCAGGGATCTAAGTACTTATGCCTTCAGCTGCTCCATCCAGGGTGTACACTCTCAGAAAACTGGGTTGGAAGTGGGGGAAAGCCTTGATCCCAGGCACGCTGATATGTTATGTGGGCATCCCAAGCTGTGGCTTAACCTACAGCACAATGCCTAATCCTAGACTATATTTCCTTCTCCCAAGATCCAGTCCTATTTGGAGAATCAGGTGGCATTCCAGTCACCACAGATCCTATTTCAGCTTTAGTATCAATTGCCTTTTGTGATGGTGACTCCTATACTCACTGAACTCCTTAGCATTTCAGCTTAGATGTAAATAGGAAAATCTTAGAATTAGGAGAGATATGAGTAGTGCTTACAGATATCATTTGTTGAGAACTTGTTTTATTATAAGGTAACCCTAGCTGCTGTAATAAATAAATTTAAGAATCTCAGTGGCTTCACACAATAGAATTTATGGCGCTTGTAAAATTCAACAGCTGAAGGAAATTGTATTCTTGATCTAGTAATTTCAAAACCTAGGTTGTTTGAGGCTCTTCAACCTTCAACAGGTGTCACTGACTTCTATCCAGCAGCTGCAGTTAGAGTGGAGGATTTTGCAGGAGGTTTTTATAGACCAGGACTGGAATTAACATATGTTGCATTCCCGTACATTTCAATGGTCATAACTCCATAAAATTTCCATCTTTGAATGTAACCAAGCTTGAGAAGGCAAGTTATGTGCCTAGGAGGATAGGGAAATTGATTCGGTTAACAGAAATCTTATCTCTGCTATACTTAATATGTAGCAAGCATCTACTAACTAGTGTTTTTACTTACATTGTTTATTTCTACAGAAACTCTACAGGATTTATTTTATTAGATCTATTTAACCTATGAAAAATTATAGGTAAACTGAATGATGCAAATGATCCAGAACAAATTTAACCTGAAGTGGAATAGGTGGGTTTTTATGCAGGTCTGGCACCCAAGCCCATGTACATCTCCAGGTCCTGGTTACCTGTGCTTGGGTAAGAGCATGTGTCTAAATGTACAATCTTCTTCCATGCCTCTTCCTGAGGATGGAGCTTTTGTGATTTTTTTTTTTTGATAGCCCATTACAGTATCTCATCATTTAGTGATAAAAATGTTTTTCCTTATGTGTTATATAAGCACATTTGGAATTACTTATTTTAGAATATGTGGAAAAACTCAATGAAGAAAATATAAAGCTCTCATAATACTAGTATATAGCAATAACTACTGTTAACTTTACAGTCATATTCCTGGATGTTTAAATATATTTTTAGAAAGAACTAAATTCTATATACATATTGTATTTTAATGTTTCTTTTGAAAACCAAATAACCTAACATGAATAAGTCTCCATTCATAAGATACCCTTCCAAATTACCCCTTTTTTACTAATAATAACTGCAAAATATTCTACTTTTAGCCTGCCTACATCATAATTATTCATCCAACAACCAACTTCTGAATATTTAAGTTATATCTAACCTTTACAAGTTTTTAAAAGGCACTGCTAAAAAGATACACATATGATCCATTTTAAGTTTTATATAATTTCTCTACAATTAGCCCAGTATTTTTGTATGGATCTCAGATATGGTAAGACCTGAGATAGTTTTGGTTAAGAAAATGTTTTGGGGTAACTGAGAGAAAGGTAAGCAAATAATGAAGAGTTTTTAAAATGTTTTTTAGTAGTAGGAGGCATAGAGGTCTAGATTGGTTGTAAGAATTTCTATAGAAAGTGCAGAATGAAAGATGCCTGTTTTATTTTTTTAAACCAATTTAATGTCATGTAGCTTTATAGAGTGGGTCGATATCACTAACTTGCTATGGGTAGAAGAAGCTAATTGATTTTGCTGCCACCTGTGAGCACAAGTAAGCAGCAGGTCTCACACTGCTTACTGGCTGCCTTAACAGGATATGTGTTTGTTTAGCATTAGCAAACTCCAGAAAAATTGTCTTCGTCTCACATTGCTTTATTACTCCTAATGGCTTATTTCAACAAACAAGTCAGCTCCGTGGAACAGACTGGATGACTAATGTTGTCTGTTGGCACAATCTGTGGCAGAATGTTGTTCTCAACATCAAGGCAAACAGTTTCTGAGCTGTCCACAGAATGCACGACACCACAGAATGCATGTTACCATGAGGTTTACACCATTTGTGTTAGACATGGACCATATTCCCAACACATTTAAAATATGATGGAACCTGTCTAGTATAGTATATAAATGTGGAAATGACATAGAATACACACACACACACACACGCCCATATGAACTGATTACTCCACATACAGAGATAATATTTTTTCCAGTATAATCTTGGAGATAACAAAGGGAATGTTTTCTAATCCTGTATAGCACAAGTAGCAAGTTATGCTCACACACTGTTATACTTTAGGACAAATTCTTTGGAAGGCAATCAGGAAGTAGTTATTAAAATTTAAAATACACTGTGCAATAACTTACTGTGTCATGACCCAGAAATTTCACCTATAGTATTCTATTTTTAAAGAAAGCAGTAGAAAAAAAAAACAAGTAAAATTATCTATGTACAAGGGTAACATTTAGAATTTTATTTGTATTACAAAAACCAAATCAAATAAAAAACTACCAAAAACTTGAATGTCCATGAAAAGGATAATGATGAACCATTCACTGGAATACTATGTAGCCTTTGTAAAAGATGGAGTCAAGCCATTTGTTTTGGTCTGGACATTTATCCCTGTCATATTTTTATGTGAGAAAGCTACATTTTAATATAACCATATTTTTGTAAATAAACATATTCTTGTATATCTACAGCTAAACATCTCCACTGATATTAATATCACTATAAACAGTTGTTATGTGTTGCAGCTCACAGGGGAAAAGGGGAAGGCCAAAAATTATACTGGTAACAGTGCTTTCCTCAAACAGTTTTGCAACAAAGTTGCCATCTTTTAATACCCCTTTTCCACAAAATTTTAAAGTGCCCTGTACATATACAACCTACCTATATAAAAACATACTTATTATATTTTAGAGACCTATAGGTGGTTAACTTACTTTTTAATATTTTCACTATTATTTAATTTCATTCACCCATACATGCAATCTAGAGGTATTTGAGACTTAATCTTGACTTAAAATCTGTTTAAAAAAAAAAAAATCTGTTTAAAATGTAAGCTCTTAGGAAGGCTGCTGTTGCTTAACTTTTGTGAGCACTTGGATAAGATTTTTTTAATCCAGTTTAAGATTTATTTTAATGTACACGTTGACACAAAATGTCATGGATATGTAAAATCAACACAAATTCTACAAATTTAATTTTATTCAATGGTAACCACCTCCTAAAGTAGTATATGATTTACTAAGGCTTTAAAATGTAGTCTACTAGTTTGGTTAGCAGTTCATTTTACTCATTTTCCTTGCATGCCCTTGGATACCAGTGCTAATGAGCAATTCAATGGCTGAGAATATTGAAAGGGAAGAATTTGCAATTCTTGATAAGCCACAAACCAGAGAATTGGAAATCAGAGTAATCAGTTCCCTTGGGTAAATAAGAATTGATTCTCCTTTGCAAACAGTAGAAAGAGATATGGTAGTTGTATTGTAAAACCAAAAAGGATTATATATGAGCTCTGTAAGATACTACTGGAGATAGGTTTGTTGGATCACTAACTGGAATTCATTTTTCAGTGATAATTACTATAGAGAACCACAGAGTCAAATATTTTGCTTCAACATTTTTTGTTGTTGTTAATGAAGCCCATTACTACAGCAGGAAACATCAAAAATACCACATGCACAAGATATACATATTTATTTATCAATTTGAAAGTAAAACAGAATACATGGGTGGATGTTTGCCCCGGTAGTTGAGACTCTTGCATCCATTTTGGAGTGCCTAGGTTTGATACATCCCCAGCTCCTGACTCCATCTTCCTGCTAATGCACACCCTGGGAGGCAGTGGTGATGGCTCAAGTAATTGTGTTCCTTCCATCCACATGGGAGATATGGAGTCAGTTTCAGGCCTCTGGCCTCTGGCTTCTGCCTCACCAAGGGGCCATTGTGAGCTTTTGGTTAGTGAACTAGTGGATGAGAGCTTCTCATGTCTCTCTCTTGCTCTCGCTCTCGCTCTCTCCCTCTCTCTCTCGCGACTATATATATATATATATATATACCATATATGTATATATACACCAAATAAAAATACTACCTGCACTACTTGCAGCAAAAGTACTTTCTATGACAAGTATATATATATGTCCTGAGTGGCCTATCCTACATAG
The DNA here is from genome assembly GCF_051225735.1 of Oryctolagus cuniculus. Classification (NCBI taxonomy): domain Eukaryota; kingdom Metazoa; phylum Chordata; class Mammalia; order Lagomorpha; family Leporidae; genus Oryctolagus; species Oryctolagus cuniculus. Next base: position 92,603,509 of record NC_142888.1, read on the forward strand.
GTTTGATAAATTTTTCTGCTTCCTTGACACATAATGGAGATTTGTTGCCTTAACTTTCATTGTCAGTACAGACAAAATTTCAGTAATAGAAACTTTACTTACAAATAAACAACAAGTATGCATATGGTCATGTTTTGGAGAATCTCAATACAGATCTGACAGTCTGCAAAAGAGCAATATTTGAAAGGGGTTTTGCTAGGGAGATGCCATCTTTCATTTAGATGTACAAAGTGATTAGACACAGTTGAAATACTATTAATAATACTACTGACAACTAAACTTGATTGAGGGCATTTTATGTGCTGAAAGCTCTATCTTAAATAACTTGTTTAATCATCACAGTTCTATGAAATAGTCACCATTATTATCACTAATTCATAGAAATGAAAATGGAGCTTAGAGAAGTTAGATAACTTGCCTAAAATCACATGGTAAATTAGCAGTTAAGTAAAATTTCAAACCTAGGTCTGCTGGACTCCAAATCTCTCACTCTTAATTACTGAGTACCTTATATTGCCTCGATAGTACATTATTTGGTTGACATTATTATTATGGATTAAATAGTCTTTCATACATTGACTAAGGAATCCAAAAGCAATTTATAGCCTTGTTTTTATACATTTTGATTAACACTTTGGGGACGTAAGCTATTGATGCTCTAGGAATTGCTTCCTTTATATTTATATAGTTATCATTTCTATTATAAAGAGATGTCTCAGGTGGATTTATGTAGTGTTTTATTTTCATTAACTTATCCTTCAATCAACTATATTTAGAAACCAGTTAAAAGCCAACAAAATTGTATTTCAGAAGCTGAAATAACTTTGGATTTTGAAACAAACATATTTGTTCAAACTCTAGACCTACCATTTACTCACTTGGATAAGTCACTTAACTTCTTTGGGCCTGTGTTTGCCTGCCACAGTAAATATGGTTGATCTGGCTGGTGACAGCAGTCCTCTCTCTTTGCCAGCTCCTAACTCATTTACTGGGCACTTTAATTTTGTCCCCAGATACCCATTTCATCTTTTGCTATCTTCCATTGTGCCTTGGTAGTCTGACTTGCACGGCTACATGAAAGGACACACTTGCCTTCTTGTTTCATTTTGTATTAGTACAGTGGCAAGGACTGGATGTAGACAAATCATATGAAAGGAAGAGAATGAGAATAGTGTAATTATTTTCTATCCTCCTCCCTTGTAGGGTCACCAAGGACTAGCTGCATCTAGCAAGCAACTCTATCTCAAGGATGCTGTCACCATTAACTCTCCAGGCCTGTTCAGACCAGAATTTAATTCTCCTTACCCCTTAAGAGACCTAGAATTTTGAGGTATCCTTTCTTGTAGTATTCTTACACACTTACCATATATTCAGCAATATTACCTTTTATAAACTCTCCTCGGTATAGCTCATTTGTGTGAGTCCACTGGATTTATACCCAGATGTTGATCAATCTGTGTGTATGTATAAATCAGGTACTTTGTAAAAAGTTCATCTTTCCAGAGAGAAGTGAAGTGTTGTAAGGTTAAGTATATAGAACTAACAGAAACAGTTCTTGATGTTATCTCTGAATCAGTGCATAAGGCCCAAATCATCACTTCACCTGGAGCTTCTCTTCTTCTCATTGTATAAGTTTGATTTCCTTGAGTAACCTTGTTTCCAGCATAATGGAAGAAACTTATTGTCTGTCTAGAAGTATTGTGGTCAAAAGAGCTCAGTGAAAGATTGGGTCTTCTCACTTGTCATGGAGAATTGGGATCGCTCCTTATCAAATATGTCATTTACCCAAGTTGTGACTGGATGAGTGAGGCTGATTTCCTTGGTTGTCATGCTCTGATTATCATTTTACACACATACATAAGGCCCTGTCTCAACTTGCTTCTTCAAAGCACTTTTGTAATTGATTCCTATATTTTCTGTACTTGCTTTGGAGAAGTCATATGGTAAAGGAAATGGTGGATTTTACACATATCGCCTGTCAGATCCTCATTGCTTAGAAAAATTTGGTAAGGGTAATCCCTGTCACATCAATTCTTAAAATTTGGGAAACTTAATATATATCATGATATGAAGGTGTACAAGTACTCTATGGTACTGTGCAGGTGTTTGTGATGCTGCAGTGCACCTGCTATTGATGATGTTAAATGAAGTTTCCCCTTTATGCTTCCCTTTTAGATTTTAAAATTCTGAGTGGGGAGATAACAGCCAGCCATAACAGTCTATGTACCCTGTTGTCATTTTAAGGACATCATGTATTTCTTACTAAATGAAAAATGCCACTAGATTAAGTTTATTTCTTTTTAACAGGACCAAAATTATTGTAAAACTTGTTCTAAACAAATTAGGAAGAGAAGCAAATTATGTTCTATCTCAATTCTAGGAGAGATTATCTAGTTATTGAATATGCTTACTGGGAAAGAAATATTTTATTTAGTCCTTATTTTAAGATTTTTCTCCAGGTTTCAATAGAACCTAATTTTTTATTGAATGAATTGTTTTTAGAAGAAATTCTAAAATCATTTGGAAATTGGCCTTCAATATGAAAGTAGCAATGATGATGAAAGGTCGTTTTTTTCCCCTTACATTGACACAACCCTGGAGAGGGCTGGGGTTATTGGGATGACTCAGCTGTTCCTGTGGCAGGGCCAATCTTAGTGCTATCATTTTGCTTTTCTTGATTCAATATACCATCAACCTCATCATAGGAACAGGCTTTTGGATGGGAAGTTCTAAAACAGCTATAATTATAAAATATCTGAAGCTTAAAGCAGTGACTCAGCTTAATGTTATCATAAGATCAATCCAGATCATTTGTTTTTATAAATTAATTGTTTTATATGTTTTAAATTTTACACAAATATAATTATTTCAATGGCAGAAAATATGACAGTTGAACCTAAGATATTTTCTACAAATGATAACTCAAGTGTTTAAAGATACTATGCATCTGCAAGTATATTATGTGCTACCTCAAACCTGAGATGCATTGTCAAGGCCAAAAATAATTATGAAACCAAGATTACATTGGTTAATAACCTGAGACAGTATTGATCATAACAGATAAGTAGACATTTAAGGATAATATGATTTATCCAAGTGAAATTGATCAAGAGGAGTTTTCAATGGACAGTATATTTATGAAGTGCTATTGTATAATTGCAAAATTTTGTGTGAAATGAAGAAGAATAGCACAAAAAAACTACAAGTAGAAGAAGTTTACATTTCCAAGATCTAATGATACTGGTGCGAAGAGGAGAAAATGTGTGAAAGATAAGAAAATGTGCTGGATGTGCAGGTGGCAGAAATATTCTCAAGGATTTCTGCCAGGGAGTCAGGGGAGACAAAGCTATGAAATAGTTAGATTGCATTTCTTTCAAATCTGCATATTCTGCAGCCCTTAAGCCATTACCTGCAGCTGAGGAGTTCCAATAAAAGTGATTTAAAAACTCATTCTGGCTGCCTCCAGATGCTAGCCCCCTGGGGTTGCTACCACACATTATTTAATATGAGCTTGATGGTTCCAATCCCCTTCCTGATGCCTGATTCAGCTCTTCTATTGGCATCCTTTTCTGTCTGTAAGTGACAAGGTGCTGCTAATGATCGGAAATTTTTTATATATTTCCTATTGGTTTCTGTCATCTATTTCTTTTATATTATTCCTGATTTATTTAGGCTTCTCCTTTGTATTTATACATGTATCTTTCTGAAATTATACCAAAGTTTCAGTTCATTGGATTCTATTTTAGCATGCCACTTAACAGAATATCCTGTCAAAACCATGATATCAGAGACCTCTCACTTAGTATGTAGAAGTGGTGCATCATGTAGCTTCTGAATTAGAATTTATGCCAGTAAAGGAGATTTGATCTGGAACTAGGTGCTTTCTTTTCTTTTTTAAATATTAAAATAGACCATTTACATGCATGCAACTACAAATAATATGTTTGCATTATATGACATGTTTCTGGTGTTGCTTACCAATCCATTATCACTGAGGGATTAATTAACTGGGAGGAGTGAAGGGGAGTAACATGTCAAGTTGTGTTGTAATTATTGGTTTACAGTCTGCCTCTCTCACCTTGAGTTCTGGGAGGTCAGGGATGTCTCTTATTCTCTTTTGTGTTCCCACATTGCCTGGTCTATCAAAGGCACTCATTCAATACATGCTGGATGAATAAATGAATAGTTGTGACAAAATATTCCTTCTCTATAGACTTGGTCTGCATTATGCAGTTTGACATCTGAGTTTGACCATGCCATATCACACTTACCATCCAGCTGGTCAGGTCTTCATATCTCGACTGATATTAATCTTGTACCCACAAAGATTCTCCTGTCTTTTATTCCATAATTGCCCACATTTCAGTCTTTGTAATGCATCACAAAAACACATCAAGTACGTTTTTAAAATCTAGATTTTTTTTTGTTTGTTTCTGTTGGACACTGCACAAATCCATATAATAAGGAAAGCCAGGTGCACAGCTTCCTTCCAATGTGAGTTTGCTCTGCCAATGCCCTTTAAAAAATACCTATGCATCTGTGATGGGAGTCAGATCTATAAAGCTCCATGATTTTAGGCAGGAAAAAACTTAAATTTTTGGTTGAGCAGTAACTAAAATTCCATTATTTAAAAACCTCTTGCTCTATGAATATATCCTGCCCTGTACAGTCATATATCTTCCTCAAACGTATCATATATGCTTGTAACTTGCTGATTTCCTGATTATTTTCTGTTTCATTCATCCTTATATGTGGGCTGCATTAGCATCCTTTGTCTTTCAATACATGCTTTTAAGGCATCAATGAATATACACATCCTTATGATGCTTGGAAAAAGTCAGCTTTTATATTTTAAGGGCCAAGGATAAATAAAACTCAATGTCATACAACTCCCATGATATTCTTGAATAATACATAATTCAGCATTTAAAAAATAGTATCACTTTTCCAAAAATGTTATTTTTCTTATCAAAATTAAAGAGCTAACTTAGCTTTACCTTCATTGTCTTGTCTCTACTTTAGACTTCTTTAGTGAGGTGGTGCTCCTGGGCCTATGATAGAGATAAAAATTCTCTAGGTTTCTGGTTTCCTATCAGGGATATTGTAGGCCCCAAGTTTCCTAAAGCTACTGCCTATGAGTCTAATTGAATATCAATTAGTGCATGAAAAATGATTGATTTCTATTATACTTTCAAAGCAAGGCTGCATTGTTCCAAGAGTGTTCATTGTTATGTTTCATTATACCTCTGTTATTAATATCTTTCATCTTAAGATGAAGACGCAGACAAATAGAGATGCTAATAAACTAGCTTTGCAATCAAGTAGATAGTGGGCCTGTTAGATGACTTTGGATTCAAACATTATGCTGAAGCATCTTTGATGGTTTGCTTTTCAGTGGCTCTGGGCACAGCAAGAGCAAAGGGTAGTACACTGAGGCCAATGCCAAGCCTTTCGGTAACTTCGCTTTCCTCAGTATTCCATTTTCTTCCAGTTTGGCAGTTCATCTGTGCTAATCAAATTCATCAAGGGATTGACAGGTGGTGAATGGGCAGTGCAATTCCAACCTACTTAGCATAATAGTAGTGTTTACTGCAATTCCTAGGAAATTGTATGGTATTATTTTAATAAGTGGATTAGTAAAAGTGAGCCAGTCACTCTGCAGTCTTCACCACTCATTATTTAAAGCAATACTCAGCTTGGTTGTTCATGCTGATCTCAGATGTACCATTTATAACCCAAGCATTTTAAGGAACAGTGTCATATAAAAATCAGAAAAATACTTACTTTTCGAATCTCCACTGAGGAAGGGCATATTGCAAATAATATTTTGTGTTTCCAGATCATTCATAGGAGATAACTAAATTTTTCCAAACACTAAATTAGTATTATCTGTGTTGTATTACTTGACCATATTCTAAGGTCTCATATATGTGTATAACTAAATTACAAGAACTCCTCCCAAGAACAATTTTTAGATTTAACTGAACATTTAACATAGCAACAGACAGGCATAAGAGTAAGGTTAGTATCGACTTTGGTAAAGATTAAATGGTGGTTGTGTTATTGAGTGTTGTTAGCAATAAGCTTTAAAAGCTCATTTGAGCCGGCGCCGCGGCTCACTAGGCTAATCCTCTGCTTGCGGCACTGGCACACCGGGTTCTAGTCCCGTTCGGGGCGCCGGATTCTGTCCCGGTTGCCCCTCTTCCAGGCCAGCTCTCTGCTGTGGCCTGGGAAGGCAGTGGAGGATGGCCCAAGTGCTTGGGCCCTGCATCCCATGGGAGACCAGGAAAAGCATCTGGCTCCTGCCATCAGACCAGCGCGGTGCGCTGGCCGCAGCGCGCTGGCCGTGGCGACCATTGGAGGGTGAACCAATGGCAAAAGGAAGACCTTTCTCTCTGTCTCTCTCTCTCACTGTCCACTCTGTCTGTCAAAAAATAAAAAAAAAGCTCATTTGAATATAAAACTAATAAGAATGTTTTGAGATAGAGGCTAATGAAGGCTAGTAGATTATTATTGGTGTTCTATTGATTAAAAAGAATCAAAAGCATATCAAAAGGAGGTTTGGAACATGCACATGCTTTAAGTGTTATCTTTGGCTTGTCCTCCAAGAGTGTGTTGAGGCATAAAATCTCATTGATCCATATGCTAATATCAGAGGAATTTTATTTGATTGATAAGCAGTTTTAGGAAAACACTGCAGAAAGCAGTGTGTAGCAAGTTGCATGTCTTCAATTTTTTAAGTGTACCTAGGAGTTTGTAGAGTAACCAAAACGTTAATATACAGGCCATTAGGGGAAAAGATTCAGGCCACCTGAATGGATATAGTGGCGATTTGCTGCAATTTTGGCTGTTCATCACCCAGCTCTTCACTATGTAATGTAATCATTGGGCACAGTATCCCACCTACCATTCAGAATCAAAGGCTGGAGATTTCTTTCTTGTCCTCCTGGAAAAAAGGTTCTAGGTATATAAGCTAAGCTCAGCTATTTGGTTGCTATCATCCCAGAGAATAAATCAAAAACTAGTAATACAAAGATGAAATTATCGTTAAATATAATTTGGGGTAGCTGCTCCCATGTCAATCAGTAGTAGTAGTGGTATTTAGAGAAGATGGAGGCGCAGAAACATTGGTGGCTTCGACCTGGTCAGAGTCTTCTGGCCTGGGGTGTATGTATGTATGTGTATTTATACACACACACACACACACACATATAATATATAACATATTATATATATATATATATATACACATTGTATCTTACCCCTCTGAAATTCATTTGGTTCCTTCCAGTCTCAGCAATTTAGTCTTGCAAACCATTATAGTAATACCAAATATAACTTTCCAATGCATCCCTTTTTATTTTCTAGGATAGCTGGATTCATTACTATTACTAGCAGATAAGAATAATGACAGATACTATATAATGCTGCCCAATGCCCCTGCACTAATGATGTTTAACAGGCTACAGATCATGTCTTCTAGAGTTTGCAGGAACCCCTCATGGTTAATTTAACATCTAAAAGGACACTGGTACATTTGACATAACAAAAGGGCTGTGTAAACTTTGCCAAACACAATATTATCATTTACATTTTGAGTGATGGTTCATTTTCTTTTCTAGAACAGATGCAGCATAGAAAAGCACTTGATAATATTATAAGTGCTTCATCCAAAGGTCATGAGTTGAAGCAAAACATGGTCCTGGGTTGCTAATCTTGGCTCTGCTCTTTTCCACCTATGGCCCAGGTAAGTTACTTAAGTTTCTTCATCTATAAAAAGAAGAACATAAGTAATGTTGTAAGGATTGTATGGAATAATATTAACCATTCAGTTGCAACAAGCATGGATCCAGGCACATAATTATCAATTGATAATTATTGTTATGGCTAAGCATTTATTGACAGCTGAACATGAGGCAGAAACTGTAGTGTTCTCTATGTGTTGCAAGTGCAAACTATCTCCAAAACAATTCTGTGAAGTACTCTGTTTATTCTCATTTTGCAGATAAAGCATAGGGAGAGTGAAGCACAGAGAGGTTACAAACTTGTCCAAGGTCACAGAGCAACAATTGTATTCCTCCCATTTTTCTATTTACATTTATGTCTGGTAGTGGATGTTTTGTACAACTGTTAAGATACTGTTTGTCACGACCATATTCTATATCATAGTGACTGGGTTCAAGTCCTGGCTCTGCTACCAATTTCACATTCCTGCTGATGCAGACTCTAGAAGGTAGTAGACAATGTCTCAAGTGATTGGTCCTTGCCACACATTGGGGAGACCCAGACTGGGTTCCTGGCTTTGAATTGGCCTAGCCCTGGCTATTGTGGGCAATTGAGGAGCAAACCAGCAGATGGGAGACATACCTCTCTCTCTCCCTCTCTTTCAAATAAATGAAATCAATTAATTACAATTTAAAAAATCAAATTTGTCTCTTTCCTTTCCCATTCATTTTTTTATTTGGTACTTTTAGTTTCAATTCTTTTGTTTTCTTTATCCTTTGTGAATTTCAAGGTAATTGGCTTAAACATTTATAAAAAATTCTGAGGTATTGTGTCAGTAGAGACAGGGACATGTTAGCCAACTCTCAGTGTCATTTTCAAAGACATAAACCAAGATATCCACATATATAATGCTCATTGGGGAAATTGCCCTATGGATCTGAAATATTTTCATTTTTGGAGCACTCGAATTATCTTTTTCTAAATCATTTGCATGTCACTTGGAAAACATGTTACCCTCAGGTTAAGAGAAAGTAAAAAGGGCTTCCTTTGGACAAGCAGCGTTGTGATGATCTCAATGAGACTGCATTGATGTACTGTCACCTTGTTTGTGAGTGAACACCTGTGAGAGGACCTATAATCTCCAGGCTCATGTTAGACTCAGGTAGGATGCAGAATCCCCAGGGTTAGTTCTCCAGATTAGGTTGTAAGCTTGTGGCCATAAGCAGTGCTAATACACCTGGTAAACATCTCTGTGGCAAAGACAGGCCAGCAGCACTGCCAGTCATCAGCATCTACTTCACTCTCATTTCATAAGACGATAAAAAATTAAAAGCTGTTCTAAAAGCAGAGGGATTTGGAGCTGGCTCTGTACCAGGCCCTGCAGCTATGCTCATGAATCAGTGTTGCTTCTCCTCTTGGGTGCCAGCCCATTCCGGAATCCATGCCACCTGTTGTTGCTGCTGTTTTCCATTTAAGCTTCTCGTTTTGTAAAGGGTGTGAGCAGCTCTGATTGACAAACTTTTTTTTTTATTTTTAAAGGAATGCTGTCAGATAGGGATCAAATGCAGCTTTTCATTTCCAGTGATTTTAAGATTTCATTAGGGCACACAATCTGATAGGAGACTGATTAAAATTCTACACTGAAAACCAGGTTGCGAGTTAGGTAAGGATGATCCGTAAATGACACCTTGTTCCAAACCCTTCAGTTTGTCAGATCTCCCTGGGAAATATGTACAAATGCTTTTAACAAATGTACAGTACTTGAACAACAAAACTATGCATTCCTTGATTATATATTTATGTTTAATTTACTTCCTGATTTCATATTTCCTCTATTGTAAGCTGTATTTAGTACACAGGGTTCTAGTCAATATTTGGTTCTAAATGAGAGGTCTTGTAAATAAGAGAAAAACCTATCTAAAATATACATCTAGTACACAAATCAGCTCCTTTAATTTCAACTTTAATTGGTCATTTTTTTTAAAAAAAAAGTGTAATTAAAAAGCAGCTAAAATATGAGTTTCTAGAGGTAATTTTTGTAGCTGAAAATATCTATGTAGAAAAATCACAAGCCAGTGTTTTACTGTCAGCCAAAGGAATACAAATTAAATTCAGTGAATTTCTGGAAATATATTCTGTTGTTTCTCTTTACCAGGGGCTCTTTAGGATGAGAACATGATGGCTATAAATAATTAAGTTAATATGCTCCTGAGTCAGGTATCCATTTTACATCCATGACACACTTTATTGAGCTCTTTGCTCCATGTACAAATAGAAAATATTATCTGCCCTGTAAGGAACAATGACATGCTTCCAGGAGAAAGGAACTGTTTTTCATCTCCATATGATTTCCATGTAATGAAGATGTACATGTAAGAGTAAGAGAAAGGAAGTCACTCTTATTTTCCCCTATGATGCCTTTGGAATAGGAACAAAGGTCTTATTAATCTTTGTATATATGTGTGTGTGTATATATATATATATATATATCTTCCATGATTATAAATTATTGCTTTCATCATTTACTTCTTTTTCTGGATATTTGAATGCTTCCTGGTCCAGGTACGCCTCCAGCCTATGCAGTTGTGTTCTACCTAATGTTATCAGGTTGTAACCACAATGTGACCATTTCAGAAGACTTTTTATCGTATCTTTTGATTCAGTAAAATGAAACAAAAAAGACAGATGATTATATGGAACTCCTAGTCTTATATATCACCCAGGTATAAATTCTACAACTTATATTCAAATATAAAATACAATGCAAAGTCACATATGTTTCACTAAATTCTCACTCTTTATATACATACATGCATATATATATATACATACATAGATACATATCAACATGCTATAGATAAAATTCTTCATTGAATATCTGCATTAAGGGTAACTTTAGGGGAAGACACTGTGATGCAGTGGGTTAAGCCACCCTTGAGGACAGCCACATCTGACACTGAAGGGGCAGTTTCAGTTCCAGCTACTTGGCTTCTGATGCAGCTTCCTGGTAATGTATCTGGGAAGGCAGCAGATGATGCCTCAAGTATTTGAGTCCCTGCCATCCTCATGGGAGACCCAGATGGAGGTCCAGGCTCCTGGCTTCAGCTTGACCAGCTCTGGCTGCTATAGACATTTGGGGAATGAACTAGTATATGAAAGCCTCTCTCTCTCTCTCTCTCTCTCTCTCTCTCTCTCTGTTTCAAGTAGATTAAAATAGAGATAAACTTTAAAAATAGTTGCTAACATGTTAAAATAGCATTACTTATAAAAACTTCTAAGCCTATTCTTCATCCCCACCAGGAGTACTAAAAGTTTTCCAGGGATTCCTATTTGAGATATCCTTAATCCCCTCACCTACATGTCAGACAAAGGAAAGATTTATTTTATTTATTTGAAAGGCAGAGCTACAGAGACAGAGGGAGACACAGAGAGAGGTCTTCCATTCCACTGGTTCACTCCCCAAATGGCCACAACACCCAAGGCTGGGCCAGGGTGAAGCCAGGAACCCAAAGCTTCCTCTGGATCTCTCACATGGGTCCAGGGGCCCAAACACTTGGGTCATCTTCTGCTGCTTTCCTAGGCACATTCACAGGGAGCTGGATAGGAAGTGGAGCATCCAGGACTTGAACTGGTGCCCATATGGGATGCCAGTGTGGTGGCCCAATGCATTAAGCCACAATGCTGGCCTCAAAGGAAAGAATATTGAGTTACTGGCATAACATGAATCTGATGATAGGACCAACTGGCACTGTTTTGTAAATTCAAAATCACCATGCATGGGACACTAAAAGCTTGCAGTATTAAAGACTATGTCTTTCACCATAAAAGCTTTTGCTGTGACTTGTTGTGATGGAGTAAGCACCGTATCAGTAGTAGTTCTGAAGTCTAGTACCAACAGTCTCAAAATGAAGACATAACAAGGACAGCACAGCTATGATACAACAGTGAAATCTCAAACCACTAAACATATTTTCCTTAAATTGCACTGGGGCTGTCTAAGAACCCACATAGAGCAGTTCTTTCTGTATGTCTTTTTAATTTTAATCACTTAACATCCAAGCCACTGTGTTTAATATAGACTCTGAATTATTTATTGCTAGTCACTTTCCACTGAGATCTTTTGGATCCTTTGATCCCTGTAATGGTCTGAATATTGTACGAGTGTGTCTCTCAAAGATTCATGTGCTAGAAGCTGGGTCCCAGCATAGCAGTGTTGAGATATGGTTGAAGCTTTAAGAGGGTGGAGCTTAGTCATGGTCATTGGAGGTGCTGCCATCAGATGGGATTAATGTAGTTCTTGTGGAACCCCAATTAGTTCCTGTGAGAGTGGGTTGTTATAAAAAGAGAAAGATTGACCACTCCCTGCTCACTGGCTTCTGGTATCACCATGTCCACCTCATCCTGTTGCATGCACTCCTGTCATTGTGATGCCGTCTACCAAGAGGTTATCACCAGAGGCTAGCAGAAACTAATTTAGGCTAAACAAACCTCTTTGCTTTATAATGAATGAACCTCAAGTATTTCATTACAGTAGTGGAAAATGGACTAATCATTGAGAGTAATCCTAAAAGATCAAAAAATTAAAAACAAGAGAACTCATTCTTTGGTGGATTGCTATCATATTTTCCATGTCAACATTTCTGAGCCTCAGTTTTCCCATCTGGAAATTGAGGAGATAAGAAGACTGGATAGCAGTGTTACTGCATTCCTTCAGTCTCTGACATTCTGTGCTACAATGAGGAGACAATATTACCGTTGTATTTTGCATCCTTTTCTTTTACAATAAATATATTAATTCATTATTTTCCTCAGTTCTTATAAAACATTTCTTGGCAATCCTGGCAGGACATAGTTTTTGCATTGTAATCTGATCTGACATGTTGTAAAATTTCATTTTTTTTTTACAGGCAGAGTGGACAGTGAGAGAGAGAGAGACAGAGAGAAAGGTCTTCTTTTTCCATTGGTTCGCCCCCCAATGGCCGCTATGGCCGGCGTGCTGTGCCAATCCAAAGCCAGAAGCCAGGTGCTTCTTCCTGGTCTCCCATGCTGGTGCAGGGCCCAAGCACTTGGGCCATCCTCCACTGCCTTCCCAGGCCACAGCAGAGAGCTGGACTGGAAGAGGAGCAACCGGGACAGAATCCGGCACCCCGACCGGGACTAGAACCCGGTGTGCCAGCGCCGCAGGCTGAGGATTAGCCTATTGAGCTATGGCGGTGCTGGCAAAATTTCATTTATTTTTAAATAATGCTATATATCTCACTCCAATTTGACAAGAGCTCCCTGGAGCATCTCCTTCAATCTACCCTCCTCTTTACCCCTATATTGCCAAAGTACAAACCTAGAGAAGGGCCTCATTGGCTTGGTGATGATAAGGCTGAGGGAGATAAGGGGATATGAAAAAAAGCTTCTGTGGTTGCTCTATTCCCTCTTCACATAATTTAGGTTAAAGGTAAGAAAGCAAGGAGTTTTTGAATCAGTAGTTACTTGCAGTGGAAAGGAAAGTAAGAATCTATTCCTTGAGATGAGCAGAAATGAATTGAACACAGTGAACTAATTCCTTGGGTTTGAGAAATCTGTCTGCTCATAAGTAGAGTGGCATTTTTCTAGGTGGGAGAGATGTCATTTTGAATAATTGGTGGGAGCCTAAAGTTTACATAATCTGTTCTCTCATAATTCACTCTCCTTTATATGGCTTAAAGGGTGTTAGATGATGTGTCCCTGTCTTTCTCTCCAGCCTCATTTAGCACCACCGTTCTTTCCTTGCTCCCCCAAACCTCACTCTGTGCAGTCCATAATGCTGCCAGTCTGCAATTTGTCCCCTCTTCCGTTCACTGCACCATGATCAAATTTTCTTCTATTCAAAACCCTCTTTCCACCACCTTTTAATATAGTTGATTCCTACTGTTCCTTGCATTATCAGTGTTCTCTAATCATTTTTCCCAACTTCTTTTTTCTGACTTGGCTGTCATTGTGAGGTGGGTGCCCTTTGTTTACATTCTCATGTCACTGAGTTCTTCTATTATTGCAATTGTACTCTTCTCTATCATATTAAGTCATATGAGCTTCCAGTTTCATGGCTTTAAATACTATCAATATGCCATCAATAACTCCCTAGTTCGTACAACCTGTCCTGATCTCCCACTCAAATTCCAGAGTCAGATCAAATTGTCTATTAAATATCTCCTTTTGGGGGATGTTAATATTTCAAAATTAACATATTGAAAATCAAATTCAGAATTTTCCCATTTCCTCAAATCTGATTTTCTCTCATCCTTCCCAATCTCATTTAATGAATGTCAATCTCTTCCAGTACCTTGGGACTAAAAATTGGAATAATCCTTGACTTTTCTCTTTCTCCTAGAATTATAATCAATTCACTAATAAAACCCATTGGCTCTACTTTCAAATATATACAGAAACTGATAGTTTCTTACCATCTCCATCGTTCCTACATGGTTCATGCCACTGTCTTCTCTCATTAGCTTATCACAAGGACCCCTTAACTTGTTTCCCTACTTCTGCCTTTGCCCTGTTGAGAAAATCCTCAGTGCCGCAACCAGAGTGACAAAGTTAAAAGCTAACATGCTGCCACTGCTTTATCTGTCCAATTAGTATTCATAGTTAAACCTAAGTCTAACAATGGCCAACAAGTCCTGCCCCTTCTCTTACTTCATTTTCTATTCAGTGTTTTTTCTGTTACTGCACCCCATAAACATCGACTGAAATGTTAATTTGCTCATTCTTTAGGTATACTGGGCATACACTCCCTTCATTCAAGACCTTTGTAGTTGCTGTTTCAACTGCCTTAAAATAGTCTTCCTCCAGTATTAACCATATATTAACCTGTTTTAAGTCTCTGTGTTAATGATTACTTATGATAGCATAAAATGTATCTTTCATGATCATAGTTATTTCTCCAACTCTGAAAACATAGCTGTCATGATGTTTGCTGAATGCCTGAATAAACAACTTTAACGATTCCTAGGGTCCATTTCAGACCATTGCAGCTATTGTTGGTAATATGTGGTTAAGTATGTATCTTTTAATCCCCAAAGCAAAAGTAGACAAGTTCCTAATATACTAGGTTAAAATTCTAAAATAGTTGATTTCTACAGAAACATTGACATACGTGGCAGTTGTGTTTGAGAGAACCATTTGTATTTAACTTTGGGTATGAAGGAGATGGGTAGCTTTTTATTTTATTTTAAGCTTGTCTGGAAATTCCATATGTTCCCCATGGATAACACTGTTTCTAGTGAGAATTTATTCCTAAACCACAACAGCTAATGCTTTGAAATACAACCCATTCATAAGATGGAGAACGATTCTATCTAAAGGAGAAAAACTGGAATTTCAGACACTAGAATTACCTAACTTCTAATCTTTGAGGGAAAATGGATGCCTCCAGAAAATATAGCATACATATTTTAGAGACTGTGCTGTGTTCTTCTGACTGTTCTTTAGCACATCTTTCATTTCTACAATAAGATATGTAAAACAAAAGTTTTCGAAATACAATTTTATTTTTCATAAGAAATTGTACACCCTGTAAAAAGGAGGAATCAACAGAACAGATTTTAACCCCAACACCAAAGTCAAAGAAAAAAAAAACTTCTTTGCAGTAATATGTTTAATGGAAAGTCAATAGTTTTAAAATGATATTCAAAACAAATACAAATATGGAAGAAAATAGGCAACAATTTTTAATACATGTATGTGTGACAGACTTAAGGATGAACGGCTTAAGAACATTATGTTTCTCCTTTACACAAATAATTTAGAAACTCATAAAGCAAATCCTAAGTAATATTTCTTGGGAATTTTCTGGAAGCAGAGATTTATTTTGCCTGAAATATCTTCTTTAATGACTCTTGTCATTCTTGCTCCCTTTTCTGAAGGTGACCACTGTTTATGATTTGATGTATCATTCCTTTCCTTTTCCAGTGTATTTATATAAAAATAAATATTCCTGTGCAAATATGCAATATATACACAAGGGAGCTTCAAAAAGTTCATGGAAAACACATACTATCTTTTAATTCCATTTTTCAATGAACATTTTGAAGTCCCATCAGATATGGCATTTCTCTGTGACTTTCTTTGTTCTCTTTGAAAATATGCCTAAAACATTATAGTTATTAATCTTCATTAAGAAATGTCACAAATATATAAGCCTACCAAAAATTTAAATGTATTAAAATAACACCTTTGGGGGCCAGCGCTATGGCGCAGCATTTAAAGCCCCAGCCTACAGTGCTGGCATCCCATATGTGCACCAGTTCAAGTCCTGGCTGCTTCACTTCCAATGCAGCTCCCTGCTAATGTGCCTGTGAAAGCAGTGGAAGACGGTGCAAGTTATTGGGCCCCTGCACCCACCTGAGAGACCTGGAAGAAGCTCCTGGATCCTGGCTTCAGTTTGGCTCAGCTCTGGCTGTCACAGCCATTTGGTGAGTGAACCAGCGATGGAATACCTCTCTGTCTGTCTCTACCTCTCTCTGTAACTACTTCAAATAAATACAAATAAATCTTTTTAACAAATCACATCTCTGAATTTTTTAATTAGGAAGCATTAAGCACTCACTATCAATGCAAAGCTTATGTGTGGGGAGATTGACAGTTGAAATATAAATCTTTGTGAAAGTGAGACTCAATCAGACCTTGGATGATTATCAACCATAACAAAGTGGAGGGTAAGACATATGACATTTCAGTTGAGGGTGGCAGCGTGTTAAAAACACAGGAATAAGCATCTTGAGTATGAAGGAAAGACATAGCTAAGCGGAAGCATAATAGAATTGGACAGGTAAGTTGGAGTCAGATTTTGGATGGCATTAGCCAAGGTTATGTTTTTTTTTTAAGATTATTGTTTATTTATTTAAGAGGTAGAGTTAAAGACAGAGAGAGGGAGAGACACAGAGAAAGGTCTTCCATCTGCTGGTTCACTCCACAAATGGCCACAACGGCTGGAGCTGTGCTGATCCAAAGCCAGAAACCAGGAACCAAGAGCTTCTTCAGGGTCTCCCATGCAGGTTCAGGGGCCCAAGCACTTGGACCATCTTGCACTGCTTTCCTAGGCCATAGCAGAGAACTGGATCAGAAGAAGAGCAGCAAGGTTATGAACCTGCACCCATATGGGATGCTGGCACCACAGGTTGAGGCTTAGCCCACTACAACACAGCCCCAGCCCCAGTTATATGGTCTTAATGTAGTATTCAATGCAGGGACTGGTGTTGTAGCAAAGATGATCAAGCTACAGCCTGCAATTCTGGCATCCCAGATTGACTGCTCTCCTTCCAATCCATCTCCCTGCTAATGTTCCTTGAAAAGCAGTTGAAGATGGTCCAAATAATTGGGCCCATGCCACTCACATGGGAGAGCTGGATGGAGTTCCAAGATCCTGGCTTCAGCCTGGTGCATCCCTGGATGGTGTGGTCATTTGAGGAGTGAACCAGCAGATGGAAGATTGCTTTCTCTATGTGTCTGTCTCCCTCTCTCTTTGTCTCTGTCACTCTGCCTCTAAAATACATATATATCTTTTTTTAAAAAAAGGAAGTAACTATGTGGCATATTCATGCCTGAAGGTATATGAGGAGTCTTGAAAAATGTGTGGAAAATGTATATAATAAAAACACCATGCATGGCTGTCAAGAATTCTTGTACCAGAATCAATTTTTCTTTTAATTCAATTTTCCATGATTTTTTTGAAGTACCCTCACATTAGGGAATTTATCTGGATAGTACTAAATAAGATGGACTGCAGGTAGAGGAGCCTTGATTTTTAGAAAAAGTAATAAAGTAGCAGTGGCAATACTTCAGTGGTAGGTTTTGGGACTGTCTACACTAGTATAATGTGTGTAGGGGGAGAGAGATGAAATAACTTGGTCAGAGAGAAATGAAGATGAGAAATGACTTGCAGATGAGCCCAAAACTTGCCATTTAAAGCTGGTGCTTATCTTAGAAATGCAAAAGCAAAAGGTACTTTGTAATGGACCAGGAGGGGAGTGGTGGAAAGGGAGTTTGACTCATTTAAAATGAAGAGTGCCTAGAATTTTTCATTTAAAGAAAATGTACAATTTACCTTGCTAAGTTAAAAAGAATTGTCTTTGTCATTTACTTTTATGCCTCTTCTACCCCCAGAATCACAGCAAGAATCCCACATTTAATGACAAGGCAATGTTTGGAATTACACAGTACCAGGTCATGTGAGGATCTTGAAATCCTACTATGGTTCCAAATTTACTCATATATGCCTTGCCTTAGATTTGTAAAGGTCTATAAAGAGTGTCTTTAGTCATTCCTTCTCAAGTCTTTTTCCAGGCCTAGGGACACCTCTTGTTCCTAGGTACATCAAGAAACCGCAGAGATGACAGGTGGCTCCTCAGCTAGATGGCATAATGCCTAGCTGAAGGGGGACAAGAGCACCATAGAGAGGTCTCCATTATACTGTGCAATTTGAAAAGAGCCCTTTAGACTCAGGCCTCTGGGGACATTCCATCCTGGAACGGATGAGATGAGAAAAGATGAAAAATTGTTTGTTGTTTTTATCCTTTTTTCCCACACCAAAAAAGTTTTATCAGCCAAGAGACAAACACACTGGATGGGGATCTTTAGTTAAAACCCAAAGGTATGTCAGACATGGCTGTTTTCAAATTCCAGTGTTTCATCTTCTGTAAAAATAAGGCAATTTGTCACTGAATTGAGGTGAAGTGCTTCTGACCTTTTGAGCAGACGAGACACACAAGCACAATCTTTTTCCCCCTCACTCTCATTTTCAAAATACTGGGATCTGTGTCTAGAATAATGTTTTGGAAAAATGAAACTCAGACTTTCAAAGCAAAGCACAGAGATCATATCAGTTGCAGAAATGAACTAACCAAAATACACAACCAAGCCATTGCATTGTTCTAATTTTAATGATGTTAACAAGATATGAACTCCGAACTGCAGGTAGTACAGTGATGTTGCTAGGCAACTTTGCTTTTTTATATATGAGATTGGTCCTTTTGGCTTAATTCTCCGTTTTGTTTAAATCCCTCATTCTGAGGAAGTAAAGGGTTGGACTTCTGAAATCTGATATTGATAGGTGGGTTAGACAGTTACAGGTGTACACATTGTTTGGTATTCTTTTTAAAGAATCCACATAGGTGTACAACTACATTGTTACAGATAAAAAATGACAACATGAAATATAGCAGCCATTTTTCTCTCCAGAAGAGGTGCTTATAAATTTACTTGGTCCAAAGTATCTCCTGCTCCAGTAATACATCAAACTGTGCAGTCTCATCAGTCTGAATCAATTAGAAATTACTCACAAAGTAAATTACATTGAAAAGCTTTGATTTGTTACCAGAGTTTGTTACCATTCTCTTCAATCTTAAGACTGAAAGCAAAAAAGTAATAATGTGACAGTGATAGTGAAATGTAACTTTTATTGAGATTGATGATAACCTATTTGCTACAATATTTGCTTTTAATAATTTAATTTTTCAAACACTGCAGAGTGAGCCATAAATATTTCATTATGGAGCTTCTAACAATTTATGTAATTTTGGTTTATACTGGTTCTTGATGTTTTCAATATACCTATATCACTTTTTAAAATAACCCCATTGACAATTCAGCTTTCAATTAGTTCCTTAATTACATACCTCCATTGGAGTAACACTTGCCTTCTGCACTGTGTGCACTAAGTGCTTGCTAAAGTAAATCGAAAAATGACAGTTCCCTTTTACAAAATCTAGTAGAATGATTAGAGATTGGACATTAGCTTTCATTTTAAGAGAGGTTTTTGGAAAGTTTACTTTCACCAGCAACATTAACTCACATTGTGATCTTTTGAGAAATAATATCTGGAGTTATCTAGAACAACTGAGAGCTAGGGTGTGGCATTATGGATTAGTGGGTAAAGCCACCACCTGTGATGCCAACATCCATATGGGTGCTGCTTCATGTCCTCGTTGCTCCACTTCTGATCCAGCTTCCTGATAATGGCCTGGGAAAGCAGCAGAATATGGCCCAAGTTCTTGGGCCCCTGCACCCATGTGGGAGACCCAGATGAAGATCCTGGCTCATGGCTTCAGCCTGGCCCAGCCCTTGACTTTGCAGCCAATTGGATAGTGAACCAATGGATGAAAGATGTTTCCCTGTCTATCTGCCTCACTGCCTGTTCTGTTGCTCTCTCTTTAGCTCTGACTTTCAAATAAATAAATAAATCTTATTTAAAAAATAAGTGAGAGTGACAAATGGAAATGAGGAGCCTGCATTGTGGGATAGTGGGTTAAGTCATTGTCTGTGATGCCAGCATCCAGTATTATATCTGAGCACTGGTTTGAGTCCCAGATGCTCTGCTTCCAATCCAGCCCCCTGCTAATGGGCCTGGGAAGGCAGCAGAAGATGGCCCAACTGATTGCACCCCTGCACCCACATGGGAGATCAAGATGGGGTTCCTAACTCCTGGCTAATACCGGGCCCAGACCTGGCTGTTGGGCCCCTCTGGGGAGTGAACCAGCAGATAGAAGATCTTTATGACTCTCTCTGTCACTCTGCTTTTCAAACAATTAACCATATTTTTAAAAAATGGAAATGCTAATCCTCCATCTTGCGGCGCCGGTACACCGGGTTCTAGTCCCGGTTGGGGCGCCGGATTCTGTCCCGGTTGCCCCTCTTCCAGGCCAGCTCTCTGCTATGGCCAGGGAGTGCAGTGGAGGATGGCCCAGGTGCTTGGGCCCTGCACCCCATGGGAGACCAGGAAAAGCACCTGGATCCTGGCTCCTGCCATTGGATCAGCGCGGTGCGCTGGCTGCAGTGGCGGCCATTGGAGGGTGATCCAACGGCAAAGGAAGACCTTTCTCTCTCTGTCTCTCTCTCTCACTGTCCACTCTGCCTGTCAAAAAAAAAAAATGGAAATGAAAGATTTCTGTATTTAGTGAATTATAAATGTCACTAAATTATCCCATTTAATTTAATTACATCCCTTAAATGTCAAAATGTTATAAAGAATCCAGAGTCACCTAACAGTGAGTAGAGTTTTTGTATCTAAATACACAATATCAAGGTTTTTTTTTAAATTACAAAGCAATGACTTTGTATTTTATTTCTTTTTAGAAATGAAATTGAAAGATAATTTTATTTTAGTGCAAAAAAATTTTGAAATCCATGCAGTTTTTTCTTTCTTTTATTCTTTTTTTTTTTTTGACAGGCAGAGTGGACAGTGAGAGAGAGAGAGACAGAGAGAAAGGTCTTCCTTTTGCCATTGGTTCACCCTCCAATGGCCGCCACGGCCAGCGCGCTGCGGCCAGTGCACCGTGCTGATCCGATGGCAGGAGCCAGCTACTTCTCCTGGTCTCCCATGGGGTGCAGGGCCCAAGTACTTGGGCCATCCTCCACTGCACTCCCGGGCCACAGCAGAGAGCTGGACAGGAAAAGGAGCAACCAGGACAGGATCCAGCTCCCCGACCAGGACTAGAACCCCATGTGATGGCGCCGCAGGCAGAGGATTAGCCTAGTGAGCCGCAGCGCTGGCCCAGTTTTTTCTTTTTTTTAAACTTTTATTTAGCAAATATAAATTTCCAAAGAACAGCTTATGGATTACAATGGCTTTTTCCCACCCATAACTTCCCTCCCTCCCGCACCCCTCCCAACTCCCGCTCCCTCTCCCATTCCATTCACATCAAGATTCATTTTCAATTATCTTTATATTCATATGATCAACTTAGTATATATTAAGTAAAGATTTCAACAGTTTGCACCCACACAGAACATAAAGTGTAAAATACTGTTTGAGTACTAGTTATAGCATTAATTCACATTGAACAACACATTAAGGACAGAGATCCCACATGAGGAGTAAGTACACAGTGACTCCTGTTGTTGTCTTAAGAAATTGACACTCTTGTTTATTGCGTCACTAATCTCCCTCGGCTCCAGTCATGAGTTGCCAAGGCTATGGAAGCCTTTTGAATTCGCTGACTTCCATCTTATTTAGACAAGGACATAGTCAAAGTGGAGGTTCACTCCTCCCTTCAGAGAAAGGTACCTCCTTCTTTGATGGCCCATTCTTTCTACTGGGATCTCACTTGCAGAGATCTTTCATTTAGTTGTTTTTTTTTTTTTTTTGCCAGAGTGTCTTGGCTTTCCATGCCTCAAAAACTCTCATGGGCTTTTCAGCCGGATCCGCATGCCTTAAGGGCTGATTCTGAGGCCAGAGTGCTGTTTAGGACATCTGCCATTCTATGAGTCTGCTGTGTATCCCGCTTCCCATTTTGGATCATTCTCTCCTTTTTAATTCTATCAGCTAGTATTAGCAGACACTAGTCTTGTTTGTGTGATCCCTTTGACTCTTAGACCTATCAGTATGATCTATTGTGACCTGAAATTGATCACTTGGACTAGTGAGATGGCATTGGTACATGCCACCTTGATGGGATTGTATTGGAATCCCCTGGCACATTTCTAACTCTGCCATTTGGGGCTAGGCAGCTTGAGCATGTCCCAAATATTTTAAACCATACAACTATTACTGTAGTAAAAGTTTTTGGTTACACTTGTAACTGAATCTGATAATGTCAGCATCAAAATCTTATGTGCTTATCAAATCTGTTGTGCAAGTGGGGAAACAAATAAATAAACAAGCTTATTGGCTAGTTTTGCCTCATTAGGGTCATGTAGGAATCCCTCTGGAGGCAATAGGCTTTGCTTGCTTCAGGGTGAAAGCCTGAAGAATGGAGAGCTTCCCAGGACTTTTAGCGTGGCACAGATTGAACAGCACAGTTGTTGTGGAAAGGACTTGTTTACAGCTGGTGGAGTCTGTCCACAGAATTGGGCAATCCAATTGAAAGTTAACTTAATAATTAGTCATAATTATTATTCCTGTTTGCTGTCACTTCTCTCCATAGATTAGTAGAGCCTACTATCACTACTATGTTGCTTGCCTTTCAATCATTGCAGAAGTTAAAGATTTAAGGTATTATGTACAGTCTTATTAGCAAAACATAGTTGGGTCCCGTTAGCCTTGTTTACAGTTTAATTACTTTTAATACATGTAAGTCAAAATTCTTAACTCAGCTGAGGTGTATCTGTACCATATGATTTCTTGCAGTATAAGAGCAATATCTTTTAGAGCTCATGGCACACCAGAGGTATCAGCAGTGTGGTGGACGATATAATTTGTCCTAACTTTCAAAAGGAGGAAATCAGATATTTTATGTCATTTGGAATTTCAATGTCATAATTTAGAATTAATTAGTTAGAGAAAAGTGACTATTATAACCAATATGAATTGATGAGCAAAATTGCATGCCAAGGTTATAGCATTTCCTTTTATGATGGATTTACTAGACTTATATTTGTCCTTGATTTTAGGAACATATAGGACAATATTTCTTATTATAACATAGTAGAAAATATTGAAGTACATATGCTGGATAATGCTTATTGGACTTCTCTAATCAAAAATAATGAGTAGATTTTTACCAATATGAAGGCCACATGCTTATGTTTCCCCGAAGCTTTGTATTTGACCGTTTGAGGTTAAAAATTTGTAAATGAATATCTTATTGCAAACATGTAAGTTAACACTTACATAGAGAATGATGGTATGGCGAATATTAGAATTTGGCATTTGGTTGCCATATTTTAGGAAAGGCTTGAGCTCAGAGGATTTATGAGCAATCTGCTGCTAAAAATGCAGTCTTGTCTGAGAACCTTAGGAATGGATGAAGTTCAGTCTAAGAGAAGAAATTTTGAGAAGAGAGTATGATATCTTTTTCCCAGAATTAAAAATCGCATTATTATGTGGTAGATTTAGACTTATTTTGCATTACTGCAAAGGGGGGAGTGGTAGACATAGAAAGTACATGAAAATTGGAAAATTTCAGAAAGCACATTTCAGTTGAGTAAAAAAAAAAAAAAAATTCTAGAATCTGGGGATGAAATGCTCTACTTCTCATAGAATGGGAACTTCTCTCACCCCTGGAAATAATTTAGCTAAGGTTGAATGACCTTTTGACTAACATGATGTAGAAAGGATTCTGACAGTGGGTTAGCAGATATTTATTTGGGTCAATTCTGAGATGACTTTCATCTTTCAGTTTCTACAAAATTAGAACACACTTATTTTCAAATGTGCTCTGCTATTCTTGACCCCGACTTTAGTCTTAATTGAAAGAATTAACAAATATTTAAGCAGAATGCAATATCAATATAAATAACTGCATGTGTGCCCAGTGTTTTTGACAAAGGCATAAGTCCTAGGTAAATGTCAATATTAAAGGTGTAGCTATTATAAAGAGAAAAGAATGAGTGAAATATAGCAGGCAAGGAAATTAATGAGGCTAAGGTCTTAAGGTAGGTAAAGTATATAACAAATACAGTTCCAAAAGAGCACATGAATAATGCGCCCTGAGTGACTTCAGGGCATTAAATTGGTACAATTCAACAGAAAGAATGTCAGAATTCGTTTGAAGTTCCTTGCTTATGCCTAGCAAACTAGGGGATTCCATTTGACTGTTGAATATCTCATTTTGCTTCAGTAGCATTCTTGGGACTAAAGCTCACTGCAAAGCACAGCACACACCTCAGAAGGCATGTGTCTGTGTTTTTCCAATTAGCCCAGCATTTCAACTGGAGTTTTGCCTTTTTGCCACTTTGAGTCTACAAAGGGAAAAGAGGGCTGAAATTCCAATTGGAAACCTCACTAAGGGCTTAAATAGAAAGGTCAGAAAGAGAAAGTTTTACTATTAACAGGAAGGCTTATTCACCACAGTTCATGAATTTAGCTATGTGTTTTATTTAATCTGACTGTATTAATCTCCTTATCATTTATGTACTTCTTAAACTGTGATATGTCTCTAATTGTGGTATTGCTGGTCAACAACATAGTAACGTTTCAGTGTGCAACAGTTACATCTGATTTACTATCATGGTTGAAAACGAATAATTACAGTCTTAAAATTGCTAGTATGTGAGGGACTGGCATGGTGGCACAGCTGCCGCTTGTGACATTGGCATCTCATATCAAAGTGCAGTTTTGAGTCCCTGTTGCTCTGTTTCCAATCCAGCTTCTTCGTAATGCACCTGGGAAGGCAGCAGAAGACTGCCAAAATACTTAGGCCCCTGGCACCCACATGGAGACCAGGATGAAGTCTGGCTCCTTGTTTCAGCCTATCAAAGCCATGATTGTTGTGGGCATTTGAAGAGTGAATTTGTGTGTGGAAGATCTTTCTCTGTCTCTCTGTTGCTTTGCTTTCAAATAAAATAAGTAAATGTTTTTAAAAGTAGCTATGTAAAAGAATGTATAAACAGAAGTCTCAGAAAAAGATTATGAATTGAAATTTGGAATCAACTCAGTAAAAAAATAAATGACCCATGTGTGTTATTCTATTTCTCTTGAGTCAATGTTTCATTTCCTTTGAATGGACTACAAGGAAGTCAGAGTACTAATATGAAGGACATTAACCATGAATTCACTTTTCTAGAATACAGAATTCCTCATGGACACATGATATTCAAGTGGAGCATTATAAATGACACTGTATAAATAAATGTGGAGTTGCCTAAATTATTAAGAATTGATTAATATTCTTTGTTCTTTGTAAATATTTTATAGAAAAATTAATCAGAACTACTTGGAGACAGAAATTTGTGGGTTTCTTCTACTTTAATCATTAGCAGTATAACGGTTAAAATCTGAGCCCTTGGTTTTGTCATGTTTTATAACTTGAAGTTATAAAACCTCTTTTTCCTCAATCTCCTGATCTGTAAATTGGACATTATAGTAATATTTAACTCATAAATTTTCATAAGAGTTAAACATGTCAGTTAGTGTGTGGTGCAAAGTAGACATTCAGTGATCACAGTTATCATTAATAAAACATATTTTTCTGACTTTGTGGGGGCGGTCCGTCTCCACAGACAATCTAGCCAGCCTATCTCTGATGACAGATCCCATCAAATTCAGGTTCTGGAAAGTGGTGTTTAAAGTTTTCCATATCTGGGTTTCCCTACCTACTTCAGATTTAGCTCAAAACGTACCGCACAGACTAGAGATGGAAAAGCCCTTCTTTATTAGGTGGAAAATTGTCTATATTAAATAATTTTGAATTATAATGATGGTAATAAAAATTCTACAAGTATCTAGAAAGAACACACACACACACTATAGTACTGAAAGAGGAGTAAAAATCATATTAGGGAGCTGACAGTGTGGTGTAGGTTGTTAAGTCACTGCTTACAGTGCCAGCATCCCATATGGGTGCCAGTTCAAGTCCTGGCTGCTCCACTCCCAATCCAGCTCCCTGCTATTGTGACTAGGAAAGCAGTGGAGGATGGCCCAAGTGCTTAGGCCTCTGCACCCACATGGGAGACCTGGAGGAAGCTTCTGGCTCCTGGCTTTGGACTGGCCCATCTCCGGCCATTGCAGCTACTTGCAGAATGAAACAGCAGATGGAAGATCTCCCTCTCTGTTTCTCCTTCTTTTTCTCTGTTACTCTGCCTTTCAAATAAATAAATAAATCTTTAAAAAAAATCATGTTGGATTCAAATAGTATTAGATTATGTTACTTACCTATTGAGTTTAGTATAAACATGTTCATAATGTTTTCCTAACATATAAATTTCATTTCTAGACATATGAAATATTTGTAGTCTGCTTGCAGATTCCCAGTTCTCTCCTATGGCTCAAGGCAATCATTACAGAACTATACCCTGTAATTGGACACATCAAAATTGACTTGGATTCATTCTCTCAAAGCCTTGATTATTATTGATAAATTAAGTCTTGTTAATTGGTTAATGGCTGCCAAATTGTTACTTTGTTATATTTTCCTGGCAACACATCTCATTTTCCTAGATGCCTTTAAGACACAGACTCCTTCCCTATGAGCCACAATTTCCACATCTGTAAAAGCATGAGAATAAATTCTGGCCTCTCTTATCAGAGGGGTGATAAAGATTAAGAGACGTATTTGTGAGATGTTGAAAAATATAAAGTTCTCTGCAAACACAAGGGTCATTCATTCATCCATTCACTGACTCAGTTAGTTAAAAAGTATTTGCTGCATGTATAAAATGTGTTAGGTACTTTTCTAGGGCCTTGGGATATATCAGTGGACAAAAAAATCCTTACCCCTTTGTAGGTTCTGGTCAATTTTAAGGGATAAATACTACAGATTTTTTTTTTTTTAAGAAGAAACTGAGTTAAGGGGTTCGGGATATTGGAGAATTTGTATATTTGTATTTTATTTTTTTTAATCTTTAGTAAGATTTTGGCAGATTCAAAATGCTTTGTAGCTACAGCTCTCAAAACATAATGCTCCTTCTCTTCCTTTTTTTAGTTTTTGAGATAATGTATTTTAAATTTATATTACAGTAAAAAAGCTTAATACTTCACTGCATAAGAAGCTTAACAAGTTAAAAAAAAACAAAAAGATCCTAATTTAGTGGGAATATAGACAATGGCTATAAACAATAATTGAATGAAAAATGACTGTTTTGTGCATATAAATTAAATTTTAAAGTAAGCACAGATCATTAAAACTATAGTGGTATATAGTATATATAGTATACAGTATATGATTCTTAACTATTGGTTTCACAAAGGTATAAAACAAAGTTTTACAAAACTATATCTTCAGCAATACTAATATACACAGCCATTTCTTGCTTTTTTTTTCTTTTTGTTTTTTTTTAATTTTAGCTCACATATATAATTGAGAACATGCAAAATTTGTCTCTCTGGGTCTGGCTTATTTCAGTCAACACAATGTCTTCCCATTTTGCTGCAAATTGTAGAATTTCATTTTTTTTTATAACCAAATAATGTTCCAGTGTATATATATATATAAACCACACATTTTTTATCTGTTCATCTGATGATGGACACCTTGCTTGATTCCAAATTTAGGCCATTGTGAACAGTACTACTATAAACACAGTGGTCCAGGGCTGGTGCTGTGGCGCAGCGGGTTAAAGCCCCGGTCTGCAATGCTGACATACCATATGGGCGCTAGTTCGAGTCCTGGCTGCTCCACTTCTGATCCAGCTCTCTGCTATAGCCTGGGAAAGCAGTGGAAGATGACCCAAGTCTTTGGGCCCCTGCACCTGCGTGGGAGACCTGGAAGAAGCTCCTGGCTCCTGGCTTCAGATGGGCACAGCTCTAGCCATTGCGGCCATCTGGGGAGTGAACCAGCGGGTGGAAAACCTTTCTCTCTGCCTCTGTCTCTCCTTCTCTCTGTGTAACTCTGACTTTCAAGTAAATAAATAAATCTAAAAGAAAAAAAAAAAAACTCAGTGGTCCTGGTATCTCTTTGATACATTGTGTTCCAGTCTTCTGAATATATACCCTATAAGGGGATTGCTGGATCATATGGCAAGCCTAATTCTATTTTTTTTTTAAGAAATCTCCACACTATTTTTCACATTGCCTGAAATGATTTACATTTTCACCAGCAGTGTAAAAGTGTTCCCCTTTGTCCACATCCATCCTCACTGGCATTTGTTACTCTCTGCGTTTTGGATTTCAGCCATTCTGACAGAGGTGAGGTAATATCTCATGGTGGTTGCATTTCCCCAATGGCTAGTGATATTGAGCATTTTTTCCACATATTTGTTAGCCATTTGCATTTCTTCTTTTGAGGAATTTCTATTGAAGCCCTTTCCCCCATTTTCTAAATGGATTGGTTGTTTGTTGTTGAGTTTAACTTGCTTTTATGCTCAGACAGATGAATCGTAAATATTTTTTCCCTTCTGTTGGATATATCTTCACTCTAATGATCATTTATTTTGCTATGCAAAAGTTTCTGAGTTTGATATAGTCCATTTGTTTAGTTTGGCTTGTGTTGCCTGTGCTTCGGGGCTCTTATCCAAGAAGTCGTCCCCTACACCCATGTCTTGGAGTGTTTCCCATATGTTTTATTCCAAATACTTTATAGTCTCAGGTCTTAAATTTAAGTTTGATCCATCTTGAGTTGATTTCGTGTATGGTGAGAGATATGAATCTGATTTCACTCTTCTACATATGTACATCCAGTTTTGTCAGCACCATTTGTTGAAGAGATTATCCTTACTCTACTGTATGGTCTGAGCACTTTTGTCAAAATCCATCGACTCTCTGTATGAGGAATAATTTCTAGGCTCTCTTTTCTTTTCCATATATATATGGATTTTATACCAGTAGCATGCTATTTTAATTACTATAGCTTTGAAGTATGCTTTGAAATTAGGTATTGTGATACCTCCAGCTTGATTTTTCTTGTTCAGGGTCACTTTGGCTATTCTAGGGCTTTTTTGATTCCATATGAATTTTAGGATTGTTTTTGCTAGTTCTATATATAAAGAATGTCATTGGTAGTAGAGATTGCATTGAATCTGTGGATTGTTGTAGGTAGTATAAACATTTTAATGATATTGATTTTTCCAATAGATGAGCAAGCATATCTTTCTAAATTTTATGTCCTTGATGATTGCTTTCATGAACATTTGATAATTTCCGTTGTAGAGATCTTTCACATTTTGGGTTAAATTTATTCCCAAGCATTTTTTTGGTGGCTATTGTGAATGATATTTCTTTCTTAATTTTTCTTTCTGTGAGTTCATCATTAGCGTACAAAAATCCATTTTTTGTATGTTTATTTTGTAACTTGCAACTTTACTGAAATAGTTTATCAATTCCAACAGCTTTCTGGTGGAGTGCTTAGGTTTTTCCATGTAAACCAGCATGTCATCGGCAAACATAGATAATTTGACTTCCTCTTTGCCAGTTTTGATGTCCTTTCTTTCTCCTCCCTAATTGCTCTTGCTAAGACCTCCATCACGATATTGAATGAGAGTATAGAAAGTGGACATCCTTGTCTTGTTCCAGATCTGAGGGGAAATGCTTGCAGCTGTTTTGTAGAATTTAGTAGTAAAGCCATCAGGTCTCAGACTTTTCCTTGATGGAAGATGTTTTGAGTACTGTTTCAATCTGATTTCTTGTTATGGGTCTGTTTAGGTTGTCTATATCTTCTTGATTTAATCTTGGTAGGTTATATGAATCCATGAATTTTCCATTTATTTCAGGTTTTCCAGTTTATTTTATTTTATTTATTTATTTTTTTTTTGGACAGGCAGAGTTAGACAGTGAGAGAGAGAGAGATAGAGAGAAAGGTCCTTCCGTTGGCTCACCCCCCAAATGGCCACTACGGCTGGAGCGCTGCGCTGATCCAAGCCAGGAGCCAGGTGCTTCCTCCTCATCTCTCACCCAGGTGCAGGGCCCAAGCACTTGGGCCATCCTCCACTGCCTTCCCGGGCCACAGCAGAGAGCTAGACTGGAAGAGAAGCAACCAGGACAGAACCGGTGCCCCAACCAGGACTAGAACCCGCAGGCAAAGGATTAGCCTAGTGAGCTGTGGCGCCAGCCGGTTTTCCAGTTTATTAGCATATAGTTCTTCATAGCAGCTTCCTAAGATCTTTTGTAGTTCAGTGTTGTCAGTTGTAATGTCACCCTTTTCACCTCTAATTTTATTTATTTGAGTTTTTTCTCCTTTTTCCTGGTTAATCTTGCTAGAGATTTATCTATTTGCTTTACTTCTCAAAAAATAAACTTTTTGTTTTGTTGATATTTTCTTTTTTAGTTTCAATTTCATTTATTTCTGCTCTGATTCTAATTATTTCTTGCTTCCTGCTGATTTTAAGTTTGCTTTGTTCTTGTTTTCTATGTCTTCAAGATGCATCAAATTAGATCTTTTTGAGACATTTCTCTTTTTTAATGTAAGCACTAAATGCTAACAACTTCCCTCTTAATACTGCTTTTGCTGTATCCCACAGGTTTGGATATATTGTGTTTCATTTTCAATTATTTCTTTTTTTTAAAGTTTTTATTTATTTGGGAGGTAGAGTTACAGACAGTGAGAGGGAAAGACAAAGAGAGAGGCCTTCCTTCTGTTGGTTCACTCCCCAAATGGCCGCAACGGCCAGAGCTGCACTGATCCGAAGCCAGGAACCAGGTGCTTCTTCCAGGTCTCCCATGTGAGTGTAGGGGCCCAAGGACTTGAGCCATCTTCTACTGCTTTCCCAGGCCATAGCAGAGAGCTGGATTGGAAGAGGAGCAGCAGGGACTCGAACCAGCAACCATATGGGATGCCAGCATTGCAGGCAGAGGATTAACCTACTGCGCCACGGAGCTGGCCCCTCACTTTCATTTATTTTAAGAAAATTTTTTATTTGCTCCTTAATGTCTTCAATGACCCATTGATAATTTAATAGTATGTTGTTTAATTTCCAAGTATTTATGAGAATTCTATTTTCTTCTTTTTGCTGAATTCTAGTTTTATTTCCTTATGGTCTGAGAAAGATACATGGCATGATTTCAATATTTTTAAATTTGCTGTTACTTGAATTACGGCATAACATGTTGTCTATCCTAGAAAATGTTCCATGTGCTGATGAGGAAGAATGTGTACTCTGTAGCTGTTGGGTGAAATGTCTTGTATATGCCTGTTGGGTCCATTTGTTGGATAGTACTTAAACTCTGATGTATCATTATTGATATTTTTGTCTGGATGATCTTTCCTTTGATGAGAATGGGGTGTTGAAGTCATATACTATTATTGTATTGGAGTCTATCTCTCCTTTAAATCTGATAGTGTTTCTGTATATATCTGGGTAGTCTTGGTTGTGTATGTATTTATTATTCTTTTGTCTTTTTATTGAATTGAACCTTTTATCAAAATATAATATGTCTTTATCTCTTATTATAGCTTTTGATTTAACATCTGTTTTAAGCCGGCGCCACGGCTCACTAGGCTAATCCTCCACCTTGCAGCGCCAGCCCATCGGGTTCTAGTCCTGGTCGGGGCGCCAGATTCTGTCCCGGTTGCCCCTCTTCCAGGCCAGCTCTCTGCTGTGGCCCGGGAGTGCAGTGGAGGATGGCCCAAGTGCTTGGGCCCTGCACCCCATGGGAGACCAGGAGAAGCACCTGGCTCCTGCCATGGGATCAGCGCGGTGTGCCAGCCGCAGCAGCCATTGGAGGGTGAACCAACGGTAAAGGAAGACCTTTCTCTCTGTCTCTCTCTCTCTGTCCACTCCGCCTGTCAAAAAAAAATCTGTTTTAATTGATATCAGATAGCTATACCTTCCTGTTTTTGCTTTCCATTTGCCTGTTATATCTTTTTCCTACCATTCAGTTTCAGTTTGTGAATATCTTTGTGAAGTGAAGTGAATTTCATGTAGGTGGTATATAGTAGAGTCATGGTTTTGTATCCATTTAGCCAACCTCAGTCTTTTGGTTGGTGAATATAATCCATTTACATTCAAGGCTAGTATTGATAGATAAGAAATAAGACCTGTCATTTTGTTGATTGCATAATGATTCTACCTGCTCTGTTAGTGAATTTGGTGGTGTCATATTTGTTAATGATGTTTCTTTGTAATGCAGGACTCCCTTCATAATTTCTTTTAAGGGTGGTCTGCTGCTGGTGAATTCTCTGGTTTTGCTTATCTGACAAATACTATATTTTTCCTTCACTTTTAAATGTTATCTTTGCTGTATATAATATTCTTGGCTACAAAAGTTTTAAAGACAGTAAGAGAAAGGTGTCAAGTTACATATAAAGGAAACCAATTAGATTAACATCAGATGTATCAGTGGAAACCCTATAGGCAAAAAGAGAACAGCATGATATATTCTAAAAGAAATTTTCATTTTAAATGCACTGATAAGAATTAGGTAGGCCTCTTTGAGACAGTGATATATAAACAAAGATTTGAATGATGTAAGGAATCAGCCATGTGGATATTTAAGGAAAAGTGTTCTAGGTAGAGGGAATAATCAAGAATAAAAATTTGAGGACTAGAACATGTATGATGAATTCCAGAGAGAGAGAGAGAGAGAGAGAGAGAGAGAAAGAGAGAAGGACAAAGACTAGCATGTGATTATCATAGAATGGACAGGAGCAGAGTGGTAGACAATACCCAAGAGGTAATGTGAGGGATTAAAAATAAAGGGGGGCCGGCGCCGTGGCTCACTAGGCTAATGCTCCACCTAGCGGCGCCGGCACACCGGGTTCTAGTCCCGGTCGGGGCGCCGGATTCTGTCCTGGTTGCCCCTCTTCCAGGCCAGCTCTCTGCTGTGGCCCGGGAAGGCAGTGGAGGATGGCCCAAGTGCTTGGGCCCTGCACCCCATGGGAGACCAGGAGAAGCATCTGCCTCCTGCCTTCGGATCAGCGCGGTGCGCCAGCCACTGCGCGCTGGCCGTAGCGGCCATTGGAGGGTGAACCAACGGTAAAGGAAAACCTTTCTCTCTGTCTCTCTCTCTCACTATCCACTCTGCCTGTCAAAAAATAAATAAATAAATGCGAATTGATTAGGAAGGGCTCTGTAGGCAATTTTGATGACTTGATTTTACTCTGAATGAAAAGAGGAACTACCAAAAGCCCCCGAGCAGAAGAGTTACCTAATATGAACAGGTTGTAAATATTCTATTAGGGACAAAGAACAGCATCAGTAGAGGAGTTGGGAGGTCAGTGTAGAGTCCAGAAAACAGATGATAGTTGTATGGGTGAAAACAATGAAAAGTGATTACAGTCTCAATATAATTTTGAAGATTGTGTCAACTAGGCTTTCCAGCTGATTGAACATGAGGTATAAAATAGAGGACCAAACAATAACTTTAAATTTTTTGGTTTAATAACAGGAAGGATGGTGTTGCCATTTACTGAGTAGGGGAAAAGCTGAGTATGGGGAACACAAAGGGCTGAAGATCAGGATTTCAGATTTGGATTTGAACCATCTAAGGTAGTCAAGTAAAGATACTGAGTGGATAGTAGGAGATATAAATCTTGAATTTGGGAGAAATGCCTAGGAAAGTTATACAAATGTGACATTATTGACATATAGATGTTATGTAAAGCTGTACGAACTGATGGGATCATCAGTCAAATAGATTCCATGGAAATTCCAACACTAAGAAGTTGGGAAAATGAGGAAGACTACCTAGCTGCTAGCTAGGTTATAAATCATTATAATGTGATATCTTGAATATGGGGAGAAGAAAATGTATCATGCAGACAGGTGTGATTCACTAGTGCTGATATGTGAAGCCAATGAGAGCTGAAAATTTGAAAATGTCTGTATCAGTTTTATTGGAGTACTGAGAGGTAAAGTCTTGTTAGAGAGTATTTAAGAGAGAGTGGGAAAGGAAGAATTCAGAGCAAGTGTAGACAACTCTTTCAGGGAGTTTCCATACTAAGAGGAGCAGAGAATAAGGACTATAACGCAATGAATGTTGGGTCAAGGGAGGATTTTAAAAAATATGCTTTCAGGAAAGGATATCCACGACATAAAAAGGAAACACAAAAGCATGCTGATGGGAATTATTCATTAGAGTGGACATTTGACTATACAGAATAGAGATGATTAATTGCTGGAGCAAAGTTCCTGAGTAGGTGAGAGGGAATGAGATCTAATGTACAACTGAAGGGACTGGCTTTAGATAAAATTGTGGATAGTTCATCCATAGTAACATTTGGAACAGCAGAATATTAACATTCAGATGAAAAATTCTGAACTTTGGAATTTCAAGTCCTCTGGAAATCTATGTAGGAAGTATTTTGAAACATGAGGCCTTACAACTCTCAGATCTTACCAAGTAGAAGAAGTAGGCCAGCTCTTCCATTCATTAGTTAGGTAACTTTAGAGTTTTGTATTTAACTTGCTGAGTCTCATTTTCATCCAGAAAATGAAGGGATGGATCTCAAAGGTACTTTTCATATCCAATAATTTGGAATACTATAGTGTATACCAGTCTAGATTTAATAGCTGGAAACACTCCCTATATTCCCTGGTGCATTTTTTATATGTTCATTTTATGTGTTGCACAAACCACACCTAAACCTTCCAGTTACTTGTTGGAAGGGGATCTGCATTATGGATCAAGAGACAGAGATAGAGACAGATAAGGAAACAGGCACACACATACATGCACACACACACACACACACATAGAGAGAGAGATGGAGAGAGATTGCTTTCTTTTTCTTCTCTGCCTCATAGCAATATGAGGTGGACATATGAGAAATAATTTTAAGAGATGCATGAAGTGCATTCAGATATATTTTACTGCACTTTTAAAACTGAAAACAATTAGTGATATAGAAAATTTGCATGGCATCTCATCTTTTTTCCTTATACATAGTTTTTAATCTTAATTCATAATTGTTTCTTATGGTATTTCTTGGTCATTTTTATTTTTCTTATGAAAGTGCCCTACTTATATTCAGACTTAATTGCTGTCCTAAGGAATTTATTCCAAACTCTTTTACCCTTTGCATGATGTAGCTTAGCTTTTTTTGTTTACTCCAAGATTTCTAATTTTAGATGTAATCCCTAGGGAGGGTGAATACCCTCATCTCTCTACATAGTGTAGCTCCAGTCTACGTTTATTATCCTTTTCATAATTTCAGACACTCTTCTTAGATTTCTGGAGGCATCCTTTTTTTCCCATTTGAAAACAAATTTATTGGTCCAAATTCTCACCCTAAATCTATGGGAAAATAGAATATGATCTTGTCTATTTTCTTTCAATCTTTCCTGCAAAACCAACTTGATATGTTAACATTGAGTAGGATCACTTCTCTGAGACTGGACTTGTTTTGCTTCACATACAATACTGAATACTAGGGAAAAGGATAGGAAATCTCTGTTAACTGTAGGCAGAGAAGAGACAGATGCTCAATGCACTTGAAGGGCTTCTCAGATCTATTGCTGGGTCCTCCTCAAAGTAAACACTGCTGACCTTGAGATTTCTTACCATTATTCTTCTCTCAGAGAATTCATTAAGTGGTGCCATTAAAACCTGACCACTGTGCTTATCCTTTTCACTGTTATTGTGATGGCAGTGGGATTCAGCAACCTGCTGTCTGAAACAAAGAGCAGGTGGCAGACCCCCTGAAGTATCAGAAACATTTGAACCAGTCTGGTTGCCTGACAAAATGAAGTGCGAGAATTGACACTGATTTGAAGGAATTGTACATATATTTAGTTTTGGGAAAAGGTATGAAGTCAGGCGTATCTTCTGATCTTTGGAAACCAGTACAGATTTGGCTAGTTTCTAAAAGCAAAAGTTTATATCCTAAACTAGAACAAAAATACATAGATCATTCTAATTCTGGAATTTATTTTAAGAAAGAGTCGTCATATTCATTTACTTATATTCTGACTCATTTCTAAGATAATGCAATGTTAGCCAAAAGTTGTTTACTAATCAAGTAATTAATCCATATGGCCAAAAATACTTATTGACCACCATGCAGCTGTTAAATTGAAATGAGTAAGGTGGATCTACATGAACTAACATAAGTATATGTTCACAGTATTTTGATTGATGAAAAATAATTCATGCAACATAAAATAGCATAATCCTATTTTTAAAAAGTTATAGATATGCATATAAGTAGTTCACATATTTGTATGTATAAGGGTAGACAAAATTCTATAAAGGTACTAAATCATCAATAATGACCATCTCTTGGGAATAGGTGTGAAAGATTCATTTAAAAAATACATTTCCAGATGATAAACTCAAAAAAAAAATGATGAGATTGTAGTTGATGATTATTTTGCCATTTTTATGTTTTGTATGTTTTCTACAACACACACATGATATCTTTGTAATAATAAAATCATGAGCTAAGCAAACTATTGGTATATATTGACAAGATATTTTGATATTCAGTACTGAGATCATGGGAGAAAAAACATGTATCATATAAAAATGAATAGTTGTAGCACTGCCATGAAGAAATTTACTGTAGACAAACATTGGCAGTGGAGGGCAAATGTGAATCCAAGCCTCCAAAACAGAGATTGGAAGTTGGAAGGGCAAATTTAGAGACAAAGTCACCTTTCTGCAGAGAAAGTGCACAAATCATCATATAATCAATTTTTATGTCAATGTGATATAAAAGTTAAGGAATATTATATTAAATTATAAATATGTAAAAGTTTTCTAAGGAAACAAATATTTATGTGATGTCTTACTGGTCTGCTTTGATGAGATTCTGAATATTTTCTTAATATGTTTATTTTTAGCTTTAAATTTTAAGAGTTAATGACATTTTGCCACATTCATTTCAAATACAGACATTATTTACACACACATACTATTTTCTTTCCTTTTTAAAGATATTTTATTTATTTATTTATTTGACAGGTAGAGTTACAGATAGAGACAGAGAGAAAGGTCTTCCTTCCGTTGGTTCACTCCCCAAATGGCCGCAATGGCTGGAACTGTGCCGATCTGAAGCCAGGAGACTGGAGCTTCCTCCTGGTCTCCCATGCGGGTGCAGGGCCCAAGCACTTGGGCCATCCTCCACTGCCCTCCTGGGCCACAGCAGAGAGCTGGACTGGAAGAAGAAGAGCAACCAGGACTAGAACCGGGGCCCATATGGGATGCCAGCACTGCAGGCAGAGGATTAACCTAGTTCGCCATGGCACTGGCCCCTATACTATTTTCTTGAAAACAGAGATATTAATATTACAAAGAGATTGATGAAAATGTTCATAATGTGAGGGAAAGAAAGATATATTATCATGCAATTGTATGATTCAGTAAGAAATATTTATAGCTATATACTAAATGATATGACATCCACACAATTTTTATACTCTCAATTTACTAGCTTCTATAAATAAGATAAAACATGATGTTGATCTTTTTGTGTCTGGGTTATTTCACTTAGTATGAAATTTCCAGTTCCATCCATTTTGTTGAAAATGTTAGAATTTCATTCTTGTTAATGTTTGAGTAATATTCCATCATGTATATATTCCATATATTATTTATCCATTATCAGTTGATGATTATCTAGGTTGGTTCCATATCCTTGCTATTGTGAATTGAGCTGATATAAACACGGGAATGCAGGTATCTCTTTCATATTCTGACTTTATTCCCTTTGGATATATTCCTGGAAGTGGGATAGCTGGATCATACGGTAGATCTATTTTTGGCTTTCTGAGGATTCTCCATAATGTTTTCCATAAATCTTCATGTTCATGGATTGGAAGAATTATTATAATCAAAATGTCCATACTAACCACAGCAACTTACACATTTTTAAAATCTCAATCAAAATTCCAAGGATATTATTCACCGAACTAGAAAAAATAAACCTAAAATTCCCATAGAAGTACAAAAAGCCCTGAATAGCCATAGAAATCTTAAACAATAAAAACAAAACTGAAGGAATCACAA
Source organism: Oryctolagus cuniculus (assembly GCF_051225735.1). Classification (NCBI taxonomy): domain Eukaryota; kingdom Metazoa; phylum Chordata; class Mammalia; order Lagomorpha; family Leporidae; genus Oryctolagus; species Oryctolagus cuniculus. The sequence goes on from NC_142888.1 coordinate 92,641,460, forward strand.
TACTAGATTTCAAGACGTACCTTGGGGCAGGCTCCTATAATCAAAACAGCCTGGTATCTGCATAAAAATAGACGTGTAGACCAACAGAACTGAATAGAAAAGAAACAAATCAACCCAAACATCTACAACCAACTAATCTTTGACAAATGAACTAAAACCATTACCTGGAGAAAGGACAAGCTCTTCAACCAAAGGTGTTGGGAAAATTGAATCTCCACATGGAGAAGTTTGAAAGATGACCCCTACCTTCCACTATATATTAAAATCAATTCAAAATGGATCACAAAAATCTTAAGACCTGAAACCATCAAATTACTAGAGGAAAACATAGAGGAAACACTTCAAGATATTGGCCTAAGCAAAGACTTCTTGAGTAAGAGCCCAGTAGTACAGGTAATAAAGGCAAAAATTGACAAATGAGATTACATCAAGCTACGAAACTTCTGCACAATAAAAGAAACAACAAAGTGAACAGGCAACTGACAGAATGGGAGCAAGTATTTGCAAACTATGCATTAGATAAAGGATTGATAACCAGAATATGTAAGGATCTCAAAAAACTCAACAACACCAAAATAAACAACCCAGTTAAGAAATGGGCAAAGATATGGACAGATATTTTCAAAGGATGAAGTGCAAATTCCAACAGACACATGAAAAATGCTCAGGATCGCTAGCCATCAGGGAAACACAAATAAAACCACAATGAGGAATCCCTCCACCCCCCAGTTAGAATGTCTGTTACCCTAAAATTAAAAAAAAAATGCTAGTGAGGTAGTGGACAAAAAGGTATTATAATATGTCATTGGTTGGAATGTAAATTGGTTGATCTGGATTTTAATCTGTTCTTCCTGGAAAGACATCTGGGGTCCAGGAGACTAGAAATGTTTAGAAAATATTGTTTTAAAATGCTGACAAGGTAACCAACTTTCATCATATTCTCAAAAAAAAAAAAAAATCCCTAAAACAGTTTATCTCACCTTGTGTCTCACTGTGTGGCCACCTGCAACTGATTCCACTATAATTACAGATTTTCTCCAACTGAATGAGAACCTCTGGAGGAGGGACCTGGGAATATGCTTTACCAATGAGATGGAAAACTCTGAGAAATGAATTTAATATGTATAGACTCCGACAACTTAAGGATTCTACATGTTCAAAACTCAGAGAATGTGATGTTTGGCTAACCTTATCTTTTCAGTAGTTCAGGAACTTAGGACAGGAACATGCTCCTGGATTTCACTCATCTGTGATGCTTTTTTAAACTAAAGTATGAGGAATTGCTAGATCACTAAACCAGACTAAATACTAGAGGGTCAAATGCATTTTCTCCTTTTATTTACATTTATAATAGCAGCATGTCTGACACTTTACACATGAATTAAAAATATATTAAGGAATTTGCTTCCATTGTGTTAGTAACTCCCATATGAGGGATCTCTGCTTTGGAAGCTACCTGATTTAATTGTTAGAATGGAAAAGGAAACAAGTTCAAGTTGCAAGAAATGATTCTGATTTCCAGTTACTTTATAGCCGTAAAATATGTATCTTTGAGTTGTGTGTTTTGATTGCTCTAAAGGTAAAAGAGTGTGAGTCAAATGGATAAAGTAGGTTTGGATTTTAAAGTCTTACTCTGTGCTTCAAGCAAGAATTACTATTTCAGTAGACGCCATCTCTAACCTTGTCCTGAAATCTCACAGAGAATATCTGAGTGGCCTGAGTCTTAACTCAGCAATGTCCAAGTTCTTATGTCATCAAGCTGAGTGTCTGGCAATGCCAAATCATCCCTTTATTTTGTGGGTACGCCTAAGCATTTACCGTAATGCCACAGTTCCAAGGATAAGAAAATGTTATGCTTGTCCACATTAGAATCATTAGTGGGTCTGATGTAGATATTGTGCCCTCAATGTTCTGCAGTTGGATGAGATGTTTATACTGATCCAACTTGTGAAACAGTTGGCATATTTGAGAGATTTTTAAATTCTGTTTGCCTTTTTATTAAGCACATTCCTGTTTACTTCTTGCTGCTTCACTTGGAATTGTAACTGTTTGGATCAAGTTATTTCTATCTATCTTTATTCCTTCATCTTAGATCAACATATTCATTTTCCAAAACAAGAATCTGTCACCAAGTACTGGGAAATGGCAGATGCATGTGCTCTGCTGGATGTTTTAGGGAAGGAGGAGGCTCCAATGGATGCTAAAGTTCTTTTCAGTCTGGTCTCATAAGTCTGTTTCATTTTAAGTATTCTCTCTTTTTGGATCTTTAAGCTGCTGGGTTAAACATAAAAGCCACCTTGTCTACTTTGCATTTGGGTAGTGAGATTGAGTATTAGCATACATTTTGTTCTAAATCTGCTCCCATCTTCCTGTGGCTGATATTTTAAGATATTTTAATTCTAAAGCTCAGAGAAAGGAATAGTTAAACATCATGCAAGGTGAACAAATGTGCCAAGATTTAGGGAGACACATTGACAACAGTGGGCACCTATTATAAGTGATGAGAAAATGAACATTCCATTGCTATTCCTCCCAAATGATGTTATTTATACTATTAATATTCTGGTGCCAGTGCTGTGACATAGTGAGTAAAGCCCACTTCTGATTCAGCTCCCTGCCTGGGAAAGCAGTGGAAGATGGTCCAAGTCCTTAGACCTCTGCACCCATGCGGGAGACCTGGAAGAAACTCCTGGCTCTTAGCTTAGGATTTGCCCAGCTTTGGCTGTTGTGGCCTTTTGGGGAGTGAACCAGTGGATGTAAGATTCTCTCTTTCTCTCTCTCTCTCTCCCTCCTTCCTGTCTCTGCCTCTCTGTAACTCTCTCCCTCTCCTTCTCCCTCTCTCCCTCCCTCCCTTCTTCCCTCTCTGGCTCCCCCCTCTCCCTCTCTCCCACTACCCCTCTCTTCCTCTCCCCCCTCCTCCCTGCCTCTGCCTCTTTTTCTCTCTCTCTCACTCCCTCCCTCTCTGCCTCTGCCTCTCTGCAACTCTTCCATTCATATAAATAAATAACTTTAAAATATAAATATTCAAATCTCAAGAGTAATGCTTTTGCATTCTCTTCTATAACTGTGATTAGTATGGTTAAATGTATATAATAAATACATGTTATATTCATAAATAATACAATTTCCCTTTAGGTGTATCTTTTTAAAAGTATCACTGCATCTTCAAATATTTTTATTGTGAGGGAGCCATGTTGAGGAGTATAAAACAAGTCTATATTTTACATTAAAAAATATTTTTTTGTTGTACATAAATTGACTTCACAGGCACCTCTTTAACGTCATTAAATTTTTCTTTTTTATAATAATTTTTTAACTTTTATTTAATGAATATACATTTCCAAAGTACAGCTTATGGATTACAATGGCTTCCCCCCCATAACATCCCTCCTACCCGCAACCCTCCCCTCTCCCACTCCCTCTCTGTTGCCAGTTTACATGAATGGGCACATGAGTCTTTTTTTTTTTTTAGATTTATTTATTTATTTGAAAGGCAGAGATACAGAGAAACAGAGAGAGGGAGAGAGGGCCTCCATCTGCTGGTTCACTCCCCAAATGCCTGAAAAGGCCAGAGTTGCACCTAACTGAAGCCAGGAGCCTGGAGTTTCTTCTGGGTCTCCCATGTGGGTGTAGGCACCGTAGGACTTGGGCCATCTTCTACTGCTTTCCCAGGCCGTAGAAGAGAGCTGGATTGTAAGTGGAGCAGCCAGGACTCAAACCAGTGCCGATATGAGATGCCAGCACTGCAGGCAGCAGCTTTACCCACTATCCCACAATGCTGGCCCCAAAGTTATCATATTTTAAAATCAAATATTAATTTTGTTAAGCATAGTATCTGAATATCTGATAACCCTTTGTTTTTGTTTGGAATTTTCTGTAACATTTTGTTTTGTTTTGCTTTGGTTTTGACAATTATACAAGTAGTTATGGGGTACAATGTGATGTTTTAATACATGCATATATTGTATCATGATGAAATTAGAGTAATTAGCATATCCATCACCTCAAACTCTTATTTCTTTGCGGTGAAACATTCAAAATCTCCTCCAGTTATTTTGAAATATACAGTGCAATACTGTTGAATATAGTCACCATCTTGTGCAATAGAACACTAAAATTTGTTCCTCCTATCTAACTGTGACATTGTACCCATTCAATAACCTCTCTGTATCTATCCCTCACCACACTTCCTAACAATCTGGCAATCACCATTCTACTCTCAACTTCTGTGTTTCTGTTAATATTTTGTTTATTTTTAATGGGAAAGTCAGAATATGAATAATACTGCTTTAAACTCTTCATAACTGATTATTTCTATTATAAATATAGCTAGGAAAAAATCTATAAAAGCATATGAGCCCAAGCAAAATCAGTTCCTGGCTGAAAAAATTGGACATCTGAGTTCTCAAACTCAGTGGGCTTAAAACTGGCTGATCAGGATCCAAAATGCAATGTCGGCTGAGTCATCACTTCATTAAGCTGCAATGCCATCCTCTAATATTGCTCATTAATGGTGGAATGGACCTTTTAAACCACAAAATATTTTGGCAATGTTAACGCATCTTCCTACCACCATGAAACCATAATTGAGTTAGTGCTTCCATTCCCATTTTACAGAGGGAGGGAGACGAAGAGAATGTGTGTGGCTGTAGAGTATTTGAATAATTTGGAAGAGAGTAAATGACCATTAATAATATTGAAAAGACTAATGAACAAGATAAAAAGATCTCCGCTTGGTGCTCCACTCAAACTCCTATGATATTAGGACACTGAAGAAGCTTTGCAAGTCAGGTTCCTGGGTATGTTTATCCTTTCTAGGGTATCATAGGGGATAGGGATATAGCAACACAGTTTAAGTTAATGCAGAGGTAGGCTCATTTGCACACTATTGCATTTTCCCAGAAGAATGCTACATGGTAATAATACTATTTCACACTTGCCTAGTATGGAATATATATATACATATATGTGTGTGTGTGTGTGTGTGTGTATATATATATATATATATATTTACTGTTTCTATACATATCATATTATTTCATCCCCTTAATGGAAAAGAACTTAAATGCCTCCTAAATACAGTTAGAAAGCTAAGATAGGAAGCACTGCTTGTAAGCACAAAATAATATGGATAGAAACAAAGATAGTTGAACTCAGTGCTATTGAAAACAATATGTCAACACTGAATCATAACCAGTTTTGTGATGAAATATAATCTTAATATATTAAAGTGATTTGTGCCTGCAGATATAACTGAAGAATTTTTCTTCAGAAAGGAGGCACCTCTCCTATTAGAAAATGGTCACAAGGACTCCAGTGTAGAGTGTACCAATGTTTCCTGGTGGAGAGCAAATTTACAGGTGTGCAGATTTTTAAAAGATTTATTTACCTGAAAGGCACAGCAAGAGAGAGAGAGAGAGAGAGAGAGAGAGATAGAGAAAGAGAATGAGTGCTCTTGCTTCCATCTACTCATTCGCTGCAACAATCATATTTGAGGACCTTGAACTCCATTCGGGTCTCCCACATGAATAGCAGGGGTCCAAGTAGTTGGATTATCTTCAGCTGCTTTCCTAGGTGCATTAATAGAAAAGCAGATTGGAAGCAGAGTAGCCAGAGGGCTTGAACTGGCACTCTGATATGGGATGCAGTGTTAGAAGCAGTGGCTTAACCTGCTGTTGGCATAACATTACACTTCAGGTATGTAGATTTTGTTCGTTATGGTAGATATTTTATATTTCTTCCCAGACATTATCTCTATAAATTAATTTAGCTAAGTTAATCAAAACCATGTTTGCATCTTGAGATAGGTAGGTTTTCCCAGCCAGTCTTCATCAAAGAACTGTGGCATGCCACAGGATTTAGCAAATATGTGACACACACCCAAGAGCAGATAGGTGTGGCAATGTGACATTGGTAGAGGGTTGAAAGAGAAATTAAATACTGAATTTAGCTTTTTGCTAAAATGAAAGGAAAGAATTGAGATACTGTTTCATTTTCTTGTTTTATTTTTGTTCAGTGTAGCAGCACAGAGAGCCTTTTAAAGTTTGACAAAGGCAAGGGAAAGGAGCTTACTGTCTTGAACCTTGAAATTCTGTTAAAAGTGTGCAAAGTGATGATTCCTTTAGATGACTGTGTTGAGGTCAAGGTTCAGTTGTTTCTAACCATGCCCGTTCCTTGGGTTTAAGAAACTAAATTTGAAGACTTGTATAGAAGACTGCTCAGCTCAGCATTTGTTTCTAGGCTAAGGTGGAAATTATATTTCTTTCTCTCCACAGAAACACATTTGTACATAAACACTATGTCCCTAGGTGAATTCTTTCTTGAGAATGATGTTCTCATCTTCAGAGTGTTCGCCGTGTGCAAGCTCAACAATGTCCACATTAAAACATTTCATTTTGGACCAGACTGTATCTGGAGCTCAAATCCAGAAAAGGCCTTTGCCTCTGACTTTCTTCAAAGAATCTGCCTTGCATCACTCTGCTCATATTTAGCTGTAAGAATAGACCAGCTGGTGGACTAGCTGCTTGGCAGACATGAAGACCTCTTTTTCTTAGAACACTGGAGCTTGGGTATACCAATAGTGTCCAAGGAAGGAACAACGGCTGGATATTTTGGTCAGTTATAAAGCAGTTAAGATGTCCCTGACTATCCCTATGCTCTGACAGCATGGCTCTATCTTATTTTTGGTAGGAAATAATAGAAATAATAGCAAATACATATATGTATTTGTACAAAATATCAGATACTACCTTAATTGAGTGGTACAGGTTTCCTCATTGAATGAGTACAATTCTTTGAGATGGCTACATTTACAATCATGCCCTGCATAATGACATTTTGGTCAATGATGGATCACTTGTATGATGATCTCGTAAAATTATGTCACCTAATGGTGCCATACCTATGTACGTTAATGTATTTATACTGTGACATTTGCATGATGAAGAGGTACTATAATGATGCATTTTTCAGACAATATCCCCATTGTTAAGTGATATATGATTGAATTTTTCCACATTTTAGGGATAAGGTAAGTGATATTGAAAGATTCAGTGGCTTTATTTTCATTAAAATTGGTCCCATACCACAATTTTGATCCTCAGTCAGTTGTCCTGTCCTCTAGGCATTTTTAGCCTGTGCAGGACAGCACTTTTAACCATCTCAAGTTGTCTGCATAGCAAAAGATGAAGAGATGAAGGGAGTGAGGAAAAGAGGGAGAGGAAAGGGGCAGGTGCTGAGAGTTTGGCACAATGTCTGCTTTTATGTGTGACAGGCTTCTCAGCACAGCTTCCAAGGATGAACATGCTACCGGAGAAATTGCAGGGTTCTTGTCTTCGCGCAAGAAAGAATTCAGGCGTGAGACAGAGTAGTGGAAAGTAGAAGTAGCAAAGTTTATTAGGGTAGGGACATCCGCAAGAACGGATGGGAACCTCTCCAGACAGGACCTGAGAGAGAGTGCCCGGTCTACATTTAGGCGGGGGGTTTTTAAGGAGATGGGTCTCTGTCTTCACACATTTCTTCCTGAAACAAAGGATTTGATGGCTGTAAATACTAAGAAGCTCCTATCTGAGTTTTCCCTTGGAGGTATCAAACAGAAGGAAGCCTAGCTGGTGCCATCCTGGGTTCAGAGGAAGGGTGAGCAAGACCCCTGGAGAATGGGGATCTGGAGCAGGGTGTTTGAAGTGCAGGTACTGGGCTGCACCTGGGAGATTGTGGAAGATTTGTCAGGCAGAAGGGGCGGGGACCTCCACCTGGCAGGTTATCAGGTAGAAGGGGGCAGGGCAGGATTTGAATACCGGGTTGCCCCTGAAACATTGTCAGGATGACTTTGAGATGCAGATGCATATGCTGGACATAGATGTCTTCCTTTTAGGCCTTTATGTCACACACACATAAGCTCATAACTGACTTCCTACCTAACACACATACATTAGACATTTTCGACTTAAACAATCAAGTTGGAGAAAGAGTCAAAATATATGGCAAAGACTAGAACCAAAAAGGAACTGAGGATGACCTCTCCAGCATAATAGACTCAAAGACATTGCAAAAAGATACACCTAAGGGCAAAGTCATGAGAGCTGTGTATGTTTACAGACCCATTATTAGAGCTGCTAGCAAATATTTGTGGTGCCATCACTCATAAGCACTTAGATTCCAAGAAGCTAGTGAATGGCATACAAAGAATCCACAATCATAGATAGGGGCCTAATTTGAATGAGATCTTCCTGGCTTAGATAAGTCAGTATTACAGATGCTTGCTGACTCACCTCTAGGCAATGTCAGTAAGTTTGGCAATACAGTTCTAACAGAAGCCTTCCAGTCTATAATTGTCTTGCACTGCTGTTAGCATCACATGCAATTCATCCCTTTCCTACCCCCTCGACTCCCACACTGAGATTTTAGATGTAGCCTTTCTCATTGGATTCACACTGCAGTTATTGATTCCCTGTTGTTTGCCTAGTGCTTTGGTAAGTGCTTGGTGTAGAGATTCCCCTCAATCACGGGCACCAGTTGGAATCTATTATGCTAGATTTTGTGTTCCAACTAAAACTGATCAGATAGGTTGTCTACACTGAAAAAACTATTCAAGCTCAAAGTCATATTGGAAAGCCTCCATGTTCTCTGAGCTTCTGTTTTTCTGTGTTCAGTTGATTACTAGAAGGATGTTGCTCCAATACAAACAGAATATTTCAAAGGATTAAGGTGGTATTTTCACCGCACATTATCAACTTCCAAAAAAAATCCTGTAGACAAATGCTACAGTGCTCCCATTAGTTGGTATTTGTGTGTGTGTGTGTGTGTGTGTGTGTGTACAGCTCCACAGTGCTCTGTATTTTCATTTTAAGATGTTCACATGGAGAGTTGTACAGCACAGTGTGTGTCATGCCTTGGAAAAGAGAAATGAAATAAAAGGCTTTCTTGAAGTGCTTTATACCAGTGACCCCATATACTGTTAACATTTGCATCTTAGTATTAAAAAAAAAAAACCCTATTTGGTTGCTCTGTGGATATTATTTATGACTTTGTTTTTTCCTGGGGGGTGAGGATGGAGATGAAGTTGTATTATGAAATAAAAACAGAACTAAACTAAACTAAAAAATATTCAAAAATCCATTTAAATACAGTAGGAACTGTTTCTGTGAGTAGTAAATATTTTAAAAAGAAATAATGATTGAATTTTCAGTTACACTGGCAGTTTTTTTAAACTTTTAATTAGGAAATATAAATTTCCAAAGTACAGTTTATGGATTACAGTGTCTTCCCCCCATAACTTCCCTCCCACTCACACCCCTCCTATCTCCCGCTCCCTCTCCCTCGCCCATTCCATTCACATCAAGATTCATTTTCAATTATCTTTATATACAGAAGATCGATTTAGTGTATATTAAGTAAAGATTTCATCAGTTTGCACCCACATAGAACATAAAGTGTAAAATACTGTTTCAGTACTAGTTATAGCATTACTTCACATTGGACAACACATTAAGGACAGAGATCCCACATGAGGAGTAAGTACACAGTGACTCCTGTTGTTGACTTAACAAATTGACACTCTTGTTTATGGAGTCAGTAATCTCCCTAGGCTCTTGTAATGAGTTGCCAAGGCTATGGAAGCCTTTTGAATTCGCCAACTTCAATCTTTTTTTTTTAACTTTTATTTAATGAATGTAAATTTCCAAAGTACGATTTATGGATTACAATGGCTTCCCCCACATACCGTCCCTCCCACCCACTACCCTCCCCTTTCCCACTCCCTCTCCCCTTCCATTCACATCAAGATTCATTTTCGATTATCTTAATATACAGAAGATCAGCTTAGTATACATTAAGTAAGGATTTCAACAGTTTGCTCTCACACAGAAACATAAAGTGAGAAATAATAGATGATTTTTTTTTAAATGATGATGAAATCAGATCAGACCTATTGTCATGTTTAATCCCAGTGAGAGTCAAGTTGGGAGTTGATAATTTCTTTCTTTCTTTTCTTTTTTTTTTTTTTTTTACAGAGGATCAGTTTAGTATGCATTAAGTAAAGATTTCAACAGTTTGCACCCCCATAAAAACACAAAGTGAAATATATTGTTTGAGTACTCGTTATAGCATTAAATCTCAATACACAGCACATTAAGGACAGAGATCCTACATGAGGAGTAAGTGCACAGTGACTCCTGTTGTTGACTTTACCAATTGACACTCCTGTCTATGGCATCAGTAGTCTCCCTATGCTCCGGTCATGAGTTTCCAAGGCTATGGAAGCCCTCTGAGTTCTCCAATTCTTATCTTGTTTAGACAAGGTCATAGTCAAAGTGGAGGTTCTCTCCTCCCTTCAGAGAAAGGTACCTCCTTCTTTGAAGACCTGTTCTTTCCACTGGGATCTCACTCGCAGAGATCTTTTGCCAGAGTGTCTTGGCTTTCCATGCCTGAAATACTCTCATGAGCTTTTCAGCCAGATCGGAATGCCTTTAGGGCTGATTCTGAGGCCAGAGTGCTGTTTAGGACATCCGCCATTCTATGAGTCTGCTGAGTATCTCACTTCCCATGTTGGATCACTCTCCCCTTTATTTATTCCATCGGTTAGTGTTAGCAGGTACTAGACTTGTTTATGTGCTCCCTTTGACTCTTAGTCCTTTCATTATGATCAATTGTGAACTGAAATTGATCACTTGGACTAGTGAGATGGCATTGGTACATGCCACCTTGATGGGATTAAATTGGAATCCCCTGGTATGTTTTTAACTCTACCGTTTGGGGCAAGTCAGCTTGAGCATGTCCCAAATTATACGTCTCTTCCCTCTCTTATTCCCACTCTTATGTTTAACAGGGATCACATTTCAGTTAATTTTTAACACTTAAGAATAAAAGGGACACTAACCCACTGTTGGTGGGAATGCAAACTGGTCAAGCCACTATGGAAGTCAGTCTGGAGATTCGTCAGAAACCTGAAGATAACCCTACCGTTCGACCCAGCCATCCCACTCCTTGGAATTTACCCAAAGGAATTTAAATTGGCAAACAAAAAAGCGGTCTGCAGCCTAATGTTTATTGCAGCTCAGTTCACAATAGCTAAGACCTGGAACCGACCTAAATGCCCATCAACGGTAGATTGGATAAAGAAATTATGGGATATGTACTCTTTAGAATACTATACCGCAGTAAGAAACAACGAAATCCAGTCATTTGCAACAAAATGGAGGAATCTGGAACACATCATGCTGAGTGAAGTAAGCCAGTCCCAAAGGGACAAATACCATATGTTCTCCCTGATCGGTGACAACTGACTGAACACCAAAAAGGAAACCTCCTGAAGTGAAACGGACTCTATGGGCCAACTTCAATCTTATTCAGACAAGGTCATAGTCAAAGTGGAAGTTCTCTCCTCCCTTCAGAGAAAGGGACCTCCTTCTTTGATGGCCCCATTCTTTCTACTGGGATCTGGGATCTCACTCACAGAGATCTTTCATTTAGGGTTGTTTTTTTTTTTTTTTTGTTTTTTTTTTGTTTTTTTTTTTTTTTTTTTGCCAGAGTGTCTTGGCTTTCCATGTACACTGGCAGTTTTAAGTACTGGACTTAAAGCATGTCTTCAACCAAACCATGGAAAACAAACACACACATGCATGCACAGAATTTCAAAAGTGACAAGCATATAGGTTTGAGATGGCTATTTCCAGTTTGTTGAGAAGTGATTCAGTGGTTATAATGAAAATTGTCAGCATCTTACTCCTGATTTATTCAAGGCAAAAATACTTTAATCACTTTCAAGAGAATGTGATCTTTTCTATACTTCTTTTCATTTAGTGTGACTGATAAATATAGTTTGCATTAAATTTTGCATAACAAATATTGTAACCTCATAGAAAGCTAAGTATTATGATTTTAAGTACCTCTACTTCATAAATCTTTGGAACTACTGATTATACCAATATGAATGACATATAACTTTGAGGTTAGTGTTTCTTAACCAAAGAGTATTTATTATTTTTTAATGAGGACTTACTGATCATGATTAACCAAGAAGAGGTAAGGGATTTTCATACTAATGGCAGCTCTAACAAATACATTTGTAAATATGATCTTGGCCACCAGTTGGGTAGATTTTACTAGTAGAATTGCTAGCAGTTAATGAAAGTTGATGGACAATCAGAAATTCTACTCTTAACTGAGTAGGTTGAAGCTCAGTATGATTTTAGATAGTTATTCATTGCCAGTTTTAAAGATACGGCCCACTTAGGTGCAAACTAGTCATATGCAAAGTATTTATGATCAGATATGATAATGTCAGCAACCACTATTTAAGAACATAAATTAAAAACATGTCGAGTGAGAAAGAAGCAAAAGTTATTTGGGGCAGTGTTTATTTTTCAAAGACATTGAGCATATTTAACAGAATCACATAAAAGATAGGAAGTTGGTTTTAGCATTTGAAGTTACAAATGAATGGGAGCAAAATGAAGTTGGGTAATACATAGCCAAGTGCAAAAAGTTGAAATATTTGTACAAATGTTGCTCTTCGCTATATGTATATTATATATTCATTATATATGTATTTTTTCTGGGCTACATATTATTTAAACCAGAGTCCATACCGAATCATTTAAATCTGAATATCTGAGAGTAGGTTGAGAGATGAGGGAAAGGGTTAGGGCCAGGGATTAGTATTTTTTTTAAGCTTTTCTACATATTTTTAATGGTGTTCCAGGGTTGAGAAACTCTATTATAGAATAGTGCTTATCAAACTTTCATGTGCACATGAATCACCTGTGAATCTTGTTAAGATGCAAATTTTGATTCAGTAGGTCTGACATGGGACCAGAGATTCTCCAATTTCTAACAAGCTCTCCAGTGATGATGGATGATGTTAGTCCACTCGCCAAACTGTGAGTTGCAAAGGACAGAGGTATTATCCACCAGTGGGTGGGCACATGAAATGGCAGGTGATGAGGGAAGAAGGTGGTTTTATGTGTATAAGATACAAGGGATAGAGATTAAATGAATCCAAGGGCACTCTTTTGGCTTCATCTAGATGTGAATTGAAAACAACAGAAGGCCTTTATGACTTTGTTACATTCTAGCCTTATCTCAAAATCCTAGCACATGCAAAGAAGCTATTAAATTCTTGAGTAGCAGTTTCAAATTGCTGTGCATTAGAAAGTTGTCTATAGTCAGAATTCTGCAGGATTATTTTCTGAAAATTTATTATCACAAAAAATAGCAAACAATCATAATCAGAACATGTGACTAGCTGATTTTCTCAATGTCCAGAAACACATCTATTTTAAAGTCACTGACCGCTTAGTCTTTAAATGGTTACTTTAACTTCTCATATAAACTAAGAAAAAGGTACTCCACAAAAATAACAAGAAAACCCATTCTTAACAAGGTACCCAAATTTAATATAAAACATATCTCTGAAAGATTACAGTCCCCGGTGCTTATCTCCCTTGCTCTGCCAAAAAGGGGGGGAGATAAAAGTTATTTTTGGTGTTAGGTCATAAATGTGCAAAATTATTAATATTTTATAGAAACTCTTTATAACCCTTGCCTCTGAGGACAGAACTAAAACCTTCTTTATTGGCTAGACATGTTCTAGCCCTTATTTACTGTACATGGTTATATTTTTGGAAACATGGTTTGGCCATAAGTGTTGTTTTGTTTTATTTTACTATATGCCTACTTGGCTCAGAAATACAGTCTATCAAACATGGAGCCATAGTTTCGTGTATACCGCATTGTTGGTACCCAAACATGTTCTGTGATTCTACTTGCTGGTTCGGGAGCTGTCAGTATATATTTGAACAATGTGACCAAAGAAAGGAGGAATGAAGCTCCTTGAGAGCCAACTGTTCTAGCTTCACAGTTTCATCTGGTCATAAATCTTTTTTTTCCAGCAAGTAAACTTTTGGCAGATACCATCCCTATCCACTGAGATGTAGTTGTTTATATCCCTTCTCTGAGTGAGCAATATATGAGGCAATGTTTGTGAATTGCACATATTACTGCCTAGCACATATTAAGTAAAATTATGAGACCCTATTCATTCTCCCATGAGATCAAAGCCTGGCCTTGCTTCTATTAATATGATTTTGGAAAATTACTTGTAAATTAAATGCATATTTATTATGTGAGGCCAAGTAAAAAAGCTTGTGAAAAAACAAAATGAAATGATAGGCTTACTTTAGTATGAAAATATATTGAAATTCATATATAATTTATTAATATACTATTTTCCATGACTTTTGAGATGTCTCTGTATAGACTGCAAAACAAATTTGTACCCCTAAAAACTTTTATTGAATTTTCCATGAACTTTTTAGAGTATCTGGTACTTTGCAGCATTTTTTTAAAACTTAGATTAAAGAAAATAATTTGGGTTTAAGCACAGGGTTAGAATCTAACTGATGATCAGAGTCTAATAAATCATAAGAATCAATGTCATCTTTTCAAATTAATTAAAATAGAATTTGAAAAATTGCATCATATTTTGGATTTATATCAAAAGCTTATTATCACAGTGTGTGTGATTTTTCAAATGATTTATGTATAATTAACAGTCACTTTCATAAAATATGTACACCTAAGGTATCTTTGGATTAAGGTTCCAGCTGTTATTTTCAGTGTGATGGTTTTTGTAGTTCTGTCTCTTTCATTTGTATTTATCTTGATCCCTTATCTAGAAAACAGAAAAAGAAGAAAGGCCATTTGAGCATGAAACAATTAGAATAGAGTGGTTCTTATTTGGAACAATTAATTTTGTATGCATGCATTGGAGTACCCTTAAAGTTTTCCTTTGTCCAGTGTGTTTACCATTGACCCATTTCTGTTCATGCTAGGACTGTCACCCATAATCCTTTTTGACATAAATACCTTTTTGAATATATATATATATATATATATATATACACCCCAATGGAGATATGTAACCATGAGTGTTATTTAGTACTAAAATTGAGTAAATTATAGGTTAGTGATAGCAATAATCTCACTGCCATTTCAGGTTGAGAGGAAGGTATGTCATAGTGGTTCAAAAGGTAGGCCCTGAAGTTGGATTGCCTGGATGAAGAATTCTATATCTGAATTTGTTGCTTTTGTGACTAAAGTCAAGTAATGTAATTTCTAATTGCTATGCTTTTCTTACATGTAAAAAAATGGTTGTAATAATAGCAGTCACCACATAGGAAGTTGTGAAGATTAAATGAGTTATACATCCAAGTATAATGGTGCTTAATGTTATGGTAAATAGTCAATATATTTCAGTTATGCTGATGATGACAAGGATGCCAATCAAACCATTGAAATAGCCCTAGAGAAGTCCAAGGTTTACTTTAGCATACTGGGCTTCTATGGTTCTGTTGAAGGCAATCATGATTTCTGCTATAGAAATCATTTTGGTTGGAGATTTGGTGCTTTTATATTATAGCAACTGTATGCCTTTTCATTTCTCTACAAAATAGTGATATTTTAAATCTGGGGCTTGATTTCCTTGACAATCAGTAAATTTCAGGCTAGTATGCTTCCTCTGTAATAGAACATTGTGACAAATTTCAGTACTTTGTTGCCAATGTGAATTTCTGTCTGGTTCATGAGAATATGGCCTTTGCTGGACTTTTCTCCATTCCTAGTACTCAAGGGAAAATATAAAATTTGAAAGCAGTTCCCTTACCATAGAGTTAAGTTTTTTTAAAAAATGTAATTAGTGCATATAAAAAAATCCATGAAGCTAGTATTTTCACACTGAAATGAATATTCCTCCAGTTTGGAAAATGAAATTGGAGGCATGCTTAACCTGCTTCCATGGCAAAAAGCTAGGCAACTTCTTGAGTTGTCTGGCTCAGGAGGCATCCTCCTTACTCTCAACAGGCAGCTCATCAGTATAATGTAGTTGTTCAAAAAGTCCTTAGTAAAGTTTAGAAACTTCCTCGTCTTTGGAATCTGGTGCATCTGGATTTGAATACTGTCTGTCATTTAGTTGAATGATCTCAGTCAACTTCCTTAAATCTCAGTTTCCACAGCTTTACACTGGGAAGTTCATCGTATAATCCATGTGAGGCAGCTTAAGAGGAGACCTGCTACGTAATAAGTACACAGTTATTGTTGCTTTTGTTGTACACTTAATATGCTTTGTTTCCTGTGTACTTCTCAGTTTCGCGCATTCTTTAACAAAGAAAACAGAGTGCCATTGCTTTTCTCTGCTTAGTGTCATTTACTCCCTCTCTGTGATTTCTTTCCCACTTAGATAGCCAGTGAGTTACCACTAGTTCCATTTTATGATATATTCTTATATTTCAGTTTAGTTACAAATGAACTGGGGAAAACTGGACATTGTGCTTGACATGTATAGAGCCAATATTGATAAATAGCACCGTATTTATAGCTATAACTGGTAATAGCATTGGCTATTCTTTGACATGAATCCAGAAAATCTAGAAACCAGTATCAAATATGGCTGTATAGAGGCTGGCTTCAGGCATTCATCTGAAGAAATGGGAATCCTGTCATTATGTAGAAGACTTAAAATAATAGTTACCCTGGGGTAATAGCTCACCTATTGCTTTCCTCATGTGCTCTTCGGCAAACATCACACCTCCTCCTCAATGCAGGAGCTCCAAGCTCTACTGTGACTAGTAAGGGACACAGGAAAGTATGCTTTGCAGTAGTGGTCCAGGGAGACTCAGAACAAAATTCTTTAATGCCTTTAGCTCATTCACTTTCATGCTGAAAATATAGGCAGCTTAACATCAGTTGAGTAAAATCAGAGAGGACCTAATAGTAGTCTCTCAGGAATTTAAAGAGAACATGCTCCTTACCATTTCAATGTATTTTAAACATGTACATATACATATTGATGGAACAAAGACATAAGCCTCAGCCATTCTTGCTCATTGCCCACAAGATAAACATTGGAATGTATTCCTTGCCCTTGATTCTCAACTGGGTCTCACAGCCTATTGCTTTCATACCCCA
This sequence comes from Oryctolagus cuniculus, assembly GCF_051225735.1. Taxonomy (NCBI): domain Eukaryota; kingdom Metazoa; phylum Chordata; class Mammalia; order Lagomorpha; family Leporidae; genus Oryctolagus; species Oryctolagus cuniculus. The sequence goes on from NC_142888.1 coordinate 92,658,422, forward strand.
CCTGCTTTCTTTTCCAGGTCCCTAAGGCCCTTCCCAGTTCCAGGAGTTCCCCTCTGCCTGCTGCCCTCTACCCCCATCCCCATCCCTAGCCCTCCTAAAATATACACAGGCCCGGCTTCCTGGGTTCAAGGCCTTCTGCCACGAGTTCCATCAATGTGCATCCAGGCAGTTGGTCACCCACCTCTGCAAATTTATTTTCTATGAATAAATTCCTACACTGCCTCCTCTCTATTCGGCACCTCTTTTCCTAATATTTATGATACCCCATGTGAGGAGGCAGCAGTCTGTAACTCTTTTCCTAACACATATACATATGAAGTCATAATCATGAGTTAATGATGTAAATATAAGCAAGACCATCAACATATTTCGATACAAGTCTGTCATGCTTTTTGCACAGATGCAGTTTTCCTTTGTGTGTATTCAGTTAAAAAAGTAAGGCAGTGAATGAAATTACTTACTGTATGACTCACATGTGCTGAAGTTCAGGCTCTTCCTTTAGGTTCCACCTTGCCTGCAGCATTTCTACTGCCTTCAAAGGAGCCGCCAAAGTGGCAAAGATCTTTTAAAGACTAATGTATGTACCTCCAAAAAGGCCTGGTGCCTTTGGCCTGAGCTTAAATAGTAGCTGGCTGCACCTGCAGGGCCCTGCCCTTCCTGCTGGCTATAAACAGTTGCCTGAAAATCCCTGCCTAACTCCACACAACAGGGAATATAAAATGGGACTGAAAGCAAGTAGCCGCAGTTCTAGTTTCAGAGCTTGTCTCAAGTCCTCTCTTCTTGCCATATCTCTGGACACTGACTTAATTTACGATGCTATAATTGACTTTCCTGCTTGTAATCCCTAGTTTTCATGGATTTCCAATGCCATTCACATGACAGAGGTACCCCTACACCAAAGAAGCTGATTCATGCCTTACAATATCACAGAGTTTCATGGTGTGGTTTATAAAACCCAACAAAGTCAGGCACACAATAGATTGCAATTCAAACAGAGGCAAGAGGCGAGCCCTCCTTTGATGTTCCTATGGTTTTCCTCCTCTTCCTGGAATTTTATGTATGACTCTCCCACATGTAGCCAGTAATTGTTCAGAGGCATGGATAATCCATATTGTGTTTAAAAAAGCCTTCCTACTTAGGAGATCTTGGGGCAGTTCTGTTCATCTGAATGACCTTTCAATATCCTATCCACTTGGAAAACTGGTATATAAGACTGATCCTGGGAATGCAGAAGCAGGTCTCTACCTCTGCATTTTTCAGGCACTCCTAATAACAAGAGCCCCAAAGAATGCCAAACCAGGGCTCCACTTTCCCCTAGACTATAAATACAGATAACTGAGAAGAAAGAAATAGGAATTTAAAAATAACTAGATGGTAAATAACCAGCCAACCAGGATCATAGTTTACCTCCATAGTTTTTTACTTGCTAGTGCCATTTTTCTTAACTCAGCTGTCTCCCTATACATGGAATTTGCACACCTATAGCTGTTATTGATCTCTTATGCCAGCCAACTTCCCTAGCCTCAACCTATTCTCTCATTTGACATATATATAGATCAAGATAATTTTATCAAAGTGAATGTTTGGCTTTGGAAATATAGTTGGCATCCTATTTTCAAGCAAGTATGCATTTTTTCTAATAGGAAAATAATTCTAAAATTATAATGGGAGTCAATAAACAAATGTGATTTAATATACACATTTGTGTTCTAAGACTCGGTTTTTTAATGCAAAACATGAGGTCAAACTGCAAGACAATGTAATACAGTGGTGACATCACCATGCAAGAAAATTGTTGACTATTTAAGACAGAGATCCTTCTGTCCTCTTGATAATACCAACCAAAAAAATCAATAGCTGTAGGACACAATCAAAATAGTTATATGCATAATTTCTTCTGTAATATGACATAATGCTCCAGCATAATTCTTAATTTGCTGTAAATTTTATTCTTCATTTTATATGAAACTCTCTCCAATGCACATCTTGCATAAAAGTATAAAGTATAAGCACTAATGAACTTATGCAGATTTGTACAACAATTTTTGGATCTAGATATAAGATTTTTTTTCCTGAGGAACAAGATGTGTTATATTTTTGACTTAGTAGGTTAAGGAAAGAACTAGATAACACACCCATTTCCTTGTCATAGAAAAATAGGGCGTCATCCTAATTTCTTCTTCTGCTGATGAATGAGTTCTATGGTTTCTGTAACAATCAGGATAGGCTAGGAGGTTTTGTTGTAGGAAGAAAAAATACTAATGTTCAGTGCTTTAAAATATCCAAGTTTACTTTTCACTCTCCCAAGCTACTGAAGACCCTGCAATCCGGGGCATTTGAGGCCCTGCAGCAGAGGAAAGGAAAGCAGTCAATAAATTGCACACTAGGTCTTAAAGCTTTCATCTGCAAATGACATGAGTCACTTTTCCTCATATTTAATGATCAAAACAAGGTGCATGGCCACATGTAATTCCAAGGAGATAGGGCAATATTATTCTATAGTTTGTCCAGAGGAGGATTGGAAATTTTTGATGAAAAGCATTAATGAGTAGCAAAATCCCCTTGTCCTAACTCCTCTGTGCTAGGTTGGAAACCTATGCTGTTTCTCAAATTATCTCTGTTAATTAAAATGATATAATTTTAGTGTGATGACCACTCTCAAAGGTCAGCATCAAATTGTAGTTTAGATGGCAATCTGAATGCTGCTGGTTTCTACTATCAGGGTGACTTATCAAGTAACTTCTATTAAGTTTTTTAGTTCTGGTTCCCACCTCCTCCCACCCCCATCTTGTAATCAGCCATCTGCTTAGTAAGTGATAACATCAAGGGCTCAATTTTCAAAATTAGGTGCTTAATTAGATTGCTAACCCACTGGGTAGGGACTGCTTCAAACTGCTTCAAATTCTATAGAGTACCTCAAGAAATAGCTTGCAGTGCTGTTGCTATTCACCAAATCCTTAATTTGATGACCCAGATACGGAGTTCACTGTCTATGTACCTCAGTGCTTATTTGAGGGCTCCAAATTGAGCTGTTAGTACCTGGAGAATGTTGAGCTAGAGACTGGCCATCATAAATAAAATGCAAAAGCTAAAAATATCTCACACTTGTGTATGTGTATGTATATATGTATTTAATGCCATTTTATGGAAACATCCTCTTTGATATACTTTTGCCAGATTTGAATATCTCTGGGCAGAAACCATCTTCCAAAAACTGGAAGGTGTTTATTGGAATAATTCTGATGTAAATATAGTCAATGAGCAATGTAAGATTATGATAGGCCCTAGGGCAACCTAACATAAGCTGCAGACACCCCCTCATTATAACCCCAGCCCTAAGGAAAATTGACATGAAAATGAGGAAAATATCGTCCATATTTTTAAATGTCCTTTTTTTTTTTTTTTTTTTTTTTTTTTACAAATTTAGTTTATTTATTTGAAAGACAGAGTTACAGAGAGAGGTAGAGACAGAGAGAGGTCTTCCATCCACTGGTTCACTCCCCAGTTGGCTGCAACGGCCAGAGCTGAGCCAATCCGAAGCCAGGAGCCAGGAGCTTCTTCTGGGTCTCCCACATGGGTGCAGGGGACCAAGGACTTGAGCCATCCTCTACTGCTATCACAGGCCATAGCATAGAGCTGGATAGGAAGAGGAGCAGCCAGGACTAGAATTGGCGCGCATAAGGGATGCTGGCGCTTCAGGCCAGGTCGTTAACCTGCTGCGCCACAGTGCCGGCCCCTTAATGTCCGTTTTTTTTTTTTTTTTAAATCAGATTATCAATATCCTACATTATTAATGTTCTGGACATAGATGAAGAATTATCCTTCCCAGCTTCTCTAGCAATTGCATTTCTCTGATGGCACGTGGAATAGATTTATTTCAAGAGTTTAACTTGTGGCAGCTGGTTGTTGGCCTATCTATGTAAAGATTGTAAACAAGTATGAATTTGAAGTTAGACTAGTTCTCCATTAGTAAAAACTTTGCAAATGGATAAAGATATCCATATCTTCTGTACATCTCCCTGTATTTTGTCAAATATGAGTGTTGTTGGATTTATTTTAGTAAATTTGTTTTTCCTGTGGAATTTCTTCTTAGTAGTAGAAAGCAGCCATTGGTAACACATATTAAAACTTTCTCTAATCTGTCAGCTAAAACAAGAGACTGGGCTTTTTAAGTACTGTGGTTAGATTCCCATCACTGCTTCTTTGATCTTGAGGTGCTGGTATGATGAGCAGAGTGAGCCCGTGCATGTGGGTATGTTTTCTAATTTCTATTATATTAAAAGGAAGAATGATCCTTCAGAGACCATTTAGCTGAAGAAAAGCTGAACTGAGATCATCCAAGCACCACAGAGCTGCCATCCTCTCCGGATAAAGGGTCAGCAGTATTGGCCTCACTTAATGGCAAGCTTGATGTGCATTACAGTAACTGCTGCCTGAAGGTGTTGCCATAGACACAGATATCAACATATCTTCCAGAGGAGTTACATAGTGAAAGTGCAATTGCAAAAGTATAAAGCATCTATCAGAAAAACAAACAAAAATAACCTATCACCCAATTACCATACATGTTTCAAAAATTATATAGGAACACTTGTTACTCCCATTTTTCAGTGATTTATATATGTTATGATTGTGCTAAACAATTTGCAGACATTATCTCACTTAATTCTCATAATAACTTATAGAATAGATACCAGTATTATTTTCAATTTTTGGACAAAGAAACTGAAGCTTACAGAAATGAATCCACCAAGATTCAGTAATTAGTAAATGATGTAGTGGGATTCAGCTGTGGTCTACCTCATACCAAAGTTATGCTCTAGGCCACTCCAATATGTTTTTACAGATTTACAATGTAAAATGAATCCTAATCTCTGATCGGAAGTAAGAATTCCTCAAATAGAACGGTGCCTGACACATTGCTAGTGAATAAAAACTATGAGTACAATTATCCTGTGTAGTAAGTAAAATTCTAAGATGTCATCCATGATTGGCTACTACTCCATTCCGCTATACATGTCCTGCACGTGCCTGAGAGTGTGAATACTATTGATCTTACTACCGTAATTAGACTATGTTATATGGCACAGTTGAACTTGAGATAGGGAAATTGTCTGGTGTGATCTAACCATGTAAGCCCTTTAAAAGCAAAATTTTCTCCTGCTGATTGTAGAAGAGGGTACTTGAGATACTTGTGACGTTAGAAGAATATGATTTATCACTGATACCTTGAATTTGGAAGGGAACACACTGTAAGGACCATAGGTAACCTTTAGTAGTTTACAGTTGCTCGGGTAATGAGAGCCTACAACTTCAAAGTAAGAATTTATTTGAACAATAAAAATGAGCTTGGAAGAGAATTTTCCCCCAGAAAGTCTGGAAAACTCAGGCCAACTGCCACCTTTGTTTCAGCCTTGTGAGATCTTGAGCAGAGGACCCTGTTATGTGATATCATATTTCTGTCCTAAAAATTATAAGCTAATAAATGGATGGTGGTTTAAGCTGTTAAATTTGTGGTAATTTGTTACAAAGCAATAGAAAATTAATGCACTAGTTATATTAAGTAAGGAATGTACTGTATATGATCCTTCTTTTTTTTCCTGAATTTGGAGGTTTCAGGACTACCAGTTCGATTTTTCTATGTTATAGCTGAACCAGTGTTTTAAAATTTAATTCAGAGTATCCCAGTCTATAGAGACAGAGTGTTTTTATAGCTAATCTTTATACATTTGTGAAAATAGTCCAATATTTCTAAGATCAACAAAAAATGGAAAGAAATCACATGTACTATTTCCCCTTTAACTCACTACATTTCACTAAACAGTATATTCTCTCTATTCCCTCTTTTATAGCCAACATACTATACTGTTATTCAATGCCATTGATCATTCTATTCTAACATATTTTAGATAGCGCTTTTGAAAAGTTGCAATCACATATCCAGTTATAGCATTATTAACTGAATATTTGGTGGCTATTACTGCAATGTGTGATATACAGCTTAAGAATCACCTGAAAATATAACTATATCTAAGAACCCAATCTGAATGCCAATTCTACCATGGTTAAGAATTATGAGACAAATCAGCTATGATATCAAATTGAAGAATTTGGTTGAATCTTTACTGCAATTTAAAACATTACTTTACCTGTGAGCAGGGTGGGGATTGCAATTCTGAAAGAAGACAACACATATCTCAGCAACGGTGGGGAAGTTGGTAAAACTGACATGGAATTTGGTTTATGATTCAATCCGACTTAGTCTGAAGCTTGGATTACTAAAATGTCACTCCAAATGATAGTGTCAGGGGTTGAGAGAATACAGCTTTGTTTTTGTCCTAATGGGAGTTTCCTGGGCTGAGAACTGGGGGAAAAATCTTTTAACTTGTAAAGTGAGCAAATTTGATCTGGAAATCATTGAAAGAGAATAAATATGGATCCCTGGGATGCCATTTTTATAGTTATTTTTTGGCTCATAAATACACTTTGAGAGAAGTGAAAAAGCTGGCAGCTTTATTAAATACCACACCTACAGTTTGGTGGAAAGGCTACTGACAAACTTGTCAATTGCCAGTGGCTTTGTCCCACAAACACCAATATCACTGAAAGTCTAGGATGGATACTTGTTATTGTAGGACTACTTCATTCAAAGATCCTAGCTTCAAATAGGAAATAAATACGATTGAATAAAACAAAATAACATGGGCTGACTTATCACACAATCTGGATAATGTTAGGAAAATATGAAAATGTATGCTGTCAGTATTCTTTAGTCCTAGCCAGGGAACATATTATTATCTTTTTCCCTGAGAATTTCAGTATTTTAAAAAATCATTGTGTGCTGTATTAGTCAGGATTTCCTACATTGAAGCTGAACCAAAAAATAGTACAGTCGGGTCATATAATCTATCTTTTGCAGCCTAAAGGTCACCACATGATTTCAGCCAAATAAATTATTCAGAAAATAGTTTAGGGCTTTCTGAGAATTCTCAGCTCCTACTTCTTCTTTACTGCCCTATATCTTCCGACCTGAATTACTCAAAGCTTCAAAATAAGAAGTAGCCTTAATTTTCTGTGGGAACATTTTCCTACTTACACAGTCATCTGAAAAGACCAGGTCATAGCTATATTGTAAAGAATTTACAGGCAAAGGTTATCCAGTATCTTTGAGGAAGGATTTCCCTGAGCTGCAGTCATGAAAGTAAAGGAAGGAAAGACAGAAGTATGCAGAGAAGAGACAAAATATTGGTGAACTTTCATGGTTTTTTTAAATAGCTCGGTTATTTACTTACATAATTGTCGTCTGAAGTTAAACATATTATTCTAAGTATTATATAAATAAACAGACTAATTCAATTAGAAAGGCTCAACAGAGATATTTGAAAATTTAATAAATTTAGGAAGGGAGATGTTTGAAAGAAGAAAAGGCTGTCTGTGTTCTTAAATGGAACTCATTGCTTCAAATGAGAGGCATATTTGGCACATTGTCCTATTCTTGTGAAGCTTATCTCTTTCTTCACCTGAGATCATTAAATATGACCCTAAATTAGCATAAACAAATTTGGCCCACTACATGTCTTTTTTGTTTAAGCAAGTTTTCTTTGGAACACAGACATAACTGTTTGTTTACAGCAGTGGCTGCTTTTCCATTGAAATAGCAGAGTTATTCTCCTCAAGTCTAAAATATTTGCTTTTTGGATCTTTTCAGAAAAAAAAACTGAAAAAAAAGACAAAATTTGCTTATCCCTATCTTAAATGTTATTTTCTTCTATTTTTACATAGGCTTCTGTAAGAGGAATTCTCTGTAGAATATAGTGTATCTAAATAGTTGCTGTTCAGTATTCTGAGATGTAGTATCAAGTTGTCCCTACTGCAAGTAAATTCCTTCTAGGTGACAAATTTCTTAGGTGTATGATTTAGTTTTGGTACTTGTGCTTCAATCATTTGGCTTAGTATTCTTCCTCGTACTCTTTTATCTTGCCTTCATGATACACATTCTCTCAACCCTGTGTAAATTCCGTTCTGCCTGTTGCTAACCTAGACTCTGAGTATCGCTACTCCGCAGCTGTTATTCATCCATTAGTTAAGGCGTATGGCCACCTGTATGCTTGCCTGAGTTTCAAAGTATAGCTATCATTCAATTTGAATGCTGTGCATTAGATGATGGATGGGACTCGCAGCACTATTGACTGAGTTGGCCCAAATGAGTGTGTCTAATCCAGGTGTATAGTTTTAGTTTCAAATCCAAGTCTTCCAAGCTCTCTTCATACTCCTCTTATAGGCAAGAAGCCATGCTAAAGCAAGACAAACTATAAATTTGGGGTTAGCAATTTCATTGGAGAAGAAAGATGGTTTTGCCACAGGCACAGACTTATCCAAGGATGATATTTAGATAGAACAAAACAGATTCGTGATTTCTGAAAAGTAATGAGGTAGAACCTTATTTTTTATTATTTTCGCATTATACTATCTAATGTGTAAAGCTGATCTTTATAGTAGGAGGAAAAAAATGGACAATTTAAATAAATTAAGAGAGTTCTCTAGACATAGAAGAGAAACATATAGTTTTAAGTCACAGAAAATAAACAGTCTCTAGTGGTAGTGATGGACTAGGTAAAAGAATAGATGAGAGAGCAAAGGAATTGTTTCCAGTGCACCAACAGAGTGGGAAATAGCACTAAACTCAAGGAAAAAATAAAGTTCTTCCCAAGCTTATTTAAGTGTCTCTGTCTGCCAATTCTTGCTGGGATATAAGCATGCCTGACTAATCAAAATCCCAAGTGGTATATGAGTATATACAGATCCTGTGCTGTCTATATGTTGCAAGATAAGGCTCTATGTGTGTGAATAGTGGTTTCATATGTTTCGTCTATAGGGAATTTCATTCTATATGATGTTTGATGGACATTTTCAACTGAAAGTAGCTATCTTTGTACTTTAACCTTCTAGAACCTTACATAGAACAACAATATTGCAAGAGAAACTGTGTATAATTCCAAATATCAATCAGCCCTGTTGTTTTACTGGTACTCTTATGAGAAATTTAGCTTTTCCACTGTTTACTAGGAGGGGCTAGGGAGGAAACCAAATATTCTCATTGTTACCTGAAACTCAATATTTTCATTAAGATTTGTGGTGGGGCTGGCGCCATGATGCAGCAGGTTAACGCCCTGGCCTGAAGTGCCAGCATCCCATATGGGTGCCGGTTCGTGCTCCACTTCTGATCCAGCTCTCTGCTATGGCCTGGAAAAGCAGTAGAAGATGGCCCAAGACCTTGGGCCCCTGCACCCACGTGGGAGACTGGGAAGAAGCTCCTGGCTCCTGGCTTCAGATTGGTGCATCTCCAGCCGTTGCAGCCAGTTGGGGAGTGAACCATCGGATGGAAGATATCTCTCTCTATCTCCTTCTCTCTCTCTGCCTCTCCTTCTCTCTGTGTAACTCTGACTTTCAAATAAATAAATAAATCTTTTAAAAAAAAGATTTGTGGTTATGTCAAGAGAATATCTGGGGGCCGGTGCTGTAGCATTGCAGGTAAAGCTCCTGCCTGCAGTGCCAGTTAGTCCTAGCTGCTCTGCTTCCAATCTGGCTCTCTGCTATGGCCTGGGAAAGCAGTAGAAGATGACTCAAGTCCTTGGGCCCCTGCACCCACATGGGAAAACCCAGAAGAAGCTCCTGGCTTCTGGCTTTGGATTGGCCCAGCTCCAGCTGTTGTGGCCAGTTGAGGAGTGAACCAGCCAATGAAGGACCTCTCTCTCTCTCTCTCTCTCTCTCTCTCTCTGTGTGTGTGTGTGTGTGTGTGTGTGTAAATCTGACTTTCAAATAAATTAATAATTTAAAAAAAAGAGAATATTTGACATAAACCATGTTTTTAGCTTATCATACATTATTATTACATTACATTTATTGGACTCAGTCTCTGTAAACAAATCTTAAATGGGATCCTGGATAGTGATTGATGGGGCAAATATTCATGATTGTGCTATCAGAGTTTGAAACTTAGTACTGGAAGCAGCTGTCTTTACTCACGTTTTATGTGAGATACATGGCAGGGTAGTCTTCATGTCCTGACACAACTCTGGTAAAGTTGAGATAAAGATCTGCTCTGCAGGAGTTGAGTGGATCGGCCCAAATAAGTAGCCTTTGGGGCTACTTCTGTAAGTAGTTACTCATGTTAATTCAGGTATAATTTCAAAACCTAAGAAAACTCAATATATTTCCTGTAATTTCAAGTAATCTTCATCAGGAAACCCTCTAGTAAAAGCCATGGAATATAATACCAAGTGCTTGCTAGAAGGCAAAATAGGGAAAAAAATCAGACACATACATACAAAGAATGTATGAAAAATTATTCTGTTTACTGCTTATGGAAAAACTGATCTTTGATAATCAATTAAAATTATCTATGCCTGTGAAAGAAATGCACATATTTTCCAAAATTACTTACAATTTACTATGTTTTTAAAAATGATAAAACCATTGGACCAAGCTAGGAACCACAGAGCCACCTTGAAAGTTTTCATCTCTGTTAACCTTTAGCTCTAATTTTTCAAGGAATTTTTACAATTCTTCCTCTAAATATATCCTTTTCCTGACAATGTATTTCCTTTTCCATAATTGTCATAATCCTGCTCTTTGGACTCCTTATCTTTATTTTTATGATAGATATATTTTTTCTATCTCAAACTACAGGAGTTACCACCCACCTTCCATTATAAGATTATGTTCTTTTTGAACAAATGTCCATTTTATATTCACAAATTTAATGTAAAGGAGGATTATCATCTCTGTGTTTATAACTGAAAACTAGAATATTGGAGAGTCATACAACAGGGTTAACCAGCTATTAACACAGTGAAAATTTATATCCATTTTTGTATCAGTTCCAAGCCTATGTCCATTCAGCTATTCAGCTATGTGACATTAAGGCCTGAGCTTACATGCTCACATGCTGCCAATATATTCTAACTTTTCCCAACCTTCTTTGTACCTGATGAAAGTTATACTTCTACTCACCACTTTCTTCTTACTTCCTACCATGAAGGGAAACCACTAATCTGACTTCTAACACCACCAATTAGTTTTTCAAAATATAATTTCATATAAATAAAATAATATGCATTCTTTTTGCCTTTATTAATTTGTGCAATATTGTTTTTGTAGGATTCAACCATGTTAATGCATATACTTTCAATTTACTGACTCTTTATAGTATGATATTTTGTTATCATACAAGAATTTATTGATCTATAGTATGTTTGTTAAAAATAATGTTGATAAAGACCAAGTGAAAGAGCTACTAGAACACTCATAAATTTCTGATAGGAAGATAAATTGGCACCAGCACTATTCAAAGCAGCTTTATGGATAATATTAGTGTGAACATATGCATACTTTTTGAGAGCGATTCCACAAGTTGAGTTTATACCCAACAGATAAATTGTATATTTATACCAAATGAAAGCAATACAAATATTTAGAGCTGCATCATTTGTCTTTTTCAGTGTAGACATTGAACAGGATATGTAGTATCACCTTTTAGTTTTAATTTAAAATTCCCTTGATGACAAAAGATGTCAGCATCTAATACCAATTTAGGTGTCATTTCTGTGAGGTATTTATTCAATCTACTGCTCATTTGAAAACTGGGATTGTCTCTCTTTTCCTAATTATTTGAAATAGTTCTTAATATATTCTAGACATAAATCTTTTTGAGCTATAGGTATATTTTATGAATACTTTATCTCTTGTGATAGGTTACCTTTTCATTCTTTTGTTGGTATTTTAAAAATATCTATTTATTTATTTGAAAGGCAGAGTTAGAGAGAGAAAGGCAGAGGCAGAGAGGAGAGGTATTCTACCTGCTGCTTTACTCCCCAGATGGCCGCAATGGCCGGAGCTGCGCCAATCCACAGCCAGGAGCCAGGAGCTTCTGCTGGGTCTCCCATGTGGGTTTAGGGGCCCAAGGACTTGGGCCTTCTTCTACTGCTTTCCCAGGCCACAGCAGAGAGCTGGAATGGAAGTGGAGCTGGTGGGACTCAAACTGACACCCATATGGGATGCCAGCATTGCAGGCGGCAGCTTTAGCCCCTACGCCACATCACTGGCTCCTTGTTGGTATTTTTGAGGAACAGAGATTTTAAATCATAAAATAGTATAACTTACCAGTTTTCTCTTTATAACTGGTAGTTTTAATGTCCAGTATGAAAAAAAAATTCAACTCCAAAGTCAGGAAGATGTTCTTATATACTTTCCTGTAAATGCTCTATTATTGTATCTGACATTTGGATAATCTAGCTGGCAATTTTTGTTTATTTTGATATGTAAGAGCAAAAATTGATCCCCATATTGGATATCAAATTGATCTACTTTCTTGTACTAAGTATTCATGCTTTCCATGGTGCTACTTGTTTTAAATTTTACCATATACTAGATGATTGCTATAGGTATATGTCTGTTTCTGGACCATTCTACATGTCTGATTGGCCTATTTCTCTATTCTGATGTCATTATCATATCCTCTTAATTTGTATAAGAAACCGTGACTTAGGTAATCTAATGTCTCCAGCTTTATTCTTCCAAATCACCCTGGCTATACTGTGCTATTTACATTTCTATATAAATTTGAGCTCATCAGATACATCAAAAAGCTTGTTACTATTTTGATTTTTTAAGATTTATTTATTCTAAAGGCTGAGTTACAGGAATAGAGAGGAAGAGACAGAGAGGTCTTCCATCAACTGGTTCACTCCCCAAATGATCACAATGACAGGGGCTGTGCCAGGTGAAGCTGGTAGCCAGGAGCTTCTTCCGGGTCTCCCACATGGGTGCAGGGGCCCAAGCACTTGGGACGTCTTACACTGCTTTCCTAGGCACATTAGCAGGGTACTTCATTGGAAGTGAAACAGCCAGAAATTGAATTGGTGCCCACAGGGGATGCTGGGGCTGCAGGCCATAGCTTAACACACTGCACCACAGTGCCGGCCCCTATATTTTGATTTTTTAAAAGATTTATTTGGAACAGGTTTTTTTCATATTATTTGTTGAACTATTTACTTAGTGTAGAGTTAATCTCATGTGTATAAATTTAATTGAAAATAGATCTTTGTGAGAAATAAAAATGGGAATAGAGGAGAGAGGAGGAAGAAGGGTGGGAGTGTGGGTGGATGGGAGGATAGGGTAGCGTAGGACGAATCACTGTGTTCCTAAATGTATATATATGAAATGCACGAAATTTGACTACCTTAAATAAAAGGTTTCTAGGTTAAAAAATTATTCATTTGAAAAGCAGAGTTAAATGGAGAGGGAGAGGGAGATGGAGAGGGACAAGGGAGAGAGGGAGAGAGAGACAGAGAGATTGATTGATTGATAACATTTGCTGACTCACTCCCAAAATGACCACAGCTGTCACCTGGGACTTGAACTGGTGCTAATATGAGATGTCAGCATCATAAAAAGTGTTTTAAGCCATTGTTCCGTAATGCCAGGCCCCAAAGTTTGACTTATTTGTTTTGAATTTATAGATTCATTTTTTTAATGAAAAGAAATCATAACAATATGAAGTCCTCTTATGTATGACCTTGCATTTATGCAGGATGTTCAATTTTTCTCAGTGAGATTTTAGTTTTCTGTGTATTATTCTTGTATATTTTGATTACAAGTATTGAAAAGATACTTAATATTTTAATGTTTTAATGATATATTTTAAATGTAGTTTTATTGCCTGTATATGGAAAGATAATATTTTACATTCACCTTATATTCACTGGTCAATATTTCTATGAATTTGTCAGTTTTAAATATAAAAAAAAAACAAAATTAAGAGTTTGTTTTTAAAGAGATAAACGAAATTGACAAAGATGTACCTTGAATAACAGAAAAACAGTGAGGAATCAAATAAAATCAGATATGAAAAAGGAGACATTGCAACTGATACCAGAGAAATACAAAGGATTATAAGAACTACTCTGAATGACCACATCTCAACAATTTGAAAACCCTAGAAGAATACACCCTACCAAAACTGAATCACGAAGAACTAGAAAAACCCAAACAGACCATTAGCCCAAACAGACTAATGAGAGAGTGAGATTGAATTGTAATTAGGGAAAACCTCCATTAGATAAAAGCCCAGACCTTGATGGCTTCATTGCTGAATTCTACCCAACATTTAGAAAGGAATCAATGCCAAAACTTCTATAACTATTCCAAAAAATGGAAGAGAAAGGAATCTTTTCTAAATCATTTTATGAGACCAACATTACCCTATACCAAAACTAGTTAAAGACATAACAAAAAGAAAAGAAAACCAATATACCTGACAAACAGATGTAAAAATCTTCAACAAAATGTTATCAAACTGAGTCTTGATCAAATAGCATTCATTTCAGAAATATAAGGACAGTTCAACATATATAAATGTGCTATTAACCACGAAAATAGAATCCAGGATAAAAATGTAATCATTTCAATAAACATAGAAAAAACATTTTGTGATACTCAACATCCTTTTATGATACAAATTGTGTAAACTTAGGAAGAATATACATTGACATAATAATGATCATAGATGAGAAACCAACAGCTGATATCATACAGAATGAATAAAAGCTATAAGCTTTCCCTCTATGGTACAGGACAAGATAAAGATGCCTACTTTCACTACTAATGTTCAACAAAATATTGGATGTCCTAGCCAAATCAAATAGACAAAAGAAGGTAATTAAGGGCATCCATTGGAAAGAAGTCTAACTGTTCTTGTTTTCTTGGATATGGAAAACCTAAAACCTCCACAAATGACTGCTAGAATTAATAAATGGATTCAGTAAAGTTCCAGGTTACAAATCAACACATAAAAATCAGAAGCATTTCTATATGCTAATAGAGAACTCTCTGGAAAGGAAACAAAGATAACAATTGCATTTATAATAGTTTCACATAAAATACTTAGGGTTAATGTTTACAAAATAAGTGAGAGAACTCTACAATGAAAACTACAAAACATTGAAGAAAGAGCTTACAAATAAAGGTATCATGTGTTCTTGGACCATAAATGTTAATATAATTAAAATGTACATATTACCCAATGTGAGCTCCAGATTAAATGGACTCCCTATAAAAATACTAATGTCAAGGCAGGTGTCTGGTATAGTGATTAAGTAGCCACTTGAGACACCCACACCCTGTATGAATGTGCCTGGATTTGAGTCTCAGTTCTGCTTTCCTTTCCAGATTCCTGCTAATGTGTGCCTTAGGAGGCAGTAGGTCCAAGTACTTAGGTCCCTACCACCCATGTGGGAGACTCAGATGGAGTTCTGAGCTCCTGGCTTTGGCCTGGCTGGGCCCTGGCTGTGGCAGGCATTTGGGAAGTACAGCAACAAATTGGAGAGCTCTATCAGTCTCTCTTTGTCTCTGTCTCTCTGACTTTGAAATAAATAAAATTAATTTTAAAATACTGAAGTCATACTTCAACAAAATAGGGAAAAAAAATCCTGAAACTCATATGAACCACCAAACTACCAAATGACCAAAGTGAACTTGAGCAAAAAGAACAAAGCTGGAGGTATTCCTAACTTGCTGGGCACTGCCTGGGTGCCACCTCAGCTATCTCTTGAGGAAGAGGATGGGAACGGCACGTCTGCATTCCTTGGAAGGCCATGGAAGCTGGGAACAGTCCGATAGTGCCCGAGGCTGTGGGAAGGCTCATGCCACGGAGGCCTTGGATGTGGTGTTCCAGGAAGGACAAGGATCTGGTTAGCATGCAGCGTGTTCATCCTTCTTCCTCGTGAGATGCTTGCCCCCATGTAGGCAGAACTTGTGCTGATGTGGACAGATATTAAACATATTGAAACTGTTATTGGGAAGGAAGGAAAAAAAAAACACCGGGCAAGGCAGAGAGGGATTTCTTCTCTGCTCAAGGAGAGGCTCCCTCTGGTCCTCTGCTTTTCCATAATCTCTTATCTTTGTCTTTATTCATTACACACTGTCCCCTCTTCACCCAGGCAAAGTTGTGCAGATCACAGCAAGTGGCACCTGAATTGGGACTTGAAGAGGAAAGATCATTTAGAGCAAACAAAATGAAATTATAGTGGAGAAGATAACTGTGTGAGCACAAAATGTCCGGAGTTGCAATCATGAGTTTAGTGAACAATGTTTTTCTTTAGCCAGAGTAATAATGGGGCAGATTATTAGTGTAGAAGCCAAACAGTATTGTAAAGTTTTGATGAAGTTATTAAAAGATAAAGGGATTGGAGTGCTGGAGAAAGATTTGCTGGATCTTCTGTCCATAGTTAAGAGTACAATTTGTGGTCTCCAAAGCAAGGAACCTTGGATCTTTGAATTGGACAAAGTTGGAGAAACGTTAAAGAAGGGTCACTGTGAAGGTGTGCAACTACCACAGGATTCTTTTTGCCCTGCGGGAGCCCTTACAAACAGACTCCAAAACAGATTACCTGATCTCTTTAGCCAGTGAGTGACCTTTGCCCCCTGCAACTCCACCAGCTCCATAACAGGGTAACAGGAAAGAAGAGCAGGAGGGAGAAAGATGAACAACAGCAGCAGCTGAGAACTCCCTGGAATCATCAATCTGATGAAAACCTAGGGGATGGTCAAGAAGATGGTTCAGAAGGCAGAAGTGATGTGTGACAATGTTAAAGTTCCCAAAAGCCCAGAGATGATCTTCGTTGCCATGCTATCCTTGCTCCACTGTGCATCTGCAGAAACAGAGGACTGACTGCATGGAAGACACAAAAACTGCAGCTACAGCTGTTGTCTTCTGACCTGTTAAGAAAACAGAAATGGGGAGATGCTGGGGACTGCCCCAGGTGCCATCTTGGCAATCCCTTGAGGAAGAGAATGATGAGAACAGCACATCTGCGTTCCTTGGAAGGCCATGGAAGCTGGGAACAGTCAGATAGTGCCTGAGGCCGTGGGAAGGCTCATGCTGCAGAGGCCTTGGATGTGGTGTTCCAGGAAAAACAAGGATCTGTTTAGCATACAGGATGTTCATCCTTCTACCTCGTGAGATATTGCCTGATGCATGTCCCCATGTAGGCAAACATTGAGCTCATGTGGACAGATATTAACTTGATATATTGAAACTCTTATCAGGAAGATATAGAAAGCTGCTGGTTAAAGCTCCCTCTGCTTTCCCATAATCATTTTGTCTTTGACTTTATTCATTGAGCACTGTCCCTCTTCACCCTGGAAAAATTGCTGCACAGGTTGCAGCATAACTGACTTCAAAATTTGCTGCAGAACTATGATAATGAAAAGTTCATGCTATGGACATAAAACAGACACAAAGACCAATGGAACAGAATACAGAGCCCACACACCGTGCCCCATATTTACTGCTAACTGACTTTTGAGAAAGGAGCCAAGAACACACAGTGGGGAGGGAACAGTCTTTCAGAAATGGTGTTGGATGGGGCAGATGTTGTGACACAGAAGGCTAAGCCACCACTTGGGACACACACATCCCATATTTTAGTGCAAGTTGGATTCCTGGCTGCTCTGCTTCCAATGCAGCTTCCTGCTAATGCATACTGAGAGGCAGAGGATGATGGCCCAAGTACTGGTGTGCCTTCCACCCACACGGGAGACCTGGATGGAGTTCCAGGATCCTGGCTTTAGTCTGGCCCTTGCCCTTTCTGTTACTGCCATTTGGGGATTGAAAGTGAACCAAGGATAGAAGTGTCTGTCTTTCTCTCTCTCTCTCTCCCTCCCTCCCTCCCTCCCTCTCTTCAAGTAGATGAAAATAAATAAATATTTTCCAAGACATTGAAAAATCAACAAAAATACATATATTGGATTGAACCATACTATTGAGCAAATGGACCTAACAGACATTTACAGGACATTTCACCCAACAGCTACAGAATACACATTCTTCTTGTCACCACATGCAACATTTTCTATGACAGACCAATTATTAGGCTACAAATCAAGTCTCAGTAAATTTAAAAAGATTGAAGTCATGCCATGTATCTTCTCAGACCACAAAGGAATAAAAGTAGAAATCAACAAGAAGAACAAAATCACATTCACAACTATATGAAAATTAAACATGCTACTGGACAGCCAATGGGTCATTGAAGAAATTGAAATCAATAGCTTTCTTGAAATAAAAATAAGCCATATCAAAACCTGTGGGATACAGCAAAAGCAATATTAAGAGGGAAGTTAATAGCATTAAGTACTTACATTATAAAAAAGTCTCAAATAAATGATCTGATGATGCCTCTAAAAGACTTAGAAAAACAAGAACAACTCAAACCCCAAATTAGCAGGAGGCAAGAAATAATAAGTATCAGAGCAGAAATAAATGAAACTGAAACTAAATACAAAATATCAACAAAGCAAAAAGCTGTTTTTTGAGAAGATAAATGAAATGGACAAACCTTTGGTCAGATTAACAAAGAAAAAAGAGAAAAAAATACTCAAATAAATAAAAGTAGAGATGAAAAATGAGACATTACACTGACACCACTGAAATACAATGGATCATAAGAAACTACTATGAATAGTTATTAAGTCAAAAATCTGGAAAACCTCGAAGAAATGGATCAATTTCTAGATCTCAATCTTACTGGGTTTACATCCTAAGTTACGCATTGTTTTTCTGTTGTTGCTTTCAGTTTGTTTCTTCTTGTTTTTTACTGTCTGTGCTTAAATTTAAATTTTACATTAACCTATTTTTTAAACCAATAATTAGCATTTATTAAGTATTAACATTTTATACATTATGATTTGAACTAAAAGGAAGATGTCCATAGGTTATAAGCAAATAGTACATTATTCTGTATAAAGGACATGACCATCACAGATTTGAGTATTCAAGGAAAGAGATATTGGAATGAATCTCCTGGGGATTCTCAGGGACAACCAAGTGTACACAAACACAGAAACACACACATAACATAAAAGTTTATATCCAGAGACACATCACAAATACTATCAATACATACATTGATACATACATATATTACAAATATCTATGTTTAGTTTTTAAACTGATAAGAACAGATACTACACTTGATCTTAGCCAAAAGGCTGAGAAGTGATATGATTAGTTTGTATATATATTTTTAAAAATTTTTATTAATATGGAAAGAACAGATTTCATATATTTCAAAGGTACAATTCTAAGAAGATAAACATATTTCCCTCCCTCAATTCTCTTCCTCCTCCCTTCCCTTCTCCTTTTTTTTAAATTTTGCTGTGCTATTTCTATTTTTGTGAGTTGGAAACAAATTACTGATTTTTAAATTTTTTGACTCCTAATATTTGCTTTTAAAGCTATAAATAATCTCAGCTTTTGCTGCATCTCATACATTGAGATGCTGTGTTTTCATAATCATCAGTTTAAAATATTTTTTAAATGACACAGATTTGTTCATTTATCTATGACTTGTTTAGTATTATATTGCTTAGAGTCTAAGCTTTTGGGCTTTTAAGTTATGTTTTGTTATTGAATTATTTAATCATACTCTGTCATAGTTGATATATCAAATACTTGCAGTTATTTTTGTTGCATTAAAAATTTTATACATGACATAAAATTCACAATGTTAACCATTTTAAGTGTGCAGTTCAAAGACATGTTACATTCACATTGTTGTGCAACTATCACCACCATCCATCTCTAGAAACTTTTCATTTTCTCTATCTGAAACTCTTTACCCAAATTCTATAAATTTGACTATTTTAGGTACTTAAGTGACATCATACATTACACATATTTATCCTTTTGTTTCTGTTGTATTTCACTTTGTATAGTGTCATTTAAGGTTATGCATATTGTAGCAAATGTCCAAATTCCCTTCCTTTTTCAAGGTCAGTAGTATTCAATTCAATATCATGAATTGATGGACATTTCAGTGATTCAGTTTGTTGGCTAATATGAATAATGCTGCCATGAACGTGTCCATTCATTTCTTTTGAATATATATTTCCAAAATTTGGATGGCTGATTCTTATGTTAATTTTATGTTTAATTTTTTCAGGAACTATTTTCCACAGTTGACAAAGTTTTATAAAGCAAATTTCAATCTTAAAAATTATTTTTTTAAAAAAAATTTACTGAGTGAATAATATTTCAAGAAAATCTTGTTCCTTTAAATATAGAGAATTAAACTCTAGTTTTAGAACAGTGCTTAATGTGCAATTTATATATGATAATATAACAGTGTTTTTTCCTATTATAACAGCTTGATCACACGTACTTTTTTTTAGGATTAATTCTTCACAAACCTCAGTTTTGTTCAGACCTTTTTGAGATCTGTGGAAGCCTTTAGTTTTGCTTTTTATTTCTTCTCATTCTGGAGTAAGCCAGTCACTCCACTTAAGGATTAAAATTTTTATCAGCCATACAAAATTATGTCTTATATAAAAATAATTCCTAGTTCTCTTTTTAATTTTACTCACCAAGAAATGCATCATCACACTTATAATTTCTTTTGTATCTCTCTACCTTACTTGTTCTTTGATGCTTTGTTTTTACTGAAACAATCCTTAAAATACTCCAAATTTAGACAAAATTAATTTTTGCTCAGTAAAAGAAATATTTTGCTTTTCTTACTGTTTTTCTCATAAAACATGTCTTAACTTTCTTTTTATATTATTTACATATAAAAATATGTACACCGATCAGAATTGTTAACTCTCAGTAAGTATATTTAGTTTCTACTGAAGACCAAGGATGAAAACAATCTTGAATTATTTGCTATAAACCAATAATTTATGAGTATATATTTTATAATTTATGAAAGCAGATGCCTTCTCATAGAAAAATATATTTGTGGAATAGGAAAGGTTTACTAGAAGATACAAACATATCCACCTACTAATAGAAATTAAGAAGCAAAGAGTCCTTAAATTTTTATTTAGCAGTTGATGTTTTTACCATTGAACTTGATTTAGAAATGACTTGGACATTTTATAAATACATATTTAAATTTAAGAATTTAAATTATGTGAAAAGTTCACTAATAAGCATGCATCCTGTTTGCACTCACATAATATTTTTTAAAGATTTTATTTATTTATTTATTTATTTATTTGACAGGTACAGTTACAGACAGTCAGAGGGAGAGACAGAGAGAAAGGTCTTCCATCCACTGGTTCACTCCCTAAATGGCCGAAACAGCTGGAAGTGGGCCAATCCAAAGCCAGAAGCCAGGAGCTTCTTCTGGGTCTCCCACGTGGATGCAGGGGCCCAAGGACTTGGTCCATCTTCACCTGCTTTCATAGCAGGTGGTGGATTTACCCGCTACCCCACAGTGCCAGCCCCTACATAAAATATTCTTAATAATGAAACCAAGACTACTAATGAAAATCCAGATATTGGACAAGGATGGTCATCATTTCAAATTACTTCTTTGTCAATGGAAAGCCCTAGAAGTTAACTAGTACTTGAAATGATAGAACACAATGGATATCACATTGCTCTCTTATCTGCATATTTGTTCTTAGATCAAAGTTATAAATTTATGATCTTAAACATCTAAAAGAAATAAATATAACTCTGCCTGGTCAGCAAAACAGGAAAAAAGACATGCTAACTATTCTGAAGACATCCTCATTGTTTTTATCAACAAATTTAAAACCAGCTTATTTATCAAAGAGTTACTTTAAATCATGTGAACCAAAAGACATTTGTGTAATATCTAGAATCTTTCTTTGAAAGATTTATTTATTTTTTACTCATTTTAAAGGCAGAGTTAGAGAGAGAGAGAGAGAGAGAGAGAGATCTTCCATCTGCTGGTTCACTCCCAAAATTGCTGCAACAGCTGGGGCTGGACCAGGCTTAAGCTAGGAGCCAGGAGCTTCTTCTGGGTCTCCCATGTGGGTGCAGGGCCCAAGCACTTAGGCCATATTCGGCTGCCTTCCCGGGCGCATTAGCAGAGAGCTGGATCAGAAGTGGAACAACCAGGTCATGAATCAGTGACTATTTGGGATGCTGGCATTGCAGGTGGCGGCTTCACATTCTATGCCACAACGTTAGCCCCTCTAGAATCTTAAAAGTTCTAATTTGTTAGAGAGCACACTTATTTGTCTGTAAGCCAATTTGATTAAAATTCCTTAAGGGATTTTACCATTAAGCACCACTTTTAACATATAAACATGAGTAATACATATAAACCCAAATATTTAGAAACTAATTTTTTATAGCTTTCACTTTATAATTTATTCATGAGACAAGATAATATAGTAATATAAACTCAATAGTTTTAAAGTTATTGAATCCAAATTTTATTTCTGTCAAATCTAGCAAATTTAGGTGACCTGTTCATATGGCTGAACTTTTAGATTTATATTTACCCTTACACATAGTCTTATGGAGAGTGTGGGCATTATCTCTTAGAAGTTTACATTTTAGTTAGGATTGTCTGGAATAATAAACCTCCAAATAACTTTGAAAGTAATGACAAAATTATTTTGTTTGCTAGTCTGGTTTGCTTGACTAATCAAGGCAAGTGGGAAACATTTTTAGAAGTGGTTTTTAGAAGATTATTTGCAGTTTATCTTTTTCAAGGACCATGTGGTAGACAAACAAGTTTCAGTTGGACAGAGAGATCTTTCCTTATTGCTCTGAGCTCCAAGATTTTGACCAAGGCATACAGGTGGTTAAAGAAATGCAGAGCTATTTCATTATTCTCAGCCATTGTTAGCCAAGCAAACTTAAATTTGCATTTTTAAAAGGGATGACTCCTAAGAGTCTAGGTTGCCATGGAGTTGGTGTAAATTGCAAAAGCAGTAATTTGGAAGTTGTTTTCCTTTTTATGTTGGGGCTGAAAAGCCTTAAGAAAAAAATTTTAAAGTGGGCTACACCTACTTTAAATTGTCTTTTTCATCCATTTCAAATTGTCCTTTTCTTAATATAAGCCAAAAAAAAAAAATCAGCAGATTCAGAGTAGGCAGCGAAAAGAAACCCAAAAAGAAAGTAAGTTAAAAAGCCCCCATATGCGAACCCTATAGTTAGAGTTTAAGAACCAACTTTTCTTATTGATTTAGAAACAATAGCATACTTAAGAGTGGACATATTATAGCTAGGTAAGGTCTCTGAACAGACCCCTTTTTTGCATGCTGTGTAATTTGGAGATCTCATTTAGCTTTTTATCAACCTGCCAGGGGCAAAATAATCCTGTCAATCTTGTCAGGGAATTTAAGGGTTTGGGTAAGTGTTTTGCTTTGACAAGTGTACCTGGCATAGGATTTTGGTGGATGACTTAATGCCCTAATTTGTTTGACCTTTGAGCAAAGTTTCCCTGATGCACAGAAATTGCAATGTGCCCGATACTTACCCTACTGGTAAGCCTGCTTGTTGTCACCAGATAATCTTTCACACGGGATACTTTATTTTTGGAAATGATGCTCTCAGATAGACGATGTTAGCCATCCCGCATCAACTATTTAGAATGTTTATGTTTGTTATCACATGATTTTCAGAAACAAGCAGGACAAAAAGAAGTAATAGAGACAAATCATTTATAGATGCACAAACCCAAGCCAAAATTAAACTTGTAAGCATTTACCTCAGGTCTTGGGAAACTCTTAACCTTCCTACTTGTGAGTAAGGCTCTTGAAGGCCTTGTAGAGAACAGATACTAGGAGACTAGGAAATTGAGCAAAGATTAAAGAGATCACACAGAGCAGAGAAGGAATTGAAACTGAAGACTACTTAGAGTGCAGAGACCTTATTAAACAACCCCAGGGTTTTTGTTGAAATTCTACCAGCCATGTCATAGATGCTCACAAAAAAATTTTAAATGAGGCATGCAGATCAAACAAAATATTAAAGTAGGCATGCAAAAACAAAAAGAAAATTCATCATGAATTTCTCATAGAACATAAGATCTCTACAAATCAGAGTACTCAAATTGGAAGAACATTGTGCACATACTAGAGTTTTCCAGAAAAAAAAATAAGTCTTTTATAATTCCTAAAAGGGATGCAAAATCCTTTACTTAAGGTGACCTTATTCAAAGTAGATCCTAAAAGTAAGTGGGGGAACTTCTACTAAAAAGAAGGTGTCCCAACTGAGATAAGACTCACCAGGGCAGAAAATGGCAAGCCATGAGAACAGCACCAAGGGCTCAATATTGGCGCCTTTCCAAATCCAGGAGTTAGTCCCTGCAAAGGTCTTGCCTTAGGTCCTGCTTCTGATGCAGATACGTCAATCTAGATAATGACCAGAGAGAGATTCTTCAAGGATTAATTATGATTATCTGACAGAGAATTCTGATAGAAAATTGTAATGGGAATACACACATCACACTAAATTATGAGTGTACTCAAAAAAGTTGAGGCAAGGGGGAAATTTTTAAAGGCAAAAATGAAGAGGATTGCATAAGATATTTTGAAACAATCATCTTAGCCATAGGAATTAATTATAAGGTTGCTTCCAGTCTGAAGTAGAACAGTAAGTCGCTAGGCAGATGTTGTTGTCTAGGTATTTTTGTATAATGTTGAGGTGGCATTTGTGCAACATTATAGTTTTGTGATAATTACTAGGAGGTAATCACAAGTGAGATCCCTTTCTTTAAAACCATACATTTTTACTGTTTTGTTGAGTTTACTGTTTTGTTGAGTGAACTCATCATTCTATTTTGAATCTAAAAACTTTTATAGTATCAATCATGTTTATTTTGAGCTTGTCATGTGATAATTCTAATATTTGAATCCTATCTGGACCTGCTTTTATGGACTATTTTATTTATTCATTGTGGATCATTGTTTTCTATCTTTTTACATGCTAGACCCTTTTTCTTTTTTTCTTTTTTTTTTTTTTTTGACAGGCAGAGTGGACAGTGAGAGAGAGAGAGAGACAGAGAGAAAGGTCTTCCTTTGACGTTGGTTCACCCTCCAATGGCCGCTGTGGCTGGCGCACCGCACTGATCCAATGGCAGGAGCCAGGTACTTATCCTGGTCTCCCATGGGGTGCAGGGCCCAAGTACTTGGGCCATCCTTCACTGCCCTCCCTGGCCACAGCAGAGAGCCGGCCTGGAAGAGGGGCAACAGAATCCAGCGCCCTGACCGAGACTAGAACCCAGTGTGCCAGCACCACAAGCAGAGGATTAGCCTAGTGAGCCACGGCGCCAGCCATGCTGGACCCTTTTTCTTTTCTGCATGTTGTCCTTTTCTACTGATATATTTAAAATGATCATTATTATGTAATATTGCTCTCTGGAGTATTATATTTTGCCCCAACAGGCAGTTCAATTACTGAAGGATCACTTTAATCATACTGAGAGTTATTTATTAGTTTTGTTAGCCTATGATTCAGTTACGTTCTTATTTCATGGATATAGCTCTTATTCTGGGGTGTGTTTCTTACTTCTAGGCTATGGCTGTTAGGATGTCAAAATAATCATAATAATTAACATAATCTCTGCACTCTAGTCTTCAATCTCAATGCCTGCTCTGCTGTGTTTGATCTCTTTAATCTCTGCTCATCTTCCCAGCCTCTCAGTATCTCTTCTCCTCTAAGCCTCCAAGAGTTTTGCCCACAAGTTCCCCAAGTAGCTGGGTAAACATGTATACAGAGATTTGTGGGTCCTTCGGTAATATTCTCTTATTTTATATTCTGCCACCTAAACCTCAGCCCCTTTTTGGGCCAAAACTTCAATATCTCCATTTTATCTGCTTATCAAAACTGTTGTTTTCTCCTTGGGCTCTATTTACCTAAGCCTGGTTTTGGAAAATTCCCTCAAGAAAAATACTGCGGCAGGGCATAATGGGATGTTAATCTCAATTTAGGTGCCTTCACTTCTCAAAGATTATAAACTCCAGTTGATCAAAATTCAGTGACTTACAACATATAAGCATATACTTATATACTTATATGTGTGTTTAATTTCTTAGTGCTGATATAACAAATTTATCAAAACTGGGTGGCCTGAAACTACAGAAATTTATTTTTGTAGAGTAGGTAAGGTTGAAAGTATAAAATGAAGGTGTTGTCTGGGTCATGCTCCCTCTAAAAGTTCTAGTAAATAATCTTTCATAGTCTCTTCCTGGCTTGTGATGGTCTCTGGCAATTCAATCCTTTGGCTTATAGCTCCATTACTCCAGTTTGTGCTTCTGTCTTACATGGCCATTCTCCCTCTATGTGCATCTGTGTGTCTATGTCTCTTCTTACAAGAACGCCAGTCTTTAAATTTAGGGCTCAATAAAAATCTGATGTGACCTCATCTTGACTGGGTTATATCTGCAAATGTCCTGTTGTCAAGTAAGGTCACAATCGCAGGTACAGGGTCTTAATACTTGAACATACTTCAATCCAATTCATTTAAGTATGTATATATATTTATGTGAGTGATTGTGTGTGCATGTGTGTGCATTTTTATGATTTATAGTTGGAGTATAAACAGATAACTAGTCCTGTTTATAGTTATCTGCTGATTCAAATGACAAGCATATCCATGGTTTCAGTTGCCTACTTTTTTCTTCTTAGTCATTAGCCACATAATATTGTGTCTATTATGTTTTCATTGTAGTCTTTTCATTGTATATAAATGAGCCATATATATTCCTGAACAGATACAGTTTAACATTTTATGTGCTAGGCATATATGACAGGAGCAGCTTTTTACTTTGATAAAATCAATAACAAAACTGAATTAAGGCTAGATAATACTTTGGGTAAGGCTTTGTCTACTTGTGGTTTGTCCGTGTTCTGAGAATCCACTGGGTTTTGCTTCCTTGGCATATATGATTTGTGGGAATTTTCACTCTTATTTTCATAGCTATTTGTCCTTATTTTTGTATCCTGTCTCAGAACTGCTTTAGAATTTAGCTGATGTGTCTAGGGTGATAATGGCCATGTTTTAAACCTCCTCATATCTCCAATTTTGCCACTAACTTATCAAAATATCTCATTTTTTATCAGCCAGTAATCACCCTCTGTGGGGGCAGACTCTTTAAACTCTTTATTCTCAAACTTCTGCCATATTGTAAGAGGCAAGTACATGTAGGAAAAAGCAGTTACAGGATTTTGGTTTTTCTCTACTATGGTTTACAGCTTTTTTTTTTTTTTTCCATCCCAGATAGTAGAAAGCTAGAAAAAAAATCCCACTCTACTTTTCATAGATTTTTGAATTAATTATTTTGTCCCAAATTATGTTCAGTTTCAAAATAGAACAAATATTTTTGTCATATTTTTGAGACCTGATTTATCACTCTAGGCCCTTGGGACCATCAAATGGTCTGCCGTTTTTGCTGTTCAAGCAGTTGCCCTGTGTTTGAGTCACATGTAGATATTGAGTTCTCTGGCTCATGCCAATGATTTTCTAATTTTCACAAAGAAAATACCCTGAAGTTCCTTTGCTCAATTCTAGAAGATTTTCTTTTTTATATAGCGTTATTCAGTTTAGACTGCATTGCTTCTGCAGCTCTGTGATGCTTTTAAAAATTTATTTTTTCTGGTTGTTTCTAGTGATATCGTTAGCTTGCTGCAAACTATTACATCTTACCTGAAAGAAGAAACTCATTCATTTCTTTTTGATATTTATATCAGTACCTCCTGTAGTGTTTTTGACTTTTGAGGTTCCTGGGGTATTTTAGAAAGAAGACACTCATTAATCTGTTTCACATAATCTTGGGAGATGGTTTCTGTCCTCTTTTAATTCAGCTGATTTACATGGAAGCTAACAGCCATCTCTATCTAGTTCAGAGTTGGCCACTGTGTATAGACTATATCAATACATGTATTTGAGAATGTGTATATGGTTACTATCAATATCTGTATCCTTAATGCCATTGTAATATTGGGTGTTACCTCTTAAAACTAGGAGATGAGTCCATTTCAGACCTGATTTTTTTTTTTAATTTAAATACAGTTTACTTGACTTTAACCAGTAATTTACTGATACATCTATACTTAGCCAACTCTTTCATTCTATACCACATACACATTTATTCTTATAATCTACAGATATGCATAGTACACTCATTTATTTTTACCTAATTTTGCTGACATTTGTTGCCTCTGTTTTCAAAGCATATGGTGGCAACATCTCATGTCTTAATTTTTGTATATAGGACCTTTACCATTCCAATCATCACTACTCCTCCCAAATCAACTGATGTGTGCCAACCATGATGAACACATTGATGGATACTCTAATTTATCCAAAGATGGCTAAAACACAGCCTTGATATCAAGATTATAAATTAGTAGGTATATGAAAACCAAATAAAAGTAACAATGATAAATGAAGCAAAGCATGTTTCAAAAAGAATGGGATGTGGTTTCAAGTATAAGTGAAATGAGGAAGAGAGCATATTCAATTTGAGAATAAGAAAATTCTCTATGAAAGTAATGCTGATTAAGGTGAACCTTGTGGGATATATAGCCTTTCGGAAAGACGTAAGTAGAATGGGAACATTTCAAGTAGAGATTTTAAATCTTTATCAAGCTTATCCTGCAGGGGCTTTTCCATCTGTTTTCACTGAAGAGTATGAAAAGCCTCAGACTTCAGATGATTTTGTTTAAACTTGTTAAAACTCGGGGATTTTTGGTTTTTGAGGAGTGACATCAACTTCAGCAAAGCTTGGATGGCACATAGATGTTATGTTTGAGACTAACAAAAAGAAGAACCAGTCTGTAGTGGTCACTTACTATGTTTTAAGTATTTTCTTACATCCCTTTATCCCAGTCCTGCAAGGTAACACTATTATTTCTGTTTTTAAAATAGAAGGGAAATTAAGACCGAGTGGAGTTCAGTAATTTGTTCAAAGATACTCTCCTGATTTCAGGGTTGTAATTTTAATCAATCTGCTTTTTGCTAAGCACATACCCCTTAACTGCATAATACTGTCTCCTTCCTGAACTATGGTACATAAGTCTTGAAAAATTGGTTTCAGTTACATCACATAGGAAGTTAAATGTCAATCTTTTAGAAGTCAAAGCCATAATACAAGTTTAAATGGAGTGATCTGAGGATTCAGTAGACTGGCATTTCAATCTAGTCAATGAAAAGTGTTGAAAAGCAAGTACAGAATAACGTTGGTAAAGGTACAAAAAACTGAAAGTTATCATAGTTGACTTAACCTTGTAAAGAAAGAAACCAAGAAGAGTAATAGTCCAAGGAACATTTTCAGAATGTTCCCTACAATAAAATATAGATAAATGTGATTTTGAAAATCGTGGTAACTTATTTTCTGAAAAACAAAAGTAATACAATTTAAATTCAATAACAAAATAATCATATCAATTGGTATATAATTTTTGATTATTCATATGCATTTTAATTAGATGAGTAATAATAGAAAAATATTAAATATATAGAAACCAAAGTGAAAAATAGTTACAATTGTCTGAATTTCCAATATGTGGGAATAATCACAATTCCTCAAAACTTTATTTATATTATTTTGGAATTATGACACAAATATATTTATGAAGTATAAGAGTATCTTCCATATATATATATGTACATTGTGGAACTATACTACAATGCTATTTTGTAATTTATAAGTTTTTTATGTTGAAAAATTTAAATGCATATAAAAGTAAGGATTATAGTATCATGAACTACCAAGTATCTGTTACCCTATTTCACTATTTATCAACCTATGGGCAGTCTTTGTTTCTACATCATCTTCCTCCATTCTAGGATTTTTAAAATATTTTAATCTCAGAATAGTTTTAAATTTACAAAACAGAGATTGCCAAGTAATTTAAAAATTTCTGAAGACCAAAGGACCTTTCATTTCATTATGACTATTGCCTTGGCATTAATATGCACCATTACTTTGCTGCTACTCACTCCAAACATAGCAAAGATTAAAACCCAATATTTATATTAGTTTATTCAAAAATTCTACAAAATATAATTATAATCAATTAGGAGTATATTTTAAATAGAACCTCAATAAACTGATCATATCTAGCACAATTAGTTTCTTAATATCATAAAATAATCATGAGCTATTTGACTTTCCCTGATATTCTAAAAATAAATCTATTTGAATTAGGATCTGAAGTCCAAGCAATGCATTGGATTATTATGTTTTTATAGTATACCATTAGTATCTTTAAATCCAAGTTTACTGAGGTATAATCTAAATGAAATAAAATGAACTCAAGGTGTAGAGATTTGTGAATTTTGAGAAATGCAAACACCTGTGTAATTAGCCCTGCACACGCAAAAAAATCAGAATGTTTCCGTCATTCAAAAAAGTAACCTCACATACCTTTCAGATAACCCTCATCACACTCTTCCTCTGGAAACAGAGATCATCTTTCTGTCACTATGTGATATTTTTCTTACCCTATAATTACATATAAATAGAATCACATAGTATTTACTCTTTTATTTCTGGCATGTTTTGTTCTATACAATGTTTTTATATTCTCTCACATTGTTGAGGATATCATGAATTTATTCATTTTATTGCTGGGTGATTTCTCATTGTATGTATATACCAGAAATTGTTTTTGCATTAATCTATTGATGTGTATTAGATTGTTTCTATATTTTGACTATAATACACAAAGTTGCTCTGATATGATGGTGCAAGGGATTTTATGCACTTATATATTTATTTATTTATTTATTTTCTTGGAGAAATAATTAGGAGTAGAATTACCAAGTCACATAGTGAGTATGTGCATATATTTAATTTTTTAAATAACTGCCAAATAGTTTTATAATATCACTCTACTATTTTACATTCCTACCAGCACTATAGAGCATTCATGTTCTACGCTATTGCCCATCCTTCATATAATCAGATTTTAAAATTTTAACAATGTTAGTGTGTTGTATTTTTGCTTTATTATTTTTATCAAAATAAAGAGAACAGATCTAATGCATTCCAAAGGTACAACTCCAAGAAGACAACTATAATGTCCTCCCTTCCTCAATCCCCTCCTGCTTTTCCTTCCTCTTCTTCTTCAACTTTTGCAAATATACAACTGTAGTCCATTCTATAATACAGAATTAATGCAATATTAACCATAATATTCAACAAGTAATAAATATAAAGATCACAATTCCATAGAAGTATAAACAAGGGCTAAAACCAACAATCAAATCACAGATGTCTGTTTTGTTCCTTTATATTTTTTATATTCTAGATTAAGTGCTACATGTAGGAGAATACATGCTATTTGTCTTTTTGGGGCTGGTTTATTTCAGTAAGCATAATGGTTTCCAACTATTGTAAAAGACAAGATTTCATTCATTGTTAGTCATCATGTGGTGTGTGTGTGCACACACACACCACATGATGACTAACAATGTATTATTTTTATGTGTATGGTCTGCTTGTGTATTTTCCTTAGTAAAATATCTGTAAAATATTTCCTCATTTCTGTAAAAGTACATTGTCTTACAACTTAGTGCCACTTAATCTTATAGTTTAGTATACTTTTCACTATCCTTTCTCTCCCCAGCCTCTGATAACCATCATGATATTTTTAACTTCTCTGAGATAATCATTTTATAGACTTTACAGATGAATTAGATCATGTGATACTTGTCTTTTTTTAAGATTTATTTATTTACTTGAAAGTAAAAGTTACACAGAGAACAGAGAGAGAGAGAGAGAAAGAGAAGTCTTCCATCTGCTGGTTCACTCCCCAATTGGCCGCAAAGGCTGGAGTTGTGCCAATCCGAAGCCAGAAATCAGGAGCTTCCTCTTGGTCTCCCATGTGGGTGCAGGGGCCCAAGGGTTTGGGCCATCCTCCACTGCTTTCCCAGGCCATAGCAGAGAGCTGGATCAGAAGTGGAGCAGCCAAGACTTGAACCGGCGGCCCATATGGGGATGCCAGCACTGAAGTCAGCAGCTTTACCCATTACACCACAGTGCCAGCCCCAATACTTGCCTTTCTATGCTTATTTTGTACAACATAATGCCCTCTATTTCCATCTGTGTTGTTGAAAATTACAAAATTAAATCATTTTATGGCTAGGTAATATTCCATTGTGTGTATGTGCCATATTTTCTTTATCCATTTATCAGTGGATGGACACTTAGATTTTTTTTAATTTCTTGGCTTGTGAATTGTGGTGCCATTAGCATGGGGGTGCTTGAGAAACTGATTTCATTGCTGTTGGATTTATACTTAGTAGTGGGATTGCTGCATCTCATGATAGTTCTATTTTTAGTGTTTTGATTAAGTTCAATACTGTTTTCCATTATGGCTATGATAATTTACATTCTCATCAAGAGTGTACACATGTTCTCTTTTGTCCACATTCTTGCCAACACTTGTTTATCTTCTTTTCTATTAATAATAACTAATCTTAATGGAGTGAAGTGACATCTCATTGTTGTTGGTTTTGGTTTGCATTTCTCTGATGATTAGTGATGTTGAATAGTTTTCCATGTACCTGTTGGCCATGTGTATCTCTTCCCTATTTAGGTTTATTGCCCATTTTAAAATCAGACTGTATTTTGTAGTTGAGATTTTTGAGTTCCTTACACAGTTTGATTATTAAGTTCTTATCACATGGGTACCTTGCATATTTCTCCCATTATGTAGGTTGTGTCTTTGCACTGTGGATTGTTTCATTTGGTATACAGAAGCTCTGGTTTAATGTAGTCTCATTTGTCTATTTTTGTTTCTGTTGATTACAACTCTTTTATTGCCTACTTAATCACTGTAATTTTTCTCCAGCATTATTTTTTGAAAGTTCTAAGTTTAGATTTCAAACTTAATCCTGTTCATCTTGAGTTAAAATTTGCAAGTGATATGAGGTAAAGGTCAAGATTTATTTCCATAGCCATTTCCAATCATTCTAAGTTTTATTCATTGAATTGTCCTGACACTTTTGTAAAACATGAGTTGATCCTCTGTATGATAGTCTATTTTGAAATTACCTATTCTACTAAATTGTCATAGGTGTATATGAGATTTTTGTGCTGTCTTGATAACAACAACTTTATAGCCAATATCTAAATCAGTAGTGTAAGTCCTCTCTTTTTGTTCTTTTTTTCAAATCTAGTTTGGCTCCCCTAGGTCTTTCATCCATACAAATTGTATAAGCAGTTTTCTTTTTTTTTAACTTAAAGATTGATTTTTTATGAGAGTGAGCAAGAACAAGAGTGAGAGACAGAGAATATTTTCCACCTGCTGGTATACTCCCAAATGGTCAAGACAGTCTGGGTTGGCTCAGGCTGAAGGCAGGAGCCTGGAGCTCCATGTGGATCTCTCATGTGAATTGCAGGGGCCTACATACTTGAGCCATCACTTGCTGCTTTCCTAGGTGTATTAGGAAGGAACTGGATTGGAAGCAGTGCAGTTGAGACTTGAACCAGCAATCCAATGTAAGACACACATCCTGTAGCCCAAAGTATCTTTTCTAAAATGTAAAAATCACAACCTTACTTGTATCTTCAGTGAGATTTTGGAGTGAGATTTGGAGCACTTCAGTGAGATTTTGTATCTAAGTTCAATATTTGGAGAATATGTTAACATTCAGTCTTCCAAAACATGAACATAGTATGACTCCTTTATTTAGACTTGTTTTTTCTCTCAGTAATGTTTTGTAATTTCCATTATACAAATCTTGCCCAGACTTACACATGCGCACACACACATACACACACACACACAGATAGACACACACATTTTTAGATGATATTGAAAATTATATTTTAAAATTTTATTTTATGAGTATTTGCTAATATGTAGAAATTGTTTTAGCTTTTGCATATGCATATGACTTCATATCCTGTGACTTTGGCATATTCATTTGTCACTTCCATTACCTTTTTTGGTAGATTTCTTAGAATTTTCAATGCAAAAAATCACATTATGTTATAATAAATAAAGTTTGGGTTCTTCCTTCAGAATCCGTTTATTATCTTCTTTTTAAATCTTGTTATGCAATTCACATGAGAGACCCACGTGGAGCTCCAGGCTCCTGCCTTCAGCCTGAGCCAACCCAGACTGTCTTGACCATTTGGGAGTAAACCAGCAGGTGGAAAATATTCTCTCTCTCTCATTCTTGTTCTTGCTCACTCTCATAAAAAAATCAATCTTTAAATCTTGTTATACTTTCTGAGACCTCCAGTATCCTGTTTAATACAATTGAACACAGTAATTTCCTTAAATTATTTCTAATCCTGGGGAAAAATTTTCAAATTGTTTACCACTAGATTGGAAATTGTCATGTCAGATTGAGGATGTGCATTCTATATTAGTGTGCTGAAAATCTATGATAAACCGGTGTTGAATTTTTTTAAATGCCTTTTCTCTGTATTCATATTTGTCCTTTACTCTGCTAATATCCTATTAATAAGTTACATTAATTGATATGGGATTTTGGCCCAACACCATGGGATAAAAACCATTTGATCATGATATAATGTCATTTTAATGTTCTTGGATTTTATTTGCTAATATTTTGCTCGTAATACTTGCCTTTGTGTTCAGGAAGAATAATGGTCTGTTTTGCTATCAGTGTAAAACTGGTTTTGTAGTAGACTCAGTATAATTTGCAAATTATTTTATTTTATTTAAAATAATTATTTTTTGCATGCTAGAGACATGAAGAGACAAGTAGACTGAGAAAAAGAGAGAGAGAGAGAGAGCACTCATCTACTTGTTCATTCCCTAGATGCTCACAAAGGCCAGGAACTGGAAACAGAATCTAGGCTTTCCATGTGGGTGGTAGGAACCCGATAATCCGAGTCATCATCACTGCCTCTCAGAGGTGTGCAGTACCAGAAAGCTGGAAATCCAACCCAGGTACTCCAATATGTGCTGCACATATTTAGCTGGTATACTAACTGCCCACTTTCTTCCCTTTATTTTTGAAATATATGCTATGAGGAAGGTGTTACTGCTTCCTTAAATGTTTGATGTAATTCACCAGTGAAGTGGTCCTGGCATTTTCTTAGTGTAAAGGTTTTCAAATTAAAAATTGAATATATATACCATTGTAATCAATAAGTCATACTTTGGAAATTTATATTCATTAAATAAAAGTTAAAAAAATTGAATATATATATATAGGTGTATATATGTATAAACTAATATTACTTAGTGTGCATTCAAATATTCTATTTATTTTTGTCACCTTAAGTAAATGTGTCTTTCAAATAATTTATCCATTGAATCTATGCCTGTATGTTCAAAGGTGTTGACTTACAGTTATTCCAACCATTCTTTTTATCTATTTAATAGCTGTAGGGTATCACTTTTTGAACTTCCTAATTTTAATAATGTGTCCTCTCTTTTTTTCTTTATTAATCTAGTTAGGTGTTAATTATTTTTAATGATTAACCAGCTCTTTATTTTATTGTTATTTTCTATAGTTTCCCATTAGTCATTCTACTCTTATCTTTATTGAGCACATTTTTATGATTTCAATAACATTAAATTATAAAGACTTTTATGACCCAGTGTTTGGTTTATTGTGTGAGTGTTCCATGAGCCTTAGAGAAATATACATTCTGCTATTGT
Organism: Oryctolagus cuniculus; assembly: GCF_051225735.1. Taxonomy (NCBI): domain Eukaryota; kingdom Metazoa; phylum Chordata; class Mammalia; order Lagomorpha; family Leporidae; genus Oryctolagus; species Oryctolagus cuniculus. The sequence goes on from NC_142888.1 coordinate 92,693,844, forward strand.
TGGGTATATTTTTAATCAGTATCAAAAATTAAGTTGTCTTATAGTGTTAAATCATCTTTATTCTTCTGGATGTTATGCCTACTTATTGTATCAATTATTGAGATATACATTGAACTTTAAATCACTTATTGTCCAAGTTTCTTTTTCTCATTTTAATTTTTCAATATTTGGCTATACTTTTTTCCTTTCCTTTCCTTTTCTTTTCTTTTCAAGAATTCCTTTATTTATTTGAAAGACAGAGTTACAGAGAGAGAGTCAGAGAGAGAGAGAGAGAGAGAGAAAGAGAAGTCTTCCATCTGCTGGTTTACTCCCCAGATGGCTGCAATGGCTGGAGCTGCGCTGATCTGAAGCCAGGAGCCAGGAGCTTCTTCCGGGACTCCCACGCATGTGCAGGGGCCCAAGAATTTGGACCATCTTCTACTGCTTTCCCAGGCCATAGCAGAGAGCTGGATTGGAAGAAGAGAAGAGGAGCAGCTGGGACTAGAACCAGTGTCCATATGGGATGCTGGTGCTGCAGGCCAGGGCTTTTAACCTGCTATGCCACGGCACTGGCCCGTTGGCTATATATTTTCAAGTTGTTTTATGGTATATATTTAGATACTATGTCTTCTTGTTAAAATTATTTTTAACCAATTAGAAAATGACTATATCTCTGATATTATTTATACAGAAATATTCTCTAATATTAATATTAATATAGCCACTCCAGCATTATGATATATTTCATATCCAATTATATCTAACTTATTTGAACCTTAATATTTAAAGTGTGTCTCTTAAAGACAGAGTATAGTTGTATTCTGTCTGATGATAAATGCCTTTTTTGAAAAAGATTTATTTATTTATTTATAATTCAGAGTTATGCAGAGAGAAGGAGAGATAGAAAAAGAGAGAGGTCTTCCATCCACTAGTCCACTCCCTAGATGGTTACAACAGCTGGGATTGGACCAGTCTGAAACCAGTATCCAGGAGCATCTTAAAAGTCTCCAACGTGGGTGGCAGGGGCCCAATTACTTGGGCTATCTTCTGCTGCTTTCTCAGGTACATTAACAGGGAATTGGATCAGAAGTGGAGCAGCAGGAACTCAAACCAGTGCCCATATGGGATGCCGGCTTCACAGGAGGTGACTTTACCTGCTATACCAGCCCAGATCAGTGATTTTTAATTACAGTGTTTAGACCATTTAGAGTTAATGTATCTCTAAATGTATTATGTTTAAAATTAATTGTCTTGCAACACTTATCTATGTTTCCCTCCTTTCACCCTCATCTTTTCACAATATATTCAGGCTCATTTGAATATTTTCAGTATTCCCTCTTATCTCATATATTAACATATTAATTTGTTTATCTCCTACCCCTTTTTTAATCATTTTTTTCATAAAATCATTTTTTCATAAAAGAACCAGATCATTTTTCTTGTGTAATTTCTCACATTTTGTATTGACATATTTTTGAACATTAGAAGCTTGTTCATAAAAGGACTTAGTTTCATGAAAAGAATACTATATGAATTGATTATATATTTATATTGATATCAACTGAGGAAATATATAAGTTTAGTTCTTTTTTAGTGATGTTATGATCATAGATAACTACCTTACCAGTCAATTCAGGTATTATCATCATACATCTAATATGATATTTCCCTTTGGTCTTTGATTGAATTATATTAGTAAGATTTCTTTCAGTCTATTTGTTATTTTATTTTGGACATATTTCATTCCATATGTATTTTATTGGATTGCGGAGTTCCTTTTGTAGCATCTTACTTCATATCTTTTTTCCCCTGATGCCTGTTCTGCATTTCTTGAATGTTGTAGCTTTCCAAGATATTGAGAATCTCATTTCAATATTCTCAGCTTTATCCATTTTCCTGGTTATTCTTGTGTATTTGTTTTTATAGATGGAGTTTAGAATAATTTTGATCATTTTATTAATGATCAAATATTTTACTTTGTTGGTTAAAAAAATCAAAATGCCATAAATCTATGTGCAATTTCAGCAAGCGGTAACGTAATTACAACATTGAATGTTTTCACTCAATTGTCTTGTTTCTAAAAATACAGGAATTGGAGGTTAATGTCTGTAGTTTGTATTAAGAACAAATGAAATGAGGCTTGGCTAGGGACTTTTTATCAGTGAATTTGGGTTGGATATTTTTAAAGAGCTGTGGGAGATAATGGGGTGTGGGTGGAAGTGCAGCTGCATAATAATGTAGGAGAAGAAAATGAAATTAAAACCCATTAAGGCTGGAGGCACCCAGGTGTCCATGGACCAAGCAGATTTTAAAACAACAACAATATCAAATGAACCAGAATGCAGAGGAAATTCTATTCATCTATCATTAGCAGAGGGATATTGAGTTATGTGGAGTGTTTCTTAAGCATGTTTGAAATTCATTGGTGAATAAATTGAATACCCATTTTTTACTTATGAATGTATACCCATTCTTCAGAATTAATTTTTCCCAGCGTCAATGGAGCACTTTTCCAGAGCTACTTCATTTTTCAAGTAAGGAAGTTGCTAATTCATTTGGGCAACCATGAGGAAAATGAATTGAGTGATCTCTGATTATGGCATATAAAATGAAAGATGTAAAGTGTGTAAAATGAATATTGTTCAGCATCACACCAGGAGAAAAACATTTAAACTGTTTTGATGATATTTATAACATTTCAATGCAAGTCTAAAATGTGGAAAACATGCTCAAAAAGGAATATAATTCTGTTAGTGTATTTCATTAATTTTCACAGCCTTCTTTCTTATTTGGAATTTTTATATTCCATGTTTCCAACAGCAAACTGTGAAAATGAAAAATTCTATTATCTTTGTACTCCAGATATGTGTGTGCACGTGGCCCTTTCTCAAGACAGAAAGTATGCACCTTCTTGCATGCCATTACTTTGTACTGGTGTCATTACTTGCAATCATTACTTTGCCTGTTAAATTCAAAGGTCAGATGAAAACATATAAATTGCCAATATAAGCTCTGAGTTTTTTAAATATTTATTTATTTATTTGAAAGGCAAAGCTAAAGAGAGAGAAGGAGGGTGGGAAGGAGAGCTAGAGCGAGAGTGAGAGCGAGAGCGAGAGCGAGAGAGAGAGAGTGCAGACCTTCAATCTCCTGGCTCATTCCGAACTGTCTGGGCCAGACAGAAACCAAAGCTCAAGAACTCCATCCAGTTCTACTCCATGGGTGGCAGGGGTCCAAGGACTCGGACCTCCTGCTGCTGCCTTCTCAGGTGTATTAACAGTGAGCTAGATCAGGATTGGAGCAGCCAGCATTCAAACCAGTACTTGGATATAGGATGCCAGAGTCTCAAGTGGTAGGTTAACCCACTGTGCCAGGACAGTTACCTACCTCACATAACCATTCATTCTCACTGCGTTCATTTTCTTTAGATCATTGAATATGAACCGTTTTGTCCAACATCAGTTGAATACAGGGGCTTCTCAACATATTACAAAGAATATTTGAAGGTTATGATAAAGAAGTAATGAAATTGTGTGTTCCTGAACAAATCACAGAAATAAAAAGGTTTGGGGGTTTTAATTATTGTAAAAAACATCTGAGTACTATAGAGAAAAAGGAAAATAGAGAATCCAAGGGGATTACTAAGAATTGATATTCTTAAAAGATATTATAAGACAGGGCCAGCACTGTGGCCTAGTAGGTAATGCCGCCACCTGCGGTGCCAACATCCCATACAGGCACTGATTCGAGTACTGGCATCTCCACTTCCAATCCAGCTCTCTCTTTTTTTAACTTTTATTTAATGAATATAAATTTCCAAAGTACAGCTTATGGATTACAACGGCTTCCCCCACAAAACGTCCCTCCCAGCCGCAACCCTCCCCTTTCCCACTCCCTCTCCCCTTCCATTCACATCAAGATTCATTTTCGATTCTCTTTATATACAGAAGATCAGTTTAGCATACATTAAGTAAAGATTTCAACAGTTTGCTCCCACACAGAAACACAAAGTGAAAAATACTGTTTGAGTACTAGTTATAGCATTAAATCTCAATGTACAGCACACTAAGGACAAAGATCCTACATGAGGAGTAAGTGCACAGTGACTCCTGTTGTTGACTTAACAAATTGACACTCTTGTTTATGGCCTCAGTAATCACCCTAGGCTCTTGTCATGAGCTGCCAAGGCTATGGAAGCCCCCTGAGTTCACTGACTCTGATCATATTTAGACAAGGCCATGGTCAAAGTGGAAGTTCTCTCCTCCCTTCAGAGAAAGGTACCTCCTTCTTTGATGGCCTGTTCTTTCCACTGGGATCTCACTGGCGGAGATCTTTCATTTAGTGTTTTTTTTTTTTTTTTGTTTTTTGTTTTTTTTTTTTTTTTTTCCCAGAGTGTCTTGGCTTTCCATGCCTGAAATACTCTCATGGGCTTTTCAGCCGAATCTGCATGCCTTAAGGGCTGATTCTGAGGCCAGAGTGCTGTTTAGAACATCTGCCATTCTATGGGTCTGCTGTGTATCTCACTTCCCATGTTGGATCGTTCTCTCCTTTTTTATTCTATCAGCTAGTATTTGCAGACACTATTCTTTTTTATGTGATCCCTTTGGTTCTTAGTCCTATCGTTATGATCAATTGTGAACAGAAATTGATCACTGGGACTAGTGAGATGGCATTGGTACATGCCACCTTGATAGGATTGAATTGGAATCCCCTGGTATGTTTCTAACTCTACCGTTTGAGGTAAGTCAGCTTGAGCATGCCCTGAATTGCACATCTCTTCATTCTCTTATTCCCATAATCTCTGCTATGGCCTGGGAAAGCAGTAGAGGATGACCCAAGTCCCACGTGGGGGACCCGGAGGAAGCTCCTGGCACCTGGCTTTGGATCGGGCAGTTCTGGCTGTTGCAGCCAACTGGGGAGTGAACCAGTGAAATAGAAGACCTCTTTCTCTCTCTCTCTCTCTCTCTCTCTCTCTTTCTCTGCTTCTCCTTCTCTCTATGAACTCTGACTTTCAAATAAATAAATAAATGTTTTTTTAAAAGATGTTGTAAGGTATTTCTGAATTGAAACTAATATTTTGTTTGCTATTTTTATTAATAATTTAAAATATCTGACTTATATTTGACCATTTAATCTCACTTTATTAATTTTAAGATGGGAAAATATATTAACCCTATAATTTGTGATGTTTGAGATGAGTTTTAATCATTATATTCTACCTCAGTCTTAGCTCCACTTCAAATTGTATACTCGCTGATGATTTTTCCACAGTGTTAGCTCCAGTAAGTCTGGTTTGATTATGTTAGCCTTGGTAAGCTAGACTAGAAATATATAATAAGCTTGCAATATTCATTAACATAGACATGAATGTTCTTACCAGTGTCCCTGAAGGGTGAAAAATAAAAAAAAAAAGCTTTCATTTTCTAGTACTAAAGGCAGTATATAGTGCCTAAAACAAAATATGCTTATATAAACTGGTCTATTAATTGGAAGTTATGGCAAGATTAAACAAAATGCAAATCCATGATTTGGAAACTATTGTAAGAACCAGTGCATCTCGGAGTAGAACCATACCATTGTTTTGCAGTTGGGAGAAAAAGATGGTAATACCCCGGATTAAAGGGAGTTTTAGAAAATTTTCTATGAAAGTAATGCTGTTTAAGGTGAACCTTGAAGGATATATAGCCTTTCAGGAAGACATAAGTAGAATAGGAACATTTCAACTAGAGATTCTAAATCTCTATCAAACTTATCCTGCAGGGGCTTTTCCATCTGTTCTCATTGAAAAGTATAAAATACCTCAGACTTCAGATGATTTTGTTTAAACTTGTTAAAACTGAGGGATTTTTGTTTTTTGAGAAAAGTGACTTCAACTTCAGTAAAGCTTGGATGGCACATAGATGTTATGTATGAGACTAACAAAAAGGAGAATCAATATTTATTGATCACCTACTATGTTTTAAGTACCTCACATATTTTCTTATATCTCTTTATCCCAGTCCTGCAAGGTAACACTACTATTTCTTTTTGAAAAGTATATATTATAAACTATTCTTCCTCTTCTCCTATTCTACAACCATACAATTCTACTCTCCAGAAGTAATTACTGTTATCACTTTCCTATGTATGTTTCTAAAGGCAAATTATGCTTACATATTTCTATACATTTTATACATCTCCCTTATTAATTATTCAATTATTTTATGTGTGTTTATAATTCTTTACACATAAACAATGGTGATTATATATTTTAAACCCCTAACTTTTCTTAGGTGAGAAGTAACATATAAGAATACTGCAAAAGTATGTGGAAAATGTAATTAAGAGAGTTTGTTTTGGTGCAAGACATTTTTGAAATCCACACATAATTTTCCCAAAAGTATATTAATAGACCTTTCCTATTCTTTTTGTGGAAACTGTGTTACAATGCTCATTTACATGAACATTTTAAAGATCCTTTGTGTTATGTACTGTTTTGTAAGCCTAAATAAATAAATAAGTATGAATATGTATTTCTCCCTTTCTACACAAATGAGAATTTATCAGAGTAATGGTCTCCATCTTGCGCTGATTGTACATCACTGTATCTATGAAATCATTCACATCAGCACTTGATGCACACCATTATACTTCGATGGCCTGGTATTCCATTTATAGATATACCATGGATAATCAAGTATTTATAATATTTTGCTTTAATGAATAGTTGTACTCATTATTTTCCACAAGTGAAAGATTTTAATAACAATTCATCACACTTACCATTTTTCAAGTGCTTAGCATTAATATGTTTTCTCCTTTAAACTTTTATTTATTGAAGTATAATACATATAGAAAAACATACAAATCATAAAGTGTGTGGTTCAATGAATTATAACAAAACAAATAGATCCATATAAATACAGTATGAGTCAATAAATGGGAGATTAAATGGAATCATATAATAGGAATTACTTTGCTGCATTTTTTCACTAAATATCATATCAGATATACCTTCTTATTCTGCATAGCTAAACTTTTTACATTTTTATTTTCTGTATGAATATGATTCTGCAGTAAATTTTATGCATATACTAAATTTATACATTTACCAAATATGGAGTTGTGGCTTTTTTCACATTTTTGATATCATGGAAAATACTGCTCTTAATGTTCTTGTACATATCTCTTGGTGAGCATATGTGGTATCTACATATTTTAGATGTGGAAATGAAAATGGTATTGCTGCAGCAAAAGGTAAATGCATGTTTAGGTTTAGTATTTACTGACAGCTTTTCAGAAAATTATGACAATTTAAACACCAACTGGCAGTAGGAGAGGGTGTGTTCTATATCTTTACCAGCACTAGGTGTTGGGAGTCTTTTTATGTTGTTATTATTGTAGTCATACAGGTGAGGTGTTCTGACATCTCTCTGAGGTTCATTTGCATTTCCCTGGTGACTAATGACATTGAATACATTTTTAATATATTTTTGAGCATCATCATATATTTTCTTTTGAAGGTAGTTACAACTCCCTTACTTATTCTTTGAGTGAAATGCCTTCCTTTTTTCATATTGATTTATAGGAATTCTTTATATATTTAGGAAATGAGAATATTGTTAGTTGTTAGTATTGCAAATAATCTTTACCAAGTCTTATTTTTAAAATATTTTAGTGGAAGCTTTTTAAAACTGAAAGTCTTAAATTGGCACAACTTATCATTATTTTCTCTTATGGTCAATGCTTTTTACATTCAGCTTACCTAAGGCAAAACATGAATGAATTTCTATGTTATATCTATAAACTATTACTTTGTCTTTCACATTTAGATCTGCAATCCTCCTGAAACTGACTTGTGTATATGGATGAAATGTATTTCAAGTCACATTTATATTTTATTGATAAACAATAGGTAAAGAATTGACATGGAAATGCTTACTACATGTAAGAATCAGCATCTGGACTCTGTTTTGTTCCATATTTGTCCTTGAGCTTATATCACCCTATTTGAATTGCAGTTACCCAGATTTCTTCTTTAAGTTTTTTTTTTTTTTGGCTTATTCTTGGAACTTTGCTGTTCTATATGCATCTTAGAGTCAGATTTCAAATTCCTTCTTTAAAGTCTCTGGGATCTTGCTAGTGCTGAAATGAATCTGTATCTTATTTTGACATTTGATATCTTTTTAAAAATTTATTTAAGTTATACAAGCTTCACGTATTTAATATATACAAATTTAGTAACATAGTGACATTCCCTACCCTCCCTCCCACTCATGCTCCAATCCTTCCTCCTCCTCCCTCTCACATCCCCATTCTTAATTTTCACAAAGAACTATTTTCAGTTTACTTAATGATCGTATAGCTAACATTACACTAAGTTAAAGAGTTCAACAAATAGTATAAAGAAAAAAACACTGTTATTTAATGGAAGAGACAGGGTTGTAAACAATCTTCAAATCTCAAAATATCTATTTCACTCCAATACATTACTTTACTGGTACTCTATTAACTACCTTAATTCAGGGAAAACATCTTGCTTTTGGGGACTGGCTTATTTCACTAAGTATAATTGTTTATAGTTGCATACATTTTTTTGCAAAAGACAGGACTTCATTTCTTTACAACTGAGTAGTAATCCATAGTGTATAAATAATCATACTTTCTTTATCCAGTCAACAGTTGATGGACATCTAGGTTAATTCCATATCTTAGCTACTGTGAATTATACTGCAATGAACATGGAGGTACAGATAACTCTTTAAGATGCTGATTTCTTTTGGTTTGGGTAAATTCCCAGGAATGGGATGGCTGGATCATGTGGTAGGTCTATATTCAGATTTCTTAGGTATCTCCATACAATTTCACAATGGCTGTAACAGTTTACATTCCCACCAACATTGGACCAGGATACCTTTTCCCCCACATACTCACCAGCATTTGTCATTTGTTGATTTGTGTATGAGAGCAACTCTACCTGGAATGAGGTGAAACCTCACCATGGTTTTGATTTGCATTTCCCTGAGTACTAGTGATCCTGAGCATTTTTTCAAGTGTCTGTTGGTCATTTGAATTTCCTCTCTTGAGAAATGTCTGCTGAAGTCCTTTGCCCATTTCTTAACTGTATTGTTTGTTTTGTTGCTGTTGAATTTCTTGAGATCTGTATAGATTCTGGATGGTAGCCCTTTGCCAGTTGCATAGTTTGCAAATATTTTCTCCCATTCTGTTGGTTGCCTCTTCACTTCATTGAGTTTTTCTTCTGCAGTGTAGAAGCTTCTCAGCTTGATGTAATCTCATTTGTCAATTTTGGATTTGATTGCCTGTGCTTCTGGAGTCCTTTCCAAGAAGTCTTTGCCTATGCCAATGTCTTACAGACTTTCCCCAATGGTCTCTAGTCATTTGGTTATATTGGATCATAGATTTAGGTCTTTGATTGGGTTTTTGTGTAATGTGTAAGGTATGGGTCTAGTTTCATGCTTTTGAATGCACAGATCCAGTTTTCCCAGCACCATTTGTTTTTTGATTTCTTTGTGAGAGCCATTCTAACTGAGGTGAGGTGAAACCTTGTTGTGGCTTTGATTTGCATTTCCCTGATGGACTTTCTTAAACTTTTCTTGGGGATATAATTCTCCCAGACTTTGTAGAGAAGTTCCGAGAGTGCATGTGTTGTGGCAGGCCTTCAGTGCTCAGACACACGGTTAACAGTCTATTATTCACTTCCTAATTGTTCAGAGATAAAAAGTGAGCCAGAGCTGAGAGTTTAGGGCTTTCTCAAGCTTTTCTTGGGCCCAGTCCAAAGTCTTTGGCATATCCATAGCTCTGTTTATGTGCCTGGTCATCTAGATTCACAATAACCTATCAGAGCTCTTCTAAAGCCCCTATGAACACCTCATTCTCCACTTTAACCTTTTAAGTTCTTTTGTTGTTCTTCTTGCCTTCTACAGTTGTTATTGCCTAAGGCTATAGCAATATTATAAAATATTATCAATTGCTGAGAATTATTTTTTTTGTTTAGAAAATTAATTTATTTGAAAACAAAGAAATGGATTTTGGAGGGGGGCAGAGAGAGAGAGAGAGAGAGATTTCCTCCTTCTTCTGGTTCATTCCCCAAGTTCCCGTAACAGCCAGGGCTGTAACAGGCCAAAACCAGGTGCTCAGAATTCATTCTGTGTTTTCTATGTGGATGACAGGAACCCAACTATTTGAGATTATCATCTGCTACTTCCCAGGGTATGTATTAGTAGGATTCTCAATTTGGAAGAAGTACTGGTTGGGACCCAAACCCAGGCATTCTGATATGGGATGTGAGTGTTCCAAGTGGTGCCTTCACGACTCTGTAAAACTCCCTCCCTGATGATAATTACTTTCAATAGATTCACCTAAGAAAATGCTGTTTGTGCTGACAGAACCCTGAGTCGTATAAGTTAAGGAACATGTTGAGAGTGGGGGTTTACAGGAAACTGCCCGTCATCACAAATGATAATTCTCTCTCAGAACAGGAGTTTGGGAGAGCTCCTTATAAGCCATTTTGTTTCCATTCAGCAGTGCTATGCTCCTGCTTTTAACCATATTATGGGCCTGTTGGTTTTCAAGGAGCTGGGCACAGGATGATGTGAATAGGACAATTAAATTTGCACTGATTTCCTTTTTTGAGAAATGTCTATTGAAAACATTTTGGAGATACCTCAGAAATCTGAATATAGTCCTACCATATGACCCAGCCATCCCACTCCTTGGAATTTACCCAAAGGGAATCAGCAAATAGAGTCATGTGCACCTCCATGTTTATTGCAGCTCAATTCACAGTAGCTAAGACATGGAATCAACCTAAATGCCCATCATGAAGACTGGATAAAGAAACTATGGGATATGTACTCTATGCAATACTACACAGGAGTTAAAAAATGAAATCTAATCATTTACAGCTAAACGGATGAATCTGGAATATATCATACTTAGTGAAATAAGCCAGTCCCAAAAGGATAAATACCATAGTTCTCCCTGATCTGTGACAACTAATAGAGCACCTAAAAGGAAGCCTGTAGAAGTGAAACTGACACTATGAGAAGCAATTAGTTGAACAACCCTTATCTTGACTGTTGAAGAACAGTTTATTATTTCATTTTATTTATTTTTATTCTTTTTTTCTCTACTTAATAGCATTGGTTGAACTCCTTACTTAACATAGTTAATCATATATGTATTAATTCAATTGAAAACAGATCCCAGTTAAAAATAAGAGTGAGAATGACAGAGGGAGCAGCTATACAGTTCAGCACACATTCCCACGAACTTACCGCTAAGGGTGAAGCTAAAACCTGCTATGGTACTCCAAATAACATTTAGCTGGGTGCCACTAATCTGATCTTATGTGATAAAGTGATGATATTAAGTATAGAATTGATCATATAGCTAGGACCAAAATTCAAAGGGTTCCCATAAATAAGACAAAGTGTCTGGTAATAACAAAAGAATTACAAAGGAGAGAAAGTTCCAACATGTGAAGCAGTCCATAGAGCAGACTCAGAATGACAAACGCCCTAAACAACACTCTGACATCAGAAACAGCCCCTAAGGCTTGCAGATCCGACTAAAAATACCACTTGAGCATTTCAGACATGGAGAGCCAAGACATATTTGCAAAAATGGTTCTGCATGAAAGATCTCTGTGAGTGAGACCCCAGTGGAAAGAAGAGGTCCTCAAAGAAGGATGTACTTTTCTCTGGAGGGAGGAGAGAACTTCCACTTTGCATATGGCCCTGCTTAAATACTGATGGAGTTTGTGGACTCAAAAGGCTTCCATAGCATTGTCAGCTCATGTCAAGATTCTCGGTGGTCACTGATGTCAAAAATAAGAGTGTTAATTGTAAAATCAACAACAGAGTCACTGTGCATTTGCTTCCCATATTGGACTTCTGTCCTTAATGAAGTGTACTATGAGAATTAATGGTAAAACTTGTCTTCAAACTGTACTCTATACTTTGTGTTTCTGTGGGACTGCAAATAGTTGAAATCTCTACTTATTATAGAGTTTATCTTCTGTATATTAAATCAATCAAAATGAATCTTAATGGAAAATGAAATGGGAGAGGGAGTAGGAGATTGGATGGGAGTGGGGATGGGAAGGCGGGAAATGGGGGAAGAAACAGTATATCCCTAAAAGCTGTACATAGGAAATTTGTATTCATTAAATAAAAACCTTCAAAAAATATATACAGGAAGCTCAAAGTCAAGTACTTGCCTAGTGGAATGAAAATTTCAAGTAAATTTCACTTAGAGAATGTTTTCATTATCTACTGGCTGGCAAGCTTAAAGGCCCAGTGTGAAAGGAAATAAAACAGCCGCTGTAATGGAAATTCTAAAAAAAAAAAATCTGTACTGAGCTCACCATTCTAAGATTCAACTAGATTTCTTGATTAAATGCTTTTTGGATTGTTGCAAGTCTTTTGTAAACTTCCATGGTTTTGTAAACAATTTTGACAAGTTTTGTGTTTTTATTTTTTGCTGGTGTTACTGTTTTTAGGGGATTAGAATTTCAGGCATACTTGCATTACTATTCTTGATGATTTTTTAAAAGATTTTATTTATTTTATTTGAGAGTTAGAGTTACAGACAGTGAAAGGGAGAGACAGAGAGAAAGGTCTTCCTTCTGTTGGTTCACTCCCCAAATGGCCGCAACGGCTGGAGCTGGGAGCTGCGCTGATCCGAAGCCAGGAGCCTCGCAGTCTCCCATGTGGGTACAGGGGCCCAAGAACTCAAGCCATCTTCTACTGCTTTCCCAGGCCATAGCAGAGAGCTGGACTGTAAGTGGAGCAGCCGGGACTAGAACTGGCACCCATATGGGATGCCAGCGCTTCAGGCAGAGGATTAACCTACTGTGCCACGGCACTGGCCCCTCTTGATGATATTAATCCCATAAAATATGTTATTACTATGAATAAGTTTCATACAATATCTAAAAACCATGAATCAAAATGTTCTCTAGTAACTTGATGGTATCATGTCATAGATTTAGTTCTTTGATACACTTTGAGTAGATTTTTGTGTAAGATGTAAGGTGTAAAGTCTAATTTCATACTTCTGCACTTGGAAATCCAATTTCCCAAATCATTTGTTAGAGACTGTTTTTGCTCCAGAGATTGATTTTAGCTTCTTTGTCGAAGATGTTAGTTGTAAATACATGGATTGATTTCTGGAGTTTCTATTCTGTTCCATTGGTCTAGAAGTCTTGCTTTTGTGCCAGTACTAGGCTGCTTTGATTATAACTACCCTGTAGTATTCCTTGAAATCAGGTATTGTGATGTCCTGGCTTTGTTTTTGTTGTATAAGATTGCTTTAGATATTCAGATTCTCTTGTGCTTCTGTATGAATTTTCACATCAATTTTTCTAGATCTGCTAAGGGTTTTCTTGGTATTTTGATTGGGATTACATTGAATATGTAAATTACTTATATTGGTATGGACATTTTGATGATTTTGATTCTTCTAATTCATTAACATGGAAGATTTTTCCATTTTTAAAATATTCTATTATTTTATCTTCTAATCATTACAGATGTTTGATGTTGATCTTTAATTTTCATTGTCAATGTTTTATACTTTTTAGTCACAATTCTGGTGTTTTTTATTTTATTTTCCTCAACTGTGAATTAAGGTTTTCTTCCTCTATAGGGAACTTTTGTTCCTTATTTTTTAAGATGTATACATAGGGGACTTTTATTCTTTATTTTTTAAGACGTATTTATTTATTTATATGGAAGAGTTACAGATTGCAAGGGAGAGACAGATAGATATATACACAGACACACACATACAGAGAAAGAGAGAGATAAAGAAAGAAATCTTCCAATCTTGCATCCACTGGTTGAACCCTCAAATGGCTGCCACAGTAGGAACTTGGCTGGTACAAAGCAGGGAGCCAGGAGCCAAAAGCCAGGAGTCAGGAGTCGGAACTCTGGAGTTGCTTTCTGGTTTCCTATGTGGAGTCAGGGATCCAAACGCTCGAACCATCTTCCACTGCTTTCCCAGGGGCATTAGCAGGAAGCTGGATTGGAAGTGGAGCAGTCTGGTCTTGATTTGGCATCCATAGGGGTTGCCAAAATCACAGGCAGTAGCTTTACCCGGTGAGCTACAGTGCTGCATCCATTCTTTATTTCTGAGATACAAATATTTTTGTAGGAATTGGGTATAGAAGGAACATTCCTCAGTACAATCAAAGCAATTTATGAAAAACCCACGGCCAACATCCTATTGAATGGGGAAAAGTTGGAAGCATTTCCACTGAGATCTGGTACCAGACAGGGATGCCCACTCTCACCATTGATATTCAATTATAGTATTGGAAGTTTTAGCCAGAGCCATTAGGCAAGAAAAAGAAATTAAAGGGATACAAATTGGGAAGGAAGAAGTCAAATTATCCCTCTTTCCAGATGATATAATTCATTATTTAGGGGATCCAAAGAACTCTACTAAGAGACTATTGGAACTCATAGAAGAGTTTGGCAAGGTAGCAGGATATAAAATCAATGCACAAAAATCAACAGCCTTTGTATACACAGGCAATGCCATGGCTTAGAAAGAACAGCTAAGATCAATCCCACTCACAATAGCTACAAAAACAATTAAATACCTTGGAATAAACTTAACCAAGGATGTCAAAGATCTCTCTGATGAGAAATGCAAAACCTTAAAGAAAGAAATAGAAGAGGATACCAAAAAATGGAAAAAGCTTTTTTTCTGTATGAATTTTAATGTCTATTATTTTACTTTTCTTTAGAAACTCCAATTATTAAAATTGATTCATTTTCCTTGCCTTCCATATCTATGATTTTCTCTCTAATACTTTTTAATTCCATGTATTTGCATCATAATTTTCTCATTTGTTTCTATGCTCTCTTCTAAGGCCTTGACGTGCTTTTCGATTGCCCATCCATATTTTCCTGCTTCTAAATTAGTAACTTACAAAATTATGTCTTAGCCTGGATTTCTCAGAAAGCAGTGCTTAAGGAAAGGATTTAAAGGTAGGCACTTAATGGTAAATATAATTCTGAAGAGCAAAATAAGTGAGTCAGAGTAGCAGTGATAGCCAATATGAATACATAATCAATCTGATCATTACTAAGTGGAATGGATTGCTCGATATAGGAGTGTATTCCAAGAAGGGCATAAACTGTGTGTCCATCTAGGAGAGAATGGGAATTGGATTCATCCATTGGTCCATTGGCATCTGTCTGCTGTGAGTCAAAAGTTTATATAAGGTATAAATTTCCTCACAAGTCCATGTTGTGCATACATGGACACTTAAAGTGGGACCATGGCATTGCACAAATCTATGCCAATAGGGACACTCCATTGTAGGAGGTGAGAAGCACGGAATGCAGGCACAAGCTGAGAGGTAACTGTCAGCTCACACTTGAATTTGGTTAGTTAAAGGTCATCTATATGTGGTCACTACAGTAGTGACTCGAGCCTGACACAGGGGATCTGAAGTGAAGCATACAAGCTATGAGATGCAGTCTACTTCATTTGCAAGGCACATTCATTTATATCTTACATTGTAATATCCTGCATTCATAGTATAATATTAAACCCCCATTGGGGTCCAGCACCGTGGCTCACTTGGTTAATCCTCTACCTGTGGCGCTGGCATCCCATATGGGCACCAGGTTCTAGTCCTGGTTGCTCCTCTTCCAGTCCAGCTCTCTGCTGTGGCCTGGGAAGGCAGTGGAGGATGGCCCAAGTGCTTGGGCCCTGCACTCGCGTGGGAGACCAGGAAGAACACCTGGCTCCTGGCTTCGGATCAGTGTAGCTCCGGCCATAGCGGCCATTCTGGGGGGTGAATCAATGGAAGGAAGACTTTTCTCTCTGTCTCTCTCCCTCACTGTCTAACTCTATCTGTCAAATAAAAAAAAAAAAAAACTTTGGTAAATGTGTGTGTGAACAAGATGCTTCGCTTTCTTCCTGAGAGGGATGGCATAAGAATTATCAGTCATAAGGTCACCATTAAGGTTGGTCAATTGTGAACCTTAAAAGTAGTTCATGCAAGAGGATTAATAAAACAAAATATGATTTCTGCTACTATAGCTACTTCTGATGCTATATTTATATTTGTTATCTACCTCCTTCAGTTCCCATTCTAGTCTCCTCTCCCACTTGGACATCACTTTAGTGTTCTGAGTTTCTTACTTATTAATGTGATCAGACATTCACCCTCAGGGAGTTGGATCCCTTACTTTCCTTTACCTTTTAGGCAATAGTTGCTGCAGTTGCCTGTTTGGTAACTCTATTGGTCCTTTATTGGGATTTGGTTGCTTAGTTGTCTGTGGCTGCTATAGATGCTTTAGTATGTCTCCTAGGATACAGATATATTTTTCATTTGCTAGTTCACTCACCAAATGCCTGCAATATCTAAACCTGGCAGAAAATCAAGATTTCCCTTGTGGAAGGCAAGGACCCAGCAACTCGAACCATTACCTGCTGCCTTCTAGGATGTACTCTAGCAGGAATTTTGAGTCAGAAGTAGACCCAGGACATGAACCCAGGTATTATGATTTGGGATGCAGTTGCCAGAAGTAGCATCCTCACCACTATTTATCTTTTTTTTTGACAGGCAGAGTTAGACAGAGAGAGAGAGAGAAAGGTCTTCCTTTTCTGTTGGCTCACCCCCCCCCAATATGGCCGCTATGGCCAGTACGCTGTGCCAATCTGAAGCCAGGAGCCAGGTGCTTCCTCCTGGTCTCCCATGTGGGTGCAGGGCCCAAGCACTTGGGCCATCCTCCACTGCCTTCCCGGGCCATAGCAGAAAGCTGGACTGGAAGAGGAGCAACCGGGACAGAATCTGGCACCCCAACTGAGACTAGAACCCGGTGTGCTGGAGCCGCAGGCAGAGGATTAGCCAAGTGAGCCACAGCATTGGCCGGTGTCCTTACCACTATTAAAACACCTGTCTCTTAAATGAATCTTTAATAAGTGATTGTACTATTTCGTTAGGCCAGTTGCTTTTTTTTTTTTTTTTTGGCTAATAGGATACAGAATAGATCACATAGTCATGCATCTATTGTTTTATTTATTTTTATCATAAAAAAGAAATTTGGTGTGGTATAGAGTATAACGATCCCCAAAGAAACCATTTACAATTTCCTAAAACCTATGAATATGTTAAATTATGTGAATTAAGTGTATTTTGGGAAATATGGTTAACTTAAGGATCTTGAGATACAGTGATTATCTGGATAGATGTAATCTAGTCATATGAATCCTTAAAAATGAATACTCTTTCTAGTTGCAGTCAGAGAAGTAAAGGTGACCATAGAATAATGGTCAGAGATACAGGATTGATGACTATGAATGTAGAAGAAGGGGGCCACAAGCCAAGGTATGTGGATAGCTTCTGGAACCTTAAAAAGGTATGAAGCAGATTTTCCCCAAGACATTACAGAAAGGAATGAAGCCCTACCAACACTTTGATTTTAGCCCAGTGACACCCATGTTTCCCTTGTAGGTTACCAAGCTCTGTGTTAATAAACTTTAATTGATTAAGTCACTAAATTTATAGTAATTTTGTGGCAACAAAAGAAAACTAATACAAATGGTCTGAGATAATATAGTGTGAAATAACATATCTAAATTCTAGAAATTCTGAATGCCCTCAGATGGCAATGCTAGAAAAGGTGCTACAGAGTGGGAAGAGAAACCATACCCCAAATACTCATTGAATCTAAGAAGGACTAGTTGTTTCCCCTTCTTATTTAGAAGAGGTTCAATGTAGTTAACCTAGTTGATGTGCCTCAAAATGTCTGACTAGTATCAGCAATGAACACTTCCATATCAGGCATTAAACATCAGTCTCTCTTGCTAACAGAGTGGACATTCAGCAAAGACAGTTGAGTAGCTAAGCCTTGGTGAGAAGGGGACCATTGCTATTGTCCACATGTATCCTTCTAAACCTCTAACAAAAAAATAGCCAATTATCAGCTGCCAGAGGAGTTCATGTACTCTCTATATATAGCATTGCTTTCACTCTCAGAGCAAGTGGAAGATGAAATAAGCTGCACATAGCTCTGCTCACTGCTGGAATGTCTGCATCTCATCACTGACTTTTAGAATCACTCTGAGTGGAGCTGTAAACACAATAGTTTGTTTTCAGCTAGCATCATTCTATCTGTAAAACAAGCTGAATGTTCTTCCTCTTTTGTTATTTGGTAATCTCCTTAAGACACAGGTGTGTATTGAGAGGAAAATGTTCGTACAATATAGATATATGGACTGTCAGACTTTCAGTATCCCTTCTAGAGCTCAGTAGCATACCAAAAATTACCTTTTTCATTGATAATTGTTTTCTGGTGTACAATATATAATCCAGAACTCTGTGGTTCTGCTCTGCAATTCCTCTGGCTTGGCAGAAACTTACCAAGATCAGCGCTAGTGGATCTGGTCATGTTTGGTTTATTGTAGTGCACTCTCATTCTCTTAAAATTTAAAACTTATATACTCTAAAGTCACCATATAAATGATTAGAACACTATTACTAAATGTAGTATATACCCTCCCAAATTCTAACTATGTTTACCAACATCTGTGCCACTTCCTTAGTTATAGAAGTTCAGGGTAAAACATGTATCTTTTTGGAGGGGTTATTTTAGTAGCCCCTAAACCATATAATCCATAAAGACTTCATTTAGTTTGAAGTTCTCTGATACTTCCTGAATTCTATCAGTTTTATCTCCCACATTATGGCAAGCATTTATTGTACCAGGGCATCTAGATTATTTTCCACTTAATGCTCACTACAGGCGATCAGTATATCATCAGTATAGTGGACAAGTAAAATGGTTCTGCAGAATGTCAAGGTAATAGGGGTTCCTATGTAGTATACATGACAGAAAGTGGAAAATTTAATATAGCCTTGGGACAAACAATTAATGTATAATTCTGTTCCTGACATGGGAAAGCAAACTGTTTTTATCCTTCTCACTTACAGGGATCAAGAGGAAGATATCTATCATTGACCAGTTGATAACAAGTGCCAGAGGCTGTGTGGATCCGCTCCAGTAAAAGTTACTATCCTTCAGTTGGAGCTATTCCCTGCTTATGTTTATGATTATCCACTGTCATCTTTCATGATCCATCTGTTTTTCTTCAGAATCAGACAAGCAAATTCAATGGAGACATGATAGTAACTACCATTTCTGCTGCATCCCTCAAGTCTTTAATAGTGTTGGTAATCTCTGAAGTTTCTTCCAGGATCCAGATCTGCTTCTTATTTATAATCTTTGCTGGGGTAGAATGGTAAGACTACCATGTTGTCCACCTGACCCTTAATAACATAATGTCCATTGTATCAAATGTATAGATAAGTACATACATACATACATATCTAGATACACACATATTTCTGTTATACATTTGCATATACATATACCCAGAGTAGGTTTATTAATTCTTTGGACACTCTGTGGGATGAATTTAGGCAAAAATAATTTATCTCCTTCTTCCTTAAGCCCCCCTTCATGATTGTTTTCCAAGTTTTCTGGTATCTGCTACTTAAGATCCTATAGCTTATAGCTCTTGGAAAGGTCTGGATATGCTCTTTTCACCAGTATAGAGATTCTCTTAAAATAGATGAAGGTATTTTTGGAGAAGGAACAAGATCATGTTTGCTATATGTACTTGTTGTGATGTTGCAGGATCAACTTCCTTCTCAAAAAATGCACTCTGAATCTGTGACCTGACTGGTTTCTGGCAACTGAGTAAGAGATTGTGACTTTCAATGATAGTGAATTTCAGACATGCCTTGCCCTTCCCTTCCCTTCCTATCCTACCCTACCCTCCCTTTCTCTCCTTTCTCTTCTCCTTCTCTCCCTCCCTCCCTTCAATCCTCCTTCCTTCTCTTCCTCTCTCCCTTAAAATTGATTCATACTAATCAGTTACCCTTCTCCCTTGCCCTTCAAAACACAATATATCTCAGCCATTGTAAAAAATCACTGGGGCTCAAGTCAACGATTGCCACGGAAGTCTTACTGCCCATTTTATGCTTATTATGTCCACTACAATTCTAGAAACACTTGGCCTCTACCATTTTAGGATAATATAATCCCCATTGAAGCTACAAAGTTCAGTTCCAGGGCTGCATCTCCTACTGTCAATTATGGCCTTAGAAGACTGGTCAATACTGCTAGTTTCAAAGATGTCAACATCCCTCGACTCAGTGCTTTTCTCATTGTCTTAATACAGACATGTGCTCTTCGACTTCTTAAGGATTTAATCTGGTAGAGGGGGTCTCAATTTCCACATAGTACATCTCTTCTAACCTTTCTATGTTATTAGGATTTGGGATCACTCCACTCATACTATGCCAAGGAATTGTTGGCCCCTTCAGTCATTTATTGCTGATCATCATCATGCCTAAGATTCAAGAAGCTACCCCAAAGACTATTTTGACTGTTTTCAAGTGCGACTGACAAAATTGTGGGGAGCAATCCGGACTAGACTGAGTTACTGGAATTAAGACTTATTCTATGCATCTGCTCTCCCACAATATGGCGCTGGGAGAGAAGTAAACAGCTTCCGCACAGCTGCCTCCAGTTCAACTAATAAACTGTAGGACTTGCTATTGATTGGAGGAGAGCAGCGTACTCGGCGTGTGGGCAGCCGAGTTGGGATTGGCGGAGGAGGACTATAAAGGAGGAGAGAGACGGCATGCACCGGGAACATCTATGGGGAACATCTAAGGGAACCCGTGCAGCCCCCGAGAAAGCCGGCCGGCGGTGTGCCGCTCCCCTGCGGAAGTGGGGAATGTGGCCAGGGGGAACTGCCCTTCCACGGAGGTGGAAGGGATAGTAGCCAACCCGGGAAGAACCAGCAGCGAACCCGGGGAGGGCCGAGCAGACGAAAGAACAGCGCAGGGTCCTGTGTTGCTCCTCCACGAAGACGGGGAGCGACATAATGGTGCCGTGACTCGGATATGAAGCCTAGGCAGGGTTTAGTGTCGTTCCTCCACGAAGACGGGGAGCGACATAATGGTGCCGTGACTCGGATATGAAGCCTAGGCAGGGTTTAGTGTCGTTCCCCTATGAAGACGGGGAGCGACATAATGGTGCCGTGACTCGGATAGGAAACCTAGGACGGATAGGAAACCTAGGAGAGAAGAAACGGGAAGAAGTGGGAAAATACCGGAGAGAGAGACTAGCAAAGAGCCTAGGTGCCGGAAGAAGCTATTGAAAGCCTAGGCAGAGACTCGGATATGGACTGTGGGAAAGAAGTTAGGATTTAAAGTGAAAGCAAGAAGAAACTTAGACTCAGATACGGACTGCAGGTTGAAAGTGAAAGTGAAACCTATAAGAAACTTAGACTTGGATACGGACTGTGGGGAGAGGCCAGGAGAAATGAGGGAGGAATATTGTTGGAAGAAAACTTAAGGAAACATACCGGGTAGAGAAAAATGTTAGGGAGGATGAAGCCGCGAGTGCAGGCCAAGCCATCTTGGAATTCTTCAAGTCAGCCCGGGGAGCAAGAGGCGAAGATCTGGAACCAGAGGCAGAGACGTGGGCCGCCAGGTTGAAATTTGCCAGGTTAGTCCGGGGAACTTGGACTGAATGCTGGTGGTGGCGGAAACATTCGCGGAAGCCGCCGCGTGCAGAGAGAGCACGGGGCGTGAATAGATAGGGAACGCAGGGCTGGCGCGAGGCCGTGGTGCGGGCGCGAAGTGCGTGGAGACCGCGGAGTGTGCGCGCGAAGCCGAGCCGCACAGATGAGAGAAGCGCGGGCTGAAGTGGCGCAAAGCCGGGAAGCCGCCGCGGGGCAGGTGCCGTCGGGGCGAGGCGCCGGGAAGCCGCGCAGAGCCGTGAAGCCGCCGCGGGGCGGGCGCCGGGAAGCCGCAGGGATGAGAGAAACAGAAGTTTAGAAGTAAAATGAGAGAAATAGGAATGCTGGTAGATAGAAGCAAAATAGGAGAAATAGGAATGCCCGGAGATAGAGAAACAGAAAAATAAGGCCTCCCATCAACATGGCAATGAGAGAGCTTGGATTCGGTCTGCCTGATTAGGGAAGTGGTGAGCACCTGCGGGCGGCTAGCAGCTTATGCGCCGCAGGTCACCGAAGACAGGCACGTTATCAACACCAATAAGTCACCCCACAACATGGCAATGAGAGAGCTTGGATTCGGTCTGCCTGATTAGGGCTATAAGCACCAGCAGGCAGCTCGACCAGAGTATGAGCTGCAGGTCACCGAAGATAGGCACGAATCAACACCAATAAGCCTCCCCACAATATGGCGCTGAGAAGGCTTGGATTCGGTTTGCCTGATAGGTTTTGTAAGCACCTGCAGGCAGTTCTAGCAGAGCAGAGCATGCGCTGCAGGGCACCGAACACAGGCATGCATCAGTGCCTAGAAACCTCCTCACAACATGGCGAAGAGAGGACCCGGATTCGGTTTGCCTGATTGATAGGACTTGTAAGAACCTGTGGCAACTCTAGCAAGCAGAGCAGAGTGTGTGCCGCGGGACACCGAAGACAGGCGAGTATCAACGCCAAAAAATAAAAAGAAAGGGGGATCTGTGGGGAGCAATCCGGACTAGACTGAGTTACTGGAATTAAGACTTATTCTATGCATCTGCTCTCCCACAATATGGCGCTGGGAGAGAAGTAAACAGCTTCTGCACAGCTGCCTCCAGTTCAACTAATAAACTGTAGGACTTGCTATTGATTGGAGGAGAGCAGCGTACTCGGCGTGTGGGCAGCCGAGTTGGGATTGGCGGAGGAGGACTATAAAGGAGGAGAGAGATGGCATGCACCGGGAACATCTATGGGGAACATCTAAGGGAACCCGTGCAGCCCCCGAGAAAGCCGGCCGGCGGTGTGCCGCTCCCCTGCGGAAGTGGGGAATGTGGCCAGGGGGAACTGCCCTTCCACGGAGGTGGAAGGGATAGTAGCCAACCCGGGAAGAACCAGCAGCGAACCCGGGGAGGGCCGAGCAGACGAAAGAACAGCGCAGGGTCCTGTGTTGCTCCTCCACGAAGACGGGGAGCGACACAAAATATTAATTGCCAAGTAATAATTATTGAGTGCCCAGAGTGCTTCATAGGGGCTTGGACCATACTTCTGAAAGACATGATACCATACTCCATAATCCTGAATGTTGGAAATTGCATAAGATCAAAATCCCATAAATATAATTCTGGAAAAAAATAAAAATTTATTTTAAAGGCATTTACTTATATTTTAAAGGGGGATTTATTTGAGAAACATAAAACATGACAGCATACTTCATCAGGTCACTTCACACTATAAGATAGCAGTCATAACATATATATTTTTACAAGCATAAACCCTCAGGTATACTAATGACAGTCTCATGTGCTTAACAGTTATGAGAAAAGCAGTATTTGTAAGCAAATAAGTCTGACAGTGAAACATAACCACCTAACTGTAGTTGCCATTGTGTATACCCAGCTTTATAAGTTTCAGTTGTCAACTGAAACATCATGATGGACAATCTAAGTCTTTTGATACGATGTACCAAAAGTAGTGATGGGTCAGCACTCAATTTGCAGTCACCAAAAGGACCCAGATCTTGAGAAATGTTATCTCTCACTAATGGAAATGTGCAGAAAGAAAATCTCTTCATTTACTGAGAAAATTTCTGCATTATTACATGCATGCTCAATGACTATGCACAGCTAATATTGTGATAATATCTGTCATGGAGTCATATTTGCAGAAAAGATGCACAAAGCAAATTAAACCTCTCTAAATGTCTTTACATATTTTATACCACCTATGTTGTAAGTGATGCAAAGATGAAATATATAGCATTTCAAATTGTAAAAAAATCTTGCTGACAATTAAATTAGTAGAAAAAATTTTAAAAACAAAGGGAAATAGCAAAGCTCAAAAGTAAACCTAACATATGAAAAACATGTATCCTGGTGATAGATTCTGGGTAATTGCATCCAGGTAGTCCATAAGAGCTGACCAATTTTCATGGTCATATTTGAAGTTTTACATCATAAGGAATTGTTGTGTTATTTTCTTTTCTGATACAGATTTCTTTGGAGGATATGTTCACATTCAATTTCTATGTAACACTACTCTTTTTTAAATTCTTCTATGACTTGATATACACTGAAATGTTGTGTGCCATGTTTCTATGTTGTTTGGAATACATGGAACATCATTCTACATACACTGACATACAGACCCCAGATTTGATAGAAACCATACTGGTTATTGGATAGCAACACCACTGCAGAAGTATCTTCTTCTACTATGCACAAATTATTACTCAAAACTATCAGTAACTTCACTGGACTCTTGAGGCAAATGTGTCTTGAAATCATTAAAAACTCCTGGAATTTTATCATCTAAATGAATGTAAATGCAGATAAATGAAACATTTTTAAACTAAAATTTTCATTATTGCCACAACTCATGGCCAATCCCCTTCCAAGCTTTATACCCTTCTGTTGTATTCCCCCTTTTTCTTTCCATGAGAATTGTGGTTTTGAGTTGTGCTTTTGGGATTTCTATCTTTAGACTTTTTAGACTTTATGAATTTTAATATTTTGCGTTTTCAACTTTCATGGTTATATATATTTTGGGATTGTATTTTTCAGAATTATAATCGGTGCTCCTCCATATCAATAAGTTTCTATCAAGGGTTATATTTTGTTCATTTTGGTCTGCCACTGTCGAGATTTTCCCCATGAGTCCATCGGTTTCTGCTCATGCATTTTATCCAGGGATGGCAATGTCTGTAAACCATTTCTTCCTAGAGCTGTAATACCATATCCTTATTTAAATGTTCTAGTACCTGACCCTAGTTATTGGACTGAAGACAGTGATGATTGGAAGAAGATTAGGGCATATAAACTGTCATCTTGTAAGATACCAGCATCATGTGAGGTCATTGAGTAATCTCAAAGCAAAGGTAGGCTGCTCTTATTGGACAAACGTGGAGGGTTCCAAAGAATATAGGTGAACAAAATCCACTAGGCTTGTAAACACAGATGTTTACATAGCATTTCTTAGCTTAACACTTTTCCAGTAAGGATCATGATTTTGCTATAGAAGACCTGGAGATGTTGTACTTATGCTCTTCTTTGCAATGCTCACACTCTTATAAGTAAATCATGAACAAAATATTTAACACAGTCTCTTTTATAGCTGTAGAGGATGAAAGTTTCTTTTACATCTTCCATAAATGCCATCTGAATTTCACAGCATGACTTCAATTGGCAGTTGGCTATCTTGAGATTATAATTTTGTTTTGGAATGCTTCCAATGCTGTTATTACAAGCAAGTTCACTTCACAATTCTTTTAACCACTCGTTTCCTTTTGTAGTCATTTCTCTTGCCACTGGTACTGTCATTCTAAACAACTTATCGTCCAATAGTACCACATCTTAATTAGCCACAGGTGAAAAGGTGAAAAATTGTTAGGGTACAGCATGACATGTATCATCTCCTGTCCATGTAATATCAGCAAGCGATTTTTAAAAAAGATTTTTTTTAATTTATTTTAGAGGTAGAGTTACAGTCAGAGAGGGTGAGAGACAGAAAGTGAGGTCTTCCAAATCCAGGGTTCAGTCCCCAAATGGCTGAAACAGCTGGAGATGGGCCAATACAAACCCAGGAGCCAGGAGCTTCTTCCAAATGTGGGTGCAGGGACCCAAGCACTTGGGCCATCTTCTACTACATTCTCAGGCTAGAGCTGAGAGCTGGATTGGAAGAGGAGCAGCCGGGACTCAAACTGGCTCCAATATAGGATGCAAGTGCCGCAGTTTGAGGCTTAGCCTACTGCACCACAGCACCAGCCCCTCAGCAGTGGATTTCATATTGCTGTCTGACTGGAGAATAATGAATCTTCAAATCCTCTCCTCAGACCTACTTCCTAGGGGCATCTAAAATATCCACGATCTTAGACAGGCTTATCCAGAAATTAGACGGTATTGCCAAAGACCTATGTGCTACTCCACTATTTCGCAGTTCAGTTCCAGACAGAAGGAATGAGAGATGAAAGAATCAAGGCAGGAGAGAAGAGACAATACAGAAATCATTTATCAAGCTGCCTATCACAGATGGTGGGAGATTTCTCTATATTCCAAGATCTTCTTCTAAAAATCCATATAAGATGTATAGCAATGCAGTCTTTCTAGAAAAGAAAGGTGGAGGCAGAATTTATCCATTCATTCCTGTCTCATATTATTCAAAGTATAACCCTAAAGACTCTCGACTCCTTTACACTTCTTAGTATTGTATGTGTTGTAGCAGAAGATAAAGGAATGCAGCAAGGTGCTGGTCATGTCATTTTTCCAGGTGTTGGTCAGAGTCTAAGCAGAGATGGTTATTACAGTAAGGGCTGGAACAAGAAATAAGTAAGGTGAAAGGATGTGAAATGTGTCTGATATATATGGTTTTATCATTTTCCTCACTTCTTTCATGAGCTCACATTTTACATCCTTATGTTTCCTATGCTCTTTTATATCTGTATGTGCTCTTAACTTAGGGAGGTGGTTTCTTTATTTAATGTTTCTTTTCACAATTCATGGCAAGATATTTGATCCCATTTTCCATCTCTTCTGTCATATTTATCTTCAGAGTGGATTTTATATATGTTTTATTTCCTTTAATTCACATCTATTAAAGTTTGTTCTTTGTGGTGTCAAGTTCTATGGATTTGACAAATGGCATGCTGTCATGTATTAATACCATACAGAATAGTTTCACCACCCTGAAAAATCCCCTGATGCTTCACCTATTTGACCTCCCCCTCTAGTGAATTCTTACAATTTTAAATACAAGTTTAACTTTCTCATACCAGAAGCAGGATGCAGTCACCCTTGACACAGTTTCCATTTCTACACTACAAACAAATTGCTCAAACTGGTGGCCAGAGATAAGATTTTGAGGGATCTGTCCAGCCTAATGGACTGGGCTCCTTACTTTTTTTCACTTCCTTTAAAAGGATATTCAGACATTTGCCTATGTACCTACAATGACCCAAATCCTATTCCGTTATATATGGGCATAGGGCTAATTCTCTCTCCCTCTTGATCTGATTTTTCATTCTTACCTTACAAGATATAGAGACTCAGGAATGGAGGATGGTCCTTTTCACTCATACTCTCCGTGCCCATATTCTGAAAGTAAACAGCTTTGCACTGTTTGATTTTTTGCTTTTCATCTGAAGAACTATGGGATGCCGTAGGCTGGATTTCCCTCTGGAACACCTGGGGGAACACACAGTCCCCAGTGCCACAATGATATATTCTGGATATGGGTCATAGAAGAGCCACAAGTGCTACTGCCACAATAAACAAGATTCATGTGAGACACCTTGATAATAGGTAGGACCAGTAGGCATTAGGTTGCTCAACAATTATAAGCAATATCTACTGAAAGGCACACTGTAAATACACCCAGCTCCCCTTTATTTCTCATTATGGTAGGGTTGCTAGGTACTCTAAACTTGAACCCCAGTATAGCCATGGTTCTCAATACATCTTTCTCCTCCCCAAACCTCTGACAAACACAGATTTGTTTACTGTCTCTAGATTTGCCTGTTCCAAAATGTCATTTGATTGCATATGTAGACTTTTCATATGTCAGCTATACAATCTTTCAGGCTTATACCATTAGCCTTTTCCAACTGGCTCCTTTTATTTAGCAATATCTAAGATTCAATCCTTTTCTTGTAACTTGGTAGCTCATTCCTTTTTAATCCTGAAAGACAATCCATTGTTTGGATGTACTATAGTTTATTTATGCATTTAGTGATTGAAAAGCAACTTGGTTGCTTAGTTTGAAGATTATGAATAAATTTATTAGAAGTACTTCCATTTAGGCTTTTAAGTGGACTTAATTTTTTGAGATCAGGTGATTTAATACCTAGAAGTGTGATGGATAGATTAGATGGATATACTATGTTTAGATTTTTAAGAAACTGTCCAACTATTTCCTAAAGTGGATGTACCATTTTGTATTCCCAGCAGCAACAAATGAGAGGTCCATGTCCTTGTCAGAAATTGGATTTGTCAAATTTTAGGATTTTAGCCATTCTAATAGATGTGCTATGGTATCTAATTGTTTTCATTCAGAATTCCCTAATGATGAATGTTGCTGAGCAACTTTTCACCACTTATTTTACATCTGCAATTTGTTTCTAGTAAGATACATGTTTAAAGCTTTTCCATTTTTAAAATTGGACTGTTTGCTTAATTACAATTTTTAACAATGCATTGTGTATTTGGAAACAAGTTCTTCATCAGATATGTGTTTTTTAAATATTTTCTCCCAGTCTGTGACTTGCATTTTCTTTCTTGTGACAGTATCATTTGCAGAACAAAAAACATTAATGTTTAATAAAATCAAACTTAGGTTTTTTTCTTTGAAAGATCATCATTTTGTATTTTGTATATAAAAGATAATTGGTAAATGCAAGATTACATGTATTTTCTCTGTTTTCTTCTAAAATTTTTGTTACTTTGAGTTTTATATTTAAAAATACAATATTTTTGAGTTAATATTTGTAAAAGGTATAAGATGTAGGTCTAAATTGATATTTTTGCATGTGGACATCCAGTTTTTACAACATTGTTGAAAAGACTTTCTTCACTGAACTCTATTTGATTCTTTGTCAGTGATAATGTTATTGTTTTTACTCTAGACTTATAGTGAATAATTTGGGTAGATTGCATCTTCCAACTTTGTTCTTATTTAATATTGTTATCAGCTCTTTTATGTCTTTTTCATTTCCGTAACACTCCTAGTAAAATCAATTTATCCACATATAGAAAATAACTTGCAGGGAATGATTTGGATTGCACTGGATCTGTATATATAGTTGGGAACAGTTGACATTTAACAGTCTTGAGGTTCTCTATCAGTAAGGAATATCTACTTATTTATATCTCCTTTGATTTATTTGATTAGAGTATTTTTTTTTTAGTTTTCCTTATATGTACTCTATAACTTTAGTTAGGTTTATACTTAAGTACTTAATTTTTAGTCATATCATAAATGAGGCTTTTAACTTTAAGAATTGTATTGTTCAATGCTTGTATATACAAATGAATTTAACTTTTTATATTAGGCATATATACTTACATTCTTATTACTTCCACTACTTATTACTTCCACTACTTTTTCTCATTATACTTCATTGAGAATCCCATCATCTGTGAACCAAGACAGTATTCTTTATTGCTTCTCAATCTATGTAGCCTTTATTTACTTTTCTTATGTCACATGTAGGGATGTTAGTAGGATGATGAATAGACATGGTGAAAGAGGATATCTTTACCTTGTCCAGAATCTGAGTGAAATATCTATTTATTTATGACTACATTTGATGATAGCTGTGGATATTTTGTACATATTCTTTATCAAATTGAGGAAATTCTCTCCCATTCTTCATTTTCTGAGACTTTCTGAAAAATTGTGATTGGATGTTAGATTTTGAAAATTTCTTTTTTTCTGCATTTATTTATATGATGTTTTGAGTTTGATTCTTTGGCCCATTGACATAATATAATACATTGGTTTACCTTTTAATGTTTATCCAGGCCTTTTTTTTTTTTACTTAAAAAATGAGAGGCATTGAAACACACACACATGCACACACACACACTCACAAACCGTGTGTGTATGTGTGTGTGTGTGTAGCGTGGGAGGGCAGCGCTGTGGCACAATGTGTTAAAACCCAGCCTACAATACCACCATCCCATATGGCACCGGTTCTAGTCCCAGTGGCTCCACTTCCAATCCAGCTCTCTGTTAATGTGCCTGGGAAACAGCAGAGGACGGTCCAAGTCCTTGGGCCCCTGCACCCATGTAGGAGAACCAGAAGAAGCTCCTTGCTCCTGGCTTTGAATTGGCTCAGCTCTAGCTGTTGCAACCATTTGGAGAATGAACCAGTGGATGGTTCTTCTCTCTCTCTCTCTGTCCCTAACTCTCTGTGTAACTCTGTCTTTCAAATAAATAAAATAAATCTGAGAGAGAGAGAGAGAGAGAGAGAGAGAGAGAGAATGTTTCCAACTGTTGGTTCATTCTTAAAATGTCCACAGTGGCTAGGACTAGCCTAGGTAAGAGCTGGCATCCAGGAACTGATGCCACATATGAGTAGGAGGAACCCAATTGCTTTTATCATTACCACTCTTTCCCAGAGTCTTCACTAGCAGAAAGCTGGAGTTATACCACTAGAGCTGAGCATTGAAGCCAGGCACTCTGAAATGGGATATGGACATCTCAACTGCTTGGGTAAACACTCTTCTCTATTATTTGTTTTTACCAGTATGGCATACTTAGAATAAATACCACTTGGCCTTGATATATAATTCATTTTGTACATTGCTGGATTTGAGTCACTAGTATTTTTTCACTCTTTTTTAAAATTACTTATTTATATTAAGAAAACATATTTCTTATATTTCACATATGCAGTTTTAAGAACATAATGTCATTTCCCACCTTCCCTAACACCCTATGCCCTCTTCCTTTCTTTTTCCTTTTGATTTGTATGTTAACATACTTTCATTTGCTTTATAATCACAAGCTTTATCTTGTACTAAACAAAGAATTCAACATGTAGAAGATAGAATGCCCACTGTCTTCAGGAGTATAGACAAGGCTATAAAGAATAGTACTTCATTGAGAGTTTTTACATCATTGTTCATGAGACATTTGGCTTTTACTTTTCCTTTCTTGTAATGCTGTAATTTGGTTTTGGGGTTAGAGAAAAGCTAACCTCATAAAATAAGTTGGGAAATGTTCCCTCCGCCTCTGTTGCCTGAATAATACAATGGAGTACTAGTATAGTTTCTTTCTTAACTCTTTGGTCAAACCATCTGGGATAGCTACTTTCTTTTTTTTTTTTTAACTTTTATTTAATGAATATAAATTTCCAAAGTACGGCTTATGGATTACAATGGCTTCCCCCCATATCGTCTCTCCCACCTGCATCCCTCCCCTTTCCCACTCCCTCTCCCCTTCCATTCACATGAGGATTCATTTTCGATTCTCTTTATATACAGAAGATCAGTTTAGCATATATTAAGTAAAGATTTCAACAGTTTGCTCCCACACAAACATAAAGTGAAAAATAATAGATGATTTTTTAAATGATGATGAAATCAGATCAGACCTATTGTCATGTTTAATCCCAGTGAGAGTCAAGTTGGGAATTGATAATTTCTTCTTTTTTTTTTTTTACAGAAGATCAGTTTAGTATACATTAAGTAAAGATATCAACAGTTTCCACCCCCATAGAAACACAAAGCGAAATATACTGTTTGAGTACTCATTATAGCATTAAGTCTCAATGTACAGCACATTAAGGACAGAGATCCTACATGAGGAGTAAGTGCACAGTGACTGCTATTGTTGACTTTACAAATTGACACTCCTGTTTATGGCATCAGTAATCTCCCTATGCACCAGTCATGAGTTTCCAAGGCTATGGAAGCCTTTTGAGTTCACCGACTCTTATCTTGTTTAGACAAGGTCATATTCAAAGTGGAGGTTCTCTCCTCCCTTCAGAGAAAGGTACCTCCTTCTTTGAAGACCTGTTCTTTCCACTGGGATCTCACTCACAGAGATCTTTCATTTAGGGTTTGTTGTTGTTGTTGTTGTTTTTTTTTTTTTTTTTTTTTTTTTTTTTTTTTTTTTTTTACCAGAGTGTCTTGGCTTTCCATGCCTGAAATACTCTCATGGGCTTTTCAGCCAGATCAGAATGCCTTTAGGGCTGATTCTGAGGCCAGAGTGCTGTTTAGGACATCCACCATTCTATGAGTCTGCTGAGTATCTCGCTTCCCATGTTGGATCACTCTCCCCTTTATTTATTCTATCGGTTAGTATTAGCAGGTACTAGACTTGTTTATGTGCTTCCTTTGACTCTTAGTCCTTTCATTATGATCAATTGTGAACTGAAATTGATCACTTGGACTGGTGAGATGCCATTGGTACATGCCACCTTGATGGGATTAAATTGGAGTCCCCTGGTATGTTTCTAACTCTACCATTTGGGGCAAGTCAGCTTGAGCATGTCCCAAATTGTACATCTCTTCCCTCTCTTATTCCTACTCTTATGTTTAACAGGGATCACATTTTAGTTAAATTTCAACACTTAAGAATAACTGTGTATTAATTACAGAATTAGACCAGTCATATTAAGTAGAACAGACAAAAAACTACTAAGAGGGATAATGTATTAAGTTGTTCATCAACAGTCAGGGTTATGCTGATCAAGTCACCGTTTCTCATAGTGTCCATTTCACTTCAACAGGTTTCCTTTTTGGTGTTCAGTCAGTTGTCACCGATCAGGGAGAACATATGGTATTTGTCCCTTTGGGACTGGCTTATTTCACTCAGCATGATGTGTTCCAGATTCCTCCATTTTGTTGCAAATGACTGGATTTCGTTGTTTCTTACTGCGGTATAGTATTCTAAAGAGTACATATCCCATAATTTCTTTATCTAGTCTACCGTTGATGGGCATTTAGGTTGGTTCCAGGTCTTAGCTATTGTGAATTGAGCTGCAATAAACATTAGGGTGCAGACCACTTTTTTGTTTGCCAATTTAAATTCCTTTGGGTAAATTCCAAGGAGTGGGATGGCTGGGTCGAACCGAACGGTAGGGTTATCTTCACGTTTCTGAGGAATCTCCAAACTGACTTCCATAGTGGCTTGACCAGTTTGCATTCCCACCAACAGTGGGTTAGTGTCCCTTTTTCCCCACATCCTCGCCAGCATCTGTTGTTGGTAGATTTCTGCATGTGAGCCATTCTAACTGGGGTGAGGTGAAACCTCATTGTGGTTTTGATTTGCATTTCCCTGATTGCTAGTGACCTTGAACATTTTTCATGTGCCTGTTGGCCATTTGGATTTCCTCTTTTGAAAAATGTCTATTGAGGTCCTTGGCCCATCTCTTAAGTGGGTTGTTGGTTTTGTTTTTGTGGAGTTTCTTGATCTCTTTGTAGATTCTGGTTATTAATCCTTTATCTGTTGCATAGTTTGCAAATATTTTTTCCCATTCTGTCAGTTGTCTCTTCACTCTCCTGACTGTTTCTTTTGCAGTACAGAAACTTCTCAATTTGATGCAATCCCAATAGTTGATTTTGGCTTTGACTGCCTGTGCCTCCCGGGTCTTTTCCAGAAACTCTTTGCCTGTGCCAATATCTTGAAGGGTTTCTCCAATGTTCTCTAATAACTTGATGGTGTCAGGTCGTAGATTTAGGTCTTTAATCCATGTTGAGTGGATTTTTTGTGTAAGGTAGGGGTCTTGCTTCATGACTACTTTCTGTTTTAGAAAGCCATTGGCTATTGAGTCAACTTATTTAGTATATATATAGTCATATTGTCTACTTTTTGTCTGAGTTTTGGCTTATTGTATTTTTAAAAAACTTCATCTATTTCATTTAAGTAATCAAATGTATGAGCATTGAGTTATTCATAAAATTTCTTTATTATTCTTTTAATGCCTGTGTGATCAGTACTGTTGACTTCTATTTCATTTATGAAATTGTTATTTTGTGTCTTTCTCTCTTTTTAAAAAATGTTTGACTGAATATATGTTCACTAATTTTATTGATCTTTTCAAAGAACCAGGTTTTGATTTTACTTTCTGGTTTCAGTTTCACTGACTCCTGTTCATATTTTTCTTATTTTGTCCTGCTTGCTTTAGTCATAAGTTATTTTTGCTTCTTGAGTTTTCTAACATATCAAATTAGTGTTAGTGTTATAGATTTCACTCTAAGAACCACTTTTATAGAATCTCTCAGATTTTATATATTTATTTTTCTTTAAGTATTTTAAATTTGTTATTAAATCTTCTTTCTTGACCTCTGTGTTTAGAAATGTATTATTTTATCCAGATACTTGAGGATTATTCAGCTGTCTTTATAGTACTGATTTCTAGTCTAATTCCTTTGTAGCCAGAGAACATAATTTTATGTTTCCTATTTTTAGAAATTTGTTAAGGTATACTTTACAGCCAATAATGTAGTCTACCTTTGTGAATATTCCATGTAACTTGAGAAGAATTTGCATTTTGCTGTTGTTGCCTGGAGTATATCCACATGCATTACATCAAATGTATTGATATTACTGTTGAGGTCAACTACTGATTTTCTTTCTGTTTGATCTGTCATTTACTGACAGAGGTTGTTGAAATTTGCACCCAGTTGTAATACTTGAATTCATTTATTTCTTCTTGCATTTATGTCAGTATTTTTTGCCTCATCTACATGGTACTTTTTTTTAGGTCCATGTACTTTTAGAATTGCTTCTAACTTTTAGATAATTTAGCTTTTTCTCATTATGAAGTGGCTCATTTTCATCCCTGATGATCTTCCTTATTCCCCTGTGTGCTTTGAATAAAATGAATGTAACTATTTAAGATTTCTTCTAATTAGTATTAACATGGCTTATATTTATTCATTTCTTTCAACTCATCTGTGTCTTCATATTTAAAGTTGGGTTCTTATAGATAACATGTAGGTGGCTCATGTTTCATATTTGTTCTGATAACATTTGTCTTTTAATTTGTGTTTTTATGCCACTCACATTTAAGGTAAACATTAATAAAATTAAATTAATATATATGATATTTGTAACAATTTTCTATGCCTTCCACTTAATTTGTTGTTTTTCCCGATTTTCTTCCTTGTATAGTTTTTTAAACTTTTATTTAATAAATATAAATTTCCAAAGCACAGCTTTTGGATTACAGTGGCTTTTTCCCCCCTATGGCTTCCCTCCCACCGCAACCCTCCCACCTTCAGTTCCCTCTCCCTCCCATTCACATCAAGATTCATTTTCAATTAGCTTTGTATACAGAAGATAAATTTATTATATATTAAGTAAAGATTTCAACAGTTTGCACCCACAGAGAAACACAATGAAGCATTTTGTAAAAAAATCATTTTAATTTTCTCTTAGCATACAAGCTAAACTTCTTTTAAAATTCTTTTCCATGGTTGTCCTAGAGTGTAATATATTCTTTTAACCAAGTCCAACATCATATAACAAAGTTAATTTTATATGTATTGCAGGTACTTGTGTCATTTGGCTGTGACTTACAAAATTATTTATTGTCTTTCCCACCCCTCTACCCCAAAATCTGACAACAATTGTAGATAGTTCTGGCTTGGGAAAATACCAACCCCCAAGTGGGATAATGTTCTGCTAGTTGGTAGCACTGGGTTCTGGATATTTCTTTGAGAGTATTTCAAAACAGTTAGTTTTCCTCATTCCCTAGCATACCCAAGAGGGAATCTTTCTTGATTTTTTTTTTTTTTACTATGAAAACCGCATGGGGTGTTTAGAGTAAAAAAAAGCTATCATAGTATGGATGCACTATGAAGAGTGTAGCCCATAGGAGTTCATCATTCTCCATGCTAGTCCACACTCAGCCTCTAAGAATTTATCAAAATTACTTTTTTCTCAGTGTGTTTTCTTATAAGGACTGGAGTAACAACTTCTAAGCAAATCACATGTCAGAGCTAAAAACGGAATCTTATATCTTTACTAAACTCTGGAAGTTGCATTAGCCCTAGGATAACTTTTTTTTTTTTTTGAGTGAAAGATGGAGCAAGATGAAAAGCTACACTCTCAGTTTTTTATGGTTATATATAAATTTGATTTTTAGAAGTAATAATCTAGAATTGGAGTAGGAAGAGTGGTTTTTTCCTTGACTTTTTGGTTGTCAATTTCTTTTAAAAGTTCCATGTTCATATTATTTGCAGCCTCATCTCCAGAGTCTCAAGATTTAATGTATAATGGTGTCCAGAAAGGCACTTTCCAGTTTTCCTACTATAGCAAACAGGTGATCATTGTTTCTTTAATTTGGGCTTTGCCACATATTTAACAGGTTTTACTGAGATCTGCATTTTGTCCCCTTGTAGTCCGTCTACTGAGCTTGACAATGAATACTTTGGCTAAACATCCTCTCGGTTTGTCATTTGGAATTTAAGCTATTATTTTCATTGCACATGAAGTTCGTATTTTTTTTCCTTTTTCACTCGTCTTGCTTTTCAGTGATTTATGAGGAGAAAAAGAGAAAATGCCAAGTTAACTTTACCATTTTCAACCATAAATCTTTCCATACACTTTTCACTGTCCCTGAGAACCTAATGGGAATTTGGGTTAGAAGTATAGAGTTGATGAGGAGGTAGTGAAAATGTGTGTGTGTGTGTGTGTGTGTGTGTGTGTTTCTATTCAAGCTGCAATTGGTGTTATTGAAAAGGCTCAGCACATACAGAGAAAAAATGTTTCTGCTACATCAATTAGTTTCTTTACGTCAATAGCCTCACTTAAGTAGTGGGACTAACTAAATACAGTCATTAGGTAACTTGAAAGTTCTATACATTTCTGGCTTCATGAATACTTCTGACAATTAAAACCTCAAAGAAGTAAGAGAAGCTAAGTAGGGATGTACCATTGAGTAAGCCCAAATATAAAGTTATGGGAAGTAGAGTATTTGTAGGTTAGTCTCAGTTATAACCTTAAATTGATGTTCACAAGATTATTATAAAATAGTCACAGGCGCACATCCATGATGCTTAAGATTTCTTTTAACAGGCATTCTATTATAAAGTGGCATTTAATTTCTTTTTTTTTTTTTTTAAATATTCATTTATTTGAGTGCCAGAGTTCCAGCGACAGAGGGATACAGAGAGAGAAACATTTCCACCTGCGGGTTCACTCTACAGATGGCTGCCCCATCTGAGGCTAGGCCAGACTGAAGCCAGAAACCAGGAGTTTCTCCTGGGTCTCCCACGTGGGTGCAGGGACCCAAGCACTTAGGTCATCTTCCACTGCTTTCACAGGCCATCAACAGGGAGCTGGATCTGAAGTGAATCAGCTGGGGCACAAACCACTACCCATATGGGATGTTGGCATCACAGGTGGTGGCTTTTACCCACTATGCCACCAGCTAGCCTTGGTGGCATTTAATTTCATTTCTTAAAATATTGCTGAGATGTATACAATATATTTAAATTTACATTTTGAAAAAGCAAGTAATTGAGTTTTTGTTGTCCTCTTGTGAAGAAAGTATAACAGATTCTAGCTTTAAAGAATGAATTTTTGCATTTAAAGTAAATTCTATTTTTAATTTATTAATTTTTATTAATAAAAAGAACAGATTTCATGTATTTCATAGACATAATTCTAAAACTGTAACCACACTTTCTTCCATCTCTCTCTTCCTCCATCAATCCCCCTCCTCCCTTCCTTTTTTTTCTTTAATTTGTGCAAAAACATAATATCAAACCACTCTATGATCACAGGTTCAATGCACCACTAACCATGATATTCAACAAGTAAAAAGTAGAAAGACCACAGTTCTATAGGAACATAAATGAAGGCTAAAAACATCAAATCACAGAATGACTGTTTCAGTCCCATACATTTTTTATATTCTATATTAACTATCACATATTATAAAGATGTATTATAATTGTGTTTTTGGAGTGGCTTATTTCACTAAGCATAATCATTTCCAGCCACACCCATTTTGTTGCAAAAGACAGGATTTCATTCTTCTTATGGCTAAATCGTATTTCATAATGTGTATATACCATATCTTTTATTCAATCATCAGTTGATGGACATCTGGTTTGATTCCATATCTTAGCTATAATAAATGGAGATTCATGGGAGTATAAATAACTCTTTTAGATGCCAATTTCATTTTGTTTGTGTAAATTCCCAGTAGTGAGATGGCTGGGTCATATGGTAGATCTATTTTCATATCTCTGAGAAATCTCCATATTGTCTTCCAAAAGAGTTGTACTAATTTACATTACTACCAACAGTTATTAGTGTACCTTTCTCCCCACATACTTGCCAGCATTTAGTTTTTTATATTTTTGGATGATAGCCATTCTAACTGGGATGAGGTGTAAACTCATTGTGGTTTCAACTTACATTTTCCTAATGGCTAGTGATCTTTATCATTTTTTCATGTGTCTGCTGGCAATTTGTATTTCACCTTTTGAAAAATGCATATTCATGTCATTTGCCCATTTATTTTTTATAAATTTTATTTATTTGAGAGGTAGAGTTACAGACAGTGAGAGGGAGAGACAGAGTGAAAGGTCTTCCAGCTGCTGGTTCACTCCCCAAATGGCCACAATGACTGGAGCTGTGCTGATCCAAAGCCAGGATCCAGGAGCTTCTTCGAGGTCTCCCATATGAGTACAGGGTCCCAAGGACTGGGCTATCTTCTTCTGCTTTCCCGGGCCACATCAGAGAGCTGGATTGGAAGAGGAGCAGCTGGGACTAGAACTGGTCCCCATATGGGATGGCAGTGCTGCAGGCAGAGGATTAACCTACTGTGCCATAGCGGCAGACCCTAATTTTCCCATTTCTTAACTGGATTACTTGTTTGTTGCTGTTGAGTTTCTTGAATTATTTGCAGATTCAAGATATTAATCCTTTATCAGTTGCATAGTTTGCAAATATTTTCTCCCACTCTATCACTTGCCTCTTTACTTTGTTGAGTATTTCCTTTATAGTGCAGAAGCTTTTTATCTTGTTGTAACCCCATTTGTCCATTTTTGCTTTTATTGCCTGTACTTCTGGGGTCTTCTCCAAGAAGGTTTTGCCTATGCCCATGCCTTGTGGAGTTTGCCTAGTGTTTTCCTCTGGTAATTTGACAGTATACCAGGTCGTAGATGTAGATCCTTAATCCACTGTGAGTTGATTTTTGTATAAGAAGTAAGGTAGGAGACTTGTTTCATAGTTCTGAATGCGTACATCCAAATTTTCCAGCAACATTTGTTGAAGAGGTTGAATTTAGCTTGTTTGTCAAAGATCAGTTGGTTGTAGATGTGTACATTAATTTCTGGGGTTTCTATTCTGTTCCATTGTCTACATGTCTATTTTTGTGCCAATATCATGTTTTCATTATAACTGCCCTGTAGTATGTCTTGAAATCTGGTATTGTGATGCCTCCGGCTTTGTTTTTGTTGTTTAAAATTGATTCATCTATTCAGGATCTTCTATGCTTCCATATGAATTTTAGCAATGTATTTTCCTCAACTGAGAAGACCGTCCTTGTTATTTTGATGGAGATATCATTAAATCTGTGAATTGCTTTTGGTAGTATGGACATTTTGATGCTACTAATTCCTCCAATGCACAAACATGGAAGATTTTCTATTTTTTGTTCTTCTAATACTTTCTTTAATGTTTTCAAATTTCCTTGCTTAATTTTATTCCAGTGTATTTAACTTTTTTTGCAGCTTTGTGAATGGTGCTAATGTTGTAAGTTTTTTTCTCAGCCATGGAAATATTTTTATGTTCAAAAGCTATTGATTTTGAGTGTTGGTTTTATATCCTGCAGCTTTACCAAACTCTCTTATGAGTTTCAATAGTTCCTAGTGGAGTCTTTTAGACCCCCATATATAGGATCATGCCATTTGCAAACAAGAATAATTTTATTTTCTCCTCTCCAATTTGTATCCCTGATTTCCTTTTCTTGCCTAATAGCTCTGGCTAAAACTTCCCGGACTATACTGAATAGCAATGGTTAAAGTGGGCATCCTCATCTGGTTCCAGATATTTGCAAAAATTCTTTCAGGTTTTCCCAATTCGACATGATGCTTGCTGTAGGTGTGTCATATATTGCCTTTATTGTGTTGAGGAATGTTCCTTCTATATCATGTAAATTTTCATGATAAAGTTCTGAGAGGTGTGTTTGGAAGATTAAGATCTTCACACAAATGGCAAGTATCATACTACCCTTCTTGATTATTGGACTTTTTCTCACCAAATAAAATCTGGAAAGTTGTAAATTATTTTTCTTTCAAAGAGATTCACAATGGAACTAAGTATGTATTTTCCTTTAGGAACAATTACACACTACGAGATTACATTCCTGGTAAAGGTACAATGACCACACTTTTAAAACACACAATGATCTATGCTGGTGTTATGGCACCGTGGGTTAAGGTGCCACTTGTGACTCCAACATACTATATGAGAGTGTCAATTTTTGTTCTGTCTACCTCACTTCTCATCCTGCTTCCTGATAACGTGCCTAGGAAGGCAGTGGAAAATGCTCCAAGTACTTGTGTCCCTGACTCCCATGTGGAAGACTGGGATGGAGTTCCTGGCTCCTGGATTTGACCTGGTCCAACCAGGCTATTTCAGCCATTTCTAAAGTGAACCAGCAAGTGGAAGATCTCTCTCTCTCTCTCTCTGTCTTCCTCTCTCCCTCCCTCTCCATTCTCCCTCTTTCTCTTTCTCCCAATGCTTTTCAAATTAAAAAAAGCTTCTTTAAAAACCAAGAAAATAATCACAAATATATTAAATCAATCAATGATGCATATATAGTATAGAAAGAAAAATTTTGAGTGATATTTCTTCACTCTATTTTATTACATTAAAATTATGCTTATTTTATATTATCTGACTAAACACAATAGATTTTAAAATGTTCATCTAGTTTATTTTCATATATCAGAATTTTTAAAATATTTATTTTTTGAATAATTTATTAATATGCTATGTCGCTCCCCCTCTTCGTGGAGGAGCAACACTAAACCCTGCCTAGGCTTCATATCCGAGTCACGGCACCATTATGTCGCTCCCCCTCTTCGTGGAGGAGCGACACTGAACCCTGCGCTGTTCTTTCGTCTGCTCGGCCCTCCCCGGGTTTGCTGCTGGTTCTTCCCGGGTTGGCTACTATCCCTTCCACCTCCGTGGAAGGGCAGTTCCCCCTGGCCACATTCCCCACTTCCGCAGGGGAGCGG
Source organism: Oryctolagus cuniculus (assembly GCF_051225735.1). NCBI lineage: Eukaryota > Metazoa > Chordata > Mammalia > Lagomorpha > Leporidae > Oryctolagus > Oryctolagus cuniculus. The sequence goes on from NC_142888.1 coordinate 92,734,553, forward strand.
CACACCGCCGGCCGGCTCTTCTCGGGGGCTGCACAGGTGTTCCTTCAGCTAGATGTTCCCCATAGATGTTCCCCGTGAATGCCGTCTCTCTCCTCCTTTATAGTCCTCCTCCGCCAATCCCAACTCGGCTGCCCACACGCCGAGTACGCTGCTCTCCAATCAGGAGCAAGTCCTACAGTTTATTAGCTGAACTGGAGGCAGCTGTGCGGAAGCTGTTTACTTCTCTCCCAGTGCCATATTGTGGGAGAGCAGATGCATAGAATAAGTCTTAATTCCAGTAACTTAGTCTAGTCCGGATTGCTCCCCACAATGCTAGATTTTCAGGGTCACAGCAAATGCATGATCATTACTACAATACAATTCTCATCAATTATCATGTTAATATGATATTAATACAAAGAGAGAAGATTCAATGCATTTCATAGATACAATTCTAATATAATGATGATTGCCTCCCTCCCTTGCATCCTCCCTCTATCTCCCCTCCCTGCCTTCCTTTTCTCTCTCTCTCTCTTCTCTCTCTCAGAGGTTTATGATGCTATTTCCTTCTCTTCGTATAAGATAGTGTATTCCTCCATGATACTTAATTTTCCTTCTTTTTCTTTTATCCCCATTGGCCTACTTCTAAATCTCTGCTGCCAGTAGCTCTTCCTCTATCAAATTATGAAATATGGGGTTCCTTGGGGTTTTCTCCTATATATCAGCCACACGTATTCCATCATTATCTGATGTGTTGTATCACTCAGCATATCTCCACTTTTTTTCTCCAGTTCCTTTATCTAACTGCTTTATTTTTCACTAGATCTACCCTTGGTGAGTTTTCCATTTCTCTATTACTCTGTAGCAAATTACTTCAAAGTTTAGGGGTTTAAGTCACACTGAATTAATATTTCTTATGAACTGTGTTATGACAGTACTTCTGCTGTTCTTATCTGGCCTCACATGTGTGGTTACAGTTAGGTGGCAGCTGTAATGGCTCTAAGGACTGGGCAGTGTCAGTAACAAATTTTACAGCTGGTACAATTGTAATTTTTCTTTATTATGACTATGTAATATTTCATTCTGTAAACACAAGAATACTTATCCATTCACTATTATGAACAACTTCCAAACTGAGGTTTTTACAAATAGTGCTGTTATGTACATTCTAATACACGTCTTTTGGCAAACAAATGGCAGAGATTAATTTAGAATATACAACAAAGTACTGAAGTGAAATTTTGTGGTCCTGGGGTAGGCATATATTCATATTTAGTAGATACTACCAAGCATTCTTCAAAATTGTTGCACCAATTACATTCCCAACAAAAATGTAAGAGAATTATAGTTGCTTTATAGTATGGTGAACACGTAATATTTCCTTTTTTTTTATTTTAGTCATCATGGTATTTCATTGTGGTTTTAATTAGTGTTTTCTTGATATCTATTTTTTTCTTCAAATTTTTTTGATTTATATAAGGTGAACAAATTTAATGTATTTCATATATTTAGGAACATAGTGATTTAGGAATATAGTGATACTTCCCACGCTACCCTCCCTCCCATCCATGCTTCCATCCTCCTTCCTTCTTCTTTTCTTATTCTCTCTTTTAATTTTGACAATAGCATACAATCAGTTTATTTTATAATAGTAGTATAATATAGGGGCCAGCACCATGGCACAGAAGGTTAATCCTCCGCCTGCGGCGCTGGCATCCCATGTGGAGGCGGGTTCGAGTCCCGGCTGCTCCACTTCTGATCCAGCTCTCTGCTATGGCCTGGGAAAGCAGTAGAAGATGGCCCAAGTCCTTGGGCCCCTGCACCCACATGGAATACTGGGAGGAAGTTCCTGGCTCCTGGCTTCAGATCAGCATAGCTCTGACCACTGCAGCTATTTGGGGAGTGAACCAATGGAAGGAAGACCTTTCTCTCTGTCTCTCCCTCACACTGTCTGTAACTCTACCTCTCAAATAAATATATCAAATCTTTTAAAAAATAGTAGTATAATGCAGTTTATCACCTTTTCATGCATTTTTTTTTTTGACAGGCAGAGTGGACAGTGAGAGAGAGAGAGACAGAGAGAAAGGTCTTCCTTTACCGTTAGTTCACCATCCAATCCCGCCACGGCCGATGCGCTGCGGCCAGCAAACCACGCTGATCTGAAGGCAGGAGCCAAGTGCTTCTCCTGGTTTCCCATGCGGGTGCAGGGCCCAAGCATTTGGGCCATCCTCCACTGCCCTCCCTGGCCACAGCAGAGAGCTGGACTGGAAGAGGGGCAACCGGGACAGAATCCGGCGCTCTGACTGGGACTAGAACCGGTGTGCTGGCGCCGCAGGCAGAGGATAAGCCTACTGAGCCATGGCGCCAGCCTCATACATTCTTAATCATTTGTTTAATCATTGTTTAAAACTTCCTAAGTTTATATTCGACTGTCATAAGCCACATTTCAGTCAATGTATAGATCTATTGTTATACTTTCCCTTCTGTTATTTTGGTTAATTTTCTCAGTCTGAAATAATAAGTGACTACTTGAATTAATTAATGCATACAAGGTTTAGATGTATGGTATGTATATGTAAATATAAGATCTCAAGGAAACACCAAGGACACTTGAATAAAAGGATTAATTTTATAGCAAAAACTTAATATAGTCTCATTCAGACACATCCATCAGAAAATATTATAGATGATATGTTTGTGTGATAAATATTGTATAAGTAATATTATGCACACAATCAAGAAATTTTTATAAGTATGGATCAAAGTCCATGAAACTGTAAGTTGATGTGTTTGCTGTATTTATGCCCATGAAATACCATTATCTTATTAGATTGATGTTCTACATTTCTCTCAAGCTGAGAAATGCCAAAGGCTCCAATCGTTGTATGCAATATACAGAATACCAGTCTCTTCCTTGGTGTGTATATCATATCCGACTACCAGTTGTGTAATGATATGAAAAATCCACCATAATTTCTTCCATAAGTATAATTTTTAAGATTTATTTAATGTATTCTCAAAACAGAGATTTCATTTTCTTTCTAAATGAATCAGTATAGTGTCCATTTGATTTATCTGTTCCTTCAACATATATTTATTGAACATCTACTATGTTGCTATATCTGGATTTCTAACATTGAAAGCTGTGATTAAAATTCTTACCTTCTTATAGTGTATATTCTAATGTTAACAGAATATAGAGAATAAACTAAGAAGCATACAAATTATAAGGAAAGTAGCAGAGAATAATTTGTATAATGTATAAAATGTCATATGGGTGGTCCAAGTGTCTTGGCCAATTCAGATTTAGTGGTTAGGAAAAAGCTTTTTCAGGAGGAGACATTCAAGCTGAGATCTGAAGAACAAGAAGGATCCAGCTGTAAATAATACTGCAGATAGAAAAGGTAGTGTGTTGACACATTCTAGGCCAAAGAAAACAATTAGTCCCAGCTTCTTCATGTATTCAAAAAATGGAAATAAGGTCAGTTTACCCACACCACAGTGAGTGCGGGTGCTAGTGATACGAGATGAATTCATGGACATAGCATGGAAAAGATCCTATTGAACCTTGTAAGCCAAAGAAAAGGCTTTGGATTTTTGCGTTTGGTAGCAAGTCCCTAAAAGGTGTTAGGCTGTAAAGTGACAAGGCACAGAACAGAGATAGTGTTCCTCTTGGACTGACAGGAGGCAGTTATTTGGAGAAGAGGGAAAATAATGCGACCCACTTGCACGTAGGACAGAGGTTTAAAGCTTAATACTGTTAACAAATAGTGTTTGGGATAGATGAATGTGACAGTCAGAAGAGAGTCCCCCCATACAAATATTTTTGCCTGCCTCCTAAACTTCTTCAATCTATTCCTCACACTGCTGTTTGAGTCAAGTTTTTAAAATATGTATCTGAACATGCCATTTCCATAATTGGCCCCTCTTTTGCTTTCATGACATTCAAAGCCTCTGATGACCTGGACCCAGCGTGCCTTAAATCCCCTGCCCCTCCTTCATCCAGGCATGCTGGCTTACTTGCAGTTTCCTCAGTTGGCTATGTTTTCTTGGGCCTTGCTCCTTGATTCTTGGCATATCCCTTTATCTTCCCCAAATGCTTTTCAATGCTCCTTTTCTTAAATCAGCACATATGTAAGCCTTGTCTGATTACCCCTGTTCCAAGGAAGATATGCACTATACATAACAAGCAGTATGGCACAAGCATCAACCAATCAAAATGGATGCTTGCTACAGAGAGATTTTTAAAGCAGTTTCAATAAGGCCTGATACTTGTTACGAGCTATTGTAATTGGTTTGCCTTACTATGATAGCAGACCATAGACTGGGTGGCTTAAACAACAGAAGTTTGTTTCTTTTCTTTCTTTTTTTTTATTTTTTGACAGGCAGAGTGGACAGTGAGAGAGAGAGACAGAGAGAAAGGTCTTCCTTTGCCGTTGGTTCACCCTCCAATGGCCGCCGCGGCCGGCGCACTGTGCTGATCCGAAGGTAGGAGCCAGGTCCTTCTCCTGGTCTCCCATGGGGTGCAGGGCCCAAGCACTTGGGCCATCCTCCACTGCACTCCCTGGCCACAGCAGAGAGCTGGCCTGGAAGAGGGGCAACCGGGACAGAATCCAGCGCCCCGACCGGGACTAGAACCCGGTGTGCTGGCACTGCAAGGCAGAGGATTAGCCTAGTGAGCCTCAGCGCTGGCCTTGAGAAAAAGTTTGTTTCTAACAGTTCTGGAGACTGGGTAGTCCAATATCAAGGCTCTGGTAGCAGTGGGTATCTGGTGAAAATATTCTTCCTGTTTTCCAAATGGCCATCTTTTTATGGTGGAGAGGAGATAGAGATAGAAATATTTATTCATTCATTCATTCATTTAGAGAGAACTCTTGTCTTATAAAGGCATTAATCCCATTCACAAGGTTCTATCAGGAGCAAATATTTCCCAAAGGCCCCTCCTCTTCATATCAGCACATTGGTCATTAAGATTTCAACATATGAACTTAGAGGGGACACAACTATTCAATCAGTACAAGATGAATCAAAATATTTCTTTGTTAGGGTTTGTGGGAAATCTTGTTTTTTTTTTCTGTTATTTTAATATAATACTAATTTTGTAGCATAAATAGCTGTAATATATAAACGACTGAAACATAATGGCATGTCATGACTTTTGTGGGAATGGAAATAGAATGACAAAAGGAGCTATGTGGCCAGAACTGAGGGTCAATACTGGTGGCTGGTGAACAGCCGTTTTGTATTATATTATGGGGGCTTGAATTGTCAGCTGATGAAATAAGACTTGACAGTAGAAAACAGCATAACTTCGTTGGTTCACCCCCCACAAATGGCCGCCATGGCCGGAACTGCGACGATCTGAAGCCAGGAGCCAGGTGCTTCCTCCTTGTCTCCTATGCGGGTGCAGGGCCCAAACACCTGGGCCATCCTCCACTGCCTTCCCGGGCCACAGCAGAGAGCTGGACTGGAAGAGGAGCAACCGGGACAGGACCAGCGCTCCAACCGGGACTAGACCTGGAGTACTGGTGCCGCAGGCGAAGGATTAGCCAAGTGAGCCATGGCGCCAGCAAAACAGCATAACTTTTTAAAAACTTGGACATAAAGGAATACAAGTTGTGACTGCTACTTGAAAAAGGTAAATTTGGCAGTGCTGTGGAGAGTGGATTTGAGAGTAAGGAGACTTGAGAGTCAGAAATTGATTTGGAGATTGATGTCGTGTTACAAATAAAGGGCCTGAGGGTAGCGAAGTGGGTTCCACCATTGAGACAAAAAGCTAAGTATGAATTTCTTGTAGAAGCCATGCTTCCTTAGTACAGAATGAGGTTGAGGACAGAAGGTAAAATGCAAATAAGCATGCAAATAACAGGTATGATTTTCAGTCATGTATCTATGTTGAATAAGTAACCACTCAAAAGCTTTATTTCTCTTGCCCATAGACGACTAATTGCATTGTTGATGAGGCAAAGATTGCAGTGAAAAAGCTGACATAATCATCTAAACAAAGCTACAAAAATCAACTCTGTGGGAGCTACTATAGTTTCCATTTACCAATCCACAAGCTAGGATGCAATCATCTTCGATCATATATACATGTCTGTAAGACACATAATGTGTTCTATGGTTTAATGATGTGTTCTATGAGTCAGAAGGTGAATTTGAGGTTTTGAACACAACTGAAGTCATATAATTTCTGAATAATTATTAGAGTCTCCTCACATTATTAGAATTAATCTTTATGAATATTTTATGGTATTTATAAACTCTAAGTGCTTTTGATTAATAATTACAGCCAGATTTCCAATTTTTGAAGTTTCTCTGGGAAAGTAGGTGCTGGAATTTTTCATCACCAAACAAAGTAGCCTATGCATGTGTTATCTAAATGAGACAGAAGAGACGAATGCCCCAATCATACACAATAGAGAAGAAGTATAGCTAACCATTGTGTGTGTGTGTGTGTGTGTGTGTGTGTGTTTAGATGGACTTTAATCTGTGTTACAAAGCAGAAGCATTTTGAAAAATACTGGAAAGGGTTGAGGTGAGAGTTTGGCACAGCATTTATGATTCCACATAGGAAGGCAGCATCTCATATCGCAGTGCCTGGAGTCGAGTCTCACCCGTTTGTGATTCCGGTTTCCTGCTAATGCACATCCTGGGAAGCAGTAGGTGATGATTCAGGTACTTGGGTCATTGTCACTGCATGTCACAGCCCAGGATTGAATTCCTAGCTCCTGGTTTTGGCCTGGCCTAGCCCCAGAATGGCAGACATTTGTGAGGAGTAAACCAGTAGATGGCAAATCTGTATCTGTCTTTGTCTCTCTTTCTCTGTTTTTCCAAAAATATAAAATTAATAATTTTTAAAAAAGAATACTAGGATATTAAAGTAATGTTTCATTAGCTATTGTTGGCATCTGGGGAGTGACTAGCAGATGGGTGAGCTCTGTTTTCCTGACTGTCTTTCTGTATCTCTGACTTTCATATAAAATAATAAATAAATAAATTAATTAATTAAAACCACTGGGATTTTCAGTTAATGCTGTCACCAAATGAGTACATAGAATAGTATATATGGGCAAGATTCATAAAGAAGTGAACAGATTTAGTGACCGAATTCTTCAAAATCTGTCAAGGATAACATACAGATTGACAAGTGGTGGACACACTTAATGAAAGTAACAGACTCTCCACTGCCAGTATTTCTCAGATTTGTGGTTATTGAAATTTACTTTCAATCGCCAATAAAAAAAAAGGCAATTTGAGGAGTTTTTGGCTTCTGTGATCAAATCCTGGATGTTTTTGTCTATTCCTGTTTGTTTTCTTTTTAAAAATTGATGATTTTCTTCCTAGTAAGCAATCCTAGTAAACATTCTTGGCCAGTTGGTGGTGATATGATGCCAACATGTAAATGTTGCTTTGCATTTTCTTTAGGAAACAACTGGGGAATGTAGCAATATAATTATCAACCATTATAACTTGATGAATATTCTATTTCTAAGCAGCCTGTGTTTCCTTTGAGGCCCCCTGTGTTTAACAGTATGAACGTTGGCAGTAGCCATGAAACAGTGCTTTTTGATATACTTAAACACTCTGAACGAAGCTTTTTTCTTTACTTTTAAGGTCTGGAAAGACATTTGCATGTGGTGGAATTAACAGTCTGAAATGGCTGTCGAGGTTTAGCATTGACAGTTCAGCTTTACCCCCATTGTAGGCACTTCTATGCTTCTGGGAAGGATTCCAGCACCACCAATTATGTCAAAATATGTTTTACTAAGATATAGTGAGGCATATAGTGCAGAATCCCATGATGTGTATTAAATCCTTGCCCTCTTTCCTCCTAAGTGCTTCTTGAAATAAATCACCTTAAACTTCTAAAAAATGGAAAGAAAAAGGCACTTCCTGGGATTCTAAAATGCCCTGTTTCCTTATGATGCTCAGAGATCAACAGGGAAGTGGTGGTTGTTTTGTCACTCAAACTGGGAAGCTCAAGGGATTCTTGGTACCTATGTATCAGTATACATAAACCTATTACATTAGGAAAGTGTTAAATGGAGTAACAAAAGATTATCATTTATATACTGAAGTAGACCTTGGGAAAAGAAATTGGAAGGGCTGTAGAAAATGAATATTCATATGAAAAAGGAAAACATTGATATTTAAATGAAAAGTCAAATGCCATTTTGAAAGAAATTGTTTTTATGTCTATTCATATTATGAAAAAAAGTCATGAACTGATGGTAAAACCTATGTAGAGTACAATTAGCAGTCATTTGTAATAAAAAGGAGCCTAAGGATTCTATTTATATATAACTGAATTTGTTCCAAGAAGAGAAAAGGGAGAAAGACATTCAAGCTAGAATCAAATAATTACAAAAGAACAATGGCCATTGATATATCCTTCTGAGTAGACAAAAGCAATGCAAAGTATCACGTTTCAGTGTTAAGAACTGGAGGGAACAAATAGTTATTAAAGCTAAAAACATATTTTACTGTGATAGGAAATATCATTGAAATTTCCAGGTTTTTTTGTAAAGATTTACTAAAATCTGCCAATAGATCTACCATATTACCCAGCCATTCCACTCCTGAGAATTTACCCAAAAGAAATGAGATCAGCATAAAGTACTCATTTGTACCCCCATATTTATAGCAGCTCAATTCACAATAGGTAAGATATAGAATCAACCCAAATGTCCATCAACTGATGACTGGCTAAAGACAATGTAGTATATAAACATGATGGAATACTACTCACCCATACAAAATATTGAAAACCTGTCTTTTGCAACAAAATGGATGCAATTGGAAACCATTATGCTTAGTGAAATAAGCCAGTCTCTAAAAGACAAATATCATATGTTATCTCTGCTATGTTCATTAATAAAGAATACAAAACTTGTATAAGAATGAAACTTATACCTTATGATTTGACTACTGCATATAACCCTTGTCTTTATTTCTGTGAAAGAGTGGTCTTTCTATGTTGTACTTGTTGAGCATTATGTTTAGTGGTGCCTTAAGCCTTTGATTATAAAATCAATTAAGAGGATGTTATTGCAAAAATTAAAGGGAGAAAAAAAGAAGGAAGAAGGGGTTTGAGGGAAGGATGGAGGGAGGCAAGTATGATTACCTTCTTAGAATTGTATCTATGAAATACATGAAATCTGTTCTCTTTACATTAATAAATTTTTTGTTAAATTTAGCAAAGCCATAGAGATATGTTGGTCTTCCATGTACTGGTTCACACTCCAAATGATCAGCACAGCCAAGTGTCAGGTAAGCTGAAACCAGGAGCACAGGAATCCATCTAGGTCCCCACATGGGTGTCAAGGGTTCAGGTACGTAGGCCTTCATCTGCTGCCTCCTGGGTGCAATAGCAGCAAGCAGGACCAGGATGCACGCAATACCTGAGTCTCAACTCGGGCACTTTGACATGGGATGAAGACATTCCAAGTGGTGGCTTAACCTGTTGTGTGACAATGTCTTCCTTCAATTTTTAAATGCTATAAAATAATCAAAGTAAAAGTAAGCAGATAGAAAATAGACAATTGTCTTGGTTTCAGTTTTTGGTTTAAGAGAATAATTTTTCAAGCAAAGGAATAAAGCAAAGTGCCTAACAAATATGTAATTCAGGTTTTCTTCTCATCAGAAAATCCCATTTCCTTTTGAGTTTGTTTTTTGCATAATATTTGGCAGGAAGGACCAAGAAGATAGTAATAGTGCTAACAAATGGCAATTCAAGGGTATACTTTGCACCACATTTATTATTCTATAATTCTTCTGTGATGATCAAGCTACTATGTTTGTTGAATTTAGGTAGGAGTGTATAAATATAATTTGAGGATGGAAAAATGAAAATTTATGCTAATTGGTAATGTTTGATATTCAAATTTGGCTTTTCATGAAAGCACTGCTGACTTTACCTGTTATTGTCTGGACTTCGAGTTGTAGATCAGACCAATGAAATTATACTGTATTTATTATTTGACATGCATAGTGTTTGATACAAAGGACTTCTGAAATTGTGATATTTCTTCCCTTCCATAGTGCTTCACTTGTGAACATTGTGTGTGTGTGTTTGTGTGTATACAGTGGTTGAGATAGGTTGCAAGAGATATGTTTCTATGGTACTCACTCTGAGACATCTTATTAAAGGCACTTTCTCATCAACTCCTTTTAAACACCTTGTATCAGAAGAGAACAGCAGCAAATTCTATTGCTAGATTCCCTGAAATTGGAGTTTCACTACATGTTGGACATAAAGGTGGGTAGCTGACATACCTCACTTTCCATTGGGAAGGTGACCAAATGTATTAGTTTGCCAAGGACTGAAAGTTTTCCCTGGGGAATGTCAGAATTTCTGTGATAAAACCAGGGCAGACCTGGAAAAATTGAGATGGTTGGTGTGATAGGCTGACTTGTAAAATGGTCCTTAAGACTTTAATGGACACACTCCATGTGAGTTCTACCTCTTAAATATGAGCAGGTATTGTGAATGGGATATCACTCTCCTGATTAGGTTACTAATCTAGCGGCTTAGAGGCAATACCAGTGGCAATTATCATGGATGAATGTGATCTAATCACATGAGCTCTTAGTGAAGGGACTGAGCCATTCCTTAAAATGAGAGATTTTCCTGTTGTCATTCAAACCAGCCAGTATGAGTTCTACAATAAAAAATTGAGTTCTTCCAACAACCAGTGAACTAGGAAAAGGACCCCAAGACTCAGATGAGATCATGACCCCATTCAACACCTTGATAGAGCATAGTGAGACTCTGAGCAGAGGTATAAGCTCATCTGTTCCTGGATGCCTGACTCCTAGAAACTCTGTTTTTTTAACTGCTGGATCTTTGGTCATTTGTTATACGGCAACATAGAAAATTACAACTATTTCTTACTCTACTCCAGAATGGAATAAAATTTATGGAATTGTAACTATTTCTTGGACCTAAAAAGGGTCACTTTTCTTGAGTCATAGTACCAGTATATTTTTTTTAGGAATCATATGCTTTAAGAAAGTGTTTCAGCACCAGTTGTCATGCATTCGCAACCGGCTGTAGGAAAAGGATGTAGAAGGAGCAGAGTGTGCCAAAAAGGAAATGAAGAGGAATAGTCTCTCAGCACTCAAAGGATTAAATGAACTCCAACGTGGAGACAGAGGCTCACATAGATTACACAGCCAGGCTGGATAGGGAAATATAGAGCAAAAATTTATTAAGTATCGTACAGAGCAGTGACTTTCACACTGTAGTTGGTGACCAACTGATGGGTTGTAAAATACAATGAGAAGGTTGCAATTAGCAATATAAGATGTAATAGAGTAGAATAGAAAATAATTAAATATTTCAGGTAGTAAGCAAAATTATTTAAATTTTTGTGAAACTTCTGTTTCAGTTTTATATCTCTTTATGTATAGGTATACTGAGGTATGATATAAAATATGTCTCTTACTGGGGATTTCAAATCAAACACTTTTTGAAAACACTAATACAGTGTAATGGCTTAAAACAGAGCTTCTCAAACTTGACTGTGCATTAGAATAGTTGGGAGAAGTTTATTAGGAATTTTTCCTTTTTTCATTATTTAATTACAATTTCTGAGGATTGAACCTCATCATGTGTATTTTTGAAAAGCCCCTTAGGTGGTTGTGACTCCAGCAAACCTTGAAAACTATTGGGCTAGAGCAAGAGGTTTGTGATTTGTACATGTGAGCAAAGCATACAATCTTAAAAAGCCTCAGTTTCTACATGTGTAAAACTGGACTAAAAACTGTTCCTAGTTCATAGGAGCATTCAAAGAATAAAATAATGAATGGAGAGCACATACCCTAGGTTATGGCATGAAGTAATAGTGCAGTCAGTTAGTACTTGTTATTAATCTGTACAACACTTTAGAACAATTACAGCTGGTGGGATGATACCATTGGACCATTCGCACAGTTCATTATTAGGATACAGAAATTTGTTGGAAACAGGGACTCCACAGGGTAGAACAACATGCAGTGTATCTTGGCACAGCTTTCTCCTGGCTCCAGTTCCCACAGGGACTGTGTGGTTATGGGTTACATTTCCTACCCAGGAGCCCTGATAGACATGAGAAAATAACTAGATATGGTAAAATAATGAAAAATTTTTCCTATACTCCACTTATTTTATCTTTGGGAACTACCCCATCTTTCTGAATTTACACTGACTATATATTTTACTTTTAAAGGATTGTTTATAGACCTTATGCTTTCTTGGATGTTCAACAAAACACAGTACTACAAACAACCATATCCTCATCCAGGGACATAGTGCCTCTTATTTTCAGGTACTCCATGAATCTCATTTCCTGTGAGCTTCCTAGGTACCCAATAGTCTGCAGACACTTTATAGACGTTAAGTCATTTTGTTCTCCCAGCAATCAGTGGTGGTACACATTGTTATTTCCATTTGATAGATGAAGAAATGAGGCTCAGAGAGGTTAAGTAACTGGTAGAACATCAAAGAGGTAATAAGTTGCAGACTGGTGATATTGTATTAGGTGTCTCCAGTAACACAGAATGAATGCAAATGTGTATATTTACAGAACTATTTTGGTTTAAGGAATTGGCTCATATTCACAATTATGAGGTTGGTAAGTCCAAACTTGTAGTACATGCCAGTAGGATGAAGGCATAAGAGAGCCAGTGGTGCTGTTCCAGATTAAGGGTGGCTGCCTGGAGTGCCAGGGGAGCTGATGATGCAGATAAAGCCCAAAGACAGACTCCCGAAGAAAAATCTATTGCTAGGAGAGGATGGTCTTTTTGTTCCATATGAGCCTTCTTTGATTGGATAAGACCCATTAATATGATGGAGGACAATGGTTTTTTGTTTTTTGGTTTTTTTTTTTTTTTGACAGGCAGAGTGGACAGTGAGAGAGGGAGACAGAGAGAAAGGTCTTCCTTAAAGTTGAAGAAGTTCTTCCAAATACACCCTCTAAATTGGCACATAATATTAACCATCATATATATAATAACTCCAGAAATCAGATTTGAGGGATTGCAACATCTTGCTCTTTAATATGTACATGTCTATTATTGAGCACTTCCATTGTATAAATCCTTACAATAACTTTATGAGGTTGTTATTGTTATTACTTTACAAGTAAAGAGAATGAAACTCAGAGAAGGTAAGAAATGTGTTTATAGTCACAAAGGGAGTAAATGTTAGAGCTAAAATTTGAATACAGGTTTTCTAAATCCAAAACATGCTCTTCTGTTTTTTAAAGGCAGTTTGAAGTACTTGGGGTAATTTTTTTTAAAGAAGTGTTGTTGAAAAAGTGTGAGGTATATACTTAATAAATAATTGATAGGTGACTTTATTAAAATTTTATGAAATTCAATGAGCATATTTATGCCAATATGTATGATGTATACACACATATGCCAGGATATGTCAATTTTTTGGAAATATTATGAAACAAATAAGATTGGATTTAAAAAGTTTTTTTGCACCAAAGTAAACATCTTTTAATTCTATTTTCCACAAAATTTTTGAAAGTCTCCTCATATAGTGGCTACTTTCCTTTGAGAAGATCCATGCTGATTCCTAAACATTCTTAAAATCACAATAAAAAGCTAATGTGTAGGAACACATGTGTGATAAGTACTCGGTTAAGGGCTTTACATGTGCTATGATGATCCTCATTTTACAGATGAGCAAATTGAGATGCAGATATGCAAGTGGCAGATCCAAGACTAAAACCCAGGTAGTCTGTTTGCGGAACCAAGACTTTTCACCTTTATATGATATACTCCATCTGCTGATAACACACAGTGTTGCAGAATTACTATGACAAGATTTGTAAACTATAGAGATGTGGTATTTTCATCACATCCATGGAAGATATAGAACCATAAAGAAGGGAAAGATAAAAGGGGCTACGGAAGCTTCAAAAATATAACTAATGATCAAAGGAAAAAGTGAATGGTGAATTTAAGGTGGGTGTAATTTTAGGTAAAGGTTCGCTACTTTTGGTTGATATTGGAAAAGTTGATGTCTCAGTTCTGGAAACATTTAAAATTGGATAGCACCTTACACAACAGCCCTTGGGAAAAAGTCCTTAGCAGTAAAGATACAGGGAAGGATGCTATTCACAAAATTGAAAGATATAAATATTCTTTTATAATTTTATTTAGACACTTATATGATGCGAAAACTAGTGATCCTTTCACATTGTTTCAGGTTTTAAGATCTGTTAATGGAAGACATTGAAGCCTTTTTCATTTAATCCCCCTCTAAAGATTAATATTCACATTGGTATTTTGGTCCATGCCAAAGATTTGGTAGAAAGTGAGTATACTGAGTTCTGGAAAAGTAGGTAAGAAAAAGGAGGAGTCCAGCCACTCTTACTCCAAAATATGGCACTCTGATATGTGGATTATTTTAAATTAAAGGAACTGAGAGAGCAGCAAATGCTGGAAGAGGCTTTCCTCTGCTAGCTTCCTGAGGTCTGGTCACCCAAGAAAGAAAACAATTACCTCTGGTTTCTTCCATTAGCTTTCATTAACTAAACTCATATCACGGGGAAAAAAGACTGAAGTCTGTATTTACCTGGAAAGACTTTTGTCACACATCATTGTCTTCTATTTCAGTCCCATACATAGAAAATCGTTTATAATCCACCATTATGCAGGCCAAACAATGCCTTTGTCCCAGGTCTTTGTCTATTCTCCAGACCCACTGAGTTCCCCTAAAAGTCATTTACTGTTCCCCTGACATTCCTTATTCTCTTCCAGCCCTATAGATAAAAAGGTATATAAGTTCCTGAATAATTTTGAACTAGTGGGTCATCACTCTCCTGTGATTTTCCCCAGTGCTGTGATTTTTCTCCTTTTGCACATTAATAAATTTGTTTGCCTTTTATCCTATTTAATCTGTCATTTTCAATTTATCCACTGAATCTTCAGAGGATAGAGAGGAAATTTTCCTTCACCTCTACAATAATAGATGAATATCGTGAAGTCTACCACAGTCAGATTCTGTGTCTCTGTGCACTTTTGCCCTTCTTCAATCTGTAACAATAGCATTATAGTTTCTAGAGTCAGCATTGTTCCCATCTGCTTGCACACTTTATAAAAACTGGTGGCACTTTGGAACTATGGGGAACTACCTAACCCCTTGTTTTAATGTACCAAAGAATAGATTCCTCTCTCACATATTATTTGCATATTAATATGAATCTGTGTATAATGATTTCCTTCCCTCCCTCCCTCTCTCTTCCTCTCCCTCTCTCTATCACTGACATACACACAAACACACACACAAGCACACAATGGAGAATGTACCCAGAATGATATACAGAGATCGGCAATGTGAGAAAGAGTCTTGGAATAAAGTAAATTTTCTCAGTGAAGTTTACTTTGCCTGTAAGGAATTGGCCTCTTGGATTTGTATGAACCTCCATGCCACTGCGCTTTCAAAGATTTTTCTTTGAGTGATTGTTATGAAATGGATAGGATTAAAATAGCTAAATAACAATGAACGCTTAAAAAAGAACTCCACCATCAACATGCAATTGAGGAAAGAGAAATATTGAGCTAGGAAACAACATGAGAAGCTCCCATCAGATGCTGTAGAAGCAAAGGGCAGGGAATCATATTCTTAGTGAAAATCCTGCAGTAATAACACAAGTATTCTCTTTCAAGCTTTCAGCCCTTACAGGGATGAAACAACTACCTTCTTCCAGAGTCCTAATCTGTAACATGTCTTGTTGTCCAAGGTCTTCGGGACTCATGCAATTTATTCATGTAAGCACCCACTTAAGTATCTGCTATAATTTTTATTTTTCTTCATTATTTGTTCACGGCTTTGTAAACAGGTATTCAACTTTGGGGAAAAAAAAAGACAAAAATGGGGAGGGACGAAGGGAAGAAATAAAAGGAAGGAAGGAAAGGAATGAAGAAGGAATAAACCAAAAGAGGAACCCAGTGAGGAGTGTTATCATAGAATGGAGGAGCTCAGCAGTTCCTGCCCTGAGAAAACTTTTCAAATTCACTAGAACTGATAGAGGTATGTGGTATAATGCTAAAAAGTTGCTTCTGATGTATGTGAAATAGCTCAGGACTCAAACACTTTCTGAAGGATAACAAATATGTTGATTCTTGCTATTAACAAGGTCTGAGCATTTTGTTTTATAAAAAAGATTCATTTATTTATTTGAAATACAGTGTTACACAGCGGGGTGGGCATGGGTGGGTGGGGAGAATTTCCCATCTGCTGGTTCACAACCCAAATGGCCACAATGATCAGGGATGGCCCAGGCCTAAGGAAATAGCCTAGAACTCCATCCAGAACCCCAGATGGGTGACAGGGGCTCATATATTTCACCAAGGCATATTGGCAAGGAGTTAATTCAGAAGTGGCATAGCCATGACTCTAACTGGTACTCTGATATGGGAAGTCAGCATTGACAATGCTGATCCATGAGCATTTTCTTTATTCTTTGTAAGTAGAAGGTTTGAAGGTTTTTTTTTTTTTACCATTATTCAAAAGAAGATTATCTGTGAACTGTTTTCTAACTGGGAAATTATGAAGATATTTTATACCTTTTAGATATAAGACTTTAAGGAAAAGATTTGGGTTGTATAAGGGCATTAATTTCTACCATTCCCCTTTCCCACTCAAAGCAGCAACAACTTTAAAGGTCATTCTTGTTTGATATTCTAGCTCAAATTATACAGGAAACTGTAGAAGATTAATATTTTGCTTTAGTTCCAAGTGATTTTGATACTTTTAGATATTGGGAAAAAAAGATAGGGATACCATAGTGGAGTGTCCTTTGTTGGTGAGGTACATGTATAAAATTATGAAGTATTTCAAAGACTGTCATGCAAACTATAAGTAGCTCAAAATGGAGATCTTGGCTAAGAAGAAGCTGGTACTTTTCTTCAATATTGAGCAGTTTGCTGTCTTCACGAGATTTGGCACTTATCCCTTTATTTTGTAAAACAGGGAAACTGACAATAAAACTTCTCCCACAGCTGGGCTTCATGATCTCACACTTTCCCACCCTCTGAACATTTCTGAGCGAGAGACTTCCAGTGTTTGGTATAATTGCCTCAAGCATTAGAACCACACTATTGAAGATTTCCAGTTACTCCTATGATCCGACCCTTATAGCCTGAGAGAAAAAGGGAAAGTTAAATTCTGGGGTCTTTCATTCTTCCAAATCTAGTGCAAAGTTATCATGTAGTGCCTCCAAAAATCTAACTGGTCAACCAATGCAGTTTCAACCAGTATTCACACCAACCAAACCATTTTAATAAATGGATACATGCACATATTGACAATATAAATGACACTGGTTGCAAGCCCAGGGTTATAGTAGAATTTGGCAAAGTCTAAATGATATAATGCTATAGGAAGTATAGTGGCCTGCTATAAAAAGACAATTTAGTCTATGTTTTCATTCTCTTTGTGTACATGGACTTTTATAATTTTTTGGAATGCCAGTGGAAATATATATGAATAGTTATCAAGATTTGGTCAGACACTAGAGAGAGTTGTGTGTATGTTAAGGCAATCACATCTTTGTGAGACAAAGAACATGGATAGAAACAGGGAACTAGTGTCATAAAGAGAAAGATAAGAGGAATAAAACGTTAAAAATTACATTTCAAAGTAGCCAAAGCCATGACTCATTCCTCTCTATCTTTCTCTATCACTCTTAACTGTATTGTCCAGGAAATCATCCTCTGTGATACTTTGAAGAGAGAGGAAATGAAATTGAGAACTTTATAAGAACCCTAATACATTTTTAAAAGTGAAGTGTCCATTTCAGATATAGTCAGACTGGATCCTCAACACAGCAGTATGCTATGCAGTTGAATGAAGGAGAAACATAGCAATTGCCTTCACATCCTGCATGAAAAATCAATGCATTACTTAAAGTATTAGAAATTTTTTTCTTTGCCTGTGTGAAAATAGCATATTATCATGCTGTAAAAAGAAAGGATGTCTTTTATTCTATAACCAAAAAGGATGATGGCTAAATTTATCATAAAATAAGAAGTTTATGCTCAGTTGGAATGCACCTATTTGTGAGAATCTTCAATGAGATCCGATGAACACTGAACACACACTTCTCCATATTACCCTGGGCTGGGAGAATGAAGGACTGGAATCTGAGCAAAGCTACAAAAAGGAACTCTTGAGACTCCACTTCAGGAAAACTTTAATCTTCTTGAGATTTCAGGGAGATAAAGATATTAGTAAGTGGCCAGATGTGATAGTGAAAGCCAGATTGTCTTTGCTATCCAAGTAATCTGTCTTTATTTGAATAGCTGGAAAATACTTTCCTGGCAATTATCAAGACACTCCTAGAAGTGTTTATGAGTGACACATTTTATTCATCAAGAAATTAATGGGTGATATTGTTATTGCCAAACTAAGATTATACTCAGAAAACTGCAATGAAGAAAAGGGAATTTGTTCCCTCTGCAAACATTTTGTTTTCTGTTCTTTTTTTTCCCCCATATGGCTTTCTTTTGTTGAAGTAATGCAGAACTCAACATGTGTTGTAAAAAGACCCATAAAGTGATTGAGGATTAGGTCTTACACAGAAAAAATGTAGAGAATCCTACACGTGACAAAGTAAGTAATAAGATATGATAGGTTTATTATTTTGCCTTCTTCAAAAGCCTTAAATTATACATTGTGCAACACAAGTTGATTTTAGATGAGACAATTTTTTATGGGAAAAAATAACTTTAGAAAGGTATATATATATTTTTTATTAGAGACTTACATATAGAGCTTAGGAAGAGAAAATATGTTTAACAAAATTAGTCCAGAATGACTGGATCCTACCATATTATTTCATTTTTTTTTTTGGTATAATGAACAGGAAACATTTAGAAACTTCAAGAGTAGTATGAATTGTGGAGTAAATTGGTCACTTTGTTAAAGACCCTTTCTACTCTGATAGCAGTTGTTCAGGGAGCAACAGGGATCCTCTTTGCAGATAGTAGTAATGGATGGCTTAAATTTTAAATCAATTTTTTTCACTTCAAGAAAACAATGTTCCCTGAAGAAATGACTTATTTCATGGATAGGTCAAGGAATGTACAAAATGACACTGTGTCATTTTACTGTGTAGTTAAGGAAGGAAACACTCAAAAATGATGGGAACTTATTTAAATGAAATAAAAGCCAATTTGAAGGTTCTTCCAATGGTGAATACAGGAACAATTTAAGCAACAAAATGAACAATATTTGTCATGAATTATAACATGTAGGATAAAATAAATATCATGCAATGGAGTCCATATTTATAAATGTAAATATTTTAGTTCAGTAAATGAGAAAGAGAAAGTTCTCTATTACATGGCATTCTATTTGCTACATGGAAAAAGATTTATATAAATAGAAAATTGTCATTTGGTATGTAATAATTACCACAGATGAGAATAATCATGGAATCTAAAATTATTAGAACATAAGAAGGAAAATTCTTCCAGGATATCTTCCAACAAGTTAAATACAAAGACAAAATTATTAAGTTTACAGTGGAGAAACCTGACAGATACCACCTTAACCAATTAATCAGTTCAAATCACCATAACACCTAAGAAGGGTTTTCAAAAAGTCCATAGAGAATGTACATTATGAAAAAACTATGCAGGATTTCAAAATTATTTTCACCAAAGAAGCATCTTTGATGTTCAAAGAAACATCTACGACGTACTGCGAAAATCACGATCTTAACTTCTGCAATATTACTGTAAAAAACATAAAAGATTTATTTGAAAGGAAGCGTTAGAGAGGGACAGAGAGAGGTCTTCCATCTGCTGGTTTACTCCCCAAATGATTGCAATGGCTGAAGCTGAGCCAGTCTGAAGCCAGGAGCCAGGAGCTTCTTTAGGATCTCCCATGTGGATGCAGGGGCCCAAGCACTTGGGCCATCCTCTGCTGCTTTCCCAAGCACATTATCAAGGAGCTGGATCAGAAGTGGAATATCCAGGACTCAAATAGCACCAATATTAGGATTCCAGTTCTTTAGGTGAAGGGTTTACCTTCTATGCTAGAGTGCCATACCCTGGTTTGAGTCGTGACCACTTCTGATCCAACTTCCTGTTAATGTGCATTCTAGGAGGCAGCAGTTGATGGCTAAAGAACTTGGGTCCTTGTCACAAGTGTAGGAGACTTAGACAGAGTTCCTGGATCTTGTCTTGGGGCCTAATCCAGCTCTGATTTTTGCAAGCATTCAAGGAGTGAACCAGAGCGAGGATCGAACTCTCTTTCTCTCTCTCATAAAAAATGTAAATAAATAAACTAAAAAAAATATAAATACAGGACCTGAATATCATCGTGACAAACACTAGACAAACCCAAATTTAGGAAGATTTTACAAAGTAGACAATCTTTAAAAAATGTGAAGGTCATTGTTATGGGCTGAATTGCTTTCTCCCAATATTCCTATGATAAAGTTTTCTTAGTACCTCAAAATATGATCGTATTTGGAGATAGACCCTTTAAGGAGGTAATTAAAGTAAAATTAAGTCATGTGAGTGGATTCTAATCCAATATGATTTATGCTTATAGGAAGAGATTAGGACACATACAAGCATGGAAAAATAGCATGTGAATACACAGGGTGGAGACAGCTATTTTTAAGGAGAGAGACCTGAGAAGAAATCAACCCTGCTGACACCTTTATCTCAGATGTCTAGCCTCCAGAACTGTGTGAGATTATAAATTCTGATACTTAAGCCACCTAGTCTATATTAATTTGTTATGACAGCCATAGTAAAATTAATGAAGTTATGAAATAAAACATGAGATCAAGAAATTGTCATATATTGGAGGAAGCTGAAGAGACTTGATGGCTAAATGGAATGTGGGATCCTAGATTGGATCCTAGAACATAAAAAGGACATCGGTGGCACAATTAGTGACATTTGATTAAGGTCTGCAGATTAGCTAACAGTATTGTATCACTATCAATTTACTGATTTTGATAAGTATACTATAGTTATGGTAAGATGGCAAAGCTTGAGGAAGCTGTGTAGAGGGATTACAGAGATATTTTCACTATTTTGCAAATTTTGCAATTATGATAGTATTATAAAATCAATAAAATATATTTTTTAAAATGATACTTGAAAGATATATTGTAGAAGAATTTATGTTGGTGACTTTGGACACCTGGTTCTGGTTATGTTTCTCAGAAACACATAGTATGTCTTCTTTGTTCAATTCATCTTAGAATTCTTTTTTTAAAAGATTTAATTTTATTTATCAGAAAGGCAGTGACAGAGAGAGAGAGAGAGAGAGGTCTTCCATCCTCTGGTTCACTCCTCAAATGGCCACAATTACCTGGGTTGGACCAGGCCAAAGCAAGGAGCAAGGGGGTTGTTCTAGGTCTCCTACATGGGTGCAGGGGCCCAAGCACTTGGACCATCCTCTGCTGCTTTCTCAGGTGCATTAGCAGGGAGCTGGATCAGAAGTGGGGGAGGCAGGACTCAAACAGGTGCCTATATGGGCTGCTGGCACTGCAGGCCAGGGCTTTAGCTCACTGCGCCACAGTGCTGGCCCATGAATTCTTTTTGTTTATCAGACCTAAGTATTTTATAATATCCTCCAGAAGAGAAATCATAATCTCTAACATTTTGTTGTAATTTCATTGAATTTATTTAAGCTGGACCAGTTGATATTTAAAGAGTATAGGCATATAAGTATAAATTTATTATGAAAAGGAGTACATTTTGAGTATAAAGTAGACCTTTGAATTATTTCATTTGGCAAATGTTTATTGTGCACTTCACATATACAAGACCTTGTAGACAGAAATACAAATAGAAGATCATCCTTGCCTTTAAAGAATTTGCAGTATTGAAGGTTAAGTAAAGAATAAAAGAAAGAGGAAATAATTTCAATTGCGCAATTACTAAGAGCATACATTTTGAACAGACACTTTTAACTTCAGTTTTACAGATTTCAATAGTAAAGCTGAGGAAAATCTTCCTGGTGGATTTAAAATCTGGGTTGACTCTTAAAGGAACAGTTTGAATTGGGGACATGTTTAAAGAAGTTATGTTCCAGAGAAAACATGTGCAAAGACATGGGAGCATTGAGACCACACTATATTAAAGAACTTCAGAAGTTTACTATGAGTTCAGCTATCGAAGGTTTATACGTTAGTGGCAGGAGACAGGCTGCTTCAGCGGACTGTGTTCAGATTAACCATTCCAAAAAAATGTAAACTTTCCCCAAAAGGACATTGAGCATTTTAGGAGTTCATTCTGGAAAGAAGAGTTGTGGGTTGTAAGAAAATGAACATACTTTGAATTAAGTATTCAAACAAAACAATGGGTTCCTTTTAAAGTTCTTTATCAAATCTTGATATATGTAGCTTCAAATTGGAATTTTCTCCTGAGTCTTAGTTTTATACACTTTCTAACAGAAGTTTTGATGAGAGAAACTCATAAGGAGACTTGAGAAACAGATCGTTTAATGGAAAGAAGATATTCTACTTGCTCATTCCCTTCTAGGCAACCTAGTAACAAGCTCTTGCCTGCTCCCTGCCATTTAGGGAAGCACAAGCCAGACTGACTGTAAGTTCTGGAGGAACTTACAGAAGTTACGGGCAATGATCAAAGCCAACTGTAGTTCTTATTCTGGAATGTTTGTGTAATCCCTAAAGCAAATTTTTGTATAGTACATGTACATTTTTTTCTTGGTGAGATTCCATAACTTTAAAGAAATTTTACCAGTTGTCTGTAATTTTAAGAGTACCAATAAACACTGAAAATATAACTTGAAATTCTTATGATATTAAAATTCCATAGCTCCAATTTTAGTATTCTATTATAGTTTCAAGGGAGGGCTTATGTCTTTGTATAATTAGTTCACAATTGAGTCATAAGTTATTTATATACCTGCAATGAAATATAGTATATAACTTTATTATAGCAATGGAGTATTTAATGAATGTACCATAATCATGGGAATATCTGATCACTCATACTAATACCATTAGTTTACCTTCTGATTAGAATAAAAATAAGGCTTACTTGGAAGGTCAACTGCTATCTATATCTACACTATTTCACTCCTTCCTTTGTATTATGACATTGTCATGTATACAAGCATTTATTGTTAAACAATATTTTGACCTCATCTAATAACCCATTTTTGTATACAAAACTAATATTTATGTTACATTTATTGCTATCATTACTTTAACTTCTAAAAGCTCACTTTAAAAAAAGGTTTATTTATTTATTTGAGAGGAGGAGTTATAAACAGAGAAAGAGAGAGAGAGAGAGAGGTCTACTATCCATTGGTTCACTCCCTAAATGGCCACAATGGCCACTACTGGGCCAGACTGAAGCCAGGAGCCAGGAACTTCATACAGGTCTCCCATGTGGGTACAGGGGCCCAAGCATCTGGGTCCTCTTCTGCTGTTTTCCCAGGCCATGATTAGGGAGCTGAATTGTAAGTGGAACAGCTGGGACTCAAACCGGTGCCCATATGAGATGCCAGCACTTCAGGTAGAAGCTTAACTTACTATGCCATAATGCCAACCCCAAACTTAACTTATAAAAACTCTTAACAGGTTAGGTTAAAACTCTCTGTCTATATATGAGTCTTGTCTATAAAATGGATATATTGAAAACATGAATATATCTTCAAAATATAAAATAAATGGATGAATCAGAAACTATTAAATTGGTTACATTCCCATGAATGATTTGTGGGGGAGGGGTGGGCAGTGTGAAAGGATGGGAAGAAAGTCAAAATCTTTGTGATGCTGCACATATGTAAAGAATTAAATTAAATCAGCTAGGATGGGGAAAAACCTCTAAAACTGAACACAGATGGAAGCAAGTGTACTTATCTGTATTTCCAATGAATGACATAATCGAGTAAAGGTATAAAAAAGAACTAATCCATGCAACATGTAAAAATAGTCCTTTGACTATATACTTTCAATCTAGGGGGAGAAAGAACTGTAAATGAAAGTTTTTAATAGATGCTATATGTTAGATTACTAGATTGATAGATGACAGATATAGGAATGATATGATAAATATTGTCAAATGAGTTTGAGTTTATTGAAGGGTCAAGTAAATACATAAGTATGTGCTTTCTTTTGGAGAGGGAGTTTGAGTTATTATGTAGAAAGGAAGATAGAGGAAGTTAGAGCTATAACAATTGTCTAGGTCTGTCAGCCTAAAGGGCACAGAATTAATGATGTCATCCCTTATATCACTCAGATCTTGGTTTCTAAATATTAGTCCCAACTAACAGGAACATATCTCCTTGGAGAAAGGCCTGATGCCAGAATTGGCACAGGCAAAACACAAGATGAACCTGGAACATGTTATAACCAAAAGTAAGGAAGTTAAAAGTGATGGGAGCATATCCACAGTACAGCTTGAAGGAGTTCCTTCAAGGACAACTGAAACATCAAAAGAAGCAAGAATATCAGTGTAATTTAACCCAGTAACTTATTTTAAAAAAGTAACCCATGATGAGGAATCCAGGAGCATATGCTCTTCATAAAGAGATAAATGATAATACATATTCATACATTACTTAAGAAGGGTGGGAAGATATTTTCCTAAGGTAGAATGCTGAGTTATAAATACAAAGATGGTATTGGAGTTGGGGTTGGGAATACCCATTGTGTAATCATCATAAAGATTGGTTTAGGCATGAATCATCAATGGATTCAAAACCGAAGGGGGAATATTGATAAGCAGAGTAATGGCATCATCACAAAGTATCTTTTATATGGAGGAATTATTAATAGCAAAAGAAAAACTAGAAGCTATATAATGGAGAAACTTTTCAACTAATCATATAATTACAACTAATTAATACAAGGGGATTCAAAACTATGTGGGAAAACTGAATTAAATGATAATGCACATTTCCCATGAAGTTTTTGAAGCCCTACCATATCTAATTGCAACTAATAATATTTAGTATATAATGCTTATAAATATGTATGTATATGGAGAGAGAATAAATGCAAATGAAGCAAAAATTTTAAATTTGGGAAATATGGGTAAGATACATGTGGGAATTCTACATATGATTCTTGCTATTTTTCTCTAAGTTTAAAATTATTTCAATTTTTAAAAATTATTAAAAACAAATTTTATAGGATGCAGAAACAACCATTTTTCTTCCCTCCCACAATTATATTTGTTAAAGTAAATCTCTGGTATGTAAGTAACCTGTATTATTAACGAATAAATTTTCAGCACCAATGATATCTTTATGTATAACACTAAAGTTTTTTTTTTTTTTTTTGACAGGCAGAGTGGACAGTGAGAGAGAGAGACAGAGAGAAAGGTCTTCCTTTGCCGGTTGGTTCACCCTCCAATGGCCGCCGGGGCCAGTGCACCGCGCTAATCCGATGGCAGGAGCCAGGTACTTATCCTGGTCTCCCATGGGGTGCAGGGCCCAAGCACTTGGGCCATCCTCCACTGCACTCCCTGGCCACAGCAGAGAGCTGGACAGGAAGAGGGGCAACCGGGACAGAATCCAGTGCCCCGACCGGGACTAGAACCCGGTGTGCCGGCGCCGCAAGGCGGAGGATTAGCCTAGTGAGCCGCGGCGCCGGCAACACTAAAGTTTTTAAATACATTTTCCACAATCATTTTTGTTACTCCTCATAACACCCTGTGATTGAAATATATATTTTTCTCCATTTTGGTTTGACACAGATTCAGGTGTAAAAAAAAGCTTGTCTTGGATCTTCATATGTAAAATTAATGGTCCTATTAATTTCACATTTTCTTATAATTAATTATGTTTTTGACACCCTCTTTTAGCAGGAGTGAATGCAGTTATTTTATTTTTTATTGTATTTCAGTTTGGAGTCGTTTGTGATAGCATCCTATATGTAAACTGTTAATATTTCATTTGAAAATATGAATTCTATAGAATCCAGCAGACATTTTTGGCTTCATTCTCTGTGTCGTTTTTATATGAACTTCTAAATCTGCTTTTTCATCACATATCTTTGGCTTTACTCCAAATACTTCATTGAACAATTCATCTGTCTCTGCTGGTAGAATATCAATTTAATATGAGATAGTGATCAATATTATACTTTGGGGAACCAGACTTATACTTAAGAAGGGAAAAGTATAAGCACCAGAGAATGAGCTACAAGTGAATGAGTTCATACGAAGGCATCACATAACCTTGAACTTGACACACTGCTTTGTTCTATGGCCTGTATACATGCTACATTACAATATTATTTGCTAAAGGAGGAGTCCTGGGGTAATCTTTACCTTTTTTCCATCCTCCTGCTTTTCCTGATACCACCAGTAGCTCCTCTAACACATTTCTCTGAATGATAATAAAAATAATAGAGTAGGAAGAGCTGAACCCCCTCCACTTTCCCTGCACTGGCAATCTTCTCTACCAAGTTTTTTATTTCTCCAAACATGCATTCTGCCTGGAATTTTTGTGGAATATGTAATCTTTGAGCATGTATATGGAGATGGTATCAATTCTGGATGTGTGACCCTAAAACTTCATTGCTTCCAGTCTGATTCTCAAAGAGTCTATGTGTCTAAGAATGGCCTCTCTGAATATTCATTGGCTACTTTGGCATGTTCCTAGTTTCCTGAAACCTCTGTGATTTCATTCTCCATTAATATCTCTGGGACTTTTTTTTTACCACCTAGAGGGAAAAAATGGCGCATAATTTTAAGAGCCATGGGTTTTCCTTTTTATCTTCCTTTTTTGTTTAAACTTGTTTCGTGTGGCAGTAAATGCTTCCCCTTTCTCCAGGGAGTCATTAAGGAGCTCCACGTTTCCATGATTAAAGCAATAATCTCTCCTACCATCTCTTTTAAGATTGTAGGTGGTTATAACACATTCAGTTAGAGTATATCATCTGCTGTAGTTTTTACTGATTCTAGCCACCTGCATTACCCTTCTGCTTCCTTTTGTTCTCTCATACCATTCATTGTTCTAATAACCTCTTTCTATTTTTTTTCTTTGCATGCTTTCTTTTTAAATGTCCTAGATATTAGATGGTAACAAGAACAGAATGCTCTTTCTTTACCTCCAAAAGGTTTAGAGAATTTATATTTTTCCCCTTGACAATTTTTTGGTCCTAATTGGGAAGTGTAGTATGCCAAGGGTCAGTTCACCTAATTGCCAAGAAAACCTGATAGAGCCAGTCCCTTTTTGTCAGTGACTTTAACTCTCAGCTATGTTCATTTTGTGACACTGTTTTATGTTATATATTACATTTCCTACAAAGTAGACCACGAGTAACTATGAAGAATGGCATGAGGACCGGCGCCGCAGCTCACTAGGCTAATCCTCCACCTTGTGGCGCCAGCACACCAGGTTCTAGTCCCGATCGGGGCGCCGGATTCTGTCCCGGTTGCCCCTCTTCCAGGCCAGCTCTCTGCTGTGGCCAGGGAGTGCAGTGGAGGATGGCCCAAGTGCTTGGGCCCTGCACCCCATGGGAGACCAGGATAAGTACCTGGCTCCTGCCATCGGATCAGCGCGGTGCGCTGGCCACGGCGGCCATTGGAGGGTGAACCAACCGGCAAAGGAAGACCTTTCTCTCTGTCTCTCTCTCTCACTGTCCACTCTGCCTGTCAAAAAAAAAAAAAAAAAAAAAAGAATGGCATGAGACGAGGTGGATCATTTTGTCAGGCTACATTTCTCCAACTGTGGACTTGTCAACTCTCATAATCTGGAGTTTTTTTGGGACATGGATTAAAGACATCAAATGAAAACAACATGATTTTAACATACTCCAAAGGAGTTGCTGTGGCAGGAAGCAAAGAAGCCAGTTTCAGTGGTGCCGGGCAATTGGAATATGAAATTCTAGGAAGGCCTCTTGCACACATCCATGCCCCTCCACCACCACATTTGGATATCAAAATTTCCAGTTGCTTCCCAAAGAAGTGCAGGATTTTTCAACCTGAATTATTTGTGGATCAACAACTTGGACTTGAATTGCATCTCAACTGACCAGCCTGTGATGGGGTAGCTGAGAACCCTGGGTACCTGCCAATACTGCCACTGTGTGTGCACACTGCCACTGATTTTATATGTCCAGATCCTGTGAATGTAGTATTGCTGTTGAGGGTGTATGAATATTCCAAATGTTCATAGTATGTATTGACAACTGGAATCCACAGAAGCCCTATGACTTCAGTATCAAGATGAGAAAACATGGTGTTATTCTTTTTGTGCCTGGATTGAAGCCTCCTATAATTTACTACTTTGCCCTGATAATGTTATCTTAATATCCTGGGGAGAATTCTCATAAGAAAATTCTTCACATTTCTCTTGTTAGGCTGAATACCAATGAGAAAAGAAGTATATTATTGCATTAGAAAAGAGTTCATTTTTCCCCTAGTGTTTTACTGTGGGGTGAGATTTTTCATGACATTACAGTAACTAATTAGTTATCTTTACTATACAAGAGGTGAGTAGATTAAAGTTAGTTTTGTATCTACTAGATAACAGAAAAGTATATTTTCATTTTTCTTGATTACTATCTATGCAGGTAATTATACTTCTTTACACATAATTAAAGTGAAGGTTGATTTCAGTTCATTCTTCTCAGTGGTAAAATTATCAAGTTAGTTCTCAACTAATTATTTTCTGTAGTATAGCACTGTTTCAGATCCCTGTCACATTCCATTTAGCAAACACAAAATAGCTCTGAATTAGAGTTATTATAGCCTGGGACTTTTATACTATTAATTTATAGAGAAAAAAATCTCTAGATGGTTGTTATCCAAGCTGAAAATGAATTCTTTTGAATGGACCCAATTGGATTTTGTTTTTCTTCATCTGGTTCTAAAGTCTCTTGCCCTTTTCACAATCTCCGTTGTTATTGGGTTTTCCCCCTTTTAATTTAAGATTGCTTATTTTTTGTTCCAGTGTAACACTGCCTGTGCTCACTAGTCAGTGAGGCTGAACAATTTATCATTACTCTGGGTGTGCACAGCACATGTTTTGAAATATACAGGTATAAGGTGCGTACTTTTAGAAATAAGTGAAGCTCCTGCTGTTATTGCACAGTAGAAGCATGTGCATAGTTGTTTTTTTTTAAGTTTTTAATCTTGGAGAATTAGTGAACTATCTTTGAAGAGAAACTCTGCAGTCTAATTATGTCCATGGGGTAAGGGACCCATTATATAAGTTTATTTCCCTTACAAAAGGAGCCAATCACACTGAAGTTCCCTGAAAGAGACACATTTCCATGGCGAACTGTGAATACTATTTTGATTGCAAAAATTTAGCATACACACTCGTTTTTAGTACTAGATCACCCTACAATTTTAGATGCCCCTATATGCTTTGGAAACTCTGCAAGATTACATTATAAAATGAATGCAAAAATATTGAATTTGGGTACATAACTGCTAAATCTATATTTTAGTGGACATCTGTGATATTAATTATTAACTCAGCCTGATGTCTCAGGTTGCTTTATTTAATGTTCCTTATTACCTTGTTTCTAGAAGTTACTCAAAACTGGAAAAGCTGATCTTTTATACTCTGCTCCATGAAGGATGCATTGTTATTGTTTATAAATTTTGTGTAGTTGGACTGTGGCTCTCTTTAGTTGCTGCAAAGGATGGAGAGTAAAGTGACTTTCCTTTTTTGCTGCTCCTACACTTAATGGAGGGCAATCTATGTTTTTCTATTCTACTCTCATTCCTTGAATGTTCACTATAGTCTGCTCAATTATACCACCTTCCTGTACCTTTTACTCCTACTAGAAATTGCCTTTTGCTTCCCTTTATACTCCATTCTATTATCCAAGAGAAGTTTACTGGAAAAGCTTGCTACTATAAATTTTAGAGTGCTTCTCATCTTCACTTATTTTTAAATATTGATTCAGTGGTTATTATAAAGATAATATATACACATGGGAAAGAATTCAAGCAGCATAAAGAACATACAATATCCTTATGGATCTCTTATACCTGTGACATCCTTTTTTTTATTTTAAAGGCAAAGACTGACTCCAGTCTTTTACAAACTATACCAGAGATAATCTATCATAAATGAACATACAGCATCTTTATCGATATGAAAATCATATTTGCAATTAATCATTTAAAGTAAATAATTCAGCAGAATTTTGTATAGTTAGAATGCTATCAATATCTATTTTATCTAGTTGTAAAACATTTTAATCATCTCAAAAGAAAACCCCATACCTGTTGGGAAGTTACTACCCACTCTCTCTCTCCACAAACTCCCAGAAACCACTAATCTGCTTCTGCGTGAGGATTTACCTAATATAGGTACATTGTATAGATCAAATCACAAAGTATATTTTTTGTGTCTGGCTTCTTTCCATTACCATATACTTTTTAAGCTTCATCAGAAATTAATCTTTTTATATAAAATATTATTCCATGATACTCACATACTCAAATTTCTTTATCTGTTCATTCGTTTATGGTTAGCTTGTGTCCACCACTTTGCTTTTGTGGATATTGCTTCTATGAACATTTACATACCAGCATTTGTTTGAGTACCCGTTTTAGGGTCTTTTTGATATACAGTCACATGTTGCTTAACAGTGTGGAAACAATCTGGGAATTGCATTGTTAGGCAATTTTGCCATTATATAGGCAACACAGGGTATGCTTATATAAACCTAAATTATATAGATCAATAACTAGATGAGGTCTCTTGATGCAGTCAAGATTCATTGTAAACACAAGAGACAGTGAGATTTTCCATTGGCTGGTTCACTCTCCAAATGGCCACAACAGCCAGGTCTAGGCCAGGCTAAAGCCAGGATCCTAGCACTCCATTTGGGTCTCCCTTGTGGGTGGCAGGGGCCTAAGTACTTGGGCTGTCTTCTACTGCCTTCCCCGGTGGATTAGAAGGGAGATGAATGGGAAGCACAGAACAGCCAGGACTCAAACTGGTATTCTAATATGGGATTCTGACATTGCAAGCAGCGGCTTAAACAGCTGCTTCACAGCACTGGCCACAGTCAGCTCCATTATAGTCTTATGGGACCACCATCACATGTGGTCTGACACTGGCTGAACGTCATTATGCGGTACATGACTGTATACTTGGAAGTGGAATTATCAGGTCACATTGTAATTCTACATTTAACTTTTTAAGGAACTGCCATAAAAACCACATAAAATTTTCTCACGGCAGCTGAACGATTTTACATTCCTGTCAGCAATATAAAAGGATTCCTTCTAATTTCCTCAGTTTTTACCAATATTTGTGATTTTGTGTATTTTTAAAATTTTTTTGTGTATTTAAATTTTTTTAAACCATTAAAAATCATTGCGGTTTGGATTCACAATTCTCTAATGACTAGTAATGTTAAGCATCTTTTCATGCTCTTACTGTCAATTTTCATATATTTTTTCTTTTTTAGAGTAATATCTACTGAAATGCTTTTCTATTTTTAAAAATTTATTTTTTATTTATCTGAAAGGCAGAGTTACAGAAAGAGAGGGGGGACAGAGGGAGGAAGGGAGAGAGAAAGAGAGAGAATCTTCCATTTACTGGTTCACTCCCCAAATGTCCAAAATGGCCTGGCCTGGGCCAGGCCAAATTCAAAAGCCTGGAGCTTCTTCGGGGTTCACCATGTTGGTACAGGGGCCCAAGCAGCAATATAAAAGGATTCCTTCTAATTTCCTCAATTTTTACCAATATTTGTGATTTTGTGTATTTTCCACTGCTTTCCCAGGTGCATTAGGAGTAAGCTGGATTGGAACTGGAAGATCTGAGTCTCAAGCCGTTGCCCTTATGGGATGTTAGCGTCAGTAACAAGTGACAGCTTAACCCATTACCCCACAACACTAGCCTCCAACTTTTCTTATATTCCAGTCAGTTTGTTTGCCTTTTTGATTTTAGTTGTAATATTTTTATATATTCTGAATGCTAGAACCTTAGTATGTATATATATATAAACATATATATAATTTGTAACTATTTTCTTCTATAAATTATTTTCACTTCCTTGATAATATCCTTTGATACATAAATATATTTAATTTTTATGATTTTAAATGTATTTTTTCTTTGTCATAGTTTTGATGTCATATCTAAGAATCAATTGCAAAATTCAAGATGAAGAAGTTTTATACCTATGGTTTCTTCTGTTATGGCTTTTGCTCTAATATTTATGTCATTGATCCATTTTGAGGTTTTTGGTATATTTTATGAGGCAGTTGTCTAATTCTATTCTTTTATATATAGATATCAAGTTTTCTCGGCTTCATTTGTTGAAAAGACCATTTTTATCCTCATTGAATGGCCTTGATACATTTGAGAAAATCAATTAACTGAAAAGGTATGGGTTCCCTGTGGACATATCACCCTGAATGCACCAGATCTCATCTGAAAATGTATGGGTTTATTTGTAGATTCTTAATTCTATTCCATCAATCTATAAGTTGATCAGTATAACTGCATTACACACTTATTTGTTATGGTTCTAAATTAAGTTTGAAAAAATGAAATAATGAAGCAAATACCCTCCAACTTTATTCTTCTTTTGCAAAACTGATTTGACTATTGAAGATCTTTCTGATTCCATATGAATTCAAGAATCAGTTTTTCTATTTGTGCTAAATGGCCATTTAAATTTTCATAGATATTGCATTGCATCTTTTTTTAAAGCTTTTATTTAATGAATGCAAATTTCATAAGTACAAATTTCATAGGTATATTTAGGAATATATTGGTCATTCCTTTCATGCTCACCCTCCCACCCATACTCCTGTGTCACCTCCTACTCCCTCTCCCATCCTATTCTTCATTAAGATTAATTTTTAATTAGCTTTATATACAGAATACCAACTCTATTTTAAGTAAAGATTTCAACAGTTTGCACCCACACACACACACACACACACACACAACATATATAGTACTATTTGAGAACAAGTTTTGCAGTTAATTCTCATAGTATAACTCATTAAACAGAAGTTCTACATGGGGAGTAAATGCACAGTCAGTTCTGTTGTTAATTTAACAATTAACACTCTTATTTATGATGTCAGTGATCACCCGAGGCTCTTGACATGAGCTGCCAAGGCTATGGAAGCCTTTTGTGACCACAAACTCCATCAGTATTTAGACAAGGCCATAAGCAAAGTGAAAGTTCCCTCCTCCCTTCAGAGAAAAGTACATCCTTCTTTGATGGCCCCTTCTTTCCACTGGGGTATCACAGAGATCCTTCATGTAGGATATTTTTTGCCATAGTGTCTTGGCTTTCCGTGCCTGAAATTCTCTCATGGGCTTTTCAGTCACATCTGAATGCCTTAAGGGCTGAATCTGAGGTCAAAGTCTTACTTAAAATGATTGTCATTCTATGAGTCTGCTGTGTGGCCTGCTTCCCATGTTGGACATTCCCTCCTTTTTAATTCAGTCTATTATTATTATCAGGGATTTGATGCTATTCATATGATCTCTTTAACACTTAGTTCTGTCTATATGTTCGTTTTAACACTTTATATGCTCACTTTAACAATTAAGATGGCATTTTTACCACCAATTTTAATGGGATTTGTAGTCCCAAGACAAATTTTTTAACTGTATCCTTGGAAGTAAGTCCATAGCAAAGTATGCAGAACTATGCCGCTTTGCAGTTACAAACTTCCTCCTTCCTCTCTTATTCCCCCTCTTAGTTTGTATTGAGATCTATTTTCAATTGATTTCATGTACATATGTTTAACTCTATATTAAGTAAAGAGATGAACAAATAGTATGAAGAAGGAAAAAAAAATGTTCCTCGACAGTCAAGGCAAAGGCTGTTCAATTCATTGCTTCTCAAAGTGTCATTTTCATTTCTAAAGATTTCATTTTAGGTATTCTATTAGTTCTTACAGATCGGGAAAAACATATGGTATTTGTGCCTTTAGGTTATTTCACTAAGTATGCTGTTCTCCATATTGATCCTAATTTCATTTATTTTTTTACTAGTGTGTAGTATTTCATAGTGTACATATATCCCATAATTTCTTTATCCAGTCTTCTGTTGATGGGTATTTATGTTGAATCCATGTCTTAGCGCTTTTGAATTGAGCTGCAATAAACATGGAGGTACAGGTAGCTCTTTTGTTTACTGATTTCATTTCCCTTGCGTACATTCGTGGGAGGGGAATGGCTAGGTCATATGGTAGGTCTATATTCGGATTTTTGAGGTATCTCCATACTGTCTTCCATAGTGTCTTTATCAGTAACATTCCCAACAACAGTGGTCTTGAGGACCTTTTTCCCCACATCCTCTCCAGAATTTCTTTTTGTTGATTTCTGTATGAAAGCCTTTCTAACTCGGATGAAGTGAAACCTCATTGTGGTTTTGCTCTGCATTTCCCTGATGGCTAGTGATCCCGAGCATTTTTTCATGTGTCTGTTGGCCATTTGGATTTCCTCTTTTGAAAAATGTCTATTCATGTTCTTGCCCATCTCCTAACTGGGTTGTTTGTTTTGTTGTTGTGGTGTTTTTTTATCTCTTTGTAGATTCTGGTTATTAATCCTTTATGAGTTGTGAAGTTTGCAAATAATTTCTCCCATTCTGTCAGTTGCCTCTTCACTTTCCTGACTGTTTCTTTTGCCATACAGAAGCTTCTCAATTTGAAGTAATCCCATTTGTTAATTTTGGCTTTGATTGCCTGTTCCTCTGGGGTCTTTTCCAAGAACTCTTTTTCTGTGCCAATGTCTTGCAGGGTTTCCCCAATGATCTCAATATGATGGTGTTGGGTCGTAGATTTAGATCTTTAATCCATGTCAAGTGGATTTTTGTGTAAGGTGTGAGGTAGGGGTCTTGCTTCATACTTCTACATGTGGAAATCTGGTTTTCCCAGCAGCATTGGTTGAAGAGGCTGTCTTTGCTCCAGGGATTGGTTTTAGCTCCTTGGTCAAATATAAGTTGGTTGTAGATGTTTGGATTGATTTCTGGTGTTTCTATTCTGTTCCATTGGTCTATCTATCTATTTTTTTTCTACCAGAACCAGGCTGTTTTGATTATAACTGCCTTGTAGTCTGTGTGGAAATCTGGTACTTTGATGCCTTCGACTTTTTTTTTTTTTTTATGAGATTCCTTTAGTGATTTGAGGTCTCCTGTACCTTCATATGAATTTCAGCATCAGTTTTTCCAGATCTGAGAAGAATTTCTTGGTATTTTGACTGGTATTGCTGAATCTGTAAATTGTTTTTGGAAGAATGGACACTTTGATGATATTGATTCTTCCATCCATGAACATGGAAAATTTTTCCATTTTTGTATCTTCTATTTCTTTCTTTAATGCTTATAATTCTCCTCATAGAGATCTTTGACATCCTTGGTTAAATTTATTCTAAGGTATTTGCTTTTTTTATAGTTATTGTGAATGTGTGGGGAGCAAACCGGACTAGACTGTTACTGGAATTAAGACTTATTCTATGCATCTGCTCTCCCACAATATGGCGCTGGGAGAGAAGTAAACAGCTTCCGCACAGCTGCCTCCAGTTCAACCAATAAACTGTAGGACTTGCTCCTGATTGGAGAGCAGCGTACTCGGCGTGTGGGCAGCCGAGTTGGGATTGGCGGAGGAGGACTATAAAGGAGGAGAGAGACGGCATGCACCAGGAACATCTATGGGGAACATCTAAGGGAACCCGTGCAGCCCCCGAGAAAGCCGGCCGGCGGTGTGCCGCTCCCCTGCGGAAGTGGGGAATGTGGCCAGGGGGAACTGCCCTTCCACGGAGGTGGAAGGGATAGTAGCCAACCCGGGAAGGACCAAGCAGCAAACCCGGGGAGGGCCGAGCAGACAGAAAGAACAGCGCAGGGTTTAGTGTCGTTCCTCCACGAAGAGGGGGAGCGACATAATGGTGCCGTGACTCGGATATGAAGCCTAGGCAGGGCTTAGTGTCGTTCCCCCACGAAGATGGGGAGCGACAGAATGGGATTGATCTTGGACATTATTTCTCTGCCATGCCATTGTTGTGTATAAAAAGGCTGTTGATTTTTGTGTATTGACTTTATATCCTGCTATTTTACCAAACTCTTCTATGAATTCCAATAGTCTCTTATTGGAGTCTTTTGGATCTCCTGTATATAGAATCATGTCATCTGCAAATAGGGATAGTTTGACTTCCTGCTTTCCAATTTGTATCCCTTTGATGTCTTTTTATTGCCTAATGGCTCTGGCTAAAACTTCCAGGACTATATTGAATAGCAATGGTGAGTGTGAGAATCCTTGTCATGTTCTGGATCTCAATGTGAATTATTCCAACTTTTCCCGATTCAATAGGATGCTAGCATGGGTTTGTCAAAAATTGCCTTGATTATCTTGAGGAATGTTCCTTCTATACCCAATTTGCTTAGAGTTTTCATAACAAAGAGTGTTGTATTTTATCAAATGCTTTCTCTGCATCTATTGAGATAATCATATGGTTTTTCTTCTTCAATTTGTTAATGTTATGTATCACATTGATTCATTTGTGAATGTTGAACCCTTCCTGCATACTAGGGATACATCCCATTTGGTCTGAGTGAATTATCTTTCTGATGTGTTGTAGAATTTTATTGAAGATTTTCGCGTCTGTGTTCATCAGGGAAATTGCTCTGTAGTTCTCTTTCTCTGTTGTATGTTTTCCAGGTTTAGAAACTAAGGTGATGCTGGCTTCATAGAAGGAATTTGGATGATTCCCTCCCTTTCAATTGTTTTGAATAATATGAGAAGAATTGGAGTTAGTTCTTCTTTAAATGTGTGGTAGAATTCAGCAGTGAATCCATCTGGTCCTGGGCTTTTCTTTCTTGGGAGGTTCTTTATTACTGATTCAATTTCTTCTTAGTTATGGATCTGTTTAGGTTTTCTATGTCCTCATGGCTCAATTTAGGTAGGTTGTGTGCGTCCAGCAATCAATCTGTATCTGCTAGGTTTCCCAGTTTGTTGCATCCAGGAATCTATCCATATCTGCTATGTTTCTCAGTTTGTTTGCATAAAACTCTTTGTAGTAATTTTGATGATTCTTAGCATTTCTGTGGTGTCTGTTGTTACATTTCCTTTTGCATCTCTACTTTTATTGATTTGGGTCTTCAACTTTTTTTGGTTAGTTGGACCAATGGTGTGTCTATTTTGTTTATTTTTTTTTTCAAAAAATCAGCTCTTTGACTTACCCCAAACGGTAGAGTTAGAAACATACCAGGGGATTCCAATTCAATCCCATCAAGGTGGCATGTACCAATGCCATCTCACTAGTCCCAGTGGTCAATTTCTGTTCACAAATGATCATAATGATAGGACTAAGAGCCAAAGGGATCACATAAACAAGACTAGTGTCTGCAAATACTGACTGATAGAATAAAAAAGGGAGAGAACGATCCAACATGGGAAGCGAGATACACAGCAGACTCATAGAATGGCAGATGTCCTAAACAGCACTCTGGCCTCAGAATCACAGAATCAGCCCTTAAGGCATGTGGATCTGGCTGAAAATCCCATGAGAGTATTACAGGCATGGAAAGCCAAGACACTCTGGGGGAAAAAAAAAAACAAAACAAAAAAAACAAAAAAACAAAAAAACAAACCCTAAATGAAAGATCTCTGCGAGTGAGATCCCAGTGGAAAGAACAGGTCATCAAAGAAGGAGGTACCTTTCTCTGAAGGGAGGAGAGAACTTCCACTTTGACTACGACCTTGTCTAAATATGATCAGAGTTGGTGAACTCAGGGGGCTTCCATAGCTTTGGGAGCTCATGACAAGAGCCTAGGGTGATTGCTGATGCCATAAACAAGAGTGTCAATTTGTTAAGTCAACAACAGGAGTCACTGTGCACTTACTCCTCATGTAGGATCGCTGTCCTTAATGTGCTGTACATTGTGATTTAATGCTTTAACTAGTACTCAAACAGTATTTTTCACTTTGTGTTTCTATGTGGGTGCAAACTATTGAAATCTTTACTTAATATATGCTAAACTGATCTTCTGTGTATAAAGAGAATTGAAAATGAATCTTGGTGTGAATGGAAGGGGAGAGGGAGCGGGAAAGGGGAGGGTTGTGGGTGGGAGGTAAGTTATGGGGGGGAAGCCATTGTAATCCATAAGCTGTACTTTGGAAATTTGTATTCATCAAATAAAAGTTAAAAAAAATCAGCTCTTAAATTTGCTGATCTTTTGTATGTTTTAGAGGGGAGTGGAGGGATAGATGGACCAGGGTGTTCTTGGACTTCTCAGCTTGTTCCCCTATAATTTTTCCTCCTTCCTGCTTTGATCTTCAAATGGAGTTTGCCAGGCTCCCCTGCCTGCTGCCATCCACAGCTCCATGGACTCATGACCTCTCTCCAGGTTCACTGTGGGGGGTGGCATCAATCTCCTTGTTCAGAATCTCCATTGCACCTTCGCTGCACCTCCACTGCAGCTCTGTCACTACCCTTCCTCTTTGATCCCACCAGGTGAATCTGCCCAGTCTTTGCTGGATTCCTGGGCTTCTCTGCATAAACTTCGTGAAATTCCGTCACCAGCTTGTATCCCTTTTGCTTATTAACTATCTATTTTGCCCTGCACTACTCAGAACATCCTGTTGCTATCCTGGCATCTTGGCTCCTCCCATGCATTGCATCTTTTGATGGTTTTGAGTAGTACTGACATCTTCACAATATTGTTTTCCACTTAATGATACAGAATATTTTCCATTTATTTATGTTTTCAGTTTTTTCTCTTAGCAATGCTTTGCTATTTTACATTACTTTCTTACCTACTTTGTTAAATTCATTCCTAAATATGTTATTCTGTTGCTTTCCATTATAAATAAAATTGTTTTACTAGTTTCCATTCAGTACATTCGTTTCTAGTCTGTTAAAAAAACACTTGATTTTTGTGTGTTGATCTTATATCTTTTATGTTTACTGAATTTATTTAGTAGGTAGAGTAATTTTCTTGTGGATTCTTTGGTATTTTTCTTTATAGAGCAACCTGCCTTCTGTGAACCGAGTTGGATACACTTCATTGTTTCCTTTTTGGATGCCTTTTATTTCCTTTTCTTGCCTAATTGCTCTTATTGAAAATTACAATACTGTGTTGAATAGTTATGGTGAACATGGGCATTCTTGTCTTTCTCCTGGTTTTAGAGGAAAAGTGTTCATTGAGTATGATGGTATGAATGTGTTTATCATAAATTAAATTTAGCATATTGTGAAAATTACCTTCTGAGTTTAATGAGTGTCAGTAACATGAAAGTGCATTGGATTTTGTCAAGTACACTTTAGGTATCAACTGAAATGTCATGTGTTTGTTTAAAATCTTATTTAATACATTTTATTAATGTATTAATTTGATGGGATTTATTAAGATCTATATAGTGCTAATAAAAATGAGTTCCATTTCCAATTCCTTTCTGCCTGGGATAAATCTCAATTGGTCATCACGTACAATCCTTTAAAGAAGGTATTGAATTTGGTTTTCTAGTATTTTTTGTTGAATATTTTTACTTTTATGTTCTTAAGGGGAATTGATCTATTGCTTACATTGTTTTTTTCTGACTTTTATGTAATACTGGTCTCACAGAATGAGATAGGAATTACTTTCTCTTCTATTATTTGTAAGAGTTTGTGAAAATTTCACAATAATTCTTTCTTAACTGTTTTGTAGATTTCAACAGTGAAATATTCTGGTCCTGTACTTTCCTTTTGTTGGGATTTTTGGCTTGTTACTGATTCAATTCCTTTACTTTTTATAGTCCTGTTTGCTGGAGAGCAGGTGGACAAGGTCACCACAGCCCTGTGAAGACTGCAGTGGAACAAGGCTGGGAGATATGGGAACAGTTTGACCTGAGGCTTCTCAGCTTGGAAAGCCTCCAGGGATGTTGGTCTCAAGATAACAAGTTCAAGGAATTCCTTTACTCAGATGTTTGGGGGTTGGGTTCTGGCAGTGATCACATGATAATCTGGTTTAGGTCTACAGAGAGAGAATGTTCTTTCTAGTAAAACCATAACCTGACGTGGCATCAGCAAGAATATCCAGAATATAAGTGCAGAAATAAAAGCTTCAGGGCAAGCCAGAGAAGGGTTCTTCCTGCAAACTTGGAGAGGATCCCTCTGCTTCTCTCACCGCCCCCAACCCTGCTTTTTTATGATCTGTTGTCTTTGTTTTTCTTTCATCAATTTGCTGTGCAGGATGCAGCACTGTTCAGACATTCTCTTTATTCTTGAGATAGTTTCGGTAATTTCCACATTTCTTGGAATTTGTCCACTTCATCTAGGTTATCTAACTTGTCGGTGCATATTATTCATGGTATTCTTTCACAATTCTTTTTATTTTTTGAAGTTTGGTAAGTAACCTCATCTTCATTTTTAAATGGTTTTACTTATCTGTATCTTCATCTTCTCCCTGTTTTAGTCAGTATGGCTAAGAATTTCTCACTTACTGATATTTTCAAAGACAAATTTCTGGTTTTTGTTGATAGTTTCTAATGTTTTTCTAGTCTCTATTTCATCTATCATCACTCTAATATTTACTTGTTTCCTATGTCCAGCCTCAAATTTTTTGTTACCCTCCTTTTCTTCTTCCATTGGCCAGTTGAGGTCCTTAATTGTATATTTTGCTTCTTTTTAAATGTAGGTGTTTACTACTAAAATTTCTCTCTGAACACTACTTTCACTATACTATATCAGTGTTGAGAGGTTGTCATTTCATTTTAATTTCTCTCTAATTTCTAATTTTCAGTGTGATTTTATCTTTCACTTATGGGGTTGTTAAA
Organism: Oryctolagus cuniculus; assembly: GCF_051225735.1. NCBI lineage: Eukaryota > Metazoa > Chordata > Mammalia > Lagomorpha > Leporidae > Oryctolagus > Oryctolagus cuniculus. The sequence goes on from NC_142888.1 coordinate 92,775,239, forward strand.
AAGTTGCCTAATTTCCACATATTTGTGAATTTCCAGTTCTTACTGTGTTGTTGATTTTAAAGTTTATTCCATTGTGGTTGGAAAATGCACTTCATAAGATAACAAATAATTTAAATTTGTTGAGACATGGTTAGTTTCTTAACATGTGGACTGTTCTGAAGAATGTTCCATGTACACTTGAGAAGAATGTGTTATCTCATGTTGTTATTAAAGTGCTTATAAATGTATTTTATAGTTTGTTCATAGTGTTATTAAATTCTTTTTGTGTATTTATCTTATGTCTAAGTGTTTTACCAATTTCAAAATGTGCTACTGAAGCATCCAACTGCTATTACATGACTAACTATATTTCTGATTATTTCGATGTTTGTTTCATATGTTTTGGGGCTGTGTGTTTCTTATATGTTTATAGTTGTTACACTTTCTAGATAGAGTATTTGTCCATTAGCATGCCTATATAATATTCTTTGCTGCTTTAAACAATTTTTATTTTACTTTCAGTCTATTTTGTTTGATATAGGAACTCAAATTCTCTTTTGCTTTCTATCCTTTCACTTTCAATCCATCTGTGTCTTGGATATAAGTCCCACATAATTAGATCATCCTTAACAAATATATAGATATATATTTATATATAACTAGTGTCTGTCTTATAATTGTTGAATTTAATCAATTACATTTTAAAAATTTTATTTAAGGTATACAAATTACATGTATTTCATATATACAGATTTAGGAATGATGTCTGACAAGGGAAAATTTCTGCCACATTGCTATACATTTTCTATATCATATTGTTCAATTTTTCATTTCTTTTCTGTTTATTTTTTCTGCTGTATTATTTGGATCCCTCTTCATTTTCCATTTATTTAGCATTTTAGTTATTTTTTAATGGCTACTGAGGATATTACAATTCACATGATAAATTTATACTCTTCTTGTTTGAATCATTACCAACTTAGCTTTCATAGCATATAAAAATTTTACTCTTATGAGGTTCAAAGTCACATTAATCTATTATTATCACAGATTACATCTTTTTACAGTTTGCATCATTAAAATAGATTCATAATTATTTTTATGCATTTGTCTTGAAATCATCTAGGAGGCAGAGAATTTAAAAAATATAATAATAGTGGCTTTTACAATTACCAATGAAAATACTTTTGAACAAATTTTTCAAAAAATGGAATTAAAGGATGAGTTAATTTTGGTGAAAATATATTTTGGTATAAATGTTTTTCAGAGTATGTAGAAAATGTGTATTATGAAAAATATGCATAAATCTAAAAATTTTTACATTAAACGCATCCTTTAAACTGCTTTTCAAATGAACTTTTTGATATACCCTCACATATCATCACTTTTACAAGATTTCTTTTATTTATTAACATTTCTTCAAGTTATTGTCGGGTATCTTTATATTTTATCCTCAATATTTCTCTTTACCATTCCTTGTAAAGGTCTACCAGTGACGATTTTCCACAGCTTTTGTTCATCTATTTCTTAATTTCTCTTTCGTTATTGAAGAACAGAATTGCTAAATATAGAAGTTTAGATTGTTATACTTTTTTCCTTTAAGCCTTTTAAATATGTCATTCATTCCTCTGCTTTCTGATCTCCATGGTTTCTGGTCAGAAACTAGCTGGTAATCTTAGTGAAAATTCCTTCTGTGTGACGAGTTACTTCTCACTTGCTACTTTTAGGATTCTACTCATATTTTCTCTTTGTTTGATTATCATGTGGCTTGGTATAAGTTTTTATTTTTTGATTTTATCCTACTTTGATTTTATTGAAATTCTTACATGTATATATTCATACCTTTCTTCAAACTTAAAAAGATTTTGACCATTATTTCTTAAAATATTCTTTCTCAGCTTCTCTACCTTCTGTCATCCTTTGGATCTCCTGTAATACATTTGTTAATATACTTGATGATGTCCCAAGAGTAGGGACTGTGTACTTTTCTTTATTCTTTTTCCTTTTGGTTCCTCTAATTAGATAATAGGAATTTTCCTGTTTTCAAATTCACTTATTACATTCTCTGCCTGCTCAAATTTGCTATTGAATTTCTATAAGTGATTTTTTTTTACTTCAGCTATTATACTTTTCTTCTCTAAAATTTCTACTTGATTCCTTTTTATAATTTCTAGCTCTAAATTTGTATTTTCTTTTTGTTCATGCAGCACTTTCCTTATTTCCTTTATTTCCATGTCTATAATTCTTTTATGTTTGGGGTATATTTAAGACAGTTAATTTGAAGTTTTTATCTAATAAACACAATGTCTAGGCTTCTTCAGAGGTGGTTTTTGACAGGTTCTTTTCTCCTGTGAATGGATCATAATTTCCTGTTTCTTTGTATGTCTTGTAGTTTTTGTTTGTAAACCGCATATATCAAATATCAGTATATCCCTGGATATCAGACTTCACTCCCTTCCCAGAATTTAGTGTCATTGATTTTTGAGAGCCATGGCCATCCGTTTATTTAGTGACTTGTATGAGCTACTTTTACAAAAACTATGTGTTATGTGTGCTTACTAAAGTCTCTGCTTCTTTATCTACTGATAAAGCAATGACCTGACAGGGATTTCCTTAAGTACCTGAAGAAAAAAGAAAATCTTCCTTAGTCTTTCCAAATTGGCCTTTATCATTAAGCACTCCAGCCTGAGGATAAAGGATATCATACAAAGATCAGTTTTTCTACCAACCTTCAGAGGGTCTCCAGGCAAGTCAGAAAGTAAAACCACAATATTTTGTGAGCAAGGTCTATATCACACATCTGGCATTAACAAGTCACACCAGAAATGGGGTCTGCTGAATTGAGGAATAAGGGAAGGTAGACAAATGAGCAAAAATGCCTCATTTCCTCACTGAAATTAGACTTCCTCTTTTTTCCTTGAGCAGTTTCCTGGTTTCTGTATTTGTTTAGATTCCAGTTATCAAAAAGGCGCTTCTGTTCATTTTTGTCACCTTAATGACTGCTTTGATGGTGTGAAGCAGCAATTATTCATGTATCCTCCTTGGTCATTTTTTTTGGTACCACTTCTCTATATCTTTTGCATGTGTATCAATCATTGAAAATAAGTTGTATTTGAATCTATTATTGGTACTAAAATATTATGACACCATAAATAAAATCAAAACACCTTGTCCACCAACACTAATCTTGGTGGACTGTTACCATCCTACTGCCTTTCTCCTGAAATGGACATTGGTTTTATTATGTTTGTTACAGACCTTTACAAACAATATGAGTATGCAAATGTATGTATATTATATTGCATTCATTATTCTGCAATTTTCTTGGAAGGCTACCTATATTATAACTAATACATCTGGTTTATCATATCTAAATTTAATTTAGATTACTCATTAAACAAATTCAATTTCTCTACCATAAATTTTGAAGTCCTGGAGGGAGGAAAGTTGATGAGACCTGGGATTAGCAACTGGGAATGAGGAGATTGAAACTAGGAAGAGAAAGTTTAAGAGAGCCAAAATGAAAAGGTCTCAAGATGACCCACTTTCTTGTCTGGAAGAAGAGTGGGGCCAACTAATCCTCTTGGCTGCCTCTGGTTTCTGTTGTAGTGCTCCAGATGCTCTCCTGACTGGGATTAAACTCTCTTTTTCTAAATCACCACAGCAATATTTTCTTTTAAACAATTCCTGTATGTGACAAAGGATTCACCTACAGAATATGAAAAAGTAACTCTTACATATAAAAATGCAGGAAAGCAAACCACAAATGCAGAAATGACACAAAATTGAAAAGGCACTTTATAAAAGGTGATATCCAAATTATCAGTGAATATAGGAAAAAAGTAATCTGTATCATTAGTAACCAAGAGCAAAACAAGTAAATGTGATATTATAACCCAATGAACAAAATAAGATTCATGGGTCAATACAGGCAATAAATGTTAGTAATCTTCAAAAAGTTTATGGAAAATGCTTATTATGAATAAAACTATGCATGAATTGCAAAAATTTATTGCTCAAAAATAATGTTTTACTTTAATTTTATTTTCGACAGACATTTTGAAGTATATTTGTAGATAAAGAAGAACATAACTAAAGGAGTTGGAAAACTGATTCTTTGTAGTAAATACCTACTAGTAAGTACATGTTTAGTTGCACTACTGTTGTACTACATCTCCATAAAGCTATAAGTTATACTGGACTTTTAATTTACTTTGAAAGTAGCAACCAGATACCCTGTTCTGAAAATTTAGAGGATATCAACAGATATTGTTAGTAAGAATTAATGTATGCAGAAATTTCAAAAAGTATACTTTTTCTTTTATTCTATTCCTCTAGATGGTAATTATTTAACATCATTTGCAGGAACCACTTAGGCTTGGCTCTTTCTTTTGATCACTTCTTAGTTTGGGGAGATATTTTTTTTTCTTGCTTGCAAATATAAAACCATGAAAATTACTATTTAGCTAAAACATATTTTTAAAGTTTCATATTGATATGTTTCTGTTGAATTCCTATATAACAGTAAACAGGTTGATATTTCTATATTTTTTGTTATTTTTTTTGTTTTCATATCACGTGTCTACCTATTCTTGTACCTCGTTGAAGTTACTTCATACTCTGTTTTCTCCTAAAATTAAATTGCATTGAAATATTTAGAAATTCCAGTTATCTTTCCCTTTAAATTTTTTAAAGATTTCTTATTTATTTGAAAGTCTGAGTTAGAGAGATAGAGGAAGAGATGCAGAGAGATCTTCCATCTCTGGTACATTCCCCAAATAGCCATAACAGCTGGGGTTGTGCCAGTCTGAAGTCAGGAGCTAGGAGCTTCTTTCAGGTCTCCCAAGTGAGTGCAGGGGCCCATGCATTTGAGACATTTTCTGCTGCTTTCCCATGTGCATTAGCAGGGAGCTGGATCTGAAGTGGAACAGCCAGTACTCGAACCAGTGCCTATATGAGATGCCGGCATTGCAGGCAACAGCTTTACATGCTACACCACAGTGCCAGCCCTTCCCTTTAAATTTTGACAGCTTTATTGAGGTCTAATTGACTACAATAAACAGCTAACTTAACTGATACTATTAGATAAGTGTTTGCAACATAAAAAATGTCACCAGGGCCTGTGTGTGGCACAGTGTAAGATTAAGTCACTTGTTGCTACATTGGCATCCCATATTGTAGTGCTAGTTCAAGTTCTGGCTGCACTACTTTAGATCCAACTTCCTGCTGATGTGCATGGGAAAGCAGCAGAAGATGACTCATGTGCATGTTCCATTACCACCCATGTGGGAGACCTGGATTGCGTTCTGGGCTCCTGGCTTCAGTCTGGCCTAGATTGGACTATTGTGGCCATTTGGGGAACAGATCAAAGACTCTCTCTCTCTCTCTTCCCTTCACTATGGATTTCAAATAAGATAATAAACAAATAAATATAATAAATAAATCTTTAAAAACAATAGAATCACCAGGGTCAAGCTACCAAACAGCCCTCCCGCCTCCAAAATTTACCTTCTGTACTTTTTAAAAATCCTTCTCCAATACCTACCCTTTCTACCACCACCCTTGCCCCCAGGAAAACATCAATTTGCTTTTTGTCACCATTAATTGGTTTGCATTTTCTATAATTTGACATAAATGGATAAATTCAACATGTACTTTGTTTTGCTTGGCTTCTTTGATTCACTGTGACTATTTTGAGATTCATTGATATTGTAGTTTATATTGATAGTACATTATTTTTCAATGCCGAGTAATGTTCTATGGTATAGATACACAACAATTTTCTCCATCATCCACCTGCCATTGGACATTTGAGTTTTTTATGCTTTAGGCTATTATAAATAAGTCCTACAGAATTCATGTTCAAGTTTTTGTGCAAACATGCACTTTCATTTATCTTGGGTAAATACCTAAGTACTTTAGTGTGTAATAGTTAGATTATATGGTAAGTTCATCTTTAATTTTTTTTTAAGATTTCTTTATTCTTCTATTAGAGAGAGAGAGAGAGGAGGGGAGAGGGGAGGGGAGGAGAGATCTTTCATCCTCTGGTTCAATCCCCAAATGACTTCCATAGCAATAATCAGGCCCGAGAATGCTGACGGACAGGAGTCAAAAACTGCATCTGATCTCCCAAACAGCTGGCAAGAGCCCAAGCACTTGAGCCATCATCTCCTGATTGCCCAGGTGCATTAGCAGGGAGCTGGATTGGAAGCAGAGCAGCCAGGACTCCAACTGGTACTCTGGTATGGGATTCCAGCATCACTGGTGGCAAATTAACCTGCTGTCCCTTTTTCCATGTTTTACTTTTTAAAAAACTGTCAATTACTTTTTTAAAAAATCTTTACCATTTTTCATCCCTCAAAGAGATAAATAAGAATTCTAGATTTTCTGTAGTCCTACTAACACTTAGAATCACCAAGCTATTTTACTTTAGCTATTTCTGATATGTGAAATGTGGTATCTCACTGAAATTTCAATTTGCATATTTCTTTCTTTTTTAGATTTATTTGACAGGTAGAGTTATAGACAGTGACAGAGACAGAGAGAAAGGTCTTCCTTCCATTGGTTCACCCCACAAGTGGCTGCTATGGCCGGCGCTGTGCCAATCTGAAGCCAGGAACCGGGTGCCTCTTCCTGATTTCCCATGCAGGTGCAGGGACCCAATCTCTTGGGCCATCCTCCACTGCCCTCCTGGGCCACAGCAGAGAGCTGGACTGGAAGAGGAGCAACTGGAACAAGAACCCAGTGCCCATATGGGATGCCAGTGCCACAGGTGGAGGATTAACCCAGTGAGCCAAGGCGCTGGCCCCGATTTGCATATTTCTAGACAAAAAGTGTTGTACATCTTTTTATGTGCTTATTGGACTATTGTATAATTTCCTTGATGTACTTGCCTGGAAATTTTTATTGGATTCCAGACATTTTCGGTTTTCTTTTGTTGGATGCTGGATATATTTTATGCCTATATATACCATTCAGCTTTGTTCTGGGATGCAGTTATGTTTTTTAGAAACTGTTTTTTCCTGTCCTTGCTTTTTGGATTCGTGAGCCTTACACAGCCTATGGCTATTATGCATTTCTGAAGCAAAATACTTCTAATATTGTACCAAGTGTTTCATAAACCATGAGATTTTCTAGACTGTGATAGGAGCAGATATTATTCCTCTCCCTGTTGTGGTGACAAACACTATTACCTCTTATTACTCTTGTTTTGGCCTTGGATACTTTTCTTATATGCACACCATGGTGAGTACTCAGCTGAAGACTTAAGGGTAGCCTTCTGTAGTTCTTTGGAGTTCTTCCTAAATGTCTCCTATTCTCTGGCACTCTGCCTCAAAAGCTGTTGCTTTGGTCTCCCCAGAGTCTCCGCTCTGTCTTCTCAATGCTGGGATTCACTGAGGTGTTCTTGGGTTCCTCACCTGTGAGTCATGACGTAGCATAATTTTCAAAGCTGTAAGTTGGGAAAATCCAAGAACTTACCCAATTTTTCGTTTTCAGGGTTCAATTTCCTTCAAGACAGATATCCATTGTCTTCAAAACCATTGTTTCATATATTTTGTTCATTTTTGGTCATTCTTGGTAGAAAGTAAATATGGTCCCTGTTATTATATATTGGTCTGAAGTGAAGGCACTTCTGTCTTCATTTGTATGTTATTTTCAAAAACAACATTTTTTGGTCTGTGTTTTGCTGTATAATATTGTCCTATTTACTCTCTTGTCATATCATAAGATATGCTTAGATTGTCAGATTTACTTTAAAATTTGTATATATCTCAGATTTGCTTATTTAAGTAATAAGTAAAAAACAACATTAATGGATGCTCATATTCTCAATTATGTGTATTTCAAATTAATTCTCATTTCAAGAATTAACTTGTCATCATATCTGTCCAGTTTTAATATGTGGAATATCTTGTGAATGGCTGACATGTTCTATGGTACCACTACTAAGTGTGATAGCCAGATTCTCTTGAAAATAAATTTCTTACTTTGGAACTCTCTGAAGAGATATATATTAGATCTACCCAATTTTACAAGTAGAATTTTGAACTAGATATAAATGCAACTAGATCATTACCACTTTGCATATTTTCTTATAGATGTAGTATGGCAGCTTCTGGTCATCAGTTATTAGAAGATACTTTTTATTGAGATTGGCACCTAGTCTATTTGAAGGACAGTTTCTGACTTCATAAACCTCTCTTCTATTCCAGACTCATTACTCTTTTTGTCTTTCATTTCCCATCTAGGGCTTTATAAAAAGTTATTCAAAAAATTTTTTGCATACACTTTAAAATTATCAATAGGAAATTGAATTTGAAAGATTTTCTATAGGTGATATATTATTTTGTGCTTTCCAGAGAGACATAATCATCTGGCTGGGGGTTAGAGAGAGAGAGAAAGAGAGAGAAAGAAAGAGAGAGAGAGAAAGAGAGAGAGAAAGAATAGAATTTTCCAAAGTTTAGTTGAAAATGCATATTTTTAAAAGTATGCATAGATGTTAAAAGGTTTGTGCATCAAAATAAACTTAAATTTGAATTTGATTTTTCCACAAATGTTGTGAGGTGCCTCCATAGGTGAGAGGGGATTTATTAGTAGATATGGCTCATCTGATAATGGAGGCTAAGTTCCACAACATACCATCTGCAATCTGGAGACACAAGGATGCCAGTTATGTGGATCAGTTGTAGTCCAAAGTCCTCAGAACCAAGGAAGCCAGTGAGGTAACTCTCAGTCTGGGGCCAAAGGTCTGAGAACTTGGAGTGGGGGAGGGAGCTACTGGTGTAAGTTCTGGGTCCAAAGTCCAGATCACCTGTAGTTCTCCTTCTTAAAGTAGGAGAAAAAGGGAGTCCCTGCTGTAGAAGAAAGGAAGTTGGACTCTCCTCTGCCTTTTTTTTAAAATCCTGGCTGCCAGTCAATAGGATGGTGCCCACTTATATGGAGGACAGATCTCCCCCATTCAGTCCACTGATGCATCAGCCAATCACTACCAGAAAAAAAAAAAAAACTCACAGACACACCTAGAAATAATTCTTTATAAGCTAAGTATCATTTCATCCAGTCAAGTTGACATGTAAAATAATCACTGTAGGTGGCATATAAGATACCCTTGCACCTTTTGCCTTTTTTTTTTTTTTTTTTTTTTTTTGCAGACCTATTGTCATGTTTAATCCCAGTGAGAGTCAAGTTGGGAATTGATAATTTCTTTTTTTTTTTTTTTACAGAGGATCAGTTTAGTATGCATTAAGTAAGGATTTCAACAGTTTGCACCCCGATAGAAACACAAAGTGAAATATATTGTTTGAGTACTCGTTATAGCATTAAATCTCAATGTACAGCACATTAAGGATAGAGATCCTACATGAGGAGATGAGGAGTAAGTGCACAGTGACTCCTGTTGTTGACTTTACCAATTGACACTCCTGTTTATGGCATCAGTAATCTCCCTATGCTCCAGTCATGAGTTTCCAAGGCTATGGAAGCCCTCTGAGTTCTCCGACTCTTATCTTGTTTAGAAAAGGTCATAGTCAAAGTGGAGGTTCTCTCCTCCCTTCAGAGAAAGGTACCTCCTTCTTTGATGACCTGTTCTTTCCACTGGGATCTCACTCGCAGAGATCTTTTGCCAGAGTGTCTTGGCTTTCCATGCCTGAAATACTCTCATGAGCTTTTCAGCCAGCTCCGAATGCCTTTAGGGCTGATTCTGAGGCCAGAGTGCTATTTAGGACATCTGCCATTCTATGAGTCTGCTGAGTATCTCACTTCCCATGTTGGATCACTCTCCCCTTTATTTACTCCATCGGTTAGCGTTAGCAGGTACTAGACTTGTCTATGTGCTCCCTTTGACTCCCAGTCCCTCCACCATGACCAGCTGTGAACTGAAATTGATCACCTGGAACAGTGAGATGGCATTGGTACATGCCACCTCGATGGGATTGAATTGGAATCCCCTGGTATGCTTCCAACTCCACCACTTGGGGCAAGTCAGCCTGAGCATGTCCCAAATTATACATCTCTTCCCTCTCCCATTCCCACCACCATGTTCAACAGGGATCACATTTCAGTTAATTTTCAACACTTAAGAATAACTGTGCATCAATTACAGATCTAAACCAGTCATATTAAGTAGAACAGATAAAAAAACTACTAAGAGGGATAATGTATTTAGTTGTTCATTAACAGTCAGGGCTATGCTGATCAAGCCACCATTTCCCATAGTGTCCACCTCACTCCAACAGGTTTCCCTCTTGGTGTTCAGTCAGTCGTCACCGATCAGGGAGAACATATGGTATTTGTCCCTTTGGGACTGGCTTATTTCACTCAGCATGATGTGTTCCAGATTCCTCCATTTTGTTGCAAATGACTGGATTTCGTTGTTTCTTACTGCGGTATAGTATTCTAAAGAGTACATATCCCATAATTTCTTTATCCAGTCTATCGTTGATGGGCATTTAGGTTGGTTCCAGGTCTTAGCTATTGTGAATTGAGCTGCAATAAACATTAGGGTGCAGACCTCTTTTTTGTTTGCCAATTTAAATTCCTTTGGGTAAATTCCAAGGAGTGGGATGGCTGGGTCAAACGGTAGGGTTATCTTCAGGTTTCTGAGGAATCTCCAGACTGACTTCCATAGTGGCTTGACCAGTTTGCATTCCCACCAACAGTGGGTTAGTGTCCCTTTTTCCCCACATCCTCGCCAGCATCTGTTGTTGGTAGATTTCTGCATGTGAGCCATTCTAACCGGAGTGAGGTGAAACCTCATTGTGGTTTTGATTTGCATTTCCCTGATTGCTAATGACCTTGAACATTTTTTCATGTGCCTGTTGGCCATTTGGATTTCCTCTTTTGAAAAATGTCTATTGAGGTCCTTGGCCCATCTCTTAAGTGGGTTGTTGGTTTTGTTTTTGTGGAGTTTCTTGATCTCTTTGTAGATTCTGGTTATTAACCCTTTATCTGTTGCATAGTTTGCAAATATTTTTTCCCATTCTGTCGGTTGTCTTTTCACTCTCCTGACTGTTTCTTTTGCAGTACAGAAACTTCTCAATTTGATGCAATCCCAATAGTTGATTTTGGCTTTGACTGCCTGTGCCTCCCGGGTCTTTTCCAGAAATTCTTTGCCTGTGCCAATATCTTGAAGGGTTTCTCCAATGTTCTCTAGTAACTTGATGGTGTCAGGTCGTAGATTTAGGTCTTTAATCCATGTTGAGTGGATTTTTGTGTAAGGTGTAAGGTAGGGGTCTTGCTTCATGATTCTGCACGTGGAAATCCAATTTTCCCAGCACCATTTATTGAATAGACTGTCCTTGCTCCAGGAATTAGTTTTAGATCCTTGATCAAATATAAGTTGGCTGTAGATGTTTGGGTTGATTTCTGGTGTTTCAATTCTGTTCCATTGGTCTATCCATCTGTTTCTGTACCAGTACCATGCTGTTTTAATTACAACTGCCCTGTAGTATGTCCTGAAATCTGGTATTGTGATGCCTCCGGCTTTGTTTTTGTTGTACAAGATTGCTTTAGCTATTCGAGGTCTCTTGTGCCTCCATATAAATTTCAGCACCATTTTTTCCCTTTTGCAGATGACATGATTCTGTATTTAGGGGACCCAAAGAACTCTACTAAGAGACTATTGGAACTCATAGAAGAGTTTGGCAAAGTAGCAGGGTATAAAATCAATGCACAAAAATCAACAGCCTTTGTATACACAGACAATGCCATGGCTGAGGAAGAACTTCTAAGATCAATCCCATTCACAATAGCTACAAAAACAATCAAATACCTTGGAATAAACTTAACCAAAGACGTTAAAGATCTCTACGATGAAAATTACAAAACCTTAAAGAAAGAAATAGAAGAGGATACCAAGAAATGGAAAAATCTTCCATGCTCATGGATTGGAAGAATCAATATCATCAAAATGTCCATTCTCCCAAAAGCAATTTACAGATTCAATGCAATACCAATCAAGATACCGAAGACCTTCTTCTCAGATCTGGAAAAAATGGTGCTGAAATTTATATGGAGGCACCTTTTGCTTTTAAACACCATAGCCCTCCCCCCGCCCACCAGAATGACAATACTTGCTAAAACGTATACTTCATAGCTTTAAACCAGACCTGCTGATCAGAATCTCCAAAGGTAAGGCCCTGATGCTTCAGATGATTGTGTTGGACACTAATATTGGAAACCCATTGCTATTATTTGCTGTAAGCAATCATCATTATAAAACTATAGCAATATGAATTCTTCAATGACAGGGAGATAAATTCTCAACAATATCTCAACTTCAATGTTTATTTTAAGTATTTGACTAACTCATTTTGAATAAAGCCAAAAGAAGCTGGTGTTTTACTCTGTAATTATAGAAAATATTTATACATTTTATTGTTACTCGTATTATGTTCTGACTGTTCTTCAAGTGTTATTGAAAGGGTATAAAGGAAAGACCATCAGGTAGGGAGTCAGAAGACCTATGATAAGAGTATGGGCAAAGTCATATTTGTCTGTGAATTTCTGAATTGAAATCCAGGAGATTCTTCACTATTTTAATTATGTATACTGGCGTGTTACTCCCCTTTGTATCTTTGATAATATCTAAAATATAGCAACTTTGATATATAGATAAACACACATTTCTATCTCTCTATATGTTGTACAGATGCAAATACTCAAAAACCTGGGAATTTAGATAAAATTTGAAGCAGTTTTTATGTCTTACAGATCTTTCATCATCCAAATCTCAATATCATAATTACATCTTTTTATTGTGGTAAGAACAGTTAACATATGATCTACCTTCCTAAACAATTTTAGGTGGACAATAGAGTACAATAACATATAGGCAAAATGTTGTAGAGCAGATGTCTAGAACTTGTTCATCATGCATAAATGAAATTTAATACTCCATTTCCCCTCCTCCAAGCCTCTAGCAATCTCTATTCTATTCTCTATTTCCATGTGTTTGACTATTTTAGACACCTCATATATGTATAATCATTCAAGACTTATCCTTCTGTGACCAGTTTATTTCACTTGGTGTGTTTTCTAGGTTGATCTGTGTTGTCACAAATGACAGGGTTTCTCTCTAAGATTTACTATTATTCTATTCTGTGTATATATGTTTTCTTTGTCCATTTAATTGTTGGAGGATATTCAGCTTTGTTCCACAACTAGGCTATTGTAAAAGGAAAACTGAATGATAGGAGTTTTGGAGTTACATTATGTTCTCTTTTTTCCTCCAAACAATGGAAAGCAATGAATGGCTTAATCAAGGAGTAAATGTTCTCATTTATATTTCAAAAATCCACTCTGGTTGCTAGGTGGAAAATAAGATGGATAATTAATTGATGAAATGGATGTGAGACATATCTAAAATGATCCAGTAATCCCACTACTGGGTGTATACCCAAAAGACATTAACTCATTTTATCAAAGAGAGAGATACTTGTTCCAATATGTTTACAGCAGTGCTTTTCACAATAGCAAAAATATGGAATCAATCAAGGTAGCCATCATCAGATGAATGAATACAGAAACACAAACACACACACACACACACACACACACACAGTGGAATGTTATTGAGGTATAAAAAAGAATTAAATTGTGTCATTTGCAGCAAAATATTTGGAACAGAAAGAAATCACGTTGAGTGAAATAAGCCAGACACAGAAAGAAAAATACCATGTATTCTCCCTTACATGTGGGAGCTAAAATTTTTTAAATGCCCATATGTATCAGTTTTGCTGCAGATACAGTGTTTTTCAAATTTTAAAAAATTGTTTGTCAAACAAATTGATAGGAATGATATGCTATTGAAGTTTTAATGATTTTGAGACTATTTTAAAATTTACTTAAATGAGTTAAGTTGAACATCATTTCATTTGATTATTGTTTGTAGCTGTTGCTTATTTTCCTGCTGGATTATGGTATTTTAATTTGTTGAACACTTTATTTAGTAGCACCATTAAGCCTCTGACTATAAGGTATATTATAAATATGCTATCTTAAAAATAAAATATTGTTAGATAGATAAAAGTAAATATATCAGTTACAGTACAAAGAAGTCCTGAGTAAATGCAAGTGACTTGTACATATCCATAGATGTGGGAGACATGTTGACTTTAGCTTTGCTGTTAGAATTCTTGAATCTTAGATGCTTGAAAATGTTTGGAATCCATTTATATAATATATGGATATGCAGTTAATGCATAACCTATACATAGTGATTGTGATACATTTATTAATATGTATTTGGTTCTAACAAAACTACTTCACTGATTTATTTTACTTGAGTCAATGTATAATCCAGGTTGTGTGAAATTGCTACAAGTGAAAAAATTTAACTGATATTCATTGAGTTGTTTTTTTTTTCCTTATAACAAAATGACCATGGAAATAAAGGTTGTTTTTTAATTTTGCATTTTTGTGAATAGTGACACAAAAAGTTACCCACCATCCTTGATTGTCATTGAGAACTTCCTTAAATCTGAATATTTTCAATAAAAAATGATATTCCTGATCTTTACAGTTTGTCAACTTGATTTGTTAGCCTGATGACAGCCTGATAGGCTGATTGTCCTCAAGATATCTTGTGGAACAGAATTTGATATTTATATGAAAGCATATTTTTCTTTTAATTTCAAGATGATTGTGGAGTAAACAGCTAGAATTATCATTAAGTACTACACCTATCAATTATTTGGTTCTTTCTTGGGAAATGAAGACCCATTTTATGATTTACTAGAAGGATATACATGAGAATGAGGGGCCTTAAGTATTTGAGAGTACTTGTTCCCATTCTGAAATTATTTCTCAACATTTAAAAACATTTAATAACAGCAATAACGAATGGTAGACCTTAAAATCTTTTCAAATTGCATGCTAATATTGCATGGAGTAAGAGATGGATAGTTTTCCTCCATTTAGTTCATAGCTTAGAGTAAATCTGAAACGAGTTCATTCTCTTAAAAGAAATGATAGGACAGACATTTGAGTTACTGGTTAGGACTCCACTTATATTACCAGCACCCCCAGATAAAAGTACCAGAGTTTGATTCCTGGCTTTAGATCATGATTCCAGTTCCCTACCAATGCAAACTCTGATAGGCAGTGGTAACAGTTGAAGATGTTATGTTCCTGCCACAGCCATGAGTGGTATGGATTGAATTCCCAGCTGCTGGCTCCTCTGGAGCCAGCTCCAGCCACTAGGGGCATTTGTGGACTGAACCAGTAGACAAGAGCTATCTGTTTCTCTTTGTCTTTCTGACTGTTGAGAAAATAAGTAAGACAAAAAGTTGATTGAAAACATGGTAGCTTATAAGCCAGGCACAGAAAAACAAATACTGCATGTTTCACTCATTTGTGGAAACTAAAAAGGATGATTTTGTAGAAGAACAGAGTAGAATAATGCTCTCCAGAGAGTAGTCAATGTAGGGGATGAAAGCCAGAGATTGGATTATGGTTACCAAAATGAGGTTCAGTAAAAATTATTAGTTCCAGTGTTCTATAGTACAGTGAAATAGCTATAATCTACAACTTACGTTTCAAAATAGCTACAAAAGAAGAGACTGAAAAATGATAAATGTTTGAGGAGATAGAAGTGTTAATTACACCAATTTGATCATTATATGAGGTGTGTGCATGTTTTCATATGTGTGTGTATTTCACATCATCATGATATACCCATAGTTTTTAAATTATGTGTTATTTAACAAAAATCAAAAACAAAACTAAAAATTAGGAATTTTTAAAAATTTTCAGAATCCTTGTGTATTTACATTATTGCTGTTCATGCTTGTAAGCTACAAAGAGTTTCTAGGGTTGGAAATTTACCCTTTTAAGATTTAAAAATTGGGGATGGCATTGTGGCATAACATGTTGATCCACCACCTGTGATGCCGGCATCCCATATGGGTGCCAGTTTGTGTCCTGGCTGCTCCACTTCCAATCCGGCTCTCTGCTAATGGCCTGGGAAAAGCAGCCAAAGAAGACCGAAGTGTCTGGGCCCCTGCCATTCATGTGGGAGACTTGGAAGAAGCTCCTGGTTCCTGGCTTCGGCCTAGTATAGCCCTGGCTGTTGCTGCCATCTGGGTAGTGAATCAGTGGATGGAAGATTTCTCTCTCTCTCTCTCTCTGTGTGTGTGTGTGTATGTGTCTGTGTCTCTCTGCCTCTCCCTCTTTCTATGTAACTCTTTCAGATAAATAAATACATCCTTAAAAAAAGATTTAAGTATTAAAGTAAAATATATTCCACATTTTGTTTTATGAAAATATTTCATTAGAATTGGTCATGAATGATTGTTCCTAACATTTGTAAATGTCTAACTACTAGGATGCTAACAACATTATTGTCCAATTGTCTGGTGTTGAATTTTTGAGATTTTCTAGGTTTGTTGTTTTGAGCAGCCAGAGTTGTGGAGCAGCAATTTAAGCCACCACCATGACAGTGGCATCCCATATTAGAGCGTTATTTTGAGTCCTGCCAGTGTTTCCAATCCAGATCCTTACTAATGCAACTGGGACAATGGCCCAAGTGCTTGGACCCCTGGCATCCTGTGGGCAGTGGGAGACCAGGCCTGTCCCTGACATGGCTTGTTGTGGCCATTTGGCGAGTGCACTGGTGGATGAAAATCTCTCTTTCTCTATATGTTTCACTCTTTTTCCCTCTCCCTCTCCATTACCTTGTTCTCCATCTCCCTCTTACCCTTTAGCTTTGTCTTTCAAATAAATAAATAAATATAAATATTTAAGAAATTTCTTGTTTTAAAATTCTAGGTATTTTCCCAAACCATTTTTATAACTTTTATTTCATGAATATAAATTTCCAAAGTACAGCTTATGGATCACAATGGCTCCCCCCCCATAACTTCCCTCCCACCCGCAACCCTCCCCTTTCCCACTCCCTCTCCCCTTCCATTCACATCAAGATTCATTTTCAATTCTCTTTATATACAGAAGATCAGTTTAGCATACATTAAGTAAAGATTTCAATAGTTTGCACCCACATAGAAACACAAAGTGAAAAATACTGTTTGAGTACTAGTTATAGCATTAAATCACAATGTACAGCACATTAAGGACAGCGATTCTACATGAGGAGTAAGTGCACAGTGACTCCTGTTGTTGACTTAACAAATTGACACTCTTGTTTATGGCATCAGTAATCACCCTAGGCTCTTGTCATGAGTCGCCAAGGCTATGGAAGCCTTTTGAGTTCACCGACTCTGATCATATTTAGACAAGGTCGTAGTCAAAGTGGAAGTTCTCTCCTCCCTTCAGAGAAAGGTACCTCCTTCTTTGATGACCTGTTCTTTTCACTGGGATCTCACTTGCAGAGATCTTTCATTTAGTTTTTTTTTTTTTCCCCAGAGTGTCTTGGCTTTCCATGCCTGTAATACTCTCATCGGCTCTTCAGCCAGATCCGCGTGCCTTAAGGGCTGATTCTGAGGCCGGAGTGCTGTTTAGGACATCTGCCATTCTATGGGTCTGCTGTGTATCTCGCTTCCGATGTTGGATCGTTCTCTCCCTTTTTTATTCTATCAGTTAGTATTTGCAGACACTAGTCTTGTTTATGTGCTCCCTTTGGCTCTTAGTCCTATCATTATGATCAATTGTGAACAGAAATTGACCACTGGGACTAGTGAAATGGCATTGGTACATGCCACCTTGATGGGATTGAATTGGAATCCCCTGGTATGTTTCTAACTGCCTAGCCCTTTAAATTTCAGCATTAACTTTATAAAATAAAAATCCCTCATACAACTAATTACATCACAGTCATTAATTCAAGAAAGTAGCTCTCCCTATTACCTAATTCTCCCAAGAAGACTGTTTGCTTAGACTTAAAATGTTAATTTGTTTTAAAAGGGCATATTTGATTACATGTGGAGTGTAATATGGGTGATTTCATCGTATTTCACAAACTTCCTATCTACCATTTCTAATTTCTGAATGACTTGGAAATGTTGTCCTTTCTACTTCATTGAGATTAATCACATTTTATTCTATTTGAGGAGTATATTGAGTTCAACAATATGAAATTCATGGTTGAGGCAGCAATTTCATGTGGTTTATCTTGACCTAAATTCATATATACATCATTGATCATTTGTAATTTGTAAGCAAATATTTTGTTTTGGTCTTTTCTGTTCAGGGGCTGATACTTTTTTTTTTTTTTAACAGGAAGAGTGGATAGTGAGAGAGAGAGACAGAGAGAAAGGTCTTCCTTTGCCGTTGGTTCACCCCCCAAGTGGCCACTGCAGCCAGCGCGCTGCGGCTGGAGCACCACGCTGATCCGAAGCCAGGAGCAGATGCTTCTCCTGGTCTCCCATGTGGTGCAGGGCCCAAGCACTTGGGCCATCCTCCAGTGCCTTCCCGGGCCACAGCAGAGAGCTGGACTGGAAGAGGAGCAACTGGGACAGAATCCGGCACCCCGACCGGGACTAGAACCCGTGGTGCTGGCGCCGCAGGCAGAGGATTAGCCTATTGAACTGCAGCACCGGCCTGGGCTGATACTTTAAAATATATGTATTTATTCAAATCAGTTTAATTGTGACAGTTTAGATAAGACTGATAAGGACTTCACTTTTCTTATATCTGAAATAAGCATTTGTTTTAAAATTCATAAGGAAAAACAATTGTGAACCAGGAGAAAACTATGAAATGTTTAATCCATTAAAATAGACTATTTATCATAATGCTTGAGGAAGAATTGACAATTTATGGATATATTACAAATAATATTAATTTACTTTTTTAAGCAGTTGCTCAAGTAATTTTATTTTTTTAACAGCTATGACCTTAAATTTTATTTCATGTGTGTTTGAAATAACTGAATCAAATTATTTTATACAACAACGTATACCATTCCATGAAAGATGCACTTTAAATTATCCATTAAAGTACATATGAGGACATTGAAAACCAAAATGTCTTATCATTATAAGTAAATCGATAACCTTTTGGCAGAATCTAAACAGAATCTCTGCTTACCATAGACTTATAATGTTAAATGCATATAAATATCAAAGTTTCACCTCATAAAATATAACTTGCTGGAAGGAATATGAAAAGATCCTTACTCCTGTGTTTGCTTTGTGATACTGAAACTCAGTGTCTATATTAACATAGAACATTGGACAATTGTAAGGTATATTTTTTCTGTTCTTAAAAAAAAAAAAAGAATAGCTTCATTTGGTGTTTGGTCTCATCACTTTCCTGTTTCTTCCTTATGTGGAAATGGCTTTTCTAAATCTGTAGGATTCATGCTTCAAGGTAGCATTTCAATTTTCCTAAGATCCCTCTCCAGTTATTATGAAGTGTTAAACATGTGGATGCGTTTTTTCCCGAGACATTTTCTGGCTCTCTTCCTCTCTTCTCAATTATCTTTGCATCCCATATTATTTGTGTTGGTTGCTCCTTTCTAGGTGAATTTTCATTTCTCTCTCAGCAGTTTCTCCTCCGTAGAGAGCCCTTCTATGGAAAGGAGATGTAGCGGGCCAGTTTCTAGAATACGTGGAGTTAGATTATTGTAGTTTCTCAGAAATTACCTTGTGATTCTTGCACTTACCCATTACTGGAGTGGGGAAAACCATTGCCAATTTAAACTTCAGTTTTCAAAATGCTGTACTTGTCATTTTTTGTTGGCCATTTTTTAAAATTTCCCTGCTGTTAGTTTGTTAGGAACCCTGTTGTTTCCTTCTGCTGCTTCCCATGCAAATGGTGATATGTTAATATGATGATTTTTTAAAGATACATTTATTAGAGATGTTGAGTTACAAAGAGAGCGAGAGCAAGAGCGAGAGCGAGAGCGAGAGAGAGAGAGAGAGGTCTTCCATCCACTGGTTCATTCCCCAAATGGCTGCAATGGCTGGAGCTGGGCTAATCTGAAGCCAAGAGCATGGAGCTTCTTCTGGGTCTCCCAAGTGTGTGCAGGGGCTCAAGGACTTGGGCCATCTTCTGCTGCTCTCCCAGGCCACATCAGAGAGCTGGATCAGAAGAGGAGCAGACACATACAATCTGGCGCCTATATGGGATGCCAGTGCTGCAGGTGGAGGCTTAGCCCACTACATCACAGCATTGGCCCCTATTTTGTTTTTCTTTTTGGGGGGAATTCAATTCACTTTTATGTTGAAGCTTGAGAAGACAACTTTTTTTTATACAGACTAGTTTTAACATTGTTGATGAATATTTGGTGTTGTCTAGTATTTGTTCCCATATGTTTATGTTTGGATTCAGGATGAACCAAAGGTGGTATTTTTACTTGAACCATCTTATAAAAATGTTCCCATCTTAAAGTTTTCATGAGGGTACAGCACTGTAGTGTAATGGGTAAAGCAACTGCCTGCAGTGCTGGCATCCCATATGGGCGCCTGTTTAAGTCCTGGCTGCTCCACTTCCAATCCAGCTCCCTGCTAACATGCTTTGGAAAGCAGTAGAGGATGGCTCAAGGGCTTGGGCCCCTGCACCCATGTGGAAGACCCAGAGGAAGCTCCTGACTCCTGGTTCTGGCATGGCCATTGTGACCATTTGAGGAGTGAACCAGCAGATGAAAAATCTCACCCTCTGTCTCTCCCTCTCTGCCTCTGCCTCTCTGTAACTCTCTCTTTAAAATAAAAAAAAAAAGAAAAGAAAAAGCTGTCATGAAATATTTACAAAAATTTATTATGTCCTCTGAGTGGGCATTTATACTAATGAGTAAGATGCCCATGTCCTACATTAAAGTGTCTATGTTTGACTCCTGACTCTGGCTCTTGCCTCTAGCTTCCTGGTAATACATACCTTGGGAGGCAAAATTGATGACTCAAGTCTTGAATCTTGATCACCCACATGAGTAACTCACATTGAATACTAGGCTTTGGCCTGGCCCAGCCTCAGTGACTGGCCTTTGGAGGAGTGAACCAGCAGATGGGAGTGTTGTCTCTTTGTCTCTGTCTGTTTCTTCCCTTCTTCATATACCCTTCCAAATAAATACATGAAAATTAAAAATTAAATGCATTATGGACTGAATTGCAAACAAAGAATCTGTAAATCTAGAAAGAAGATATTTTGATGTCATATTATTTGACCAGAATTCAATAAACCAGAAATTAACATTAATAAACAAATCCCCAAACTATAAGTTGAATTATTACTTTTTTGAACAGTTATGAGGAAAATAACAAGAAAAAATTGATTATTTGGAAAACAAAAAATAAACTCAAGAGAATCAACTGAAATGCTTGAAAACTAAATATCCTAATTATAATTACAATAGAAACAAAATTACAAGACCTAGTTAATTGAAACTGTTCAATACTGAATGAAGAAAATAATAACTGAGAAACAAAAAGCTTCAATAAATGAAAATACCTATATATTAAATAGAGATGATTATTGTAAAGTATGGGTTATTTCCAAATTTAAAAATCAAGAAATGTGATTTTAGTTAGAAGTTCATAGGATTTCTTTTTAGACTAGAAAAAAATTATTCTAAATATCTTCTATAAGAGCTAAGAGGAGACAGTAGTTAGAAGCATGCTTATAAGATGTAATTGTGATGAAGGGCCTTCACTACCCTATGAAAATGCAGTAAAAAGATATTGTAATTAAGGTAGCATCTGACTATTATTGGATAAGCACAATTGTGTGTGTGCATATGCCAAAATCATGTACGTACATACATACATACACATAAACACAACTATAGTGTTTGAAAGGACAAGATTTAATTGGCATAAAATAATTCAAATGTATTATTTCTTTATTTCTGCCCCTGTATACATTTATATATTTTTGCAGAACTTATTTTTCTCCTGCCATCTACTGAAAATCTCAGTCTGGGCTAAAAATTGTCACTCTCCAAGGCTAAGTCCTCAGTTATTGTATACGTCTAGTTTAGTGGACACTATGAGAAACAGTGACTTGATCAGCTCTTGTCCTGACGGTTGATGTACAATGTAATACTTTATCCATTTTAGTATTTTTTGTTGTTCTAGTACCATTGGTTGAACTCTGTAATTAACACACAATTATTCTTAGGTGTTTAAATTTTAACTGAAAAGTGATCCCTGTTAGGAATTTGGAAAACATTATACTGAGTGAAATAAGCCAATCTCAAAGGGACAAATACCAATTGTTCTCCTTGATAGGTGACAACTAACTGAGCACCAAAAAGGAAACCTGTTAAAGTGAAATGAACACTATGAGAAACGGTGACTTTATCAGCCTCACCCTGACTGTTGATGAGCAACTTGATATGTTATCCCTCTTAGTATTTTTTTTGTTTGTTCTACTTAATACTTTTGGTTGAATACTGTAATCAATACACAATTCTTCTTAAGTGCTGAAACTTAACTGAAAAGTGATCACTGTTAAATATAAGAGTGGGAATAAGAGAGGGAAGAGATGTGCAATTCGGGACATGCTCAAGCTGACTTACCCCAAACGGTAGAGTTAGAAACATACCAGGGGATTCCAATTCAATCCCATCAAGATGGCATGTACCAATGCCATTTCACTAGTCCCAGTGATCAATTTCTGTTCATAATTGATCATAATGATAGGACTAAGAACCAAAGGGATCACATAAACAAGAATAGTGTCTGCAAATACTAGCTGATAGAATAAAAAAGGGAGAGAACGATCCAACATGGGAAGTGAGATACACAGCAGACCCATAGAATGGCAGATGTCCTAAACAATACTCTGGCCTCAGAATCAGCCCTTAAGGCATGTGGATCCAGCTGAAAAGCCCATGAGAGTATTTCAGGCATGGAAAGCCAAGACACTCTGGGGAAAAAAAAAAAAAAAAAAAAACTAAATGAAAGATCTCTGGGAGTGAGATCCCAGTGGAAAGAATGGGTCATCAAAGAAGGAGGTACCTTTCTCTGAAGGGAGGAGAGAACTTCCACTTTGACCATGGCCTTGTCTAAATATGATCAGAGTCAGTGAACTCAGGGGGCTTCCATAGCCTTGGCGACTCATGACAAGAGCCTAGGGTGATTACT
Source organism: Oryctolagus cuniculus (assembly GCF_051225735.1). Lineage (NCBI taxonomy): Eukaryota > Metazoa > Chordata > Mammalia > Lagomorpha > Leporidae > Oryctolagus > Oryctolagus cuniculus. The sequence goes on from NC_142888.1 coordinate 92,798,197, forward strand.
GATGCCATAAACAAGAGTGTCAATTTGTTAAGTAAACAACAGGAGTCACTGTGCACTTACTCTTCATGTAGGATCTTTGTCCTCAGTGTGCTGTACATTGAGATTTAATGCTATAACTATTACTCAACAGTATTTTTCACTTAATGTTTCTGTGTGGGAGCAAACTATTGAAATCTTTACTTAATGTATGCTAAACTGATCTTCTGTATATAAAGAGAATTGAAAATGAATCTTGATGTGAATGGAAGGGGAGAGGGAGTGGGAAAGGGGAGGGTTGCGGGTGGAAGGGACGTTATGGGGGGAAGCCATTGTAATCCATAAGCTGTACTTTGGAAATTTATATGCATTAAATGAAAGTTAAAAAAAAAAGAAATTATCTAAACTCGTAACTTCAGTTGGAATTAAACTTTTCCTCTCCCCTGCCCCAATATAGGTGCAATGGAAAAGAGGTTTCTGTGGTGATAGTATCATGTATTCACACCAACCATTTCATTTGCTCCTTTGCACTTCCCAGGTGAATGGGTACACACTCTCTCTCTCTCTCTCTCTCTCTCTCTCTCTCTCTCTCTCACACACACACACACACACACACACACTTTATCTAGGTGGAAGCACCTGACTAAGTGCTGGCTGCTGGAATGCAGTTGACAGTGATAAATTGCATTTCGAAGGATGCAAGTAAAGGGGTTGGACATGACAGCTCAACAGGCTAGAAGAAGCCCATTCCTTCAGTCCCTCATCTAAGAGACGAATGGGAGACCACATACTGGCAACATCTGCAACAGACTGTGCAAGTGAAAAATCCCCACACACTCTTTTTGTGAAGCCACCGAGATTTGGAAGCTGCTTAATGCAAATTGGCTTACTCTAAGATACAGACATGATTGATTCTCTAGTCTGCTGCAAAAGGCCTTTTAGTCACCTTCTTACCTTTTAGATTTCGGAAGCATGGATCCAGCATCAGTCCCTTCTGTCTCTTTGTGACATAGAATTCTTAGTATACATTTTGAGTGGTGTAATTGAAAACAGTTTCAATTAAAGTTAGAAAGAAGTATTCTCTACCCTAGGCCAACTCTTAAAGAAACTATAGGAAACACCTTGCACACACAGTGAGACACTATGCCAGAGCCATTCTTCCACATTTACACATTGCACACTGAGGAACTCTGATTTCAGTTTTTCAAAGATATCTAAGCACATTCTATGAAAAGACAAAATCACTAAAGGGAAATATCAGCACACCTTATACGATAAATTGTATGGATATCTGCACATTTGAATCTTACATTTCAAAAGGCAGGAAATAGTTTGGATACATTTTGTAACACATATAACATGAAAAAACTTTCAATTAAAAATAAAAAATTCAATATGTTGGCCTATGAAGAGCATTTATAAATCAAAACAAAATAAATGCTTAGATTTCACAATTTGGAATATCACACAGAGAAAAAAAAGCCAGATTTTATACAGCATACATAACATGATACCATTATATAAACTTTAAGTATAAAAATAGTTGATTATGAAAGAATAACATACATAGATGCTTGAAGTGACATGAGGAAAATAAAAACCAAAAGGCATGAGAGAATTTTCTGTGATGACAGATATAGCCTATATTTTGACTGTTCTGGACATTACATGGGTGAATATATTTGTCAAAACCAAGAACTGTAAACTGAAAATGTGACCATTTCTATAAATCAAATCTCAATAAAATTGATTAAACAATACATAAGTGATATGTTCTGGCAAAATAGAAAATAAAATATACAAATATCCTTTCTTAAAACACACACATCAACTATGACTAGGAATCAAGTAATATAAAAATACAAATTGAAAGAACATTTAGTGGCCAATGCTGTGGCTTACTGGGAAAAACCACTACCAATATGCCATATATGCACTGGTTCAAGTCCCAGCTGCCTCATTTCTGATACAAGTCCTTGATAATGCATGTAGGAAAGCAGTGGATGATGGGCTGGAGTGATTGGACCCCTGTCACCCATGTGGGAGAACTGGATGAAGCTCCTGACTCCTGGCTTGGGACTGACTCAGCCCTGCCCATGGCAGTGATTTGGGGAGTGAACCAGCAGATCAAAAATCTCTCTCTCTCTCTCTCTCCTTCTCTCTCTCTCACTATTGCTTTCACTGTTTCTGTCTCTCTCTCTGTAACTCTGGCTTTCAATTAAATAAATAATCTTTTAAAGATAGAACATTGAGTTGCCATTTTTATCATTTAAATTATGAAATCTGAAAATAATGATAATATCATTGTGGTTTAAAGTATATGAAATCTTCCCCCTCATAGACTCATATTGGAAAGATATATTGGTAAAACTTCAGGAGGGCAATTTTAAAGTGATTATCTAAGCTGTAAATATGTTAATAGGCTTTAGTTCCCCTATTTTAATTCTAGAATTTTTTATTAAGGGTTACTATGAGAAAAAATTTACATGAAATACTGTTCATAGTTTAAAATATCGAGAAAAGTATATGAACACTTATGGAATCAACACAACTTTAAGAAATCTTAACATGTTTCCATATTTGCTACAGATTATTTTTAACAATGTGTTTATATAAAAGGAACAGATTTCATATATTTCATATAAACAATTTTAAGCACATATGATATTTCTCACCTTCTCTCACCCTTTCTTTTCTTTTAATTTTTGTGATGGCATACTATCAATTTACTTTTTTAAAGATTTATTTTATTTATTTGAAAGGCAGAGTTGCAAAGAGAGATAGTGGGGTAGACATAGAGGGAGAGAGAGATCTTCCATCTGCTGGTTCACTCCCAACATGGCTGCAATGACTGGGACTGGGCCAGGCCAAAGCCGGGAGCTGGGAGCTACTTCCAGGTCTCCCATGTAGGTACAGGGAGCCAAGGACTCAGGCTATCTTCTGCTGCTTTCCCAAGAACATTAGCAGGAACTGGATCAGAAGTGGAGCAGCCAGGACTTGAACCAGAGCCCATATGAAATGTTCACGCTGCAGACAGCAGCTTAACCTGCTATGCCACAATGTCTGTCCCCCAATTTACTTTGTAACCACAGGCATACTCCTTTGGTAAATAAAAAAATTCAGCAAATAAGTAGAAAAATCACTGTTTCTCAGGAGCATAGACAGGGCTATAAATAATAATCAAATCTCAAAATGTCAATTTCAATCATGTGCATTACATTGTTTTTTGTACTCTGTATAAAAGTTAACCACAAATCAGGGAAATATATATTTGTCTTCCAATCCATGAACAGAGAAGATTTTCTGATTTTGTGTCTATTCTCCTGTTTCTTTCTTTAATGTTTTGTATTTTCATGGTAGAGAACTTTCACACCCTTGGTTAAATTTATCCCAAGATATTTAAATTTTTTATACCTGTTATACATATGAATCAAATTACAAGTTCTATCTCAGCCGTTGCCTTGTTTGTGCATGCAATTACTATTGATTTTTTGTGTTGATTTTATGTCTTTCCACTTTGCCAAACTCTTATGAATTCAATAGTCTCTATTTTTTAGAAACCTTTTATTTAATGAGTACAAATTTCATAAGCACAACTTTAGGAATATAGTGATTCTTCCCACCATCACCATCCTCTCACTCCCACTCCCTCCTTACTTCCTCCTTCCTCACCCATTCCCAGTCCCATTCTCCATTAAGATTTGTTTTATTTATTTACTTATTTTTGACAGGCAGAATTAGACAGTGAGAGAAAGAGAAAGAGAGAAAGGTCTTCCTTCCATCGGTTCACCCCCGAAATGGCCACTACAGCTGGCGTGCTGTGCCATTCTGAAGCCAGGAACCAGGTACTTCCTCCTGTTCTCCCATGCGGGTGCAGGGCCCAACGACTTGGGTCATCCTCCACTGCCTTCCTGGGCCACAGCAGAGAGCTGGACTAGAAGAGGAGCAACCGGTGCCCCGACCCGGACTAGAACCCCGGGGGGCAAAAAAAAGTGCCTCACTTGAAGGATCTCTGTGAGTGAGAACCCACTACAAAGAATTCGCCATCAGCGAAGGAGGTACCCCTTTCCTCTGAAGGGAGGAGAGAACTTCCATTTTGATTATGGACTAGCCTAAATACTGACAGAGACTGTGGACTCAAATGTTTCCATAGCCTTGGCAGCTCATGTGAAGAGCCTCGGATAATCACTGACATCATACATAAGAGTGTTGTTAAATTAACAGAGGAGTCACTGTGCAAGTGAGTTGCCACAGCATCTTAGCTTTCCATGCCTGAAATGCTCTCATGGGCTTTTCAGCCAGACAAGAGTGTCTGCAGGGCTGATTCTGAGGTCAGAGTACTATTTAGAGTGATTGTCATTCTGTGAGTCTCCTGTGTGAACGTCTTCCCATTGTTGGAGTTCCAATAGTCTTTTAGTGGAGTCTTTTAGTTCCCCAATATATAGGATCATGTCGTTTGCAAATAGGGATAATTTGACTTCCTCCTTTTTAATCTGTACTTCCTTTGATTTCTTTTTCTTGCCCAGTGGCACTGGCTAGAACTTCTTGAACTACAAAGAACATTAATGGGCGAGAGTGGAATCCTTGTCTTTTTCCAGATTTTAGTGGAAATGCTACCAGCTTTTCCTCATTTTACATGATGCCTGCTGGGTTTGTTATATATTACCTTGATTATGTTTGAGGATGTTTCTTCCATACCCAAATTACTTAAGGTTTTTATCATGAAAGGATGTTGTATTTTATCAAATGCTTTCTCTGCATCTATTGAGATAATCATTCATTTTCTATTGTTAAATTTTAATGTGATGTATCACATTTATTGATTTGCATATGTTGAATCATCCCTGCATACCAAGGATAAACTCCACTTTGTCCAGATGAATTATCTTTCTGATGTGTTGTTACATTCAATTAGCTAGTATTTTGCTGAGGATTTCTGCATCTATGTTCATCAGGGAAATTGGTCTTTCAATTGTTTTCTATCTGTGTCTTTTACTAGTTTTGGAATTAAGGTGATGCTGGCCTCATAGAAGGAGTTTGAGGATTCTCTCCATTTCAATTGTTTTGAATAGTTTGAGAAGAATTGTAATTAGTTCTTTAAAAGTTTGGTAGAGAAAGGTTTCCTAATCCTCTGTTGGTGAGAATGCAAACTAGTACAGCCATTGTGGAAGACATTATGGAGATTCTTCAGAAATCTGAAAATAGATCTATCATATGATCCAGTGAACCCACTACTGGGAATTTAAACAAACAAAATGAAATCAGCATATGCAAGAGTTATCTGTACCTCCGTGTCTATTACAGCTAAAAATATGTCACTGTAAAAAGAAGTTTGCTAAAACTCAGCAGTGAAGCCATCTGGTCCTGTGCTTTCCTTTGTTGGGAAAATCTTTATTACTGATTTAATTTCCATCTTGGTTGTTGGTCTATTTTGTTTTTTTCATGTCTTTGTGGCTCAGTTTTGGTAGATAATATGTGTCCAGAAATCTATCCATTTCTTTTAGATTTTCCAATTTGTTGGCATATGTACTAATTCTTGATGATTCTTTTTATTTCTGTGATATCTGTTTTTACATCTCCTTTAATTATTTGAATTTCTTGAGACTTGTTTTATAGCCTAGCATATGGTCTATCCTAGAAAAAGTTCCATGCACTAATAAAAAGAATGTGTATTCCACAGCTGTGGGATAAAATATTTTGTAGATATCAATTAGATACATTTGGTTCAAAGTGTAGATTAGTTATTTTTTGTTGTTGTTGTTGATGTTTTGTCTAGATGATCTGTCCATTGGTAAAAGTAGGGTATTGAAGTCCTCTGTTATTACTGTATTGTAGAATATGTCTCCCTTTAGATCCTTAGCATTTGTTTTAAGTAGCTGGGTGCTTCACGTTGGTTGCATATACATATATTATAGTTACATGTTCCTGTTGGGTTTATTATATAATGCCCTTCGTTGTCTCGTTTACCAATTTTTGTCTTCAAGTATATTTTTCTGATATTAAGATGGCTATTTCTGCATTTTTTAAGTTTCTATTTGCATGGCATATCTTTTCACATTCTTTTGCTTTAATTCGGTGTGTATTTTTGTTGGTTAAGTATTTTCTTGTAGGCAGCATATAGATTGGGCTTTTTAAATCCATTCAGCATGTCTATATCTATTAATTGGAGAATTTAATCCACTTGCATTCAAGGTTATTGATGACAAGAAATAACTTAGCCCTGCCATTTCCTTACATTATCCTTTTTAAGGCTGGTCAGATGGTGACAAATTCTTTCAATTTCTGTTTAGTAAGTTCTTTATTTCACATCCATTTATAATGTAGGGCTTTTCTGGTACAGTATTCTGGTTAGACAGCATTTTTTATGTCCTGTACTATATCTCTCAATTTTCTCCTAGACTGTAGGGTTTCTGATGAAAAATATGTCAAGCTAGTTAGTGTTCCTTTAAAGGTAATGGTATTTATTTCTTGCTCATTTTAGTAACTTTCTTTATATTTTACTTTTGAAGGTTTGAGTATAATGTGTCATGGGGAAGATCTTTTCTAATCATATCTATTTGGAATTATATGTACTTTGTGTTCTTGGATAGCCATATCTTTTTCCAAATTAGAGAAAAATCTCTGCTTTAATTTCACTGACTAAATATTCAATTTCTGTTTGTTTTGGGAGGTCTTTATTTCACCATCATTTATAAATGAGAGCTTTTCTGCGTAAAGTATTCTGGTTTGACAGTTTTTCATTTAAGACTTGAACTATGTCTCTCCATATTCTCCTAATCTGTAGGTATTTTTATGAGAAATTTGTTCTTAGGCCAATTGGAGATCCTTTGAAAGCAATCTGGCATTTCTCCCATGCTCATTTTAGAATCTTTATGTTTTACTGTTGAATTTTTTACTATAATGTGATATGGTGAAGTTCTTTTCTTATTGTGTCTATTAGGAGTTCTATGTGCTTCCTGTTCTTGGAGGTCTCTTTCTTTCTCCAAATTAGGATTGCATTCTGCTATTATTTCACTGACTAGACCTTCTAACCAATTCTTTCTTTCCATGCCTCCCAGAACTCCAAAGACATGTATGTTTGTTCCTTTGATGTTATTCCATAAATCACAGACACTACTTTCAGTTTCTCTAATTTTTTCTTCTTCTTTTTTTTTTTTGTCTGACTGAAAGTTTCAAGGATTTTTCTTCTAGCTCAGACATTCTTTTTTCTGTCCCAACAAGTCTGTTGTTCAGGATTTCCACTTTATTTTCTATTTGACATGTTGAAGTCTTTGTTTCTAGTATTTCAGTTTGATTTCTCTTCAAAATCTCAATCTCTCAGCACCCTTATCATATAAGGATTTTTTTCTTTTGAATTTGTTTCTCTGCATTTCTGAGTAATTTCATGATCATTCTTTTGCACTCTTTTTCAGGCATTTCATCAATCTCTTTGTCTCCACATTCTTATTTTGAAGTGTTGTTGTGTTCCTTTTGGGGAGTCATCTTTCTTGTTCTTGTTTCTTGTATTTCTGCATTTATTTTTAGGAATTAGTGGAATCACTTATTTTTTTTCCTTTGATGGGTTTTATATTTAAACTAATTACTCTATGGCTTAGCGGAATGCCTGCTCCTTCATTGAATATCCAGAGGCATGAGCTGGATTGGGCCTGGGAGCTCTGGTTAGTGCTCAATTATGGGTCAAGAATCCAGGGTGACTTCCAAGTTAGGCATGGTAGATCTCCTCTATCTCTTTTATCAGAAGGGGAAGGGTATGATCACACCTGTTTTCATAATGACAACCTTGCCTTCTCTCTTCCAAGGTGATCAATGAAGGGGTTAGCCCACAGTAAGTGTAAGGCCCACCCATGCTGGTGCATAAACTGCACAAAGGATCTGTGCTGTCCTTGGCGTGAGCATGAACCCTTTGCAATGACCCACCACATGCAATCAGTGAGCTCTGAGCCTCTGAAGCCAGACATGATGATTATCTAAAGACCCAGCTATACCCTATACAGTCATAGATTTCCCACAGTCACAGTGCACAAGGCTCCCACAATCCCAGAGTGCAGCGGGTATCTGACTTGTCCACAGAGAGAGCAGAGACATTCAGAATTAGCTGTCTATGGGTGCTCTGCTTTGACAGTTTGAGTCCCGGAGCCTGTGATACATTGAGGGTATAGAAGTACCTCATAGTCCTAAGTGGGTGCCCAGCCCCCTGCCAACCCTTGCAGCCAGACTCAAAGTCAGTGGGAAATGTGGATTTTTTTCTTTTGTTAAAAATCTGGTCATGTTCACATGAGAGCCACTGAAGCCTCTACTGGTGTCAAGATGGCCCCTTTTCCCCACAGGTCACCTGGCATTCTTATAGGGGTTTAGAAGAAAGAAAGGCGCTATTCCTTCACTGATGAGGTGGTTACCCTTCACCCCGCTCCCCCAACTAGGGCTCTAGGCTGAACTCAAAGTCAGCTTGGTTTGCAAGGTTTTCCCTCAGGCCATATCACCAGTGGAATGGGCTGCCACAGTGTGCTCTCAACTTGCTCGCAGAAGCTGGTGTCTTCTCCAGCATCTGGCTACAGGAGTCATGGGTGGTGTCCTCACCCACTGCTGTGCATTCACACTTTCCACGGTGCTCCATGGCATTTCTATTATTTCTATAGAATTTCCACTATAAACTTCTCTCCAACTTCCCCTGAGAATGCACTTCCTCTGCTTTTCTTCTGCTACCTTCCCCTGGTCAAAATCAGCATGTTTTTCATGATTTAGCCATCTTGGAATCTTGCAATGAACATTCTGGAACATATGTAATAATTCTCTAGTCTTTCATGATGGGAACACCAGAAACTGGATTAGCATGAGCAATAAAAATTTATTATCTCACAATTTTGGAGGCTGGAATAAATATAGCATAAAGGTCTTGGCAGGTTGGGCTCCTGAGGGGGTGAGGGAAGGATCTCTTCATGTTCTGTAGATGGTCAGATTTTCTCTTTGCCTCTTGACACCTTGTGTTTGTCTCATTTCCTAAGTTTCCTCTTTTCATAAGGACACCGGTTACATTGGATTAGGGTATACTCTAATGATCTTATGTAATTACATCCATGATGACCTTTTTCTACATAATGTCATATTCTGAGCTACTAGGTGTTACAATTCAACATACAGATTTGGGGAAGAAGGTACAATTCAATCCATAAAACTGTGTCTCCTAGGATTCTCAAATAGGGATGATTTTGCCCTTCTCCCTTCATGGAGACTTTCGGTAATACCTGGAGATAAATTGGGTATCAAAATAGGTGATGGCAGGTGATACTCGCAAATACTAGACAGAGTTAGGAAATTCTGCTAAAGAATGATCTAGCCCACAGTATCAAAAATACTTTAACCAATTAAACACTGGTCTAAAGTATCCTGCTGGAATTGAAATTGTTGAATATATGCATATATTTTTTCAGTGAATTTCCTTGCCAATATGCTTTTTTTTTTTTTTTTTTTTTTTGACAGGCAGAGTGGACAGTGAGAGAGAGAGACAGAGAGAGAAAGGTCTTCCTTTGCCGTTGGTTCACCCTCCAATGGCCGCCGCTGCAGCCGGCGCACCGCGCTGATCCTGGCAGGAGCCAGGAGCCAGGTGCTTTTCCTGGTCTCCCATGGGGTGCAGGGCCCAAGCACCTGGGCCATCCTCCACTGCACTCCCTGGCCATAGCAGAGAGCTGGCCTGGAAGAGGGGCAACCGGGACAGAATCCGGCGCCCCAACCGGGACTAGAACCCGGTGTGCCGGCGCCGCAAGGTGGAGGATTAGCCTATTGAGCCACGGCGCCGGCTGCCAATATGCTTTTTTAAAATTTTTTTTATTTTGACAGGGAGAGTTATAGACAGTGAGAGAGAGAAACAGAGAGAAAGGTCTTCCTTCCATTGATTCACTCCCCTAATGGCCGCTACAGCCGGCACTGTGCCGGCCTGAAGCCAGGAGCCGGGTGCTTCTTTCCAGTCTCCCATGCAGGTGCAGGATCCCAAGGACCTGGGCCATCCTCCACTGCCCTCCTGGGCCTCAGCGGAGAACAAGACTGGAAGATGAGCAACCGGGACTAGAACCTGGCGCCCATATGGGATGCCGGCGCCGCAGGCGGAGATTTAGCCAAGTGAGCCACGACGCCGGCCCCAACCAATCTGCTTTTTAATATGATATAATTTATATACACACAAGCAGTGTATGAGTGTATCTATTTCTCCACGTTTTTGTCAACAGTTGGAATTGTAACACTTCAATATTTGCCAGTTTAATTGTTTGAGATAAGATTTTATTTTTTTTTAACTTTTATTTAGTAAATATAATTTTCCAAAGTACAGTTTATGGATTACAATGGTTCCCCCCATAACTTCCCTCCCACCAGCACCCCTCCCCTTTCCCGCTCCCTCTGCCATTCCATTCACATCAAGATTCATTTTCAATTATCTTTATATACAGAAGATCGATTTAGTATATATTAAGTAAAGATTTCAACAGTTTGCACCCACACAGAACATACAGTGTAAAATACTGTTTGAGTACTTGTTATAGCATTAATTCACATTGAAAAACACATTAAGGGCAGAGATCCCACATGAGGAGTAAGTACACAGTGACTCCTGTTGTTGACTTAACAAATTGACACTCTTGTTTATGGCGTCCAAATCTCCCTAGGCACTAGTCATGAGTTTCCAAGGCTATGGAAGCCTCTTGAGTTTGCTGACTTCGAACTTATTTAGACAAGGTCATAGTCAAAGTGGAAGTTCTCTCCTCCCTTCAGAGAAAGGTACCTCCTTCTTTGATGGCCCGTTCTTTCTACTGGGATCTCACTAGCAGAGATCTTTCATTTAGGTGTTGTGTTTTTTGTTGTTGTTGTTGTTGTTGTTTTTGTTTTTTGCCAGAGTGTCTTGGCTTTTCGTGCCTAAAATACTCTCATGGGCTCTTCAGCCAGATACAAATGCCTTAAGGGCTGATTCTGAGGCCAGAGTGCTGTTTTGGACATCTGCCATTCTATGAGTCTGCTGTGTATCCCACTTCCCATGTTGGATCATTCACTCCCTTTTTTATTCTATCAGTTAGCATACACAGACACTAGTCTTGTTTGTGTGATCCCTTTGACTCTTAGACCTATCAGTGTGATCAATTGTGAACAGAAATTGATCACTTGGAATAGTGAGATGGCATTGGTACATGCAATCTTGATGGGATTGTATTGGAATCCCCTGGCACATTTCTAACTCCACCATTTGGGGCAAGTCCGATTGGGCATGTCCCAAATTGTACATCTCCTCCCTCTCTTATTCCCACTCTTATATTTAACAGGAAACACTTTTCAGTTAAATTTCAACACCTAAGAATAAATGTGTGTTAATTACAGAGTTCAACCAATAGTATTAACTAGAACAAAAAAATACTAAAAGGGATAAAGTATTAAATTGTACATCAACAGTCAGGACCAGGGCTGATCAAGTCACTGTTTCTCCCAGTGTCCATTTCACTTCAACAGGTTTCCTTTTTTGTGGTTGGTTAGTTGTCACCGATCAGAGTCCCTTTGGGACTGGCTTAATTCACTCAGCATGATGTGTTCCAGATTCCTCCATTTTGTTGCAAATGACTGGGTTTCATTGTTTTTGACTGCTGTATAGTATTCTATAGAGTACATGTCCCATAATTTCTTTATCTAGTCTACTGTTGATGGGCATTTGGGTTGGTTCCAGGTCTTAGCTATTGTGAATTGAGCTGCAATAAACATTAAGGTGCAGACAGCTTTTGTGTTTTCCAATTTAATTTTCTTTGGGTAAATTCCAAGGAGTGGGATGGCTGGGTTGTCAGTAGACATTTTTCAAAAGAGGAAATCCAAATGGCCAACAGGCACATGAAAAAATGTTCAAGATCACTAGCAATCAGGGAAATGCAAATCAAAACCACAATGAGGTTTCACCTCACCCCAGTTAGAATGGCTCACATACAGAAATTTACCAACAACAGATGCTGGCGAGGATGTGGGGAAAAAGGGACACTAACCCACTGTTGGTGGGAATGCAAACTGGTCAAGCCACTATGGAAGTCAGTCTGGAGATTCCTCAGTAACCTGAATATAACCCTACCGTACAACCCAGGCATCCCACTCCTTGAAATTTACCCAAAGATTTTATTGTTTTTACATGCAATTCCTTGTGAATAATGAAAAATGGCATCTTTCAATATATTTCTAAGGCATTCAGAGATCTTTTTAATTAATTTCCTATTTGTATTTTTTTCCATTTTAAAATAGGGTTCATTGTCTATGTATGGGAATTCTATACAGATTTTATACTAGTACTTTGTCAAACATACATATTTAGAAGTAATCCGTTAAGTTACTGGATTGATTTTAGCTGTTTTTATTAGTGTTTTTTTAATACAGAAGTTTTAAATTTTACTGTCATGAAATTTATCAGTTTATGTTTTGCTGTGTAATGATTATTTAAGAAAATTTTATATATTTCCTTCCAAATTTTAAAATGATGCTATTACGTCTTTAATTCATGTTAGATTTTACATGTAAACTATAATATGGTGAAAAAGACAATTTTTTCCTCTTCCTTTAAAATCTTAATCTTATTTTTTTTTATCTTTGTACCAGCTAGATAACCTCTTATTAATATTCAATAAATTCTTCCAAACATTAATCAAAGTAGATAAGACTAAAATCTCCATGCCAACATTGTGTTGTAGCAGGTAAAGTCGTTGTCTGTGCTCCTGGCATACCATATGAGCACCAGTTCAAATCTCAGCTGCTCTACTTCCAATTCAGCTCCCTGTTAATGTGCCTGGGAAAGCAGTGCAGGATGGCCTAAGTGCATGAGCCCCTGCACATAGGTGGAAAATCCAGAAGAGGCTCCTGACTCCTGGCTTTGGTCTGGCCTGGCCCAGCTTTGGGGAGTGAACCAGTGGATGGAAGATTTCTCTCTCTCCTCTCTTTCTCTCTCTCTCTCTCCCCTCTTCCCCATCTCTCCCCCTGTATGTCTTTCTCTCTGTAATTGTGACTTTCAAATAAATAAAAAAAATCTTTAAAAAAGACCATCACCCCTTAGTATGAGATTTGGTTAGACATTTAAAACTAATTTATTTTTATTGATATAAATAGAACAGATTTCACATAGTTCATCGAAAGAACTCTAAGAATTTAATGATAATTCCTTCCAGCCTGCTTTTTTTCTTCCTTCCTTCCTTCCTTCCTTCCTTCCTTCCTTCCTTCCTTCCTTCTCTCTCTCTCTCTTTCTTTCTTTCTAAAACTTTTGTGCTAACCATTTTTAAGAAGAAAAAATAGACTATTCCACAACAGCAGAGACAAGGGCTGTAAACAATAATCAATTCTCAAAATGTCAATTCCACTCATATACATTACATTTTTTGTACTCTATTAGGATAACCATATTATTTTAATTCACTTTATTGTCACAGGCTTAATGCTCCACTAAATAAAGAGTTCAACTAGAAACAAAATAGAAAGACCTATGTTGAGAAGTAATATTGACATGGTTATACATAATAATCAAATTCCAAGGTGCCAATTTCATTGATATAGTAAATATTTTTGTACTGTTTATATTAGCTAACACAAGTCTTAGAAAACATAGGGTATTTGCCTTTTTATGTCTGACTTATTTCACTAAGCATAATACCCCATTTACTAGGTTACTTGCTCTCTAGTACAGTATGCTGAAAATTTTTAGCAGGAATATGTATTGAATTTTATCAAATGATTTTGTATATAACTATCTATATAAATAAATACCTTTTTCCGTTCATTTGCTAATATTTTTGAAGGTGTATTTATTTATTTGAGAGGTATAAGACAAAAAGAGAGAAGGAGAGAGAGAGAGAGAGAGGGAGAGAGAGAAAGATTGATTTTCTATCCATGAGTTCACTCTTCAAATGCTGATAACAGCCAGGGTTAGGCCAGATTGAAGCTAGGATCCTGGAAATTCACCCATGTTTCTCATGTGTGTATCAAGGGCCCAAGTACTTTGACCATAATTTGTTGCCATTCCAGATGCATTAGCAGGCAACTGGATGGGACTCAGGGGGGCCAGGTCTTGACCTAGCACTGCAATATCAGATGTGGGAGTCCCAAGTGGTGGCTTAACCAACTGAGCAATAACACCTGCCATGCTAATTTATTTATTATATTATTGTGGTTTGTATTGCTATACATTCTCTGAATCCTGGAGAAAACCCTACTTGCTCATGATGTGTATGTTTATTAATGTATTCCTTCAGACAGCAGTTGTTAGCATGTTTTTAGTTCACTTTCCTAAAGTAATTTCCTGATTCAAGCCATGGCTCTGGTTCCCAGTCTTCAGTGGGGTAAATTTTATTCCACATCACTCACAGGAGCTAAACACCCAGCTGCCATTGTAACATTCAGATATGAAGTCAATGAAGCCCCACTTAACACTTGATATCTCTGTTTTGTTTCTGATCCACAAAAATAATGTTTTGTTTCTAAGATTAACAATGAAGTTCTATTTTGTTGTTTCATAATTGATGCACTGTTTTTAGCACATAATTATCTCAAAGCTTTCGTTTACATAAAGTTCTAAGATATATTAATGAAAATTAGAAATAGATTAATTATAATATATAAATACGCATAGTTTGTAAAGGTTTTCTGCCATTCTATTGGTCGTGGCTTCACTCTGTTGAGTGCTCCCTTTGCTGTGCAGAAACTTCTTAATTTGATATAACCTCATTTGTCTATTTTTTCTTTTATTGCCTGTGTTGTTGCTATCTTATAAAAAATCACTACCTATGACAATGTGTTAGAGAGTTTCATGTATATTTTTCCCTACTAGTTCCATAGTTTCAGGTTTTACATTTAAATCCTTGAACCATTTTGAGTTGGTTTTTGTGTAGGGTAAAAGAGAGGCTATTGTTTTCAACTTCTACATATGGAAATCCATTGATATATATATATATATATATATATATATATATGGTGGTATATCAGTATATCATTCATATATATATATATATATATATGGTGAAATTCAGGTGGTAATACATAAACATGTAGAATTGTTACATTAGTCAGAATTGTTTTCATTGAGTAAAACAGATAGAAGATAATCATTCACTTAAAAACTATTACACATAGAAATAACAATGGAAATTAAAAGTAGAAGACTCAACCCATCCCATTTTGTTTGTGTGTGCGTGTGTTTTCTTGACTATGGTGGGTTCACTGTTAACTTATTTTTTTCCATTATTTCAGCATCAGTTTTTATAGCTAATAAGCTATATTACAAGTCGAGCAGCTCCCAGTGTTAAAATGTTGATTCAATATTTTTAGTGTTTAAATGGCTAAGTTGGATGACACCCCCTCCCAATTTTGTAAAGGAAATTAGAGATGTTAAAATAAATTTCCTTTGAAAAGCAGAATGGCTTAACTGTCATTGTGAATAATTCCTTAAGTTATATTATAACCATTTTAAACCAAATGTTTGAATTAAATTCTTTGAGCTGTTGGGAAAGGTGTTGATTGGAAATTCATATAAAGTACCATATCCATACACAAACTTATTGGGTATCAAGTGATATAATATTTTACATAATATTAGAGAAAATAATTGATACATAGATATATTACATAAAATAATTGATATGTATAAATAATCAAATTATTAATTACAAAAATATATTTGCATAAGTATTATTTTTAATGATGTATTTATTTATTTAAAAGTCAGAGTTATACAGTGAGAGGGATAGACAGAGAGACAAGTCATCCATCTGCTGACTCACTCCCCAGATGGCCTCAGCAGCTTGGGCTGGGCCAGCCCAAAGCCAGGAGCCAGGAACTTCCATTGTGCCCATCTATTTTACTATACTGTATGCTTACTGTATATAGGTAATATTTTTTTCATCTTTGTAATTGCTCAAATTCCTAGTGTAGTGTCTAGTACAGAATAAATATTTTAACTTTAACAGCTGCTGATGACTTTTCTCATGGAATATTATGGTTAATTTACATATACAGAATAGAAGAACTTAATGTGACTGTTTTATGTAAAGATATTAGTTGTATATTTATAAGTGTTGCATTCAGCTTTAGTTAAAGTGCTATCAAAGATATATAGGGCAAAGCCGCAGCTGATATCATATTGAATGGGGAAAAGTTTAGAGCATTTTCCCTCAAACTGGAACAACATGAGATGTCCACTTTCACCATTCTTATTCCATATAGTATTGTAAGTATTAGCAAAAGAAATGAGAAAAGATAAAGAAATAAATCGTATCCAAATTAGAAAGGAAGAGATCAAAATATCCATGTTTGCAGATGATATCATTTTATACATGGCAAAACCTAAACACTCCACCAAAAGCTGCTCGATCTGACAAAC
The DNA here is from genome assembly GCF_051225735.1 of Oryctolagus cuniculus. Lineage (NCBI taxonomy): Eukaryota > Metazoa > Chordata > Mammalia > Lagomorpha > Leporidae > Oryctolagus > Oryctolagus cuniculus. The sequence goes on from NC_142888.1 coordinate 92,814,542, forward strand.
CTACACAAATATGCAAAACAATATGCAGGTTCCTTTAAAGCTAGAAATTGAATTGCCATATGATCCAACTACTATACTAATTGGTTTATATTCAAAAGATAGGAAATTATTATATCAGAGATACTTGCTCACCATGTTTACTGCAGTGCTGCTCACATTAGCCAATTTATGGAATCAACCAAGGTATGCATCATCAGATGAAGAGGTAAAGAAAATGTGGTATATATGCACAATGAAATATTATTCAGTCATAAAAATGAAAGAAACTGCCACTTATAGCAAAATGAACGGAACTGAAAGACGTCATGTTAAGTGAAACAAGCCAGATACACACAGAAAGACAAATACTGCATGTTCTCCTTCATATATGCATGGTAAACAGAAGACTCATTCTGAAAACATGATAGTGATTACTAGAAGCTGAAAAGGTAGAGAATGTTGGAGTTTGGAAATAGGTACCAAGTAGGAGTTAGATCAAAAGATTAAGTTCCTAATGTCACATTGAATAGAAATGTGAATATAGTTTATGATTTTGTTATTAATGTTAGGACAGGGAAAATGTTTATTACCCTGATTTTAACAGTACACTTTAAGCATGCACTGAAATGTCACCCTGTGGCCCCAAAATACGTGCAATTATTTTTTATTTCTTAGCATGTTATTTCAGAATACTTTTAAATTTACAAAAGAAAATTTGTGAGTTTGCAATACAGGGTTTCCATAAAGTTCTCACCACATTCTCCCTATTAATATTTAACATTAATATCTTTGTCATAATTAATGAAGTACATCCAGCTTTATGCATTTTTTCTACAATAAAATTTTTTAAAGAAATAAAAATATAACCAAACAAATGAGACTTGAGTAGGTAAACTTTCTGAGTATAGCAAGGGTTATATAGCCTGGCATAGCTGACACCTGGCTTTATGAATTAATAAAAGCATGTCTGTTGGCTCATAAACAAGGGCTCACTACTTGGGAAGAGACAAGGAGATAAGGCAGTTCTTCCAAGTCAATACATTTAAGAGAGAACTGGACAGGCTGAAGCAATAACAATGGTGCCTGAAATAGATAATTTACATGACATGTTAGTAATTTTAATAGTAAAGAAAGTCATCTGTTACCTACCTCTTTTAATGCATTTGAATATGTACATATTTGATTTTAATAATCTGGAAGGTAGGTAGCCCAACAGTAAACTTAGTTGTAAGGTTATAATCATTTCAGTCACTGATTTGTTAAAAAATACAAAAGAAAGTTCAACATACGTATATATCATTGGGTTATTGGAAAGCGATACTTTGCTTGAAATGTGGACTTTGTTTTTAAACTAATAAAGCTAAAAAATAATTACACAGTTGCCTCTGCAGGAAGAAAATTGAGCTCTTGTTTATGGATCAGTAGCGAATGTGTCAACTGAATCACATGCATATATAGCATTGGTTTTTTTAAGGTTATTTATTAGAGAGAGAGAGAGAGAGAGAGAGAGATCTTCTGCCTTGTTTACTCTCCAAATGCCTACAACAGTTGGGGCTGGGCTGGGTTGAAAACAGGATCCAGAAATTCAATTTGGGTCTCCCACAATGCTGTGTTGGCATGGACCCAGTACTTGAGCCATTATCTACTGCCTCCCAGGGTGTGCATTAGCAGGAAGCTAAATCAGAAGCAATGTTGGGACTTGATCCCAAGCATGCCAGTATGAGATGTAAACATTTCAAGAAGAGGCTTAAGCTGCTGGGCCACAATTCCCGCCCTAGGATTAGAGTGATAATGATACATTCATTTTTTATTCAAAAGTTTCCATGGAGTTTCTCGAAATTTTCTTATTCAGTTCTGTAGTTGAAAGTGTTGGTTGCAAATGCATAATTGTATGATTTTATAACTATTTTAGGAGGGGTATTTAAAAGTATTTTTGACTTAAAACATATTCTTTTAATATCATTTCCTTGAACATTTGGAAGAAGCCTCATGTGTGTGGGTATGTGTTAAAGTGTGTGTGTTTCAATTAAATGTTAATATGTCTCTTTCATTTCAAGCCTCAAATCTTAAAGGTATTCTTTCTAAATTCATTAGTAGAAAGATTCCACCAATAAGAAACAGGACAAATTAAGGAAGATGTGTGTACTGGGCATGATTCTAAGAAGTCAGTTACATTGAGATATTTGAGACAAATCTGAGCAATTGATAACTTCCTAGACAGATTTAGCACTACACTGAAGAAATTAGTACCATATTCCTTAGACTAGAATCAATGAACTTTTCTTCTGAGGAATATGAAATTAGTACACAGAGACACTGAATCACTAAGGAGCTCTATTTCACTTATGTGAAAACAGATACTCAGAAATGTTAAGCATATTACCAAAGGATAGACATCTAATACCAGCGGTCCTTGTAAGTAGTGGAAGAAACCATCACTTCCAGAAGTGCGCTCTATATGAGATGGTTAGAAATTCTTTCCTGTGGGACACAGGAGCAAATCTACATAATTACTCTAACTTACACTATTTTCCTGGGTTGCATGCATATACGAGGCATAGCAAACAACTTGTGAATGCTTTTTGGATTCATGTCAAAAATAAATGATGAAATTGGTAGAAACATGGAATCTTAACCCTTTAATAATTTATAAATCCTTTGAAGAAAAATTAAGAGCTCGAAATTTTCACTATTTTTCATTTAAATTTTGAATTTAAAGAATGAAGTGAATTTACAGTCAAGTTCGTAGATTATGTCAAAGACATATTTATTTATTTATCTATATATTTATTTATTTATTATTTGAAAGGGAGAGTTACAGAAAGGCAGAGGCAGAGAGAGAGAGAGAGAGAGAGAGAGAGAGAGATCTTCCATCCTCTGTTTCACTCCCTAAAAGGTTGCAGTGACTGTAGCTGGGCCAATCTGAAGCCAAGAGCCAGGAACTTCTTCCGGGTCTCCCACACAGGTTCAGGGGTCCAAGGACTTGGGCCATCTTCTACTGCTATCCCAGGCCATAGCAGAGAGCTGGATCGGAAGTGGAGCAGCTGGGATTCAAACCGGTGCCCATATGGGATACTGGCACTGAAGGCCTTACCCACTAAGCCACAATGCAGGCCCAAGACATACTAATTTTAAATCTATAATTTTAGATGGACTGCATATAAGAAATAAAAGCACATCAAGGGGCCGGCGCTGTGGTGTAGTGGGTAAAGCCACTGCTTGCAGTGCTGGCATCCCATATGGGTGCCAGTTTGAGACCCAGCCGCTCCACTTCCGATCCTGCTCTCTGCTCTGGCCTGGGAAAGCAGTGGAAGATGGCCCAAGTGCTTGGGCCCCTGCACCTGCATGGGAGACCGAGAAGAAGCTCTTGGCTCCTGGCTTCGGATCAGCCCTGCTCCTGTCTTCACAGCCATTTGAGGAGTGAACCAGTGGATGGAAGATCTCTCTCTCTCTTTGCCTCTGCCTCTGCCTCTCTGTAACCTGTCTTTCAGATAAATAAATAAATCTTTAAAAAAGTATTTCACCCTAGACAAGAAACTAGCTAACTTTGCAGCAAGAAATTCAGAATGAAATTTATTAGTTAAGGACAAAGTGATTATGGGAGGTGAACAAGCACTTAAATATCTGCAAATGCACAAAGACTTCCCATGGTATTACCCTAATGTTTTTCATGTGCTTTTCCTAAAACAACACTTATATTTGGTAAACTAAATCAATTGGTGTGCTTTTGTTTTTAGCCCCCATGTTCTTATAGTCATTTGTAATCAATCATTTGTTCTCTTTCACTGTTTTTTAGAGTCATACCCAGTCCGTGAAGATAATCCATCTATTCTCAGCACCACTATTAGTTGTAAAATATTGTAAAACCACTGAAGATCTACACCTGTTATTCATAGTGATATGCCATATTGGAAAAATATAACACAGTGAATGATCCAGAAATCAATTGTATTAAACTTTAAGAAATGCTTATGTTTTTATATGTGACCTTAGGTATGTTTGTTCTAAGAATTCACACGAATTAAAATTGAATTATGAATCACTAACATCTGCTACACTGTAATATGAAAAATGTATTATTTCCCCATCTATATGTTAAATCTCCATCCATTTTCCTTCTTAAATATCAATGACAAGAAGTTGTGGGGAAAGACAACTCATTCCTAATTTTTAGCTATTTGTCAGTTTCTTCAATGTGCTTTAGAGGCAAGAGCACATCTATGTAATTTACTTACACTAAAACACATATGTGTTGTTAATCTGAAATTCAAATTTAACTGGGCAACCTGTATTTTATCTGGCAACTCTAAGCTAATAGTCTTTCTGCTTCTTAACATTCAGAATTTTTGAAAGGTGTTACATGGCTCTTAATATCATATACTTCTACAGAATTTCTTATTTTGTTTTACTGAGGATATTTGAATATTTATTAATAACGATAATAATTATCTTACATTTAATAATGTTTAACAAAATCATTCTGCAATTATTATTTCACTTAATCCTCACAAAACCATGTAAGGTAGGTGGGAATATACATTTTATAAGTGATGAAACTGAGCCTGTAGAAATTCTGTGACCTGCCTGAGGTCATAGTTCTGTTAGCAGCAGTTAATTAAATACACAGCACATTTTGTAGAATATGTTACCATGCTCCCCCAACTCTTTAAAACTGAAAGCATAAACATTTTAGAAAACCAAATCTTTTTGGTTTTATTTTAATTTTTTCAAATATATTTCTGAAGCATGTAATATACCTTACAACTTTTCCTCGTACAAATTGCAATGCTTTCCCCCTCCTTTATCCCGGTTTTTCCAGTACAGCAGTGCTGCTTATCAACTCCAATAGGAGCATAGAATTTTATTTATCTTTATTTTTTATTTATTAATATATAGAGAACAGATTTCATGAATTTCATAAATATTATTCCAAGAATACCTTACTTTCCTCCTTCTCTCCTTCATTTTTTCCTTTTAATTTTTTGAGATAACATAGTTCCAATATGCTTTATAATCAGAGGCTCAAGGCTCCTCTAAGCAAAGAGATCTGTGCGTAAAAGGTAGATAAATCACTGTTCCACAGGGATATAGACAGGGTTATAGACAACAATCAAATCAGAACATGTCAGTTTAACTTGCTATACATTATGTGAAAGGCAGAGTTGTGGACACAGAGAGAGACAGAGAAAGTTCTTCCATTGGTTTACTCCCTAAATAGCTGCAACAGCCAGGGCAACCTGAAACCAGACACCAGGAGCTTCTTCTGGGTCTCTTATGTGGGTGGCAGGGACCCAAGCACTTGGGCCGCCTTCCACTGCTTTTCCCAGGTATATTAGCAGGGAGCTGGATTGGAAATGGAGCAGCCAGGACACAAACCGGTGCCATTATGAAATTCCGGTGTCCCAGGTGGCAGCTTAACACACAGCACCAAAACACCGGCCCTGAACTTTATTTTTTTTTTTTTTATTCACTGGTGATGTAGAGAGAGAAACAGAGAAAGAGGTAGAGAAACAGAGAAAGAGAAAAAAAAAAAAAAACATCAGCTAGTTCATACCCCAAATGCCTATAATAACCAAATGGGTCAAAGCTGGAAGCTGGGAATTCAACCAGGTCTCCCACGTCAGTGACATAAACCAAATTACTTGAGCTATTTATCACGACCCCTCTTCTCCAACCCTGAGTCTGCATTAGCAGGAAGTTGGAATTAGGAACTCTAGCTGGGAATTGAACCAAGCACTCTTATGTGAGATGTTTGCATATTAACTGCTAGGCTAAACACCTGGAACATAGAATTCTAAATTATCTTTTTCGAAACACTTTAATTATAGAAAAAATAATTTCCATTTGGAATTATCATTTTATCTTTAGAGGAAGTGAAGGAATGGATAGAAATTATAGATTGGTTTTCATAAATAGGTAATATGAGAAGATCTCAGAGTCTATGACAGGCATTCAGTTGATCAGTAAATATATATAAGATTAACAAGTATTTTTGATACCTGTACATGAAAATTACATTGTCATATATATATATATATGAGATTAATATAAGCATAAAGCACAGATATTTCGTAGGGCCTGGAAAATAAAAGAAAATCAAATGGCAATGAGAAATAATTAAGTACAATACCTACTATCATTGAGTTTAGAGCCTACAGGGTATATAGCATGTAAAATAAGTGTTATGCAATTCCCAAGATAAAGCTATTGTAAGGATGATAGTCACTGTAAATTGGCCTGAAAATCAGGAGAAGACAGAGACAAAGGAAAGAGAAGAGTAGTGGGAGTCAAAGTGCTATGATGTTTATGAACTGTTCTTATTTAGGCAACCTTTGAATGTCAAGCTAAGAGAATTCAATTTTATCTTGTAAGTATTGGAACAGGGCACACCATAATGAAAGCAATGTTTTAGAAAGATCATTCTCTTAGCTACACAAGGTCTGTATCAATAGCATACCACAACTCTGACAAATACTCTTTGAAGAAGTCACTGTTTCCTGTGCAACTGCCATCAAAATTCATTGACTAAAACCAAGAAAACAGTTGAGCTGTTAGTGAAGAGAAAACAAATTCAGAGAGAATAAATTCAGAATAAATTTGCATCTTAGAATTTCTGGTGTTATATTCCAACCAAATGAGGTTTGGAAGTAGTGGTAAGAAGGACACAATAACCAGAAAAGTAGGCCGGCACCGTGGCTCACTTGGCTAATCCTCTGCCTGCAGCGCCGGCACCCCGGGTTCTAGTCACAGTTGGGCCACTGGGTACTAGTCCCGGTTGCTCCTCTTCCAGTCCAGCTCTCTGCTGTGGCCCAGGAGGGCAGTGGAGGATGGCCCAAGTGCTTGGGTCCCTGCACCCGCATGGGAGACCTGGAGGAAGCACCTGGTTCCTGGCATCAGATCAGCGCAGCGGCCATTTGGGGGTGGTGAACCAACGGAAAGAAGACCTTTCTCTCTGTCTCTCTCTATCTATCTAACTCTGCGTGGCAAAAAAATAATAATAATAACCAGAAAAATATGGAGAAAGCTGTGTGGTGGGGATAATAACATTTATTGTAGTCACATTTTGTAGACTATCAGAGATATGTCAATAGGAATAGGAAAAGATATTTTTCTCAGTACACTACATGAATCTTACTTGAAAGAAGGAAAATGGCATCAGAAATTGAGCATATCTAATTTATTTCCAGCTATGAATCTAAGAAAGATGTTTTCTCTGTGTTAACCGTAATAAGAGTTATATATAGCAACCACCTATTGTCAACATTGGGACCAGACAATAGTAGCTTTATTTGAAAATAAGTCAAGAAAAAGCCAGCTTAATTACAACAATACCAAAACAACATGAGCCTGTGAAGAAATTCTTCAGTTTCTCAAAGTTTTGGAGGATAAAAATGAGTTCAGTATGTAACTTCTTAGAAGATTCAGGGCTGGTATTGTGACACAGTGTGTTAAACTACTGACTGTAATGCCATTATCCTAAATAGGCAGCTGTTCATGCCCTGGCTGCTCCATTTCTGATTCTGCTCCCTGCTAATAACCTGGGAAAAGTAGCAGAAGATGGCCAAGTACCTTGTCTCCTGCCACACCTGATGGAGACCTGGATGAAGCTCCTGGCTTCAGCCTGGCCCAGTTATGGCCGTTGTGGCCATTTGGGGAGTGCATCAGTGGGATGAAAGATCTCTATCTCTCTCTCTTTCCTCTCTCTCTTTCAAATAAGTCTTAAAAAAAGAAACCCACACACAGTTATAACATTATATAACATTATTATAATGCCCATCAACATATAATACATTCAAGTTCTCTAAATCTAAAGGCAGAGTAAAATTTAAGATGAATAAACAATAGATTCAGATGAAAAGGATTACTGAAAAAGTAAGGAAACTAAATGACTAGTGAGATTTGTATTGGAGTATAGTCTGTAAATCTACAGAAAATTAAGACAGGCAGAGTTAGACAGTGAGAGAGAGAGAGAGAGAGAAAGGTCTTCTTTCCATTGGTTTACCCCCCAAATGGCCTCTACAGCCGGCGCACTGCGCTGATCCAAAGCCAGGAGCCAGGTGCTTCCTCCTGGTCTCCCATGTGGGTGAAGGGCCCAAGGACTTGGGCCATCCTCCACTGAACTTCCGGGCCACAGCAGAGAGCTGGACTGGAAGAGGAGCAACCGGGACAGAATCCGGCACCCCGACCGGGACTAGAACCCGGTGTGCCGGCGCCACAGGCAGAGGGCTAGCCTAGTGAGCCATGGCGCCGGCCAAGTCAATTATATTGAAACCTAATTTGAGATGCACAAGAATACAGTCTTTAATGACAGAGTGATAAAGTGATATTAATGATGTATTAATAAGGAAGAAAAATAATGGGATCTCTTTCAATTCTTCAAAATAAACAAATGACATTAACAAGAAAAAAATTAATTACGCTAGAATAAGGTGACAACTCCAAACATACACTACATTCATGAAAGCTCATTCTCTTAAGATAACAAAATTTTGATAAAATCCAAAGTGAGCTCTTGGAGTTGAACTACAATTATTGTATTTTAGAGGATGGAAAATTTTGAGGGGAGGATGTGGGTGGAAGAGTTTTAAGGACCCAATTAAAATCCTCCAGTTTGGCAAATAGATGAAATTGTGTATTCATTTTTCTTTCTTTTTTAAATCTCCACTGTTTAATTTTTATTTTATTTGAAAGGCAGAGAGAGAGAGAGAGAGAGAGAGAGAGAGAGAAAGATACAGACACTCCCAAATTGTCCACGATGGTAAGGGCTGGGCCAGGCTGAAACCAGGAGCCTGGAACTCAGTCATTAGTGATTGGGACCTGAGTCCTTGACCCATTACCACCAATCTCCCAGAGTATGCATTAACAGGAAGGTAGGATCAGGAGCAGATCCAGGACTAGAACCCAGGCACCCTAAAATTGGATGAGGGCATCCCACATTAGATAAAACTGCTGTACCAGATTCCTTCCCCCTTCAATGATCTTTCTGAAGTAGAAGAAAAGTAATCTAATGAAAATGGTAAGGTAATAAGAATGTGGGATTTGGGACAAAAATTTAGAGGATTTGTAATAGTCATTATAGAGAAGGAAACAAATATACAAATCTGTGTTTATGGATTTATGATGGTTCTTACCTTTACAGTTACACAATCTTCTCTATTCTTAATAAGTAACTTGGATGTAAGCAACAAGATTTCAGGATTAGATTTCTGCCAGAAAGATGAACTAGAAGTAATGGAGATTAGCATATTAGCACAAAAATGACTGAAAATAAAGGAAACTATAGGAAATATAAAAATAAACTTTAAAAGAATGGATGGCTGATAGGTGAGAGGAATACAGAGGCCTTCAGTGACCTGAATAATAGAAACAGGTACACTGGGAATTATTGAGTGAAAGAATATATGAGCAGAGGATGGTGATTCCATAGCGGAAATTCTGAGTTTAGAATTTCAGAGGCAATTCCATTATTAAAGTGCACAGTATAATCATTGGATTTGGTGACTGTGTACAATAATGTAGAGAACTTCTCTGAATATGAATTGTTTAAAGAAGTATGCAGTTAAATGGAAAGACCTGGTTTGGATAGACAGATTATAAACTGTGTCAAAGGCTTCACCCAATCTCAGTGAATTCTTAGGAGCTGAGTATATGACTGTAATGTGATTATTTATGGATTAATATGCCCATAAGTTACAGAACTCAAAAGAGCAGGAATTTTTCTTAATGATGGGAAAGTGATGATTTGGAAGTATTAGCATGAAACAGACATGGTAGAGTATTTGAATTCAGAATGTATAACCTGAAGTAAAATTGTCTAGGTTCAAAAGATGGCTCTTATGTAGCTGAATAACCTTGGAAAATTTATATTTACTCTCTCTGCCTGTTTCTTCATTTCTACAATGAAGATACTAATTTTACCCACATAGCACAATTGTATTTAATTAATAAATTAGCATAATGAATGCTCTATCAAATTAAGAACAGTTTTAGTTACAAGTAAAATAAAATCCAGTTTGAAGAAACATAGGGAAACATTTTGGTTTTCTGTTTTTCTTGACTCCAGGAAAAGAAAGCTGTAGGTAGGCAATTCAGGGTTGGGGTGATGACTCAATGCTTCTATTAGTGTTCTCAGTCTTTCTTTCACTATATCAGTCTTTGGAAGTGAATCTAGGCTTCCTATTTTCAAATGGCTCCTTCCTCTAAATCCTCTACCATAAAGACAATGCAACAAAGTTTAAGCCAGAAATACAATAAAAGAGCAAATAGCAAAACATTTATGACAATTGAATCCTCCTCATTTTCTGAAGAGTTTTCCAGGAAGTCCAAATCAACATTCTTTTATATTGCATTGGCCAGAAATACTCAACGTAGATCTGTAACTGCATGGTAGGCTGGAAAATGTAGTTCATTGTTCAAAATTTTATTCTCCTAATAATATTGCAGTTCAATTAGTAAGGAGGATAGAAAAATATTATCAAGCAGGTAACATTTGTTACCACAACTCCTTAGAACAGTACCTGAAACACAATGATCATTCATCAAAGTTAGTCTTTTTTTTTGCTCAAATCCTGGTCCTGAGGTTCACAATGTAACAAACAATGAGCATCCTTTCTTTGAAAATGCTACAGATAACATTGTGCCATGAAGAAGTGTCTGTTTCAGTCAAGGCAGAGTTGGAAAAATTGTTTCCGCCAAGATATTTATTTAATACATGAATATGTCTGTCAAGCATATGTTTGGTTTTCAAGAGAAAGCAGTGTTAAGTTCAGTAAGGGAAGAGGGTATTATATACTTTTAACAGGGAATAAAATCACAGAACATTAGAGGCAGAAGAATACAGGGCAGAAAAAAAAACTTGAATGCATTACATCTTAGACTATGCATTCTTTTACTATTGCTGGGCAACAAAATACTGCAAACTTAGTAACTTAAAAACTATACATATTTTTAAAACATCTATTTATTTATTATTTTAGAGACATTGTGCCAGGCAGAGAAGGAGAGAGATAAATAGAGATATCTCTTCTATCCACCAGTTCACTTGCCAAATGCCACAGCAGCCAGGACTGTGCCAAGCTGAAGCCAGGATCCAGGAACACCATCTGAGTTTCCAATGTGGGTGATAGGGATCCCAGCACTCAAGCCATTATCCACCACCTTCCCAGGTGTATTAGCAGGGAGCTGTTGTGGAATCACAGTAGCCTTGGTTCAGACTGGCACTCCCATACGAATGCACGCATCCCAAGTGGTAGCTTAAGACACTGCACCAGGATATATGATTAAATTAGCCTCATTAATGAAAGCTCTATCTTAAAGTCAACTGATCTGTGCCCTTAATTACATGTAAAACTTCCCTTCAAAATAGCAGGTAAGTTAGCATTTCATTAGGTAACAAGGAGAAAGTGTATATATAGCAGAGATATAAGATTTTCTAGAGTTGTCTTAGAATTCTTCCTGACACAGAAACGGACTGAGAAACACAGAAGGTGGGACATAATGTGTTTAGATGGCCACAAGATTACCAAGAAAGTGGAGTAACTTTTATCTTCAATTGGGCATGGAAATTCAGGGTTTTCAGGATTCGTGTGACCTGGATTGGTTTTATATCTTCTTGGAATATGAATCACTTAAAGAAAATACAGGCCGGCGTCGCGGCTCACTAGGCTAATCCTCCGCCTTGCGGCGCTGGCACACCGGGTTCTAGTCCCGGTCAGGGCGCCAGATTCTGTCCCGGTTGCCCCTCTTCCAGGCCAGCTCTCTGCTGTGGCCAGGGAGTGCAGTGAAGGATGGCCCAAGTACTTGGGCTCTGCACCCCATGGGAGACCAGGATAAATACCTGGCTCCTGGCTTCAGATCAGTGCGGTGCGCCTGCAGCAGCACACCAACCGCGGCGGCCATTGGAGGGTGAACCAACGGCAAAGGAAGACCTTTCTGTCTCTCTCTCTCACTGTCCCCTCTGCCTGTTAAAAAAAAAAAATACAGTCACCTCTTATTATCTACAGGAAATTGGTTCCTGGAACCCTCTCAGGATACCAATGCCTATGGTATATTCAAATATTCAAGTTCTTTATATAGACTGGCATAGTATTTGCATATAACTTACAAGCATCCCCTCATATACTTTAAATTATCTTTAGATTATTTATAATGCCTAAAACAATGTAAATGCTAGATAAGTTCACATGGATTCAGGGTAGTGCTCAGGTATGGCAAATTCAAATTTTGCTTTTTGGAACTTTCTGGAATTAAAAAAATCATTTTGATCCTTGGTTTCTTGAAGTTGTGGATGCAGAAACTGTGGGTTTGAAAAGTCTACTATATTCACCCAAGAATTATTTAGAATTTCTTTATATGTTTTTGGTCCTCAAAAGCAAATAGTATTTTGGCTTAATATTTGTTTTTTGTAAAGATTCATTTGTTTGAGAGACAGAGTTACACACATGGGGGAGGAGGAGGCAGGGAGAGAGAGGGAGAGAGAGAGAGAATCTTCCATCTGCTGGTTCACTCCCAAAATGGCCACAACAGCCAGGGTTAGGCCAGGTTGAAGTGAGGAGCCTGGAACTCCATCTAGAATCCCACATGGGTGCAGGGGCCCAAGCACTTGTTCCATCTTCTACTGCTTTCTCAGGCTCATTAGCAGGAAGCTGGACTGGAAGTGGAGCAACCAGGACTAGAACTGACTTTCATAGCTGATGCTGATTTTGGAGGTGGTGGTTGAACATGCTGTGCCACAACACTGGCCCATCTGCTCTAATATTTGTTAGCAAAGATTACAACACTTTAGAGACAATCTGTCAGGAATATTTATAAGTAAGACATTTGTTTTTCAATACTACATAAAATTATAACTGCATAACTACATAATAACAATTTTATAGTCAATAATTAAGTGATTTTTTGCATTATATAAGTATATATTAAATAACTTTCTTTATTGAGGTAAAGCAATTTACTGTGTGCAAGAAGCCTCTGCTTAATATTCTTAATCAAATACCTGTGAATGTTCATGTTTACTACGTTTAAATATTTGTATATACAATTTAGTCTCAATTATGTTAATGCATTTCTATGTTATGCATTTTTAAAAGACTAAAAATAACCACCAACCAAGAAGAAATACTGTTAACTTTTTGGTGTATACTCCTAAAACCTTTTTTAGTGTAATGAACATAATTATGTTGTATTTTTCTTCATTTTAAATCACTTATCTTTCAAGTACTTTTCTGTGTTTTTTGCACTGAGCTTACTGTTTCTGTACTTTGAATTGAATTCAAATAATATGCATATAAATGCAAACATTTTATATAAATGTATATATGAAATATGTCATATGATTCCAACCATATATAATGTAAATAGCAAAACAGTATTAAAAAGAAAAGGCACAGTGATGCCTTCACTAGTAATGGGGAATGAGAAATGCATCATTAGGTGATTTTGTCACTCTGTGCACATCATAGAATTACTCACACAGCCCTAAATGATGTAGCTTAATCACTTGACACAGCCCCTTGAAACAAAGTGATATGAGATTTTTGCAACTATGGCTGGTATGACTCGGCATCTGTTTTCCAGATGACTTTTTTAATAAGTAGAAGGAGTATATTTGAAAATGAATATAAAGGCATAATGTATAAAATACATAAGACAATAATATACGGGGTGGGCGTTTGACCTATTGGTTGTGACATTACTTTGGATGCTTTCATCCCATATCAGAATGCCTGCATTTGAGTCCCAGCTCCATTTCAGATTCCAGATTTCTGTTAATGTGAACCCTGGGTGGCAGCAAGTGATGGTTCAAGTATTTGTATCATTGCCCTCTATTTGTTGCACCTGAATTGAGTTTCAGGCTACTGACTCCTGCCTGATCTCCAGCTCTAGCCATTGTGGACATTTGGGGAATGAACTATTAGATAAGTGGTCTCTCTGTTTCTCCCCCCACCCCCCACCATGTGTGTGTGCATGTGTGTGTGCACATCCATGTGTGTATCTCTGCCTTTCAAACAAATGAATAACATTTTTAAAACAATAATATAGTTGTTTATTATCATTATTAAGTATTCACTGGCAGCACAGGTTGGTTTACACCAGCATTACCACGAACATGTGGTGAGTTGCACATGATGTTTTGATGACCAAATGTCACTAGGCAACAGGAATTTTTCAACTCCATTATAATCTCATGGAATCACTGTTATATCTTTAATCCGTATGGAATATCAGAAGAAGACAGAGACAGAGAGAGGAAGAGGTAGAAGGAGAGGGAAGAGGGAGAGTGAACAGAGAGAGAGAGAGAAAAAAAAAGAGTATAAGAAATACTTGAAAAATAACTGATGAAAATTTTGTCAATTAATTATAAACACCAAACCATAATCCAAGAAGCTCAAAGAATACCAATCAAGATAAGAAGCAGGTTGACACACACACACAAATCCATAGGCATATCCAATTCAAACTGCTGAAGAACAATAAAAAAATCTTAGCCATTATGCTTAGCTAAATAAGCCAGTCCACAAAAGGCAGACATATATTTTGCCTAGTCTGTGATATAATGTACAAAAATGTAATGTTTATCAATGAAATTGACATTTTGAGACTTGATTATTGTTTATAGCCCTTGCCTATACTCCTGATGGACGGTAGATTTTTTAATACCTGTTGAAATCTTCATTTAGTGGAGGGTTAATCATGTGATTATAAAGAAAATTAAAAGTATGCCATTGTAAAAATTAAAAGAAAAATAAAACAGGATGAAAGAGGGAAGATATTAGTGAGGGAGAGTAGGCTGGGAAGTGTCATTATGCTCTGAAAACTATGAATATGAATATGAAAATATGAAATTATATTTCAAAAATATGAAATACATTAAATTTGTTCCTTTTTATACAAATGGAAATCATAAAAAGGCACCTAAACAAAAAAGAAATATTATATACAGGAGCAACAAAAAAATTGTGGGAATATATTGGTGGTAGATCTACTCAACAAGAAATGTTAACAGTATCTCTTCATGCAGAAGGAACACACTACAGAAGCTTCATTCTATAAGAGGAAATAATTATGAACTAAAGTTATTAAAATAAAATAAACTAATTTTCCTATTTTAATTACTTCAGAATATAACTGTCTAAAGCAAAAAAAACAGTAACAAGATATTATGTTTATACATATGTAAAAGTAGAATGCATGATAATAATGGTATTAATGGTGGGAAGGAAAATTGGGAAATATTTTCAGGCACTTTATTACGCAGGATATGGAACATGTACCAAGATATTATATATATATATGTATGTATCTGAGCGATACATATATATATATATTTATCAGAATGATAAAAATTTCGCCTCCTTTAATTTTTTATTTATTTGACAGGTAGAGTTGCAGACAGTGAGAGTGAGAGACAGAGAGAAAGGTCTTCCTTCTGTTGGTTCACTCCCCTAATGGCCGCCATGGCTGGAGCTACACCGATCCAAAGCCAGGAGCAGGTGCTTCCTCCTGGTCTCCCATGCGGGTACAGGGCCCAAGAACTTGGGCCATCCTCCACTGCCCTCCTGGGCCACAGCAGAGAGCTGGACTGGAAGAGGAGCAACCAGGACTAGAACCTGGTGCCCATATGGGATGCTGGTGCCGCAGGCGGAGGATTAACCAAGTGAGCCACAGCACCAGCCTCAGAGTGATAAATTTCTTAAAAATTTTTATGTCACAAAAAGTTTGCTCTTGGATTATAACAGAGTAAAACAAAAAACAATAGTACAATGATATCTGGAAAATCTACAACTTGAAATTTAAAGAAAGAATTATTTAATGTGCAGGTATGAAAATGGAAGCTTCAAGGAAAAATTAAACAAGAATTTGAACTGAATTAAAATGACAATACAAAATATCACATTTGGGAGATGGAGATAAAGCAATGTTTAAATGGAAACTGACAAGATTAACCACCTTAGAAAATCAGAGAGATATAAAATTAGATTTCTAAACTGCTACCTAGAGAAACTGGAGAACAAAAATAGCCTGTTATATCCAAATCAAGAAAAAGGAAGAAAATAATAATGATAAGCAGAACAAATGAAATCAAAAACAGAGAAATAAAATAAAAAATCAATGACAACAAATACAATTTTGGAAAGATTAATAAATCTGGTAAACCTCTAATAAAATTGACTGAACAAGAAAAAATGTGGACACATATTACCAACATCAGGAATGGAAGAATTAAAAAAAAAAACCACAACCTGCCAAAATCTCATTCAACTAGAAATAATATAAATGGAACCATATCTATTAAAGAAATTGGGTCATTGGCTAAAAACATTCCACATACACAAAACAAAGCAAAAAGCTCCAGAACCAAGCAGTTTCACTCTTAACTTCTCCCAAAGTAATCTTTTTTCAGAAAATAAGAGAGGAAGGATTGTTTCCTAACTCAGTAGTATCCTGATATTACTGACTACTGCATAAAGACATCACAAGAATAGAGAACCACAAACTTATATCCCTCATTAAAATAAACAAAGAAAACCCCACCCTCAACATGTGCTACATTGAATCCAGCAGTATATAAACAAGATAAAATGTCACAATGAAATTCATCCAAAGAGTAGAAAGTAGGTTTAATATTGGAAAATTAATCAATGTCATTTACCAAATTAGCAAAGGAAAGAATAAAAGGTGATCATCTCATCAGATATACAGAAACATTGGACAAAATTCAATATCCATTCATAATTAAAAAAAAAAACTCTCAAACTCTAGAATAGAAAGTTTTTTACCTGATGAAGGATATATAAAAATTTTCAAATCCTACAAATAGTTTGTTAATAGTGAAAGATGAAAATGCTGTACCATTCTGTCAGAAAATAGGCAAGGATTCTCTATATCATTATTCCTATTTAATACATATTGGGGCTTGGGGACATTGTGGTATAGCAGATAAAGCTGCCACCTGTGACTTCAGGATCACACATAGGCACTGGTTCAAGTCCCAGCTGCTCCATTCCTAATCCAAGTCTCTGCTAATAGCCTGGGAAAAGCAGAGGATGATTGCCCAATAGCTTGTCCCCTACAACTCATGTGAAAGACCAGGATGTAGCCCCTGGCTCCTGGATTTGGCCTGACTCAACCCTGGCCATTGTGGCCAATTGGGTAGTGAACCAGTGAATGTAAGAAATTCTCCCTCCCTCCCTCCCTCCCTCCTTCCCTCCTTCCCTTCCTCCTTCCCTTCCTCTCTCCCTCTCTCCCTCTCTCCCTCTCTCCCTTTCTCTTTCTCATTCTGCCTCTCAAATCAATTGATAAATAAATCTTAAATATGGAAATATCAGGGCTGGTGCTGTGTCATAGCAGTTAAAACCACCGCATGCAGTGGCTGGAATCCCATATGGGTTCAGGTTCAAGTCCCAGCTGTTCCACTTCTGGTTCAGCTCGCTGATGATGTGCCTGGGAAAGCAGTGGAAGATGGTCCAAGTCCCTGGGCCCCTATACCCATGTGGGAGACCTGGACAAGCTCCAGGCTGCTGGCTTCGGATTGGCTTAGCTCTGGCTGTCACAGCCATTTGGGGAGTGAGACAGCATATAGAAGACTCTCTCTCTCTCTCTCTCTCTCTCTCCTTCTGCTTCTCTGTAACTCTGCCTTTCAAATAAATAAATAAATCTTAAGAAAATTGAAATATCTTCAGAAAAAATGTGGGGCATAAAATTTATGAACAACTTATCTATATTTTTTTATTTTTTGTGATAATTGTTAACTAAATTATTACATTCCAAAATTTTGTTCAGAGTGGTATTTATATATATGTACATATGTGTGTATATATATATACATTTATATAATATTTATATATAAATGAAAACTAAGGTTATTCAGGTCCCCAGAATTCATTTATCCCATAACTGCAAATTTGCACTCCTTCCCAACATCTCCCACTTCCTCTAACCCCCAGAACATAGCAACCACCATTTTATTCTGGTGTTTCTATAAGTTAAATGTTTTATATTATTTGTTTTCAGTAAATAGGAGTGTATGAAATCATTACATTGTATACCTTAAATGTGAACAAATTTGTCAATTAAAACCTCAACAATGTTGAAGAATTTTAAGAAAATAGTATTGAGAACCACTTAAAAAAGAGACAAATTTCCATTTCTCCAAATTACACAGCTAATCTGTCACAGACTCATTTTAACAAAAAAAATCCTATCTTGATATTTCTGCATGTTTTACTAACTAAATAAGAATCTAATATGAATTTATGCTAGAGTATCATTGCAATACCATTATACATTTTGTATTGAAAAGTTATAATTCTTGTCTAATATCTCTTTGTATTGTAACCAACATACTGTGCTTTTGTTATATGTTCAAAAATTTACAAAAAAAATCTTGACCTCTACTAGAGGAACGAAATTTAGAAAAATCAACTCCTAAATAATGAGCTCCTGCAATCATTTTAAAAAATCACTTTGTTTTTATTTAATTTTGATAAAGTTATTTTTAGTGAGTGTTTGCTGTGTGTTTTGAATCTTTTTCTTCCATCTGAGGGCTTAAGTTTTTTATGTTCAAGCTTATAGATTTCCTTACCAGGTTGTGCATTGGGGCATATATCTGTTTATATTTATTCATTAGTGCATTGCTAATTAAAAATGTGTTTCATTAAACTTGTAAAAATAATCCTTAGAAGGAGAATGAACATGTTGAAATGAAGGACCCTTAGGCCACAAAATAACTTCAGTAGTTGAGCTGTTAAAACTTTTGTGGGCAGCAAGAGCTTAAAAATATGTATTTATTACAATGTGTAAAATGTAAAATAAAAGGTTCAAGGTGAGTGTGGCAAGTAGGAACACTAAATAGTATTTCCTAACTCTGATTATCTAGAGAGATTTGAGTCACTTGTCTTGTGGCTATTTCCATGGATTTTAATATCAGAAACTATACATGATGCACTTTTTTTTTTTTACAGGCAGAGTGGACAGTGAGAGAGAGAGACAGAGAGAAAGGTCTTCCTTTTGCCGTTGGTTCACCCTCCAATGGCCGCCGCGGCTGGCGCACCGCGCTGATCCGATGGCAGGAGCCAGGTACTTATCCTGGTCTCCCATGGGGTGCAGGGCCCAAGCACTTGGGCCATCCTCCACTGCACTCCCTGGCCACAGCAGAGAGCTGGCCTGGAAGAGGGGCAACCAGGACAGAATCCGGCACCCCGACCGGGTCTAGAACCCGGTGTGCCGGCGCTGCTAGGCATAGGATTAGCCTATTGAGCCGCCGTGCCGGCCTACATGATGCACTTTTGATAACCTAATAGATTTCTTGGTTATACAATTTGATCATGCTTGCCATTATTGATAGAAACATGATTTTCAATTCTTTAGTACTATAGTGCTAAAGTTAGGAGTGGTTGTACAATATAATTTTTGAGTCACTACACTTCAAGTATAAGTTAATATATTATCATTATTCATTATATAGCTTTTGGATAAATATGTAGATTCTGGCTTTGGAATTCTTGTGTATTAAGCATTCCAGAGTTTCTCTCTTTCCTTTTTTGCTCTGTTTTCCACTGGTCCTATGTTGGCATTTGGCATCATTAGTTCCCTAACAATAGTGCCCCACTGACAAGTACATATGCCTGTTGTAATCCATGCTCAAAAATTGCATATTTACTCTTCCTAATGGCTACCATTTGAAACTGGTAATCTTCAGCTTGTGAGAACTAAGCTGGGTCCTTGTTTGTAAATAATTAAATTATTATGATTCACAATATTATAAATTATTGTCCTTCATAATTCTACAAATAGAGGACGCTTTCTATCCTGTAAACCTGTTTGGGCAAGGGGAAGAAAAAAATAAAACAGTTTAAAAGTGGGATGCTAAAATGGAAGAATCAATCATCCAGATTTGACAAACTCTTGGAAAGATCAGGACAGAGAAAGAATTAGAACAAAATCCAAAGGAATTTGGCATTACTAAGCTCAAAAACAAGCAAATAAACAAAACAAAGGCAATTTAATGCAACAATTAAATATACTTTAGTGCTTAATTCATATATTCATTTATATATATTTAACAAATATATATATATATATATATATATATATATATATATATAGACTGCCTACTATCTGCAGGGTTTGTGCTAAATGCTAGGGGTAAAATAATGACTGAAACAAACCAAACACAATTCTTGCATTTATGAAATTCACTGTTTTTAATAACACATATTTCTATGATATATAGACACCTGGATTAAGAGAGAACAAGTTATTTTCAAGATGGCCGAACAGAGAAGTCCAGCATTCACCTCTTCCACAGAGGAGCTACATCATGAGATGGGTGCCTGAGGAAGAGCACCTGAATGCAGTAAGGGAACTTTGGGAACACAGTAGAACACAAGACAAGGCATCGCAACATAGATAGAGGAACAAAGTCAAGTGGGCCCCATGTCCAGGAAGATTCTCTGTTGCAGGAGAAAAGATGTGTAGGAGAGCCTCAGTGGAGCCCATCTGCATGAATACTAAAGAACACAACTCAGTAAAGACTGCTCCCTGGAAAATTCATTGCTCACTTTGCTTAAGAGAAGGAATTTTTGTTTTCTGTTCCCTCAATGCTCAGAGCACAGGCTGTAGCAGTGGTCCTGCCATCTTGAAAAAGAGTCACTGCTGCTGGAAACCATACTGAGAGATAGAAGCCATGACATGCCTCCTCTGAGGGGCCCTGTGAATATTCTTGAATTCTTAAAGGGAAGACTGAACCCCACTGGTCCAACTGGGTCCAACAGAGTAAGGGTGTTTCCAACTCCACAGCCCACACTGCACTCTGAATTTCAGGGGACAATGGGAGCAGGGCAGCTTGGATATGTAGAACCCTAGGACCTCAGAAGTGGGGGTGCCTGCCTCCTCAGAATTGGGGATTGTCCTACTCCAAACGACCTCCCATCCTCTACTACTTGAAATATTGCTGGTTGTTATTGGAACCTATGCACACTGGGGCTCATTCAGCATTCTCATACCACTAGCTAGTCTGCCTACTGGGGCTCAGAGCTCCCAAAACACTTGCAATTGTTTTTGCAGTATGGTCTGAGCATGCATAGGGAGTTTGTCCATGTTCTGTAAACTACACACATCTAGGAGGGTGAATAATTTTGGGACATGGGCTTATTCTGAAAAATGAACCAGCATGGTTCCAACACTAGCACATAGAAGATCCTGCAGACTAAATTCTGTACCACTTGGCCCCTTCCATTGACAGTAGTTAGAGTTTCTGAGCCACACCCACCTTGGGCACTCTCTGGACTCTTGCCTCTCTAATGAATAGCTGCCAGGGATTTCTAACCATATCTATGATGTTTACTGGGGATTCTGTCCTGAGGCTTTGTCCTGGATTTTGCATGCCTTGTCTAGAAACAGCACCCAGTGCCTTTGCTTAGGGTTTTGGCCTGATATTTCTATGCTAAGTACAACCCAGTACAGGCTCACTTGCAGGAATCTCTGGCCCAGAGTTTTGTGCTCTTACCCTGGGATCCCTGATGCACAGGTCCTCAGCCATATTCTAATAGAAGGACTTGAGTCAGAATTTTCTCCAATGTTGGAAGAAGGACCTGCTGGTACTATTGGTAGATCTGACACAGAAACTCTCAACCAATACCCAAGTCAGGAGATGAGGTGATGAGATCAATGCCCAGCATTAGCACTACTATTGGTGCTCTGGAGTCAGGCATTAACTCGGAGTCTGAAACCATCCCAGTTCTGGAGTAGTAAGAAGTGAAAACATTATATGAATGACAAAGTTGGCAAAGAGAGAAATATTGAAAAAGAACCAAACAGAAACATTAGAAATGAAGAACTCAACAAATCAAATTTAAAATACACAGGAAAGCCTTAACAACAGACTAGATCAAGCAGAAGGAAGATTATCTGATCTTCAAGACAGGTCTTTTGAAATATCTCAGATGGAAAAAAAATGAAAAGTTTTGGGGGTCTCTGAGATGCCATCAAAAGAGCTAATATTCAAGTTTTTGAGAATTCCCAATGGGAAAAAAGCCCACCTTCACCTCAAAGTCATACTTCATCACCTATGAACTTCTGCAGATGACATGACTGTGTCATTTATAGACACAGATGATATTGAATAAACCAAAAGAAATTACTCAGAGGTTACACTTCTTGGCTCACGTAGAGAACCAAAGCCAAAGCTAAGGCCAAGTGATAACTTACATACCATCTAAACCATAAACTCTTTTCCAGTAAAACTTACTCCATGAAAACAAGGGATTTTAATAGCAGATGCACAGACATCAACATAGGGACAAATAAACGTAAAAAAAGAAAGGTAATATGACACCTCTAAATTACCACTTTAATTCTTCAGAATTAGATCTGATCTGAAGGAAATCTATGAAATACCAGAAATAGAATGCAAAATAATGAGTACATGGAAACTCAGTATGATGCAATATAGATGGATAACTTAAAGAAATGAGGGAAACAACAGGTTTTACAAATAAAACATTCCCTAAGGAAAAAGTAATTACTAAGAAGAGTCAAACAGAAATTTTGGAGATGAAAACTTCAATTAATGAAATTTTTAAAATATGATATGATTTAGAGAACAAAACTTTTGTAATAACTAAATCAGATAAAAATAACAAGAATGGAATCTCCTGGCACATTTCTAGCTCTACCATTGGAGGTAAGTCCAAGTGAGCATGTGCCGACCTGTATATCTCCTCCCTCCCTTATTCCCACTCATATTTAACAAAGATCATTTTTCCATTAATTTTAAATGCCTAAGAATAATTGTGTATTAATTACAAATTTCAACCAATGGTATTAAGTAGAACAAAACAAAACAAAATACTAAAAGGAATAAAATAGTAAGTTGTTCCTCAACAGTCAAGACAAGGGTTGATCTAGTCATTGTTTCTCATAGTGTCCATTCACTTCAACGGGTTTCCTTTTAGGTGCTGGTTAGTTGTCATCAATCAGGGAGAACATGATATTTGCCCCTTTCGTACTGGATTATTTCACTCAGCATGATATTTTCCAGATTCCTCCATCTTGTTGCAAATGACCGGATTTCATTGTTTTTGACTGCTGTATAGTATTCTATAGAGTACATGTCCCATAATTTCTTTATCCAGTCTACTGTTGATGGGCATTTAGGTTGATTCCATATCTTAGCTATTGTGAATTGAGCTGCAATAAACATTGAGGTTCAAACAGCTCTTTTTTTTTTTTTTCCAGTTTAATTCCCTTTGGGTAAATTCCAAGGAGTGGGATGGCTGGGTCATGTGGTAGGGCTATATTCAGGTTTCTGAGGATTCTCAAACTGACTTCCATAGTGGCTTTACCAGTTTACATTCCCACCAACAGTGGGTTAGTTACCCCACATCCTTGCCAGCATGTGCCAGGGAATTCCAATTCAGTCTTATCAAAGAGGCATGTACCAATGCCAGCTCACTTGTTAAAGTGATAAGTTTAAGTACATAATTGATCAAAAAGATAGGTTAAGTGTCGAAGAGATTTCACAAATAAGACCAGTGTCTGCAAGTAATGAAGGATAGAATTAAAAGGGAAAGAATGATCCTGTGGGGGAAGCAGGATACACAGTACACTCATAGAATGGCAAATGCCCTAAACAGCACTCCAGCCTCAGAATCAACCCTTGGGGCATTCGGATCTGGCTAAAAGGCCCATGAGAGTCTCGCAGGCATGGAAAGCCAAGACACTGTGGCAAAAACAACCTGAACGAAAGATCTTGGTGAACAAGATCCCAGCAGAAAGAACGGGCCATCAAAGAAGGAGGCACCTTTCTCTGAAGGCAGGAAGGAACCTCCACTGTGATATGGCCTTGACTAAATAAGTTCAGAGTTGGTGAACTGAAGAGGCTTCCATAGCCTAGACAGCTCATGGCAGGAGCCTCGGGTGATTACTTACGTCATAAATAAGAGTGTCAATTGTTAGATCAACAACGGGAGTCACTGTGCACCTGCTCCCCACATAGGATCTCTGTCCTTAATGTGTTTTACTATGAGAATTAACGGTAAAACCACTAGTCGAACAGTACTCTATATCTTGTGCGGTTGTGTGGGTGCAGTCTGTTGAAATCTTTCCTTAGTATATACTAAGTTGATCTTCTGTATATAAAGACAATTGAAAATGAATCTTGATGAAGAGTGGGATGGGAGAGGAAGTGGGAGATGGGATGGCTGCCGGTGGGAGGGAGGTTATGGGGGAAAAAGCCACAACAATGCAAATGTTGTGCTTTATTAATTTACACTTATTAAATAAAAATAACAAGAATGGAAAAGAATGAAGAAAGTCTATATGAAATATGGGATACCATTAAATGACCAAATGTTTGCTTTATAGGGGATCCTGAATGAGAAGAGAAGGAAAAATACATTGAGTATCTACTAAATGAAATAATAGTCGAAAACTTACCAAGTCTTAATATAGACACTGATATCCAGATGCAAGCTCAGAGGACCTCAAAGAGAGTCAACCAAAAAAAGTTTTGTCCAAGGCACATATAGTCAATGTGTCGTAAACCGTCACTAATTTACAAACTATTACACAACATTGGAAAGTTTAAAACTCTGCCAGACTCTTTTTATGAGGCTAGCATCACTCTGATACCACAGCAAAGACACACTACAAAAAGAAAACTAACGATATATATCCTTGATGAACATAAATGCAAAAACTCTCAACAAAATGCTAGCAAACCAGAATCAACAGCATATAAAAAAGATCATACATCACAGCCAAGTGTGATTTATCCTAGAGATGCAAGTGTAGTTCAACATTCAGAAATCAGTTAAGTGTCATAAATCACATAAACGGAATGAAAAGCAAGAACCATATGGCAATCTCAATTAATGCAGAGAAGGACTTTGATAAGATTAAACATTCTTTCATGATGATAATCATCCAGAGAATCATGTATAGAAAATTAGGTATAGAATTAGGTATAGAAAACACTTCAGCCGGCACCTCTGCCTGAGTCAGAGGCTAATCCTCTGCCTGCGGCACCGGCACCCCAGGTTCTAGTCCCTGTCGGGGTGCCGGATTCTGTCCCGGTTGCTCCTCTTCCAGTCCAGCTCTCTGCTATGGCCCGGGAGTGCAGTGGAGGATGACCCAAGTCCTTGGGCCTGGCACCCGCATGGGAGACCAGGAGAAGCACCTGGCTCCTGGCTTTGGATCAGCGCAGTGCGCCGGCCGCAGCGGCCATTGTGGGGTGAACCAACGGAAAAAGGAAGACTTTTCTCTGTCTCTCTCTTTCACTGTCCACTCTGTCAAAAAAAAAAAAAAAAGAAAGAAAGAAAACACCTCAAAAATTTGAAGACTGTATATTACAAACCAACAGCCAATATCATATTCAATGAGGAAAAGCTGAAAGCATTTTCCTTCAGATCTGTAAGAATACAATGATGTCCATTTTCACCACTCTTATTCAATACATGATTGAAAATATTAGCAAGAGCAATTAGATAGGAATTAGATAGGAGAAATAAATAAAAAGATCAAAATTGTAAAGGAGAAAGTCAAAATACACATGTTAGCAGATAAGAAGATGTTGTACATGGATAAACCTCAACACTCCACCAAAAAGCTACTAGAACTTATAAACCAATTCAGTAAAGCTGCAGGTAATAAAATAAACATTGAAAATTATGAAACATTGATGAAAGAAATCATCAAGGACACAAAAATGGAAACATATTCCTTGCTCATAGATTAGAAAAAATACTATAAATTGTCTACCTAAAGTAATCTAAATATTCATGCAATACCTAACAAAATACCAATGATATTATTCACAGAATTAGAAAACTCAATATAAAAATCTGTATGTATTGGGCCAGCGCTGCGGCTCACTAGACTAATTCTCTGCCTGTGGCACCGGCACCCCTGGTTCTAGTCCCGGTCAGGGCGCCAGATTCTCTCCCGGTTGCTCCTCTTCCAGTCCATCTCTCTGCTGTGGCCTAGGAGTGCAGTGGAAGATAGCCCAGGTCCTTGGGCCCTGCACCCGCATGGGAGACCAGGAGGAGGCACTTGCCTCCTGGCTTTGGATCGGCGCAGTGCACCAGCTGCAATGAGCCGGCTGTAGCAGCCACTTGGCAGGGTGAACCAACGGCAAAGGAAAACCTTTTTCTCTGTCTCTCTCTCTCTCACTGTCTAACTCTGCCTGTTAATAAAAATAAAAATAAAAATAAAAATAAAAATAAAAATAAAAATAAATCTGTATGGATCAAAAAAAGCTCAGAGTCGCCAAAGTGATCCTGAGCAACAGAAAAAAAAATCAACCTGGAGGCATCACAATGCTTGATTTCAAGGATTACTACAAAGCTACACTTATAATAACAGCATGATACTAGCATTAAAACAAACACATAGACTAATAGAAAAAAGACATAGCCCAGAAATTAATCCACATATATAGAGGCAACTAATTTTTTATAAAAGTGCCCAGAGAAAGAATTTATCTTCAATAAATGGTGCCACCAAGATGAAGCTTTACCTTTTGCATCAAAAATGGGTATAACTGGAAGACATCTTGTTGCATGAAAAAAGAAAAACACAGAAAAATAAATACTGCATGTTCTCTCTTATATGTGGGAGCTAAAAGAGAGAAAGAGGGAGGGAGGGGGAGAGGGAGAGGGAGAAGGAGAGAAAGAGGGGGAGAGAGAGAGTGAAGGAAAGGAAGGAAAGAAGGAAGAAAGATGCCTGTGTGTATCAGTTTTGCTGAAAACATAATGGTTTGTCACACTTTGTTTTAAACCTTTGCCAAACAAATTGTTAAGAATAATATACTATAGTTTTAATGATCTGTGGTTATTTTAAAATTTATTTTAAATGAGTAAAATTGAACATCTTTTCATTTTTTA
This sequence comes from Oryctolagus cuniculus, assembly GCF_051225735.1. Taxonomy (NCBI): domain Eukaryota; kingdom Metazoa; phylum Chordata; class Mammalia; order Lagomorpha; family Leporidae; genus Oryctolagus; species Oryctolagus cuniculus. The sequence continues at coordinate 92,841,406 of NC_142888.1, forward strand.
CTGTTTATAGCCTTTGCCTATATATTCATGGTGAATTATTGTTGCTTTTTATTTGCTGAGCTCTTTATTTAGTGGATCATTAAGCCTTTTACTATAATGTAAATTAAAAATATGTTATCTCAAAAATAATTAACTATTGAGTGAAGAAAAAGAAAAAAAATCATATGGAAACACAAAAGAACTCAAATAGCCAAAAAAAATCTTCAACAATAAAAACAAATATGGAGTCATCACCAGACTAGATTTCAAGACACGCTATAGAATATTATAACTAAAAAATCATAATACTGGCATAAAATAGAAGGAGAGACCACTGTAACAGAATTGAAATTCCAGAGACAAACCCAATTCTATAAAACCAACTTAGTTTTGACAAAGGTGCTAAAAATATTCCCTGGAGAAGGGACAGTCTTTTAAAAACATGGTATCAGAACAATTGGATTTCCACATGCCGAAGTTTGAATAAGACCCCTACCTTAAACTTAATACAAAAATCAACTAAAATAAATCAAGTATCTAAATATAAGACCTGAAACTATGAAAGTATAAAAGGAACGCTCCAAAACATTTGCATAGGCAGTAGTTTTTTTTTTTCAGAAGATCTAAATGCACATCAACTAAAAAATAAACTAGATAAATGGGATTATACCAGACAAGGAAGCCCTGCTCAGCAACATAAAACAGAATGAAGAGACATGTACAGAATGCAAAAATATTTCCCAAATATGCATCTGATAAAAAATAATATTAAAAATATATATGAAGTTCAAAGATGCAACAACAGCAAAACGAATAATCCAGTTAAGAAATGGGAAATGTGGAGGCTGTCATTGCGGCGTAGTGGGTAAAGACACCACCTTTGAAACCAGCATCCCATATGGGCACTGGTTCATGTCCCGGCTATTCTACTTCTGCTAGTTGACTTCCATGGCTCCAAACTCATTGCTGAGTTTCTGCAGTCACAGAAAACATTGCATAAGATGGATAAGTCAGAGAGAGGCAAAGGCAAAGCTGATTCTGATTCTGCAGATAAGGGAGAAGAGAGCAAACAAGATCAGAAAAGTCATGAGGCTTTGCCTGAGGTTTGGAGCCAGACCAGTTTATTGCAGCTACAGATTCCAGTGGAAAGCTCATGTTCCTCATGAAATTGAGAAGCTCTGTTGAGGCTGACCTGGCCCTTGACAATGAAGCCAATGTCAGGTGCCCACAGATTGCCATTTCCTTCTATGAGGAAAGGCTGACATGGCATCCTTACCCCTCAGAGGATGATGATGAAGAAGACAAGAATAAACTCTCCTGAGTAGCAGCCCCTGTCACATCTTACTGCAGGTTTCAAGTGGGGAGGGAAGAAGTCCTCCCTGTCTTGACACCACAGAGGTAGCTTGAGAAGATGTCCTTTGAAGAGCCAGTACAGTTTCTGTGCCTTGCAGCAGTCTAAGTGCTTCAAGCTGTTCCAAGCTGTGCAGTTTGCACATCCATCCCAGTGGAGGGGAATGGGGATAAGTGTTTCAAAGCACCCCTATCTGTGCTTTTCTGAGAGAAGCGAAAGACCTGCTATGATGGACAAAACTTGCAGAATTCGCCATGTGGGAGAACTTTTTCAAAGAAGACCCACAGCCTTCTTCCCAATAGTGTTAACTCTGCATTATTATGTGTGTAGTTTTGGCTATTACTGGTGTATTATTTGGGGGTGGGAAGTATGGAATAGGGATGGAGGGCGATGGATTAGATCATTTTGATTAACATTTGGGGTCTGATTGGGGAAAGGTGAAACAGCCAAAACAGCAACTAACTGATGACTCGGTTCTATGTTCAGGACATTTTACCTTTTCAAAAAAAAGTCACTGACACCATAAATGAGGACTGCCAGAGACTATTGAAAAGTTGTGAATGCCTGAAACCTGTAGGCCAAGGCATTCCCTGCTTGAGCTTAATGTGGTTAGCCACAAAGGAATAAGTCAGCTGGTAAGTTACCAAAGCTGCCATTTTGGAGGTGGAAATTGATTGGATCATTCTGTCTTGAAGGTGCTAATTCTCGAAATTAGACAAGGAGACCGACCCCCTTTCCAACTATGAAGTTGAATCAGCTTATCTAGCCAAGTCACTGGCTGAGAAATTGGGGGAGGGGAAGAGAGTGGTACAAGTGATGGGAGAGTAGAGAAAGACAAAGACCAAGACCCATCCTCTTAAAGTAGCAAATTCTTGAAGCCTCTGTGTGTGTGTGTGTGTGTGTGTGTGTGGTGTTTCTTTTTTAAATTTTGAGCTCTGAAATAATCAGTGGCAGGGTTCAGTCACTGATAGTAGAAGCTTCAATTAAGCTATTCAAGTATTGAATGATTTCAGAATCATGGTCTCAGAAGTCTAAGCATTCATACTGAGGTGGTGGGTTACTTTAAAAACACCAAACATTTTTTTTTAAATCCTAAGAACTAACTGATGTCCAAGATGATCCATCATCAGATCACTCAGTTCTTAACATGATCTAGACCTGCATCTATAGCTACATTGTAAATCTCTTTAGACATGTGTTAGGTCTCTGTGAAAAATTTGTTTAAAATGTAAACTTCATACCACACTCTCAGTTGTTACCTTAATTAAAATATAGATTTATAATCTCTGAAAAAATAATTTGCTATGGATTTTTTGAATCCATAAATAAATACATAAATAATATTTAAAAAATTTATTAATGTAAATAGAACATATTTTATGCATTCAATAGGTACAGTTCCAAGATGACAAACACACTTCCCTCACTCCCCTGCTCCTTGTCCTCTCCTCATCAGTTTTTGGAAGGACATAATTTTAATCCACTCTATATTCACAGGCCTAATTCACCACTAATCATAATATCTAACAAGTAGAAAGTTATGAAGATCACAGTTCTACAAGAGTATAAAAATGAGTTAAAAAAACCAATCATATCCTAAAGTGACATTTTCATTCCTATAAAATTGTTGTACTCTATATTATTTGCCACATATCAGAAAAACCTATATTTGTCTTTTTGAGACTGTCTTATTTCACTGAGCATAAGGGTTTCAAATTGCATCCATTTTGTAGCAAAAGACAGTATTTAATTTTTATGGCTGAGTAGTATTCCATAGTGTATATATACCACATTTTCTTTATCCAGTAATCAGTTGATGGGCATCTGGGTTAATTCCATACCTTAGCTATTGTGAATTGAGCTGTAATAAGCATGGGGGTACAAATAACATTTTTGTATGTTGATTTCATTTCATTCGGGTAAATTCCCAGGATTGGGTGGGCTAGATCATATGACAGACCTATTTTCAGATTTCTGAGGAATCTCCATACTGTCTTTCATAACAGTTGAACTAGTTTACATTCCCATCAACAGTGGATTAAGCTGCCTCTCCCCAACAACTGAACAGAATTTTTTTTTTCATTTTTTGATGGGAGCCATTGTAATTAGGATGAGGTGTAACAACATTTTGGTTTTATCTGCATTTCCCTGATTGCTAGTAATCCTTAGCATTTTTTCATGTGTCTGTTGGCCATTTGAATTTCATCCTTTGAGGAATAATTAGTCAAGTCCTTTTCCCATTTCTTTACTGGATTTTTTGATTTGTTGTTGATTTTCTTGAGCTGTTTATAGATTAGGGATATTACTTCTTTATCAGTTGCATAGTTTGCGAATACATTCCCTTGTTTGCCTCCTCACTTAATTGAGTGTTTCATTTGCAGTGCAGAAGCTTCCTAGCTTGATGTAAACCTATTTGTCTATTTTTGCCTTGACTACCTGTAATTCTAGAATCTTTTCCAAGAAGTCTTTGCCTATGTCAATGTCTTGCAGTTTCCCCAATGTTTTCCAATAGTAATTTGATGGTATCAGGTCATATATTTAAATCCTTGATCCATTTTTAATTGATTTCTGTGTGAGTTGTAAGGTGTGTGTCTTCTTTCATACTTCTGCATGCAGAGATTCAGTATTCCCTGCATCATTTGTTGATGAGACTGTCCTTTCTCCAGAGATTGATTGTCAAAAGTTAATTGGCTATAGATGAAGGTTTATATTCTGTTCCATTGGTTAATGTGTGCATTTTTTACCAGTATCAGGCTGTTTTGAATATAAATGTCCCATAGTTTGTCTTGAAGACTGGTATTTTGATGCCTGTGCCTGCTTTATTTTTAGGATTGCTTAAGCTATCTGAGGTATCTTGTGTTTACATATGAATTTTAGCATCTTTTTCTAGATCTGAAAAGAATGTAGTTGGTATTTTGATTGGGAGCACATTGAATCTGTAAATTGTTTTCAGTAGTATGGATATTTTGATGATATTAATTCCTCCAATTCATGAATATGAAAGATTTTTCACATTTTTGTGTCTTCTATTTCTTTAATGTTTTGTAATATTCATCGTAGAGATCTTTCACCTCAGTTAAATTTATTCCAAGGTATTTAAATTTTCTATTATTGTGAATGGGACTGATCTTACAAGTTCTTACTCAGCAATGAATTTTTCTTTGTATACAAAGACTATTGATTTTTGTGTGTTGATTTTTTTTAATCCTGCAACTTTAAGAAACTCTCTTAGGAGTTGCAATAGACTCTTAGTGGAGTCTTTTGGTTCCCTTATTAATAGAATCATGTCATCTACAAGCATAGATATTTTGACCTCTTCATTTCTAATTTGTATCTTTTTTATTTCTTCTTCTTGCCTAATGGTTCCAGCTAAAACTTCTAGGATCAGTGAAGACCACTGATATTCATGGGCATACTTTTTCTGGTTCCAGATTTAGTGAAAATACTTCTAACTTTCCCCATTCAATAAGATGCTGGCTGTGGGTTTGTCATATATTGTCTTGATTTTGTTGAGGAATGTTCCTTCTTTTTTTTTTTTTTTTTTTTTTGTTGTTGTTGACAGGCAGAGTGGATAGTGAGAGAGACAGAGAGAAAGGTCTTCCTTTTTTTTTTTTTTTTTGCCATTGGTTCACCCTCCAATGGCCGCCACGGCTGGCGCGCTGCAGCTGGTGCACCGCGCTGATCCAAAGGCAGGAGCCAGGTGCTTATCCTGGTCTCCCATGGGGTGCAGGGCCCAAGCACTTGGGCCATCCTCCACTGCCATCCTGGGCCACAGCAGAAAGCTGGCCTGGAAGAGGGGCAACTGGGAAAGAATCCGGCGCCCTGACCAGGGCTAGAACCTGGTGTGCTGGCACTGCTAGGTGGAGGATTAGCCTATTGAGCTGCGGCGCCGGCCGAAGAATGTTCCTTCTGTACAAAATTTGCTTAAGGTTTTCATGAGGAAAGCATGGTATATATATATATTTTTAAATTCTTTCTCTGCATTTATTGTGATAATCACATGATTTCTATTCTTCAATTTGTTAATGTAATGTATACTATTTAGTGATTTTCTTATGAGGAACAGTCCTTGCATACCAGAGATAAATCCTACTTGGTCAAGGTGAATGAGTGATCTTTCTGATATATTGTTGGATTATATAAACTGGTATTTTGTTGAGAATTTTTGCATTTGTGTTCACTGGTAGATATTGGTCTTTAGTTCTCTTTCATCATTTTATATTTTTCAGATTTTTGAATTAAGGTGATGCTCTCTTCATAGATGGAATTTGGGAGGATTTCCTCCCTTTCAATGGTTTTGAATAATTGGAGAAGAACTGGAATTAATTCTTTAAAAGATTGCTACTAGGTGGGAAATATCACTGTGTTCCTAAATATCTCTCTCTCTTTATATATATATATAATATAAATATATATTTATAAATATATAATATATAAATATATATAAAATACATGAGACTTGTATACCATAAATAAAATTTTTAAAAAATGATGCAACAATGAAACAGTCCGATCTTATACTTTTTTTTGCTGGGAGGGTCTTTATTTCTTATTCAATCTCTTTCTTAGTTATTAGTCTATTTAGGTTTTTTATATCTTCATGAATCAATTTTAGCAAATTGCACGTGTCCACAAATCTATCATTGCTTCTAGATTTTCCAGTTTGTTGAAATATTGTTGTTTGTAGTAATTACTGATGATTCTTTTATTTCTGTGGTATTCATTGTTACATCTCTGATTTTATTGATTTGGGTCTTCTCCCTCAATTTTATTTATTTTTTCACAAAAATGGCTCTTCATTTCACTGATCTTTGTATTTTTGTTTCAATTAGTTTATCTCTTTTTTAATATTAATTATTTCTTTCCTGCTACTAATTTTGGATTTCATTTGCAACTCTTTTTTTAAACTTTTATTTAATGAATATAAATTTCCAAAGTACAGCTTATGGATTACAACGGCTTCCCACCCGCAACCCTCCGCTTTCCCACTCCCTCTCCCCTTCCATTCACATCAAGATTCATTTTCAATTCTCTTTATATACAGAAGATCAGTTTAGCATACATTAATAAAGATTTCAACAGTTTGCTCCCACACAGAAACATAAAGTGAAAAATACTGTTGGAGTACTAGTTATAGCATTAAATCTCAATGTACAGCACACTAAGGACAGAGATCCTACATGAGGAGTAAGTGCACAGTGACTCCTGTTGTTGACTTAACAAATTGACACTCTTGTTTATGGCCTCAGTAATCACCCTAGGCTCTTGTCATGAGCTCCCAAGGCTATGGAAGCCCCCTGAGTTCACCGACTCTGATCATATTTAGACAAGGCCATGGTCAAAGTGGAAGTTCTCTCCTCCCTTCAGAGAAAGGCACCTCCTTCTTTGATGACCTATTCTTTCTACTGGAATCTCACTCGTGGAGATCTTTCATTTAGGTCACTTCATTTTCTTTCTTTTTTTTTTTTTCTTTGCCACAGTGTCTTGGCTTTCCATGCCTGAAATACTCTCATGGGCTTTTCAGCCAGATCGGAATGCCTTAAGGGCTGATTCTGAGGCCAGAGTATTGTTTAGGACATCTGCCATTCTATGAGTTGCTGTGTATCCTGCTTCCCATGCTGGATCGTTCTCTCCCTTTTTATTCTATCAGTTAGTATTTGCAGACACTAGTCTTGTTTATGTGGTCCCTTTTACTTTTAGTCCTATCATTATGATCAATTGTGAACTGAAATTGATCACTTGGACTAGTGAGATGGCATTGGTACATGCCACCTGATGGGATTGAATTGGAATCCCCTGGTATGTTTCTAACTCCACCATTTGGGGAAGTCAGCTTGAGCATGTCCCAAATTGTACATCTCTTCCCTCTCTTATTCCCACCGTTATGTTTAACAGGGATCACTTTTCAGTTAAGTTTCAACACTTAAGAATAATTGTGTGTTAATTACAGAGTTCAACCAATGGTATCAACTAGAACAAAAAATAATAAAAGGGATAAAGTATTAAGTTATTCATTAGGGCAAGGGCTGATGAAGTCACCGTTTCTCATAGTGTCCATTTCACTTCAACGGGTTTCCTTTTAGTTGCTTGGTTAGTTGTCACCAATCAGGGAGAAGATATGATATTTGTCCCTTTGGGACTGGCTTATTTCACTCAGCATGATGTGTTCCAGATTCCTCCATTTTGTTGCAAATGACTGGAATTCATTGTTTTTTATTGCTGTATAGTATTCTATAGAGTACATATCCCATAATTTCTTTATCCAGTCTACTGTTGATGGGCATTTAAGTTGATTCCAGGTCTTAGCTATTGTGAATTGAGCCATTTGCAACTCTTTTATTAGGTCCTTGGGATATATCATGATATCATGATATCATGATAGATCATTAGTTTGATGCCTTTCCAATTTTTTGATGTAAGCACTAATATCTAAACTTTTTTCTTAACACTGCTTTTGTTGAATCCCATAAGTTTTTATATGTTTTATTTTCATATTCACATTTCAAGGAATTTTTAAATTTCCCTTTTGATTTCTTCTATATGCCACTGTTCATTGGAACATGTCTAATTATTTGTATACCAAATAACAATGCATTGAAGCATCATTAAGAAACAATCACTAAATATTGTAAATAAAATTGGAGGTTCAGAAAGCTTTACAGAGAAGATCTACAACCTAGAATCCTCAAGAAAATCTTACATATTTTACTATGTGAAAATTTCTTTATAATACGATATAGAATTGTAAAACAATTTATGGTATTGGAGATAATGTGTGCAACATATATCACTGACAAAAGATAAATACCAAAATATAAAAAAGACTTTTAGGTATAAGTAAAAACCTTACAATCAATACAAAGGAAATGAACAACATAAATAAACACTAACAGGCAGAGAAAACATTCAGATGAATGCTGCTCAACCTCACTAGTAATCAGTTACAACCAACTGAAATGGTAATTGGGTTTTTTTTTACCTCTGAAATTGCCTACAAATACCTACCATTCTAAACATTGAATAGTAGAACAACTTGAACCTTTCTCTGGATATTTACAAAGACATTATCAAAGCATTGCAGTGTGATTACATTAGTAACTACCTCATATTAGTGTTAAAAATCTTTGATAATGAATCAGGTTGGAAGACATCATTATATTCACAACTTTGCTGCAAAGGAACATTGGAACTGTAAAGAAGGTTTTAAGCATTTTAGACACTGCCATAAAGGAGGGCACATAAGATGATGTTTCTAATGGATGTTAAGTGAGCATATTACCACAGAAACTACCATAAATGTTAAGAAAACATTTGTGAGAGTAAAGCTTTACAGGTATTCCCATTTAAGAATACACAAAAATGCTTTCTATCCATGCTGTTATTTAACTGCACAGTGCAAAAATCTAGTGTAGGCAACAATCAAAGCAACACCCCCTTTCCCTTAAATAGGGGTAAACACTCAAAAGAAACATGAAAACAGAATATTTACAGAAAAGTAATGACCTATACAGAAAAGCAAAATGGATATACTCAAAATTACTAGAATGTATAAATAAATGATCTAATGATGCATCTCAAACACTTAGAAAAACAAGAATAAACCAAACCCCAAATCAGAAGATAAAAAATAGTAAGAAGAATCATGTAGGAAATAAATGAGATTGAAAATAAAAAAATACAAAAAATCAACAAGGCAAAAGATGGTTTTATGAGAAGAGAAACAAAATAGACACACTTTTAACCAGGCTATTAATAGATTTGAAAGATGATCAAACTACAAAATTACATTTATTTTAATTTAATGTCTCCCCAATTAAAATACCAAATACTTCTTTTGTGTATAACACAAATATTAAATGTCAAAGCATATTACATGATTACTGCATTTAAAAGAAAATTTTATTATTACAGGAATATCCAGAAGAAAATTTTTAAAAAATCAGAAACAAGCATATAAAAATATTCATGTTCATTCTACTATTAATATCACATTTAAAGCAGTAGAGATAGAAAAAATATAGTCCACAATTCCTAAGTATCCCTTGAGAAAAGACATGCATATTGGTTCCAGTTTGTGCTGCACGAAAATATTTTACAGTGAGCCCTTCAGATCCAGTTATAACATGGAAAGAATTTAATTCATCACTGCTAGCCTTTAGCATGGAAAAGATGAACAAATTGAAAATTATTGCTTTTCTTAACCCATAAGAAAACCAAGTTCGCAGAGCAAAATGACACCCCAAATTCTGAACTGAGAAGCATAATCAGAGAGTGAACCTTAAAATTTGCTTGCCAAGAACAGAGGTGATTGGAGATAAAAATTTATAGGTATATTTATATGGTAATTCAGTTGAATTGATGGAGGCTGATTGTAGATTAACACTGAAGTGAGAAACTCCAAGGTAACATGGATTATGGAGATATCAACACTTTTGTGTATATAACTTCTAGTTTCTCATGTTGAAGGTGCAAGGAAGATTATTTTATGGCTCTAGCAGAGAAAGGGAAAGAATAACCCTTGTTAAATATACCTATAGTAGCTTTCTCCAAAACAAAGTCCTACTCTCCAGGGTGGGGGTGGGTGGGGGGAATAACAGAGCCATATCAAAGCACGAGGAAAGAGTTTCCACCATCTCAAGTCCCCGGTAGTCTTTTCATCTCAACTAAGAACAAAATATGTAGTCAACCAGAGCCGGAGTTCTAAAGTAAGAGATTACCAACGTTATGGAAAGGGAAGAAAATATAGGGCAAGGGAAAAAATAACTATACCTACTGAGAAATACATGTGAAGATCACAGCTCCAATGCATAAGGTCATTACAAGGCTGAGATTTGAACAGAAAATTGTAGAATGCTTTCTTTCCCCTATACCTTATTATGACATCAACAGAATTCCAATACAATAATAAAGGATTAAACTGAAAGAGTTATAAAAGAGACTTTCTTTGAGAAGGAATACACAATGAAGCCCCAGGGCAAGAGACAAAACAAAGTGATCTAGGGGAATTATAGGTACCTGGCATATTATATGTACAAAAAAATTTAAAAAATCTAATTCCTATCTGAATTAATGAATTCTTAAACTAAAGACCATTCTTAATAATTTAGTCTTACTTGGTAGATCATGTCCATTTTTCAACCAACAACTTCAAGTAATCTAAAGAAGCAAGAATTGTACTTTCTGAAGTGAAAAAGAAATCATTTTAACAAGATTTAAACATGACAAAAGTAATGGAATTATCACAAGGAATTTAAATAACTATGATCAATATGCCAAAGTCTCAAAAGAAAAAACTTGGTAACAGGCAAGAATTGATGGATAATAAGCAGAAATAGGAAAATTGTAAGAAAGAAACAAGAGTAAATTCTAGAAATTAAAAGAAAAAACACTAACATAAATCAACAATGCTTTATACTCATATGAGCTCATTAATTAGTAGAACCAATGTAGCCAAGGCATGTATTGATGACTTGGAATTCACTTCCCCAAAACAATTTCAATTAGAAAATTAATTTTTTATTGTTTTAAATTGTATTTCTGTTTTACAAGTTTCAAGTAATTAATATGTACAGATTTAGGAACACAGTGATATTTCCCAATCTACCCTCTCTCCCACTCATGCTGGAACACTTCATCCTCCTCCCTCTCCTAGTCCCACTTTTAATTTTTACAAAGATATATTTAGTTTACTTAATAGTCATAAGGTTAACCCTATACTAAACAAAGAGTTCAGCAAATACTATGAAGAAACAAAAAAACATTGTTCCTCAACAGAAGAGACAAGGGCTATAAAAAGCCACTTAATCTGAAAATGTCTATTTCACTCCCTTACATTTTAGGTGGAGTCTTTTGGATCCCCTATGTATAGAAACATGTTACCTGCAAATAGAGAGAGTCTGACTTCCTCCTTTCCAATTTGATCCCTTTGATTCCTTTCCCTTGCCTAATAACTCTGGCTAAAACTTTCAGGAATATATTGAATAGCAATGGTCTAGTAGCCATCCTTGTCTGATTCCCAGATCTTAGGGGGAATGCTTCCAACTTTTCCCCATTCAGTAGGATGCTGACTATGGGTTTGTCATAAATTACCTTGATTGTGTTGAGGAACATTCCTTCTATACCCAATTGGCTTAACGTTTTCATCATTAAAGGATCTGGTATTTTATCAAATGTTTTCTCTGCATCTATTGAGATATCTAAATGCTTTTTGTTCTTCAGTTTGCTAATGTGATGTATCACATTTATTGATTTGTGAATGTTGAACCATCCCTGCATACCAGGGATAAATCCCACTAGGTCCAGGAAAACGATTTTCTGATGTGTTGTTGGATTCGATTAGCTAATATTTTGTTGAAGATTCTTGCTTCTATGTTCATCAGAGATATTGGACTATAGTTCTCTTTCTCTGTTGAATCATTTTCTGGTTTAGGAATTAAGGTGATGCTGGTCTCATTGAAGGGTTTTGAGAGGATTCACTCCTTTTTAATTGTTTTGAATAGCTTGAGAAGAATTGAATCAGTTCCTGTTCAAAAGTCTGGTAGAATTCAGCAGTGAAGACACCTAGTCCTGGGCTTTCCTTCAGCGAGATAGTCTTACTAAAGATTCTCTGTCTTGGTTATTTGCTAGCTTAATTTTTGTATGTCTTCATTACTAGATTTTCGTAGATTGTATGTGTCCAGGAAACTCCATTTCTTCTAGGTTTCCCAATTTGTTGGCATAGAGTTCTTTCAGTAATTCCTGGTAATTCTTTTTTATTTCTGTGGCATCTATTTTTACATTTCCTTTTCATCTCTGATTTTATTGATTTGCATCTTCTACCTCATTTTGTTTTGGTTAGATGGTTCAATGGTGCATCCATTCTGTTTTTTTTTTTTTTTTCAAAAAAAAATCTCTTTATTTCACTTATCTTTTGTATTCTTATTTTGGTTTCAATTTTGTTTATTTCTTCTCTGTTTTTAATTATGTCTTTTCTCCTACTAATTTTGACCTTAGTTTCTTTTTGTTTTTCTAGGTTCTTGAGATGCATTGATAGCTCATTTATTTGGTACCTTTCCAGTTTCTTGATGGAGGCACCAACTGCTATCAACTTCCCTCTTAATACTGCTTTTGATGTATCCCATAAGTTTGATGTGATATATTGTCATACCCAATTGTTCTAGAAATATTTTGTTTCTCTTTTGATTTCTTCTATTACCCACTGTTCATTCAGGACCAGGTTGTTCAGTCTCTATGTGTTTGCATATGATCTAGAGATTCTTGAGTTGTTGATTTCCAGCATCATTCCATTGTGGTCAGAGAACATGCATGGCATGATTTTGATTTTTTTGAATTTGCTGAGACTTACTTTATGGCCTAGCACATGGTCTATCCTAGAGAAAGATCCATGCACCGAAGAGAAAAATGTGTATTCTGCAACTGTGAGGTGAGAAGTTCTGTAGATATCACTTAGGTCCATTTGATCTACAGTGTTGATTAGTCCTGTTGTTTCTCTGTTGATTTTCTGTCTCATTGATCTGTCCATTGATGAAAGTGGGGTGTTGAAGTCTCCCATTTATATTGCATTGGAGTCTATATCTCACTTTAGATCCATTAATATTTCTTTTAAATAGCCAGGCTCCCTGTGATTGGGTGCACATACATTTATTATAGTCACATTTTCTCATTGAATTGATCCCTTAATCATTTTGTAGTGTCCTTCTTTGTGTATTTTAAAAATTTTGGTGTAAAATCTATTGTGTCTCATATGAGGATGGCTACACCTACCCTTTTTGTTTTCAATTAGCATACAATGTCTTTTTTCCCATTATTTCCCTTTCAATCTGCATGTATCTCTGTTGATGAGATATATTTCTTGTAGACAGCAAATAGATGGGTCTTGTTTTTTAATCCATTCAGCCAGTCTGTACCTTTTAACTAGAGAGCTGAGGCCATCTACATCCAAGGTTAAGATTGATAAGTAACGCCTTGTCTCTGCCATTTTTCTGTAAACATTCTTATTATCTACTTTGGATTTCCTTGTACTTTTATTGGGAAAGTTTCTGCCTTCACATTCTTTCATAATGATGACTTTCTTTCTGATCTTTCTGTGTTTCTGTGTGTAACACATCCTTAAGCATCTTTTGCATGGCTGCATATGTGGTGACAAATTATATCAATTTCTGTTTGTGATGAAAGGTCTTTATATCACCTTCATTCATGAATTAGAGCTGTGCAGGGTACAGTATTCTGGGTTCACTTCGACTATGTCTCTCCATTCTTTCCTAGGCTATAGAGTTTCTGATGAGAAGTCAGCTGTGAGTCTAATTGAAGGTCCTCTGAAAGTAATCTGGTGTTTCTCTTGTGTACATTTTAGAATCTTTTCTTTATGCTTAATCTGGAAAGTTTGACTACAGTGTGTTGTGGTGAAGATCTTTTCCAGTACTGCCGAGTAAGGGATCTATGTGCTCCCTGTACTTGGATGTCCCTTTCTTTCTCCAAATTTCAGAATTTTTTGTAATTATTTCTAGTCCATTCTCCCTTTCCACACCTTCAGGAACTCCTAAGACACACATGTTGGATCATTTGATAGTATCCCATAAGTCTCTAACATGGTTTTTTGTTTTTTCTAATTTCTTCTTTTTTTAGGCTTGACTGAAAAATTTCCTAAGATTTGTCTTCCATCTTGGATTTTCTTTATTCTGCCTCACCAAGCCTTTTGTTAAGGCCTTCCATCACATTTTTATTTGATCTATTGAATCTTTATTTCTAATATTTCATTTTTATTTCTTTCTAAAATCTGAATTTCATGGGAACATTTTTCATTCATATCATGTATGGATTTCTTTAATTCATGGGTTTTTTTCTGATTAATTTTGATTAATCCTATGTTTATCTTTTTAATTCAATTTCTGTCATTTCATAAATCTCTTCATTTCACATTCTAATATTGAAATGTTGTTTTGTTCCTTTGGGGGCATATGTTGTCTTCCTTTTCCATATTTCTTGAATTTCTGTGTTTATTTTTACATATGTGGAGATATTTGATTTTTTTTTCCTTTGATTTCCTTTGTCTTTGCACTATGCGTCTGTGGCTTAGTGGAATGACTGCACTTTCAGTGAATACCCAGAGTTGTGTGCTGGGTGTGGCCAGGAAGCTCTGATCAGTTCTCCAGGGTGGGGTGAGTCTCCAGAGTAACATTCAAGTTGAGCATGGTAGATCTCTTGTTAACAGAATGTGGGGATAGTTACCTCTGTTAGTGTGATCACACCCTCAGCTTCTCTATTCATAGGTGAACATTGCCCATGTGTTAGCTCCCAGTGGGTGCAATACTCATTCACGCTGCCTTATGAACTGAACAATCCTCACTCAAAGCATGGATCCTGCTGCTGTGACCTGCCGTAAGCAACTAGGGAGCTCCAAGAGTGTGGAGCCACACACAATTATTGCCCAGAGATGCAGCTACTTTCTTCACCCTCTCATGCAGCCAAAGAATCCCTGCAGTTTCAGCACACAAGGTTCCCATAGCCACCAGGTGCAGAGGGTCTGCTCTGCCCCCATCAGCCAGTCTGAATCAGAGAGGCAGATGTTCTTTGAGCTAGCTATCTGTGGGTACTCCACCTAGACAGCTTGAGACCTGGAGCCTGTGGTATGCTGGGAGGCTGGGGGTGCCTCACAGTTTTATGTGGGTGCCCAGCCCTTTGTTAATCCTCCCAGCCATGCTCAAATTCAGTTGGGACCATGGATTTTCCCTCTTCTAAAATCTCTGGATCACACATATACACAACAGCGACTGGCTGAATATTGCCCTCTCCCTGCTGCTGCCACCAGCACTACTGAGAAAGTGGTGTCCTGTCTCAGCTAGTTTGCACACGTGCAAGGGCTTCCATAGCTTCCACTTATGCCCAAAATGTCGCTCACCCTCTCCCAGCTGGGTACTGGGCACCATTGTGGAGAGGATGAGGTGAGAGAAATGTGCTCTGCTTACACTGGGTCTACAGGTACCTTCTAGCCCATAGAGCTCCAGGTCAGACTCATGCCATGCTCTCCCTCTGACTATATCACTATGGGTTGCTGCAGTCTGATCTCACCTCTATTTTCAAGCTGTGACTTTCTTCAGCTCCCAGCTGCTGGGGTCATGTTTTGTGTCCATGTTGATGGTGTGCATCCACACCTTGCATACAGGTCCAAAGCTTTCCTCTTCCTTTCTTAGAATTTCCACTATGATTTTCTCTCTAATTCTACTTTAAGAATGCATTTCCTACATTTTCTTACTATTTAGCCCTAGCCTAACTTAGTACATCCTCCCCTATTCTGTCATTTTCTTTAATTTTAAAAGTAACAAGTAAATAATAAAGCAATAAAGATAATAATTGTGTTATCACACTATTTGAGAAAATGAAATACATGACAGCAGCATTACAAATGTCAGAAGGGAACAATTTGAAATAGTTTTTTATAGTTCACCTACATTATCCCTGAAACAGTGGAGTCTTATTTGAATACAGACTTAGATAAGTTAAAAATGTATATTGCTGTTGCTAGTGTTGAGGCACAGTGTTTTGAAACACCATTTGTGATGCTAGCATTCTGCATTTCAGTGCCAGTTTGAGTCCTGACTATTCTACTTCTGATCCAGCTTCCTGCAAATGTGCTTGGGAAGGGACCAGAAGATTTTCCAAGTACTTGGGCCCATTCCACACAGAATAATCATAGTAAAAGAAATAATGAAAATTAGAACATGGGGTTCAGAGTTGTGGTGTAGCAGTTAAATTCCGGCTACTCCACTTCTGATCCAGCTCCCTGCTAACCTGAGAAATGCAAAGGAAGATGGTCCAAGTATTTGGGCCTCTGCCACCTGCATTGGAGAGCTAGATTAAGCTCCTGGCTCCTGGATTTGGCCTGTCCCAGTGCTGGCCATTGTAGCTATCTGGGGATTAAACAAGCAGATGGGAGATGTCTCCCTCTCTCTCTGTAACTCTGTCTTTAAATAAGTATATATTTAAACTCAGTAACACCATCAATCAACTGGATATAATGGGCATATTGAGACTACCTCATCCAACAGTAGAATACCTATTTTTCTGTAACTTGCATGGAAGAGTTACCAAGATAGACCACAGTCTATGAAATAAAACATATATTAGCATATTTAAAATAGCACAAATCATACAATGTCAGACTAAAATAGAATTGAAGAAGAAATCCACCAAAATATAGCCAGGAAAATATTGAAGTACTTAGAGATTAAACCATACACGTTTAAATAACATGTGAGTCAAAGAAGGAATCTTAATTTTTTTAATTTCTGGGGCTAAATTAAACTGAAAATACAACTTATCAAAATTTGTGGTATGTGGTGAAAGAACATGCTTAGAAGAAAATTTATAGCACTGTATGCATACATTTAAAAAGAAGAAAAGGGGTGGGTTTTTGTCACACCAGTTAAGATAGTGCTTGAGAAACATGCAGGGAACCTTGGTTTGTGTCACAACTCCACTCACAATTCAAGCTTCCTATTAATGCAAACTCTGGAAGGCAGCAATTAATTGATCAAGTAGGTGACTTCCATGCCACCCATATGGGAGACTCAGATTGAGTACATGGCTCTTGGTTTGCCCTAGCCTAGCTCCACCTCTTGTGGATATTTGAAGAGTGAATTAGGAAAAGGACAATCGCTTTGTCTCTATGTCTCTCTGCCTTTCAAAAAAATAAAATGAAAAAGAAGAAAAATATAAAATTAGTCCCATAGGTTTCAACTCTAGGAAACTAGAAACAGAAGAGCAATTTAAACAAAATAATCAGAATAAATGAAATAATAAAAAGTAGAGCATAATGGTTAATATTGTGGTGTAGCAGGTAAAGCCACTGCCTGCAATGCCAACATGCCAATTGGCACTGATTCATGTTCTGGCTGCTCCCTGCTAATGGCCTGGGAAAGCAATAGAAGATGGCCCAAGTGTCTGGGCCTCTGTCATCCACAAGGGAGACCAGATGAAGCTCCTAGCTCCTGGCTTTGGCCTGTCCCATTGCTGGCCATTGTGGCCATTTAGGGATTGAGCCAGTGAATGGAAAATCTCTCCCTCTCTCTCTCTTTCTCTTTCTCTCTCTCTCTCTTTCTGTGTGTGTGTGTGTGTGTGCGTGCGTGTGCGCATGTGTGTCTCTCTTTCTCTGTCTCCTTCTCTCTCTGTAACTTAGACTTTCAAATAAATAAATTACAAATAAATAAATCTTTAAAAAGATTTTCTCTATATCTCTCTTCTGTGTCCTCACCAGGGTCACCCTGTACTCTCTTTTAATGGCCATACAATCTCTTTCTAGTGTTTTTCAAATATCTTCAGCTTATTTTTACATAGCTCCAAGGCTGCTTCCACATATTTAGGTATTTGTTGCAGTAGCTCTGCACTATTGGTACCAATTTCTGTCTTAGTCCATTTATGTCGCTACAACAAATAACTTAAACTGTGCAATTTGTGAACATTAGAAATGTGTTGGTCACCATTCTTGAGGCTCAGAAGTTCAAGATTGAGAAATCAGCAATTTCAGTGTCTGGTGATAGTTCACATTGCTTTTCAGTAGCAATGCCTTATTGTTGTAGCTTTACATGTCAGAAGGAGCAAATAAGCCTTGTTAAGCCTCTTTTATAAGAACACTGATCCCATTTGTGAGGATGGAACCCAATGACCTGATAAGTTTCTAAAAGCCCCACTACTTAATATCATTGTACTGGGTATTAAGTTTCTTTTTTTAAATTTTTTTAACTTTTATTTAATGAATATAAATTTCCAAAGTACAGCTTGTGGAATACAATGGCTTCCCCCATAACTTCCCTCCCACCTGCAACCCTCCCATCTCCCACTCCCTCTCCCTTCCATTCACATCAAGATTCATTTTCGATTCTCTTTATCTACAGAAGATCAGTTTAGCATATATTAAGTAAAGATTTCAACAGTTTGCACCCACATAGAAACACAAAGTGAAAAATACTGTTTGAGTACTAGTAATAGCATTAAATCACAATGTACAGCACATTAAGGACAGAGATCCTACATGAGGAGTAAGTGCACAGTGACTCCTGTTGTTCACTTAACAAATTGACACTCTTGTTTATGGCATCAGTAATCACCCTAGGCTCTTGTCATGAGTTGCCAAGGTTATGGAAGCCTTTTGAGTTCACCGACTCTGATCATATTTAGACAAGGTCGTAGTCAAAGTGGAAGTTCTCTCCTCCCTTCAGAGAAAGGCACCTCCTTCTTTGATGACCTGTTCTTTCCACTGGGATCCCACTCGCGGAGATCTTTCATTTAGGGCATTTTTTTCTAGAGTGTCTTGGCTTTCCATGCATGAAATACTCTCATGGGCTTTTCAGCTGGATCCGCATGCCTTAAGGGCTGATTCTGAGGCCAGAGTATTGTTTAGGACATCTGCCATTCTATGAGTTGCTGTGTATCCTGCTTCCCATGCTGGATCATTCTCTCCCCTTTTTATTCTATCAGTTAGTATTTGCAGACACTAATCTTGTTTATGTGGTCCCTTTGACTTTTAGTCCTATCATTATGATCAATTGTGAACAGAAATTGATCACTGGGACTAGTGAGATGGCATTGGTACATGCCACCTTGATGGGATTGAATTGGAATCCCCTGGTATATTTCTAACTCTACCGTTTGGGGTAAGTCAGCTTGAGCATGTCCCGAATTGCACATCTCTTCCCTCTCTTATTCCCACTCTTATATTTAACAGTGATGACTTTTCAGTTAAGTTTCAACACTTAAGAATAACTGTGTATTGATTACAGTATTCAACCAAAATTATTAAGTAGAACAAACAAAAAAAAAATACCAAGAGGGATAACGTATTAAGTTGTTCATCAGCAGTCAGTGCAAGGGCTGATCAAGTCACCCTTTCTCATAGTGTTCATTTTATTTTAACAGGTTTCCTTTTTGGTGTTTGGTTAGTTGTCACCAATCAGGGAGAACATATGATATTTGTCCCTTTGGGACTGGCTTATTTCACTCAGCATAATGTTTTAAGTTTCAACATGTGAAATTGGGGGTTACAAACATTCAGAACTTAAGACAGGTATGCAAAGTTGTTTCGATGTCAAAACCTGATTAATGCAAGCTAGCATATCAATAGAGTAAAGAAGAAGAATCATATCATCATATCAAAGGATTTAGAAAAGACATTCAAGAAAACCAAAACCTATTAATGATCAACACTCTCAGTAAACTAGTAATAGACAGAAACTGCCTGAACTGATACATTTCATCGGGACAGAAAATAGAGTTCACATCAAACTTTATGAAACATGAAATTTCCCATTAATATCAGGGACAAATTAAGGATGTTCCCTTTTCTCACCATACTTAGCGTCCTGGTTAATGGAATTAAGGTAATTTTAGGCAATAAATGCTACACAGATTGGAAAGGAAGAAATGAAACTTTGTTCAAAGATGACATAGTAATGTATGTAAAATTTGGAAAGACTCACCAACAAATAAATGTATAAATAAATAAATTCCTAGAACTAAAAAGGATTTAGTAAGATTTCAGAATATAAATTTATTATACAAAGCAATCAGTTCTCTGATGACAGCAAAGAAGAAGTGTAATTTCAAATTAAAACACATAATACCTTGTTTATTAGCATCTCAAAATATAAAATACTGAAGTATAAATCAACCAGAATATGTTTTAAGATCTACATGAGGAAAATTGTAAGACTCTGTTGAAAGAAATAAAAGATCTAAATAAATAGATACTCAATTTTCATGAATAAGAAAATTCAAAAGTTTCAAATTATTGTTTTTCCCAAACACGATTTATATGTTCAATTAAATCTCAGGAAATATTCCACCAAGTTATTTTGTGGCCATTGACAAGCTGATTCTAAAATTCATATAGAATGATAACAAATCCAGAATAGACAGTGTAGTAGTGATTGAAAGAACAAAGTTAAGATGATTGACACCACAGGTTTAAAAATCAAAGCTGTAGTAATCAAGAGTTTGGTATTGTTAAAAGAATGCATGAATGAGTCAATGTACCAGAACAGAGAGCTCAGAAATATAACCTATATAAATATAGGAAACACATCTCTGACACAGAAACGAAGGAAATTAAATGAAGAAAACACAGCATTTTGAACAAATAGTGATGGAACAATTAGACATCCATATGCAAAAATGATAACCTAGGTACAGACCTAATATTGTTTGCAAAAAATAACTCAAAATGGATCATAGATTTGAATGTAAAACACAGACTCCTAGAAGATAACTGAAGAAGTGCGGATAACTTGGGTTGGTGATGATTTTAATACAAAGATGAAATTCATGACATTAAAAATTGTTAGGCTGGCAGTGAGTATTTGCCACAGGAGTTAAGATGCTACTTGGGATACTGGCATTCCATATTGGAGTGTCTGGGTTCAAGTCCCAGCTCAAATACCAATTCCAGTTTCCTGCTGGGAAGCTTAAGGTGATGAATCAAGTAGTCGGGAGTCCCTGACACTAATGTGAAAGACCTGGAATGAGTTTTTGCCTGGACCAGTTACAGCTAGTGTGGGCATTTAGGTAGTGAACCAGTGGATAAAGATTCTCTCCCCACCTCTTTCTTTCCTCTCTGTGTGTCTGTCTCTCTGTCTATTTTTCATTCTCTATGTGTCTCTGTTTTTCAAATGAATAAAAAGTAAAATTTGTTTAAATTGATGGGATGGACATTAAAATTAAAAACTTATACTCTGCAGGGGCTGGCACTGTGGCCCAGTGGGTTAAAGCCCTGGCCTGAAATGCCGGCATTCCATATGGGTGCTGGTTCTAGTCCAGGCTGCTCCAGTTCCAATCCAGCTCTCTGCTATGGCCTAGGAAGGCAGTACAGGATGGCTCAAGTCCTTGAGCCCCTGCACTCACGTGGGAGACCTGGAGGAAGCTCCTGGCTTCTGGCTTCAGATGCAGCAGCTCCAGCCATTGTAAGCCATCTGGGGAGTGAACCATCGGAAGGAAGACCTCTCTCTCTCTCTCTCTCTCTCTCTCTCTCTCTGCCTCTCCTTCTCTCTGTGTAACTCCGACTTTCAAATAAACAAATAAATAAATAAATGAATGAATAAACTTATACTCTGCAAAAGATAATGTCAATGGCGAAAGGCAAACAGAATTGAAAAGATATTTTTAGCCGGCGCCGTGGCTCAATAGGCTAATCCTCCACCTTGCGGCGCCGGCACACCGGGTTCTAGTCCCGGTTGGGGCGCCGGATTCTGTCCCGGTTGCCCCTCTTCCAGGCCAGCTCTCTGCTATGGCCAGGGAGTGCAGTGGAGGATGGCCCAGGTGCTTGGGCCCTGCACCCCATGGGAGACCAGGAAAAGCACCTGGCTCCTGGCTCCTGCCAGGATCAGCGCGGTGCGCCGGCTGCAGCGGCGGCCATTGGAGGGTGAACCAGCGGCAAAGGAAGACCTTTCTCTCTCTGTCTCTCTCTCTCTCACTGTCCACTGTGCCTGCAAAAAAAAAAAAAAAAAAAAAAAAAAAAAAAAAAAAAAAAAAGATATTTTTAAAACACAGATCTGATAAAAAGCCTCTTTTCAGAAATGTACTAAAATATTTTTTAACTTTTATTTAATGAATATAAATTTCCAAAGTACAGCTTATGGGTTATAATGGCTCCCCCCCATAACTTCCCTCCCACCTGCAACCCTCCCCTCTCCCGCTCCCTCTCCCTTCCATTCACATCAAGATTCATTTTCGATTCTCTTTATCTACAGAAGATCAGTTTAGCATATATTAAGTAAAGATTTCAACAGTTTGCACCCACATAGAAACACAAAGTGAAAAATACTGTTTGAGTACTAGTAATAGCATTAAATCACAATGTACAGCACATTAAGGACAGAGATCCTACATGAGGAGTAAGTGCACAGTGACTCCTGTTGTTCAC
Source organism: Oryctolagus cuniculus (assembly GCF_051225735.1). Classification (NCBI taxonomy): domain Eukaryota; kingdom Metazoa; phylum Chordata; class Mammalia; order Lagomorpha; family Leporidae; genus Oryctolagus; species Oryctolagus cuniculus. Next base: position 92,863,644 of record NC_142888.1, read on the forward strand.
TTAACAAATTGACACTCTTGTTTATGGCATCAGTAATCACCCTAGGCTCTTGTCATGAGTTGCCAAGGTTATGGAAGCCTTTTGAGTTCACCGACTCTGATCATATTTAGACAAGGTTATAGTCAAAGTGGAAGTTCTCTCCTCCCTTCAGAGAAAGGTATCTCCTTCTTTGGTGACCTGTTCTTTCCACTGGGATCTCACTGTGCACTTACTCCTCATGTAGGATATCTGTCCTTAATGTGTTATACAATGTGAATTAATGCTATAACTAGTACTCAAACAGTTCTTTACACTTTGTGTTTCTGTGTGAGTGCAAACTGTTGAAATCTTTACTTAGAATATACTAAATTGATCTTCTGTATATAAAGATAATTGAAAATGAATCTTGATGTGAATGGGATAAGAGAGGGAGCAGGAGATGGAAGGGTTGCAGGTGGGAGGGAAGTTATGGTGGGAAAAAGCCACTGTAATCCAAAAGCAGTACTTTGGAAATTTGTATTTATTAAATAGAAGTTTGAAAAAAGAGTTCTCACTGTGTATATATTTAATTAACATATGAAGTGACTATGGAAAAATGGTAAAAATCATTAAACCTACACATGGTCATTGAACTCTTCTTTGTACTTTTTTGTATTATTTGAAACCTTTCATAATTATACATATCAGATAGATAAAGAATATACACTGTGGGTGAACTCCCATCTAAACTATAAACTTCAACTCTAACAAATGTACACTCTGATGGGGGATGTTGATAATGGGGGAGATTATGCATGCATGAGCATAGAGGATATATGTGAAATTTCTATACATTTCACTCAGTTTTGCTATGAATCTGTAACTTCTCTAAAAAAGGAAAGTTCACTAGAGATGTGTATTGTAGTTCCTATAACAATCAGTAGAAAATTTGTAAATTATAATTGATATATTAAGAGAGAACATAAAAGGAAATTTAAAGATGTACTCAATTAAAAAAAGAAGGCAGAATAAGAAGTTAGATCAAAAAGAAAAATAGAAAATGTAATTATTAGAAAATAGTAACAAACATGTTGAATATTATTGCAACTAAGCCAACAGTCACTTAATGTGAATTGTCCAAATGAGCCAAGTAAAAATATTCTGACCCGCAAATAAGACTCAAATATCTGTTGTTTATAAGAAAGTGGCTTTATATATAACATTACAAAGGAGTTAGAAGCATAGTGCCATGGAAGACATACCATGCTCACACTAAGCAGAAGAAAGATGGAATAACCATGTTAATTTTGGAAAATAAGTATATTCATGATAAGGAATAGTTTCAGTGACAAAGAATGACGTGCACCTAAAAAAGGAACGTCAAAATACACAAAGTAAAAGTGATAGAAATGAAAGAAAAAAAAGACAAATGTACTATTTCAGTTTGTCACATCAATATCATTCTTTCAGTAGCTGATAGATCAAGCAGCTAGAAAATCAGCAATAATATATATGACTTGAGTGACACTGTGAACCACATTGATCTACTCGATATTTATGGTATACTCTGTCCACCAACAAAATACATGGTTATTTTTAGTCGTACCCAGAGTATTTGCCCAGGAAATATCATAAACTTCTTCATAAAACATACTTTAACAATTTCCTTAAAAATACTGAAATTGTAGGAAGTATGTTCTCATACTATATTGTAATTAGAAATCAATTACATAATGATAGCTAAAAAACAAATATTAAACAACATAGCCCTTAAATAATCCATAAAATAAAGAACATGATTCAAGAGAATTTTTTTTAAATTTTTTCTAAATAGAAATTAAAATAGACTCTAACAAAATTCTTGAGTTGCACTGAAAACATTGCTTTGAAAGAATTCTAGAGCATTACCTGTGTATGTTACAAAATGAGACAGATATACACATTCAATAATTAAACTTTCAGTTTAAGAAACTAGGGAAAGAGAGAGTACACATTTAGCTCTAGTGGTTAAGTTGCCCGCATCCCATATTTGAGTACCTAGATCCGATTCCCAGCTCTATATCCTGAGCCCATCTTCTTATCAGCATCCTGCCTGGTAGGTAGCAGTGGTGGCTCAAGTAACTGAGTTCTTGTCTCCCACAATTGAGACCTGAATTGCATTCCCAATTCTTGGTTTCCATCATGGCCCAACTCCAGCTGTTGTGGGCATTTTGGGCATAAACCAGTGGATGAAAGCTCTGTGTGTGTGTGTGTGTGTGTGTGTGTTGTCTTTCACCTTCTTTGATAAATGAATTAGAGAAAGAAAAGTAATTTAAGCCTAATTGGTGGGAAAAAAAAAAGAAAGAATGCAAATTATTTCAGAAATCAGTAAAATTTAGAAACAGAAAACCACACAGAAAATCAATGAAACTAGTTGGTTCTTTGAAAAAAATCAATAAAATTAATAAACTTCTAGTGATACTCAAAAAGAAAAACACATAGGCAACACAAATTGCCAATATCTTATATGAAAGTGGAATCATTACTACTCATCCTGAATACATTAAAATAATAAGGGAATAAACAACTCTATGCCTCAGAGTTTGATAATGTTCGTGAAATGGACCAACTCCTGTAAAAACAAACAACACAAATTCACAGGAGAAATATACAGCCTGAGAAGCTCTGTATCAATTAAAGAAATTCACTCAATGACTAATAAACTTCCAAAAAACAAATACTGAGATGATTTCACTGTTGTGTTTATCAAATATTTAAGGGATAAAAATTTCCAATTATCCACAATCACTTCTAGAGAATAGATGCAGATTGTACGGTACACAGCATAACTTCTATTATGAAGTCAGTGATGCTCTAACCAGCATTACAAAAACCAGACAAACATGATATAATACTACATTTCAGTATCTCTCATTAACATAAATACAAGCATTTTCAATGATATATTAGTAAACCAAAGACAATAATGCATAAAAATAATTAGATTCAACAATAACATGGGATTTATTCTAGGTACGCAAGACTGACTCAGCATTCAGAAATCAATTACCATAATCTGTCACATCAACAAGAAGAAAAATCATGTGATCATAAAAATAGATGCTGACAGAGTGTTTGACAGAATCCAACATTCATTCAGGATGGAAGCTCCCAGCAAACTAGGAATAATGAGGAAGCTCCTTAACTTGATAAAGATGATCTCCAAAGAACATACAACTTAGACTTAATGGTGCAAGACTATAATATTTTCCCTCAAGGCTGAGGCGAAAGCAAGGATGCTGTATTCTCACCACTATTTCAACATCAAACTGGAACTCCTAGAGTACAATAAGATAATAATAATATATATATATAGGAAATAAAGAAAAATTTTTAGATGCATATGATATGGTTACCTATCTACAAAAAGAGACAAAAAGGAAGAAAGAAGGATAGAAAGAAAGAAAAAGGGATGGATGGAGGGAGGGACGGAGAAAGAGAGAGAGAGAGAGAGGCAGGTAAAGGAGAAGAAGTATGGAAAGAAAGGAAGCAAGCAAGAAAATAAGCAAGAAAGATCAAGAAGAAATTTATCAAAGTTGGAGTTTGGAGGATGTAAAATCATAAGGTGTGTAAGTCACTTATTTTATTATATGCAAACAATGAACAATTGAAAAATCAAATTAAAAAAGAAACAAAACACCTGTAAATCTTCATGGTAAAAAAAGTGAGCCTTAATAAATGCAAATTTAAAATCATTTAGATCAGTACATGCCAGGATGTACTGCAGAATGTGACAAAACAATTGTATTACAAATGTATGGATTAAGTTTATTGAAGAGGAAATATTGAAAGCTAAATAACTTCAGGAATAAAGTAATCTATTAGACTAAAGACAAGAGCAACTGTAATAACCACTGTAAATTCACTGATAAAATTGTTTTTTCCAGGAAGGTATGTGTTAACAATTTTGATGTTATCATTACGGGTATAGCAGCTTAATTGTTAAACGAATGGATGGCAGCTATTATAAGCCAGGTTTCTTACAGTTGGAGTAAGTGTGGTAATGAATTGTGACTGGAGACATTAGTAAGAACTCAGGTTTGCTTAATATTAATAGGGATGGTTACATATATGTAACTTGTGTGTGTATTGTATTCACATATTAGCATATCTGCCTGTATTTCTTACCTCTCTGTCCACTGACAGAGCCTAAAAAATGCATTCCAGTAGTAAATGAGTATACCTAGCATACAGATATTGTTTTCTGATTAACACTCTTCAACAGAAAAGATCAGGGTCCCTTGGAAAAATTGCTGATTCTAGGACTGAGAATAGAAATGCACAACATAAACCTGCAGTATTTTGTCATAGCAGAAAGCAAGGAAGTGTTCAAAATAAAGCTTACATGCACACACACATGAGAGAATTTTAAAAGTTCATGAAAGAAGAAATTAAAAGATAAATTTATTTTGGTGCAAAAATTTTGTAATCCATGCATAATTTTTATGAAATCATAATACATTTTTCATGAATGCTTTGAGGACCATTTAGATACATGGATTTAAAATTGTTTTTTATGTTTTTTAATTGATTTATTTACAGATAGAGTTAGACAGTGAGAGAGAGAGACAAAGGTCTTCCTTCCGTTGGTTCACCCTCCAAATGGCCGCTACGGCCGGCGCGCTGTGCTGATCCGAAGCCAGGAGCCAGGTGCTTCCTCCTGGTCTCCCATGCGGGTCAGGGGCCCAAGTACTTGAGCCATCCTCCATTGCCTTCCTGGGCCACAGCAGAGAGCTGTTTTGGAAGAAGAGCAACCGGGACTAGAACCCGGTGCCCATATGGGATGGTGGCGCTGTAAGGTGGAGGATTAACCAAGTGAGCCACGGCACCGGCTCCTAGATACATGGATTTTTAAAATGCACTAAAGTACAGTTTTATAAAAATTTTGTTTGTGAGAGAGAGAGAGATCTTCCATCTATGTATTCATTCCTCAAAAATGCTTGCAACAGCTGGGGTAGAACAGGTTGTAGCAAAAAGCCCAGACACATGGGTGGCAGTGACAGGACCCAACTACTTGAGTCATCACCTGCTTCCACCCAAGGTGCACACTAGCAGGAAGCTAGAATCTGAACAGATCAGGGTGTTAAATCCAGGCACTCTGATATAGTGCATTTTTCAAGGAGCATTTTAACAGTTCTGCCAAATTCCCATTCCCAAAATAAAGCGCTTTTAATTCCATTTTGTATGAGAAATAAAGAGAAGATGCTAAGGATTTTCAGAAAGAAAACCAAAGTCATGAAAAATGGAACTTGGTTACATTGATATAAGATTTCTTGATAGTAAAACTAGAAGGTAGTGGACAAATTATTAAATTTAACTGAAATCATAAAAATGCTGTTATCAATATTTAATTTTAATAGTAAAATTATTGCCAGGATAATCAAAGAGTATGTAAATAAATGAAATATAAACACATGAACTTGCTATCCATTGAAATATACATATATAATATCATAATGTATATATTGATTTAACATTAAAAATGCTACAGAGATTAAAGATAAAAACATAAAATTTTTAAAATGTTGAAAGCATAATATAGGAGATTACTTTTATAATCTATATAAGGGTAAATTATTCCTGAAATGCATTGAAAATCCAGAAATCATGAAGGAAAATATGAATATTTTTAAGCACCTGATTAATCTAAAAGTTTTGTGTTAGGGAAGATAACAAAATGAATTTAAAGGTAAATACACTGCAGGAGAAATATTTAAGATAAAGTATTAATATCAATAATATATGAAATATTAACTACAAATAAAAAGTGAAATAGGCAATGTATGTGAAAAAGAAATTCAAAGGAGTATAAATTTATATATAGCATATGAACCTGTGAAGAGTATATTAAAAATGAGAAGTGCAAATTAAGCCAACTCTTAAATATCTGTTTTTAGATTTTAAATTCAGGAGGAGTAATATTATTTCACATGCATGAGAATGTAGGGATACCAACACATACGTTTTCTACGTACTATGAATTGTTGATTTTTTTGAAGTCAGTTTTAAGTGTATTTATAATAATTATAAAAGCATATAGTCTGTGTCTAAGATTTATTTATTTATTTGAGAGTCAGAGTTCCAGAGAGAGAGAGAGAAAGAGAGAGAGACAGAAAGACACACACACACACACACACACACACACAAAGAGCTCTTCCATCCACCAGTCCATTCCCCAGATGGCCAAAATGGCCAGGGATGGACCAAGCTGAAGGCAGGAGCCAGAGCTTCACCCAGGTCTCCCAACTGGGTTAAGGTGGCCCAAATACTTGACCACTTTCCGCTGCTATCCCAGGCCATTATTATGGAGCTGATTCAGAAGTGGAGCAGCCAGGACACAAACCAGTGCCCATATGGGATGCTGGCATGTTGCAGGCAGCTGCTTTACCTGCTATGACACAATTCTGGCCCCAGCATATAATCTTTGACTCAGTTGTTCCACCCTTAGGAATGTGTGCTACAAGCATTTTTCATAAGCAAATATGTTTTATTACAAATACCTTGCAAAAAAACTGGAAATAGCTCAAATGTCCATGAGCAGTGAACTGTTTAATAGGCATATCCATACAATAAAGATTTATAAACTTATTTAAAAGATTTTTCTAGATCTATGGGTACACACATAGAAAAATTTCTAATATACAAGGGTACTTGAAATTTTTCATGGAAATATTGTATTGAACAATCTATTTTGGTGCAAAATTGTTGAAAACCATGTGTAGTTTTTTAGTAATATGCAATTCTATGAAATTTTTGAAGATACTACATATATATGAATTTCATTTTTTAAAAAGGATTTCTTCTTTCTCTTTATATTTCTTTCTTTCTTTTTCTTTTCTTTTTTCGAAAGGCAGAATGACTATAGAAGCTAGATTGAGAGAGAGAGATAAGGGGCCGACACTGTGACGTAGCACATATGGGTGCTAGTTCTAGTCCCGACTGCTCCACTTGTGATCCGGCTCTCTGCTTGGCCTAGGAAAGCAGTAGAAGATGGCCCACATCCTTAGGCCCCTGCACCTGCGTGGGAGACCCAGACGAAGCTCCTGGCTCCTGGCTTAGGATCAGCACAGCTGCAGCCATTGAGGCCAATTGGGGAGTGAACTAGCAGAGGAAAGACCTCTCTCTCTCTCTGCCTCTACTTCTCTCTCTGTCACTCTGAATTTCAAATAAAATAAATCAATCTTTAAAAAAAATAGAGAAATGTTCCATCTTCTGGTTTACTTCCCAAATGGCTGCAACAGCCAGGGCTGGGCCAATATGCAGCCAGGAGCCAGAGACTCCATCCTAGTTTCCCACATGAGTGGCAGGGGCCCAAACTCTTGGGCCATCTTCTGCTGCCTTCCGAGGGGTACTAGCAGGAAGCTGGATCAGAAGCAAAGCAGCTGGGATTCAAATCTGCATACCAGTGTAGACACCAGTGTTGCAAGCAGCTGCTTAACATGCTACACCACAATGCTGACCGCAAATTTCAAAAAATTTTGGCACAAAAATAATCTTATATTTTAATTACATTTTCCATGAACTTTTTTTTTTTTTTTTGGACAGGCAGAGTGGACAGTGAGAGAGAGAGAGAAAGGTCTTCCTTTTCCGTTGGTTCACCCCCCAATGGCCGCTGTGGCCAGCGCAACGCGATGATCCGAAGCCAGGAGCCAGGTGCTTCTCCTGGTCTCCTATGCGGGCGCAGGGCCCAAGGACTTGGGCAATCCTCCACTGCCCTCCCAGGCCACAGCAGAGAGCTGGAGTGGAAGAGGAGCAACCGGGACAGAATCCGGTGCCCCAGCCGGGACTAGAACCCCGGGGTGCCAGCGCCGCAGGTGGAGGATTAGCCTATTGAGCCATGGCGCCGGCCATGAACTTTTCAAGTACCATTGTACTTTAACATTTTTTCATGTGTCTGTTGGGCATATGGAATTATTCTTTTGAAAAATGTCTGTTGAGGTCCTTGGCCCATCTCTTAAGTGGGTTGTTTGTTTTGATGTTGTGGAGTTTCATGATCTCTTTGTAGATTCTGGTGATTAACCCTTTATCTGTTGCATAGTTTGCAAATATATTTTCCCATTCTGTTGGTTGCCTCCTCACTTTCCTAACTGTTTCTTTTGCAGAACAGAACCTTCTCAATTTGATGCAATCCCAAATGTTAATTTTGGCTTTGACTGCCTGTGCCTCCAGGGTCTTTTCCAAGAAGTCAGTGCCAGTACCTATATCTTGCAGGGTTTCTCCAATGTTCTCTAATAATTTGATGGTGTTGGGTTGTAGATTTAGGTCTTTAGTCCATGTTGAGTGGATTTTTGTGTAAGGTGAAAGGTAGGGGTCTTTCTTCATGATTCTGCACATGGAAATCCAATTTTCCCAGCACCATTTATTGAATGGACTGTCCTTACTCCAGGGATTGGTTTTGGATCCTTGATCAAATATAAGTTGGCCGTAGATGTTTGCATTGATTTCTGGTGTTTCTAATCTGTTCCATTGGTCTATCCATCTGTTTCTGTACCAATACCATGCTGTTTTGATAACAACTTCCCTGTAATATGTCCTGAAATCTGGTATTGTGATGCCTCTGGCTTTGTTTTTGTTGTACAAGATTGCTTTAGCTATTTGAAGTCTCCTGTGTCTCCATATGAATTTCAGCATTATTTTTTCCAGGTCTGAGAAGAATGTCTTTGGTATTTTGATTGGTATTACATTGAATCTATAAATTGCTTTTGGGAGAATGGACATTTTGATGATATTGATTTTTCCAATCCATGAGCATGGAAGATTTTTCCATTTTTTGGTATCTTCTTCTATTTCTTTCTTTAAGATTTTGTAATTTTCATCGTAGAAATCTTTATCGTCCTTGGTTAAGTTTATTCCAAGGTATTTGATTGTTTTTGTGGTGATTGTGAATGGGATTGATCTTAGAAGTTCTTTCTCAGCTTTGGTATTGCCTATGTATACAAAGGCTGTTGCTTTTTGTGCATTGATTATATATCCTGTTACTTTGCCAAACTCTTCTATGAGTTCCAATAGTCTCTTAGTAGAGTTCTTTGGATCCCCTACATAAAGAATCATATCATCTGCAAATAGGGATAGTTTGACTACTTCTTTCCCAATTTGTATCCATTTAATTTCTTTTTCTTGCTTAATAGCTCTGGCTAGAACCTCCAGAACTATACTGAGCCCTAAAAAGGAAATCCATGAAGCAACATGGATGAATCTGGAGGATATAATGCTAAACAATATACACTTGGCATAAAAGAACTCTCTTATATGTGGAATCTTAAAAATTAAAGTTCAAAGGCTTCCATAGCCTTGGCGACTCATGATAAGAGCCTAGGGTGATTACTGATGCCATAAATAAGAGTGTCAATTTGTTAAGTCAACAACAGGAGTCACTGTGCACTTACTCCTCATGAAGGATCTCTGTCCTTAATGTGCTGTACATTGTGATTTAATGCTATTACTAGTACTCAAACAGTATTTTTCACTTTGTGTTACTATGTGGGTGCAAACTGTTGAAATCTTTACTTAATATATTATAAACTGATCTTCTGTATATAAAGAGAATTGAAAATGAATCTTGATGTGAATGGAAGGGGGGAGGGAGAGGGAAAGGGGAGGGTTGCGGGTGGGAGGGAAGTTATAGGGGGGGAGCCATTGTAATCCATAAGCTGTACTATGGAAATCTATATTCATTAAATAACAGTTAAAAAAATTAAAGTTCATATAATCAGTAAGTAGAATATTGGTTACAGTGATCCAAGAGGTGGATAAAATGAGGTGATGCTGTTGAAAGGGTACAGAATTTCAGCTATATAGGAAAAACTCCAGATATATGATTTGGAGCATGATTACTCTAACTGATAACACTGTGTTGCATACAGGAACTACACTAGAATTAATTTTAAGTGTTCTCACTACGCATAAAAAATGTAAACACGTTAAGAAGCTGGCATGTTAATCCATTTGACTGTAGCACTCAATACAGTATGTATTTGTATATCAAAACATCTTATTGTCCAATCTCAAGTACAAAAATTTTTTTAGTAAAAATAAACAATCAGTTAGTGAATCCTCAATACCTTCTAATTCTTACTGAAAACAAAATCAAATTTCTATAACTCATCTTCTTAAACATATTTACTAAAATTTATTTCTACTTTCTTTCTTTGAAATTCTAGCTAAATATCCAATTACATATGATAGTTCAAAAAAGTAAATCTGTTAAAGAGAAAAGCTATGAGATACTATCCAATTTAGCAATTAATACTATATTTCATTTTCTAAGTTGTATATCCCAGTTTTTACTGTATTAATAATAATTTTGCAAATTTTCATTATTTAAAGAGTGATGTAAAGTATTTGACCAAAATTTGGAAACATAAATTCTTCTCTGAGGTACCTTGACAGGAAAATTTCCCAAGTTCAGTTTTACACCCAAGGAACAAGTTCAAAAGCTTTAAAAAGGGACTTCGGCTGTCAATTGTGTTTTGGCCAAACAAAGCAAACAGATGGTTTGACATTTTCATGTAATTTATGAGTTGCAATATTGTGTCAGGGATTATAAACTGGCATATTAGATAGCAGAAGTGATGTGTGTAGTAAAGGAAAGGAAAAAGATAAAGGAGGATGTTGGACAAGATGGTATTTTTAAATAAATGTTTTTAAAATAAATGTTTTATTTTGAAATAATTTAGATTTACAGAAACATTGCAAAGATACTATAGGTACTCTTTGTATTTTTACCAGTTTCCTCATTTTTTAAATATCTTAGACAGTCACGATTTTTCAAAGTTAAGAAATTAACATTGGTAAATTACAATAATCCAAAACCCAGATTGTAGTCAGTTTCCTTTGTTTCTATCTACTGTCTTTTTCTGTTCTAATAATCATATAACATCCAGAATACCACATTTTATTTGATTTGATATTTCCTCCAATCCGTGAAAGCCTTCCTCAGTCTTTTGTTTGCCACAACCCTGATAGACTAAAACTGACATTTTGTATTAGGCTCCCTAATTTAGGTTAGTCTAATGTTTTCCTTTCTCTTTTCTTTAACAATGACATACTTACAGTCTATTTTGTAATCATAAGTTTAACGCTCAACTAAGTAGAGCATTCAACAAATAGAAGAAAGAAAATAATCACTGTTTTGAATAGTAGAGAAAAGGACCATAAACAATCAAATATCAAATGGGATTATGGGTTTTGGGGAAGATTAGCACAGAGGTGAAACATCCAACTTTGGTGGGTATGGCAGTTTGGGAGAGAATCCAAATCAAAATCCTTGAAGGACTATATGCAAATATTATTTGGAATTATTGAGTAAGGATGATATGTTTCTTTAAACACACTTATATATTTATTTGTTAATTTATTATATCAACATTAAATCTTATACATTTATTTAATGCTTTGAGTTGCAAGATAATATAATAATATTGAATTACAACAGGCACATGAAAAAAATGTTCAAGATCACTAGCAATCAGGGAAATGCAAATCAAAACCACAATGAGGTTTCACTTCACCCCAGTTAGAATGTCTCACATTCAGAAATCTACCAACAGATACTGGCGAGGATGTGGGGAAAAAGGGACACTAACCCACTGTTGGTGGAAATGCAAACTGGTCAAGCCACTATGGAAGTCAGTCTCCTCAGAAACCTGAATATAACCCCACCATACAACCCAGCCATCCCACTCCTTGGAATTTACCCAAAGGAAATTAAGTTGGCAAACAAAAAGGCTGTCTGCACATTAATGTTTATTGCAGCTCAATTCACAATAGCTAAGACCTGGAATCAACCCAAATGCCCATCAACAGTAGACTGGATAAAGAAATTATGGGACATGTACTCTATAGAATACTATACCGCAGGAAAAACAATGAAATCCAGTCATTTGCAACAAGATGGAGGAATCTGGAACACATCATGCTGAGTGAAATAAGCCAGTCCCAGAGGGACAAATATCATATGTTCTCCCTGATCGGTGACAACTAACCAACAACAAAAAAAGAAACCTGTAAAAGTGAAATGGGCACTATGAGAAACAGTGACTTGATCAGCCCTTATCCTGACTGTTGATGTACAATTTAATACTTTATCCCTTTTAGTATTTTTTGTTGTAGTTTATACTATTGGTTGAACTCTGTAATTAACACACATTTACTCTTGGGTGTTTAAATTTAACTGAAAAATCATCCCTGTTAAATATAAGAGTGGGAATAAGAGAGGGAGGAGATGTACAATTTGGGACATGCTCAAGCTGACTTGCCCCAAATGGTAGAGTTAGAAATGTGCCAGGGGATTCCAATACAATCCCATCAAGATTGCATGTACCAATGCCATCTCACTAGTCCAAGTGAACATTTTCAGTTCACAGTTGATCATAATGATATGTCTAAGAGTCAAAGGGATCACATAAACAAGACTAGTGTCTGCTAATACTAACTGAATAAATAAAAAAGGGAGAGAACGATCCAACATGGGAAGCTGGATACACAGCAGACTCATAGAATGGCAGATGTCCTAAATAGCACTCTGGCCTCAGAATCAGCCCTTAAGGTATTAGGTTCTTGCTGAAGAGCCCATGAGAGTATTTTAGGCACGAAAAGCCAAGACACTCTGGGGAAAAAAAAAAAAACTAAATGAAAGATCTCTGTGAGTGAGATCCCAGTAGAAAGAACGGGCCATCAATGAAGGAGGTACCTTTCTCTGAAGGGAGGAGAGAACTTCCACTTTCATTATGACCTTATCTAAATAAAATCGAAGTTGGCGAACTCAAGAGGCTTTCATAGCTTTGGCAACTCATGACTAGAGCCTAGGGAGATTACTGACGCCATAAACAAGTGTGTCAATTTGTTAAGTCTACAACAGGAGTCACTGTGCACTTACTCCTCATGTAGGGTCTGTGTCCTTAACGTGTTGTTCAATGTGAATTAATGCCATAACTAGCACTCAAACAGTATTTTACACTTTATGTTCTGCGTGGGTGCAAACTGATGAAATCTTTGCTTAATATATACTAAATGGATCTTCTGTATATAAATAATTGAAAATGAATCTTGATGTGAATGGAAGGGAGAGGGAGCAGGAGATGGGATGTGTGTGGGTGGGAGGGAAGTTATGGGGGGGAAGCCATTGTAATTCATAATCTGTACCTTGGAATTTTATATTTACTAAAAAAAGCTTAAAAAAAGAAAAACAATACACAGATTTCAAGATATTTTTATACCAAAACAAACTTATCTTTTAATTTCATTTATCATGAACTTTAGAACTACCACAATGCATGTATGCACAACTTATATATAAATATCACAGACACACATATACTTCCTGAATTTTTTCACCTCTCACTGGGCACTGGGCTATTGAGAATAATGCTGCATTGTAAATAGAAGTGCATGTATATCTTTAAGATACCTATTTAATTTATTTTATTCTTTGCTCAATATACATTTTTATTTTATACTTAAAAGCAATTTGATTGAATACTTCATACTCCATTAGTTGACAATCAAATATTTAGGAGGTATAAAGAAGAGAAAGACATTGAAATTCTGAATAAGTGTGAGAAAAGTTCCATTTTGTGGTAATTGCTTATTATTAAATTATTACTCTAATTTTGAAATAATGGGTTTATAGCTCTTCTAGGGTATTTTAGCAAAGGCTCATTATTCAGCCTTTTTCATAACAATACATATAAATCTCTTATACTTGTCAAATATTTAATAAAAGTTATATGCATTTTTATGTAAAATGAAGAACCTGTTATTATATTTCTAAATTTATTTTTTTTGAATCTTGTGTTAATATAAAAATAACAGATTTGATGTGTTCCATTGGTATAGTTCCAAGAAGACAACCACATATCCTTCATTCCCCTGTTCCTCCAAGCCCCTCCCTCCCATCTCTTTTTCAGTTTTTGCAAAAAAATAATTTTAATCCACTCTATATTCACAGGCTTAATTCACCACTAATCATAATATTCAAAAAGTAAAATGTATGAAGGTTCAAACTCCACAGAAGTATACACAAGTGCTAAAAATGACAAACATATCAGAAAATATTCATTTCAAGTCTATATTTTTTGTATTCTATATTAACTGCCATATGTCAGAGAAACATGATATTTATCTTTCTGAGTCTGACTTATTTCACTAAGCATAATAGTTTTCAGTTGCATCCATTTTGTTGCAAAAGGCAAGAGTCCATTCTTTTTTAAGGCTGAATAGTATTCCACAGTGTATATATTCAACATTTTCTTTATCCAGTCATTAGTTGAAAGACACCTGGGTTGATTCCATATCTTAGCTATTGTGAATTGAGCTGCAATAAGCGTGGGGGTACAAATAACTATTTCATATCATGATTTCATTCCATTTGGGTAAATTCACAGGAGTGGGGTGGCTAGGTCACATGGTAGATCTATTTTCAGATCTCTGAAGAATCTCCGTACTGTCTTCCATAATGGTTGTACTAATTTGCATTCCCACCCACAGTGGAATAGGATACCTTTAAAAAAAAACTATCTATTAATTTATTTGAAAGGCAGAGTTACAGAGAGAGAGAGAGAGAGAGAGAGAGAGATCTTCATCCGATAGTTCACTCCTCAAATGGCCATAATGACCAGGGCTAGGCCAAGCAAAAGTCTGAAGGCAGGAACTTCTGGGTCACTTATGTGGGTGCAGGGGTGTGAGGAATCCATCCACCCGCTGGTGCTTTACCAGGTTTGGTAGCAAGGAGCTGGATCTGAATTAGAGCTGCCAAGATCTGAACCTGTGCCCACATGGGATGCCAGCACTGCAGACAGTGGCTTAACCTGTTGTGCCACAGTGCCAGCCCCCAGGGTATGCTTTACCCTACATACTCCCCAGCAGTCTTTGTTTTGTTTTTATTTCTGTGTGAGAGCCATTCTAATTGGGGTTAGGTGAAACCTCACTGTAGTTTTGATTTGCATTTCCCTGGTAGCTAGTGATCCTGGGTATTTTTAATATGTATGCTGGTGATTTGTATTTCATCCTTTGAGAAATATCTGTTCAAGTTCCTTGCCCATTTCTTTTAAAAAATTTTATTATTTTTTATGTTAAGTTAAACAAATTTCTTGTGAATCATATTTACTGATTAAGAACACAGTGATTTCTTGCCCTACCCTTCCTCCTACCCACGCTCCCAACTATCCTCCTCCTTCCTATGGAATCCTGTCTTAATTTTTATAATGATTTACTTTCAGTTTACTTTCTACTCATAATATTAACGATAGACTAAGTAGAGTTCAATAAATAGTAAGAAAAATAAAACACTGTTCCTCAACAATCAATACAAGTGCTCAAAATGTCAATGTCACTCCTCTACAATACATTTTTGGTATACTGTTTGTTAACACAGATAGGGGAAATATATGGTATTTGCCTTTTTGGAACTTGCTTATTTCATTAAGTATAATGATTTCCAGTTACATCCATTTTACTTCAAAGGACAGAATTTCATTCTTTTTTTACAGCTAAGTAGTAATTCATTATGTATATAATACATATTATATAATATTATGTATTAATTATTATATATCATATAAAATATATTATCTAAAACATAATATATCTATTAAATATCATAATAATTATATAATATACACAATATAGCCATAATTATTATCATATAACTATAAATATGATTGTCATATTTTATATAATTATTATATAATATAATATTGTAATTATTACACATTAATTAATTGATTTAATTATATTATATTATATTGATTATTATATATTAACATTATAATTATATATAAGATAGGATTTTATATATCATAATTACTTTATTCAGTCATAAGTTGATGGACATCTGGATTGATTCATAGCTTAGCAATAAAAAGGGGGTACAGACAATTCTTTCATATGTTGAGTGCATTTCCTTTATTTGCCCATTTCTTAACTGTATGTTTTGTTTGTTGTTGAGTTTCTTGAGCTCTATATGGATCCTGGATATTAATCCTTTATCTGTTGAATAGTTTGCAAATAATTTCTCCCATTCTGTTAGTTGGCTCTTCACTTTGCTAAGTGTTTGCTTTGCTGTGCAGAAACTTCTTAGTTTGTTGTATCCCATTTGTCTATTTTTGTTTTGCTTGCCTGTGCTTTTGGGTCCTTTCCAAGATGTCTTTGCCTATGTCACTGTGTTTCAGAGTTTCCTCAGTGTTATTATTTAGTATTTTGATTATATTAGGTCATAGATTTAGATTTAGATCCTCGATCCATTGTCAGTTGAGTTTTGTAGAAGGTGTAAGGTAGGGGACTTGTTTCATACTTCTGCATGTGTAGACCCAATTATTCCAGTACCATCTGTTGGAGAAAATCCTTTATCCAAGGATTGATTTTAGCTCATTTGTCAAAGATTAGTTGGTTGTAGATGCATGGATTTATTATGAGTTTTCTATTCTATTCCATTGGTCTACATGTCTATTTTTGTGCCAGTACCAAAAGGTTTTGATTATAAAATTATATGTCTTGAAGCCTGCTATTGTGATGCCTCTGGTGGTGTTATTGTTTTTAGGATTTCCTTAGCTATTCAGGGTTTCTTGTACTTCCATATGAATTTTAGCCTCATATTTTCTAGATTTAAGAAGAATATTATTGGTATTTTTATTGGTATGACATTGAATCTGTTAATACTTACATACCACAAACAGAGAAGATTTTTCCACCTTTTTGTCTCCCATTTCTTAATTTAATGTTTTGTAATTTTCATCATAGAGATCTTTGATGCCCTTGGTTAACTTTATTCCAAGGTATTTATTTTTTGTAGCTATTTTGAATGGGACTGATTTACAAGTTCTTTCTCAGCCATGACATTGCCTGTTTATACAAAGGCTATTTATTTTTGTGTATTGATTCCATATCCTATCATTTTACCAAACTATCTTATGAGTTCCAAGAGTTTCTTAGTGACGTCTTTTGGTTTCCCTATATATGGGAACATGTCGTCTGCAAACAGGGATACTTTGACTTCCTCCTTTCCGATTTGTAATTCTTCTATTTCTTTTTCTTGCCTAATGGCTCTGGATAAATCTTCCAGAAATATATTGAATAGAAATGGAGAAAGTGGGTATCCTTTTCTGGTTCTGGATCTTAGTGGAAATGCAGCTTTTGCCCATTCAATTTTATGATGTCTGTGGGTTTGTCATATATTGACTTGATTGTGTTGAGGAATGTTACTTTTATATCCAGTTTGCTAGGGTTTTATTTGTTTATCATGAAATAATGTATTTTAACAAATGCTTTTTCTTAATTTATGGAGATAATCATATAGTTCCTAATCTTCAATTTTAATGTGATTATCACATTTAGTGATTTGCATATGCAGAAGCATCCTTGTATACCAGGGATAAATCCCAATTGGTTCAGGTGAATGATCTTTCAGATGTTGTTGGATTGTATTAGCCAGTATTTTGTTAAGGATTTTTGCACCTTTGTTCATCAGTAATATTAATGTATAATTCTCTTACTTTCTAAAAACCTTTTTCTGGTTTTGTAATTAAGGTGATGCTGGCCTCAGAGAGGAGTTTGTGCAGATTCCCTCCCTTCCAATTTTTTGGATATTTTGAGAAGAATTGGAAATGGTCCTTTTAAAAAGTTTTGTAGAATTTAACATTGAAGCCATTTGGTCCTGGGCTTTTCTTTGTTGGGAAGGTTTTTATTACTGATTCAATCTCTGTCTTCGTTATTTTCTATTTAGGTTTCCTATATGTCCATGACTCAATTTTGGTAGACTGTATATGTCCAGAAATCAAACCATTTCATCTAGGTTTTCCAATATTTTAGCATATAACTGTTTGTAGTAGTTCCTGATTATTCCTTTCGTTTCTGTGGTATCTGTTGTAACATCTCCATTTTCATCTCTGATTTTATTGATCTGAGTCTTCTCCCTCTTTTTTTGGGTCACTGGCCCAATGGTGTATCAATTTTGTTTATTTTTCAAAAAATCTCTTCATTTCACTGATCTTTTATATTTTTTGTCTCAATTTTGCTTATTTCATCTCTAACTTTAATTTTATTCCTCCAACTAAGTGTGCTTTTGGTTTGTTCTTGTTTTACTAGGTTGCTGGGATGCATTGGTAATCATTTACTTGATGTCTTTCCAATTTCTTTATGTAGACACAAACTGGCATAAACTTCCCTCTTAACCATACTTTTGCTCTATATCCTAAGTTTAAAATGTTGTGTTGTCATCTTCATTCATTTCCAGGAATTTTTGGATTCCTGGGGGTGTTGAAGTTTTCCATTATTATTTTATTAGAATTTATTTCTCCCTTTAGATCCATTAACATTTGATTAAAATATCCAGGTATACTGGCATTGGGTTCATATACATTTACTCTAGTCCCACCTTCCTGTTCAATTGATCCATTAATCATTACATAATACCATCCTTTGCCACTTTTAACATTTTGTTGTGTTAACGTCTATTTTGTCTGATATTAGGATGGCAGCATCTGCTAATTTTTGTTTTCTGTTAGCATGGAATATCATTTTACATCCTTTCACTTTCAGTCTGTGAGGATTTTTGTTGGTGAGGAGTGTTTCTTATAGATAGCAAACAGATAGGTCTTGCTTTGTAATCCATTCAGCTAGTCTGAGTTTTAATTGGATAATTCAGGCCATTTATATTCAGTGCTATTATTGGTAAGTAATGACGTGATACTGCCATTGTTCCATAAGCATTCCTACTTTTTGCTTTGTATTTCCTTTGTACTTTTATTTGATTTTCTGACTACATATTCTTTCATAATGATGACTATCAATCTCTTTTTCTGGGTATAGCACAACCTTAAGGATTTTTTGTAAGGCTGGACAAGTGGTGAAAAAGTCCTTCAATTTCTATTTGTTTTGGAAGGTCTTTATTACACCTTCATTTATAAATGAGAGCTTTGCTGGGTACAGTATTCTGGATTGAGAGTTTCTTTCTGTTAGGACTTGGACTATGTCTCTCCATTCTCTCTTAGCCTCTAGGGTTTCTGATGAGAAATCAGCTGTTAGTCTAATTGGGGATCCTTTGAAGGCAGTTTAGGATTTCTCTTGTGCACATTTTAGAATCTGTATGTTTTACTTTGAAAGTTTGACTACAATGTTTCTTGGTGAAGATCTTTTCTGAATAAAGTCTAGTAGGAGTTGTGTGTTCTTCCTGTACCTGAGGGTCCTTTATTTCTCTAAATTAGCAAAATTTCTTCTATTATTTCACTGAATATTCCTTCTAATCCAATCTGTCTTTCCACAACTTCAGGAACTTCTAAGACACATGTGTTTGTTTGATAGTATCCCCTAAATCTAGAATATCATTTTTTTAAATTTTTGCTCCTCATTTTTTTTGGCTGACTGACATATTTCCAAGGATTTATCTTATAGCTCAGATGTTCTTTCTTCTGCCTCACCAATTCTGTTGTTGAGGCTTTCCTCTGTATTTTCTATTTGACATATAGAAATCTTAATTTCTAGTATTTCAGTTTGATTTCTTTCCCATATCCCTCTTTTCAAAATGTTTAATTCATATCCTGAATGCATTTCTTTACCTCATGAATTTGTTTCTCTGTGTTTTTGAGTATACTTATGATTATTCTTTTGAATTCATTTTCAGGCATTTCATCAGGCTCTTTTTCTTTACATTCTAATATTGAAGTTTTGTGTTCCTTTTGGGGAATCATGGTGTCTTCTTTGTACTTGTTTCTTGTATTTCTACATTTATTTTTTGGCATTTGTGGACACACTTGTTGGTTTTATCCTCTGATGGCTTTTATCTTTGAAATATGTTTATGTCACTTAGTAGAGGATCTGCTCCTTCAGTAGCTATCCAGAGAAGTGTGTTGGGAGGGTCTAGAGAGCTCTGGTTAGTGCTCAAGTGTGGAGCAGGGGTCCAGGGTGACGTCCATGTTGGGTTTTATACATGTCTGTTGTCAACAAGGCGGAGGGCATGATCACATCTGCTGGCATAATCACAGCCTCAGCTCCTCTCTTCTAAGAGGTGGTCAGTGCTCAGGATTAGCCCACAATGGCTACAACCCCAACCCACACAGGTGCATGAACTGCACAAAGGATCTTTGTGTGAGCACAGAACCCTCTGCAATGACCCAGGGATTCAGGATCTATGAGCCAAACATGGTGATTGCATGGAGATCGAACCAATATCTATTAACCTATCATGAATTCATAGAATTCCCATGGTCATAGTGTGCAAGGCTTCCACAATCACAGGGTACAGGCAATCCACTCTCAGTCCCATGAACCTGCTCCATACACAGAGAGAGCAGAGGCATTCCCAGAGTCTGATGCTTGTGGGTGTCCCTCTTTGCAAGTTTGAACCCCAGAGCTATGAAAGAGCGGGGGAATAGAAGCGCCTCACAATCCTAAGTGGGTGCCCAGCCCCCGGCATCCCTCTAGGACAGATCAAAGTTAGTGGGGAATGTAGATTTATCCCGGATTCTAGTCCTGGTTGGGGCGCCGGATTCTGTCCCGGTTGCCCCTCTTCCAGGCCAGCCCTCTGCTATGGCCCGGGAGTGCAGTGGAGGATGGCCCAAGTGCTTGGGCCCTGTACCCGCATGGGAGACCAGGATAAGCACCTGGTTCCTGGCTTTGGATCAGCGCAATGCGCTGGCCACAGCGGCCATTGGAGGGTGAACCAATGGCAAAAGGAAGACCTTTCTTTCTGTCTCTCTCTCTCACTGTCCACTCTGCCTGTCAAAAATAAAAAAAAAATAAAAAAAGAAAAAAAAAGAAAACTATATGGAGTTCTCTCAAGGAATTAAAGGTATATCTACCATATGAGACTTTTTTATGAATATGAAAGTATAATAACTCCTTCCTGAAGTAATGACTTTCATAGGTAAGAGGTAGAATTTGACTTATTGTATTGGTCTCCCATGTAACACTGGCATTGAGCATTTTCTTAAGACTGCCAGGAAGGCCTCTATTTCATGTTAATTGTGTTGGTGCTGTTGGGGCAATTTGACACAGTTTGCTAAGAGTAGAAAACAGACCACTGATTCATTTCATTTTCGCTTCTAAATAGTCTCAGAATGGTAATGACCCACATTCCCTACTTTCCTAGCTTCCCTAGCTGAGATTTGATTTAGTGACCTTGAAATAGCAAAAGGCTGCATTTCCATTTAGTAATCCCCACTCAGCTTTCTCAGTGACTTGCATCATGCTTAATACAAGTATGCTAAGAATATGCTCACACAGTTAACCTAGAAGGAATGTGGATGTAGTTTTTATATAACTATATTTTTTAAATCAAGTGTGAGACATTAATCCCTCAGTCACTTCAAATTATGCAGCAGAATTGAAGTCTGTCTTATTTTAATGAATCAAATTGAGTCATATTGCTTTAGGTAAATTGAGTTCTATCACTTTTTTGAATATGAAAACAGTATGCCAAATTGTAGTAAATGACAATTTTGTTAGACAAGGACAATATTTCTTCTCCATTTTCCCATAATGTGCATCCAAATGTAAGAAAGAAAGGGAATCAGGATTATTTGTATTTCTGTTTTTTTTTCTTATAATGACAGGATCAGTTTCTAACAAAGAAGTCAAGAATATCACAAAGACCATTGCTTCACTAATCAATTATAGCTGTGAGTTTTAGTGCCCATAAGTACAACTTCAGAAAATGTGATCCTTGTTTTGAATTACTGTGTCAAGTTTCATGTGGATGGACTGAGGTCTTTATTACTCTGTACTAAGTCTTTTCGTAAAGGATCTGTTTGGTGCTTGCTACTTCTAACATCCACTCTAAATTAACTGACATTTGGTAAAAACCAAATTTTGAGAGCAACCCTGAAATACTTACATTCAGCAATTTATTGAAATGCTTCTTCTGAACACAGAGTTCAACCAATCCCTTCACCCCATTAAGTAGCACAGTTTCATCCATTTTCATCATCTTTATAGCAGCTAAACCACATTCAGTTCTAATACCCGTCTCCAGCTGCTGCTGCAGATGAGAATTTTTTTTTTTTTCATTTGTGATCATTTTTACTGATTTTCCTCTTTGGGCCATAACATGCTGGTTTCTGTGTAGGGAATGAGGTTTTTTTTTTTGTGGAGGAGGAACTTGACAAGATTTTGACTAGATTTTTTTTTTTAAAACTCTCACGCACAGAAGATATTTTATATCAGTCTCAACTCTAGTAAGCCTGCTCCTGAAAAGGATGGCAAAGCTGATTGAGTGTGGAGCTAGCCAAGAAATGTGGTCAAAGGCCTATGTCTCCATTGAGTAATGCTTCAGTATGTCTAAAGCATAAACCAATAGGAAATTGTAGGCTGGGGACGTTCCTAATCTGTGCATGGGACTTGAAACAACAACAGAGGCAAGAAATGACTCAAACAACAAAACAGCGATATGTTCCAAAATGCTTTGCACTTTATAGCTCAGTAATAGTGTCCTTTATTTTATTCTTTGCATGTCCTGTAGCTTATTTTTCCCTGTTCTGTTAGAGGCTTGTAGAATTTGGAATGAATTGAGAAAGATTAAATTTTGATGGAAAAGAGAAAACTCATATTTCTCTTTCCTCAATTGCCAGTGTGCACAATCTTGTACACACAGAAACACATGCACCCATTTTATTACCCCATATTAACCCTTTGATGACTATTCAATTTTTTTAAACTTTTATTTAGTAAATATAAATTTCCAAAGTACAGTTTATAGACCACAATGGCTCCCCCCCATAACTTCCCTCCCACCCTCACCCCTCCCATCTTCTGCTCCCTCTTCCATTCCATTCACATCAAGATTCATTTTCAATTATCTTTATATACAGAAGATCGATTTTTTTAAAAAAAGGTTTATTTATTTGAAAGGCAAGGTTTTATATATATGTATATATATACTATATCTATCTATCTATATGAGAGAGAGAGAGAGAGAGAGAGAAAGAAACAAGGGGGAGACAGAGATAGAGATTTTCTGTACATGGGTTCACTTTCCAAATTGCTGCAGTAGACAAGGCTGGGACAGGCTGACACCAGGAGCCAAGATTCTATCAGTGTCTCTCACATAGGTGGCAGCAGCCCAAGTACTTTGACCATCTTTGCTGCCTTTTGTGGCACATAAACAAGGAGCTGAATCAGAATTGAAGTAGCTGGGACTTGAACCAATTCTCATGTGGGATGCTGGAGTCACAGGCAGAGGCTTAACCACCTACATTACAAAGCCAGACCCAGATTAAAGATTTCTGAAAAGATCTGTATTCTAGCTCAAAATGTTTTTCAATATGTAAAGACTAAGTGCAACTGAATGAAATTTTATGTGTTTTATGATCAAGTAAAATGTCTTTTCCCTGCCTATCTAACCTGATTCTACTAATGTTATCACCAATTATTTCAAATAATTTTCCGTCATGGAAAATAGCAAAGATGCAAGTGAAGATTGCACAATTACTAATATAAATTACATCATTGCCTCCAGATGACAATTGCTAAAATAATTGGTATTCTTTTTAAAGACTGTATTTATTTCTTTGAGAGTAGATTTACAAATAGAGAGAGTGAGAGATAGAGAAAAATGTTTTCCATCCACTGGTTCACTCTCCAAATGGCCACAACGGCTGGAGCTGGGTGTATCTGAAGCCAGGAGCCAGGAGCCTCTTCCAGGTCTCCCACATGGGTGGCAGGAGCGCAAGCCCTTGGGCCATCTTGTACTGCTTTTTGCAGGCTATAGCAGAGAGCTAGGTCAGAAGAGGAGCAGACAAGACATGAACCGGCACCCATATGGGTTGCTGGCACCACAGAAGGAGGCTTAGCCTACTACACCACAGTGCCAGCCCGAAAATAATAAGTAATCTTTGAATGGAGCAGCAGAGGTCAGATGGTAAAATTTTTGTTCATACTTTTATTTATTTTATTTATTTATTTGGAAGGCAAAGAGACAGAGGAAGACAGAGACAGATAGATGGAGATCTCTATTATGCTAGTTTACTCCCCAAATGACTGCAATAGTTGGGGCCAGGCCAGACTGAAGCCAGGAGCCCAGAACTCTATCAGAGTGTCACATATGGGCTGTAGGCACCCAGTCACTTGAGTCACCAAGGGTGTGCTTTAGCAATAAGTTGGAATCAGCAAGCAGAACTCAAATTCAGACACTCCAATGTGGTCAGCATGTGTCTCTGGCTGTCTTAACCACTAGGGGAAATACCCATCCAGAATAAGTTTGGGTGGATATACTTTTCTTGATTATAATAGTGATTTATATCTATTATTCCTGTTTCCCTTTCATCAGCCTATGAGGTAAGTATGGAAAGTATAATCATACCTTGTCTCTGTATTATTTATAAAAAATGTGGCAAAGAGATTGTTTGGCTCTTTATTAAGAAGTAATATTTCAATAAACTGCTGAGTGTGATTCAAGTTACTTCAATGAAATGCAAATTATAAGAATCCCTGATTAGCTCTTTCTGTTGTTACTCTCCCTATTTATTTCACTTGGTGGGCTTCTATCCTTTTTTGGTGGCCTCTACCTCACCCTCATTCCTACTTAAACTCAATTTGGCCTCTATTATCGTGGATGTGAGGCCACACATGTAATGTAAACAAAAACAATACAAAAATATTACTGATGTGAGCTTCCAAGGTCCCAAGTCCTAGCATAAACCTTGTATTTGGAAAGAACACTTAGTTGCAGTTTCTCCTGTCACGGGAAGAAGAAAAATGTGCTTTCTGAGCTAGAGAAGAGGCAGTAAAAAGTTGGAAAGAAAATACCAACTTAGAAACAACATAAAACTAAGTCACAATTCTGAGAAATTAGGTAATACAGCCCCCTTTAAGCTGGAAACTATCCAGGAGGGAAAAAAATGAAATTCTTTCTCTGTTGAAACAGAGAAAATCTGCAAGCCTCATGGAAATTACTGTTGACATCATGTTACAAGAATTAATAGTATAACACATCGAACGAGTACCAGATCGTCCCTCAGATTTCCTAAAGGGGCAAAGTAACTACAAAACTTTTCCTCTGGTCCAGTGCAGAAATTAACTGAGGATACCAGAAAGCCTGCTGGCCTACGGGAGCTTTTTGTGAATGCTATGAGAGAAGGTAACAGCAGAGGTCAAGTGTGGATAATCCTGCAGGGATTCAAGTAAGGGCTATTTTATGTCTAAATGATGTCAGCCAGCAAGGGAATGTAACCTAGTAATAGAATTAATTGCATCTCAGCATATCACGATATCAAAATCAGGAGGGTAATGCTCATCCCTACTGGTGACATTGTGGGATTTGTATAAAAACCCTTCTAGTTTTAGAATATATCTTAGGAAGAAGAGACAAAAAATATTCTGAATTTGATCACATGTAAATTGAAATGACTAAAATAACAATCAAAGTGGCTTTGTTTGGATGTAATTAGACTACGTTTTCTGTATCAGATAAAATGGAGGTTCCAATAGAAATTAATTTCAATTTTAGAAAAATATATCACACATTGATGCACCTAAGTTCATGGCCCTGTAAAATTTGAACATATCATCAATATATTAGCCGTAAATATAATGTTTTATTCTACAGAGAATATTATAAATATTATAAAAAATAAAAAGAACAAGAAAATAGGATTGGAATCTCTGAAATGTTGACCATCTGCACCTGAGAGTTTGGGGGATAAAACACATCCATGTGGAAATAAACATATCATCTCCTAACAGTTTACGTAAAGTTTGCACAGGCTTATGCATATTATAAGGATTATTAATTCAATTTTCAGACTAAGGTTTTAATGGTAAAGTGAGATTGACCTTGACAGTAGCCTAGACTCATAACTTTATGTAAAGTTAGAGCTGGGAGGTACCTTCAGGATTCTCTTCTCCACTTTACTGATGATAAAAATGAAATCCAGAGCAACCAGAAATTATTTGGCTTCATTATTCCTGTGCTCTGAATATATAGATCCATCCATGGTAAAGGAAACTAGCTGAGTTCTAAGAAATATCTGGCCTGAATTTTACTCACTTTCAACAAGAAGCAAAAAATTAGAATAATATCCCCTAGGATTATATAACTTTGAGGGTAGTATGAGAAGTGAATGAAGAGCCAAATATAAAGTATTGTGAAAACTGTTAACATACACAAATGTGAAGTATCTTTATCAATGCTATTAATGAAATCATAAGGTGACTCTGCAGCACAGTGCCTAGGCTACAATCCTCCAGATGGAGAAAATCTTTTTTTTTTTTTTTTTGGTCTAAGTTAATGGTGCAAGGTAAAACTGAAATTATTTCTTTGACATATGGGGGATGACCATTTTAAACACTGCAGCATGGCTTTGACTACCCTTTTCATTAGCTTAGCTTGCGTGAAATCCACAAACATTATTAGTGGTCATAAAATTACCAAGCCCTCTCAGAGCCGACTACAGAATCGGCCTCTGTGACCTTCACCAGTCCTGCAGCCTGCTTCACATTGACCACAGCAACAGTAATTTTTTTTATTATATCCAAATTTGCCATCCATTAATTTCAAATGACACTTTGATTTTCATGTTACTGCACAGAACTAAAAGGAGAGCCTGACAAGATTTTATTATCATCCTTTGTAACTTTGAAGATGTCAATCATATTTTTTGTAACTCCCACTGCCAGCAATATTCTTATACCCTGCAAACACAACATGTTCCTTAGGATCAAAAAAGTCACTAAAGATCTTGTATTTTCTTTGACATAATTGTCACATATGCAATATATCTGGACACTTGCTTACTTTTTATTTTCTATTATTTTGGTTTTGTTTTCAAAATTAAATTATAACTTCTATTTTCATGGATCTTGGTATTTCTGAGGGGGAAACACATACATAAAAAGCAAACCAATAAAAACAACACATCTATAGACAACCTTTTTTTGTAACAAATGTACATTTTTTCTTTTTTTTTTAAAGATTTACTTATTTATTTGGAAGAGTTACACAGAGAGAGAGGAGAATTAGAGAGAGAGAGGTCTTCCATCCACTGGTTCACGCCACAATTGGCTGCAATGGCCGGAGCTGCACCGATCCGAAGTCAGGAGCCAGGAGCTTTCTCTGGGTCTTCCCATGTGGGTGCAGGAGCCCAAGAACTTGGACCATCTTCTACTGCTTTCCCAGGCCACAGCAGCATAGCAGAAAGTTGGATGGGAAGTGGAGCAGCCGGTACTCACACCGGTACCCATATGGGATGCAGGCACTGCAGGCGGTGGCTTTACCCACTATGCCACAGCACCGGCCCCCCCAAATGGACTTTCTATAGGTTGTTTCCAGATGTTATGACCACCCCCTTATTTCACAGGAGCAGCTTACTAAGCACTATACCTCATTGTCCCTGGTCATGGCCTTGCCAAATGGTATCATGATCCACAGTTTCAGGATTTAGCAGAATTTCTTAGGACTCCATCATCACCTCTTGGTTTTGATGATATTGCACCTCTATTATAGTCAAAAATGTGAACTTCAGGGCTCGCTTGATCTGCACCTTTTCCCTCCTTTAGGGCCTTTATCATATTGTCAAAACTCCTTTGTATCATGCACCTGACCTTACCTGTCTTCAGAGCTATATTGAGACCTGCTTAAAGCTTCACTGCTTTTGAGACACTGATTTACCCTGTAGTGTATCCTGGATGAGATTTAGAGTAGTATTTCATATGGCAGCCTTCCATAGCTTTAAAGAGCAAATTACAGTTTTTGTAGGAGTCTGCTGCTTCACTAATTCAGAATTTAGAGAAAATATTTATTTCCATTCTGACATATTGATTGCATTAACAACTCATGTTGATCTCATAGCTCACCCTGACATTTAAATAACTTTTAAAAGATATAGTATTACAATAGCAAAACAAGACAAAACAAAAAGCACCAAACTCTTCTTCTGTCAGAGACATTCCTAGATTCAAGCATTACTATATCAAGAGTTCATCGATTCATTTGACAAGTATTCTAACAATACCTTTGTGAATAAGATTTACTAGGGGACTGGTGGGGTAAGAGTGCATGCAAACTGCTGTTCTTGAGAGTAAAGGGCAAAACTGGGAAAATCACACTTGCTAAATAAAATAGGCACATACTAAGTGGAAAGTATGCCTTTTAACTCTCACATTTGATTTGTTAGCATGTGAATTCAGTGTTCTAAGTGTGCTCTTTAATGTTTCCAATAGGGGTAGTAAAAATGAATACTCATCCTCAAGGGAGAGATAAATAAATGGAAGCTAAGATATTCAAATGTCTTGTTCTGGTATAAGTGGTGAATTTCAAAGTCATTTATATTTCTGCACTTTCTCATCATCACTTACTAACCTGATTTCCAAATCCTCTCATCACTTCACAAAACTGCTCTTGCTTAAATTATAAATAACCTCCATATCCTTCAATGAACAATGATCAATCCTTAACTTGCCTGACCTTCTTGAAACACTATCTTGTTTTGGCTCCCATGACTGCACACTTTCCCAAATATAGCCAGCTTCTCTGTCTTTATCAATATCATTTAGAGGTTCCCTCTCCTAAGGAGTTACTGATAAATGTTGTAGCATTTCAAGTTGTGTTCCAGACTGTTTTTGAAGTATAATCATTACCTCTTTGCTCATAGATCATCATTTAATTTTCTCTACATTGTGGTCACACAATGATCTCAGTGTTTCCCAGAATGATTATCATGGTGAGATTGATTTGAATGGGCCTTGATTTTGCAGTTGAAGTTAACTCATAATTGACTTTGTTAAAACCATTCAAGAGGCCAGATATGGTATCCTAACACAAGTATCAAAGCATATAGGAAATTGGCCATTATTCTAATTACCTATTAGATATTTATTTTCACATGAAATATAAACTGGAGACCTAGTCACTCCCTGTATCCTGAAGTACTACTAATCAATCCTGATTTTGTGTACTACTTCTTGGCCAACAGATCAAATTCGGGCAAAAACATTAAGTTCACCAAATACTGTGATAAAGATGAAATATGAATTATGAGGAAAATTATTTTACATAGATTTCCTCTTTTTGAAGACTGTTGTGTGGCCTGAATCTTTTTTTAACTTTATCAGTCCACCCTAAGTATAATTTTAGACATGTATCACTCCTTGAAGTAACATAGAAGTCAGAGTAAGAGAAATTGGTACAGCATAGAAAAGAAAACTCACAAGAGGATACAGACCAACATTGTGAAGCATCAAACTAGCTGCATATAAATGAGTCTACCTTTATTTCCAAAAAGAAAAACATGTTGGAGAAATTAATTATTGAAGTCAACATGTTCTATTAACTGACATTACTATGACTTTAATCAGTATATGAAAATTATTGAGACTATAAATCCTGTCTTTGCTGTCATGCAAATTTGTAATGGCCCAATTGAAAATCACATTTCAAAAGTCTTGATTTATTTAATTTAAAAATATTGTTAAGCAGTATGCAAATGCAATAACAGAATCTTTAGAAGTCTCATGGGGGAATCTGGGCACAGCCTATTTCTAAGAGAGTTGTATTTTATTGTAAATGTTGGTTCATTGTACACAGTCTAACATATGTTGCCAAAATGTGTTATCTCCCTAGGTAACTCTTGAGTAAAATCTGTCATGTTTTATGAGAGTCATAACTATTTTCCTTTAAATTTCACTTTAACATCTAGTTCTGATTTTGGATAGTTTATGCCCTTCTATGTAATTCTACGTATTTTCTATGTGACATTTTATATTCCAAATGGGAGGACATGACTAACTGGTTTTGAATTGTATTTTATGTCTCTGATTATATATTTATAGATTTTTAATCAAATGTATTGTTTACTATATCTCCCTGATATTCTGGTACATCTTTATTATCTGTCCTTCCTCTCCTCTTCCTGAATGCCTAAGTCATTTATTTCCTTGTTTTATTTTGTCATTTAGTTTACAGATAATTTTTGCAATGTTTGAGAGTATAGACATTTCCAAGATATGCATTAGAGTTTTCCTAATGTTCTTCTCTACTAATTTGATGGTATCAGGTCATAGACTTAGATCCTTCATCCATTTAGAATTGGTTTTTGTATAAGGTGTAAGGGATGGGTCTTCTTTCATACTTCTGCATGCAGAGATCTAATTTACCAGCACCATTTGTTGAAGATACTGTCCTTTCTCCAAGGATTGGTTTTATCTCCTTTGTCAAATATTAGTTGGTTGTAGATGTGTAGATTTATTTCTGGGATTCCCATGATACCCTGAAAGCACAAGTAATCAAAGCACAAGTAGGACAAATGAGATTACATCGAGCTAAGAAGCTTCTTCACTGCAAAGAAAACACTCGACAAACTGAAGAGGTAATCGACAGAATGGATGAAAATATTTGCAAACTATGTAACTGATAAAGAATTAATATCCAGAATCTATAAGGAGCTCAAGAAACTCAACAACAACAAAACAAGTAATTCAGTTAAGAAATGGACAAAGAACATGAACAGGCATTTTTCAAAAGAGGAAATTCAAATAGCCAACACCCATATAAAACATGCTTAGGAACACTAGAAATCAGGGAAATGCAAATCAAAACCACAATGAGATTTCATATAACCCCAGTTAGAATGGCTGTCATACAGAAATCAACAAACAGTAAATGCTGGTGAGGATGTAGAGGAAATGGTACCCTAATTCATTGTTCGTGGGAATGTAAACTAGTACAGCCATTGTGGAAGACATTATGGAGAATCTTCAGAAAGCTGAAAATAGATCTACAATATGGCTCAGCCATCCCACTACTGGGAATTTACCCAAACAAAATGTATTCTTTATATGAAAGAGTGATCTGTACTTCCATGTTTATTTCAGCTCAATTGACAATAGCTAAGGTATGGAATCAACCCAGATGTCCTTCAATTAATGACTGGATAAATAAAATGTGGTATATATACATTATTTAATACTACTCAGCCATAAAATAATGAAATCCTGTCTTTCAAAACAAAGTAGATGAAACTGGGAGCCAATATACTTAGTAAAACAAGTTATACCCCAAAAGATAAATATCATATGTTTTCCCTGATATCTGGTAACTAAGAGTGTAAAAAATGTAATGTATATGAGCAAAATTGGCATTTCATGACTTCATTATTGTTATCAGACCATGTCGCCACTGTTGAGGAACAGTGTTTTTTTCTTCAATTTGTTGAATTCTTTACTTACTAGAGGGTTAGGCTCATGGTTATAAAATAAGCTGAAAGTATGTTATTGTAAAAATTGAAAGAAAGAATAAGAAAGGAACGAGGGATGGTTAGAGTGTGGGTGGTGGGAGACTAGGGTTGGAAGTATCACTATGGTTCTAAATCTGTATATATAAAATACATAAAATTTTTCACATTATATAAATTTTTAAAAATTATAAAAAATAAAAAGGAGTATAGACTTGGGTATCAGATGGCATAGTGGTTAAAGGCATAAGCATGGGGTCAGACAGTTCAGATCTGATTCGCTACTTATCATATATGTTATCTGAAGCAAATTATTTAAACTTCTTGAGCTTCAGTTTGTACATCTGTAAATGGACATTACAATGTTCATTTCACAGAAATATATTCTTAATAGAAAATTATGTGTGTATTAATTAGCATAATGCATGACACATAAGTACTTGATATATAGTAGCTTTTATTTTATATGGGTCTCAGTCCTATACAGACCACAAGGATTGAGAGTAGAGAAGAGGATATTCCTTTTAACAGAAGAGAGATATTGGGTATAGAACATTAGATTGTTAATTCATAGGGTAGCATATTTTTAAAGTTGACATATTTAAAAATATGGACAAAGATGATTCCAATGTTTAATGATTCATACGGCAAGGCAACTTTCTCTGTTATACCAAAGCAAACTGATCAATGGTTTGCTTTCATGTGGTCAATATGATGTTATCAGCTGCTAGAAGATATAACACGTTTTTGTCTCTCTCAATTTTTGGGGCATTATGAATGTTGGAGTTGTGCCTAATAACCATTTTTGAAAGAGGCTTGATGACTATCTGCACGTTACAGACATCTCATGAGTTTAAAGTCGATGTCAGATAAATAAAATATACTCATTATTAATCACCTCTTTGTCCAAATATTATTAAACACTAGAAAAGGTAGATAAACTGTATAATGTGAACTTCTTTATTTTATCATGCCTAATTGATACAGGTGGTAAACAGTCAGAAATTTTTTTTTTTGGAATTAATAAGCAAAAGAAGTGAGTGAAAATAAAATGACAAGGGGAGTCAAAACAATAAAAGGGTAATTACTGAGTTCAAAAGTTGAGGTCTGTTATCTTGAACTTAAAATTTAGAATGGCAATGTCACACAATCAGTTTGTATATGTTATTTTTAAAAACTTACTATTCCATGAAACTATTGGCTTTTTCTCAAAAAAATAATTCAGCTTTATAAAAGATTTTTCACATCTCTTCCCTTTCTTATTCCCACTCTTATATTTAACAGTGATCACTTTTCAGCTAAGTTTCAACACTTAAGAATAACTGTGTATTGATTACAGTATTCAACCAAAAGTATTAAGTAGAACAAATAAAAAAATACTAAGAGGGATAATGTATTAAGTTCATCAACAGTCAGGGCAAGGGCTGATGAAGTGTTCACTTCACTTAACAGGTTTCCTTTTTGGTGCTCAGTTAGTTGTCACCGATCAAGGAGAACATATGATATTTGTCCCTTTGGGACTGGCTTATATCACTCAGCAAAATGTTTTCCAAATTCCTAACAGGGATCAATTTTCAGTTAAAATTTAAACACCTAAGAATAATTGTGTGTTAATTACAGAGTTCAACCAATAGTACTAGAAGAAAAAAAATACTAAAATGGATAAAGTATTACATTGTACATCAACAGTCAGGACAAGAGCTGATCAAGTCACTGTTTCTCATAGTGTCCATTTCACTTCAACAGGTTTCCCCTTTGGTGCTCAGTTAGTTGTTGCCGATCAGGGAGAACATATGATATTTGTCCCTTTGGGCCTGGCTTAATTCTCTCAGCATGATGTTTTCCAGATTGCTCCATCTTGTTGCAAATGACCGGGTTTCATTGTTTTTGACTGCTGTATAGTATTCTATAGAGTACATGTCCCATAATTTCTTTATCCAGTCTACTGTTGATGGGCATTTGGGTTGGTTCCAGGTCTTAGCTATTGTGAATTGAGCTACAATAAACATTAATGTGCAGACAGCTTTTTTGTTTGCCAATTTAATTTCCTTTGGGTAAATTCCAAGGAGTGGGATGCCTGGGTTGTATGGTAGGGTTATATTCAGGTTTCTGAGGAAATTCCAAACTGACTTCCAGAACGGCTTAACCAGTTTGCATTCCCACCAACAGTGGGTTAGTGTCCCTTTTTCCCCACATCCTCGCCAGCATCTATTGTTGGTAGATTTCTGAATGTGAGCCATTCTAACCGGGGTGAGGTAAACCTCATTGTGGTTTTGATTTGCATTTCCCTGATTGCTAGTGATCCACAACATTTTTCCATGTGTCTGTTGGCCATTTGGATTTCCTCTTTTGAAAAATGTCTATTGAGGTCCTTGGCCCATCTCTTAAGTGGGTTGTTTGTTTTGATGTTGTGGAGTTTCTTGATTTCTTTGTAGATTCTGGTTATCAACACTTCTGTTTGTTCTACTTAATACTATAATTAATACACAATTATTCTTAAGTGTTGAAACTTAACTGAAAAGTGATCCCTGTTAAATATGAGAGGGGATAAGAGAGGGAAGAGATGTACAATTTGTGACATGCTCAAGCTGACTTGCCCCAAACCGTAGAGTTAGAAACATACCAGGGGATTCCAATTCAATCCCATCAAGATGGCATGTACCAATGCCATCTCACTAGTCCAAGTGATCAATTTCTGTTCACAATTGATCATAATGATAGGACTAAGAGCCAAAGGGATCACATAAACAAGACTAGTGTCTGCAAATACTAACTGATAGAATAAAAAAGGGAGAGAATGATCCAACATGGGAAGTGAGATACACAGCAGACTCATAGAATGGCAGATGTCCTAAACAATACTCTGGCCTCAGAATCAGCCCTTAAGGCATGCGGATCCGTGTGAAAAGCCCATGAGAGTATTTCAGGCATGGAAAGCCAAGACACTCTGGAAAAACAAAAAAAAACAAAAAAAACAAAACAAAACAAAAAAAACAAAAAAAAACACCTAAATGAAAGATCTCCACGAGTGAGATCGATCCCAGTGGAAAGAACAGGTCATCAAAGAAGGAGGTACCTTTCTCTGAAGGGAGGAGAGAACTTCCATTTTGAATACGACCTTGTCGAAATATGATCAGAGTCAGTGAACTCAGGGGGCTTCCATAGCCTTGGCAACTCATGACAAGAGCCTATGGTGATTACTGACATCATAAACAAGAGTGTCAATTTGTTAAGTCAACAACAGGAGTCACTGTGCACTTACTCCTCATGTAGGATCTCTGTCCTAATGTGCTGTACATTGTAACTAGTACTCAAACAGTATTTTTCACTTTCTGTTTCTGTGTGGGTGCAAACTGTTGAAATCTTTACTTAATGTATGCTAAACTGATCTTCTGTATATAAAGAGAATTGAAAATGAATCTTGATGTGAATGGAAGGAGAGGGAGCAGGAAAGGGGAGGGTTGCGGGTGGGAGGGAAGTTATGGGGGGTTGAAGCCATTGTAATCCATAAGCTGTACTTTGGAACTTTATATTCATTAAATAAAAGTTTAAATAAATAAATAAATAAATAAAAGATTTTTTACAAGAAGTGAAGTTTTTCAAAAACTACACTTCATTCCATAAATCCGTTTACCTTTAGAAGTTGTTCTCTGATTTGTACCTTCTTGTAAAACCTAGCAATGATAAAATGCTCCAAATTGTGCTACATGCAAAAACACTGCTTAATAAAAACCCAATTAACTTTTAAAAATTGACACCCAGTTAATGAATGAAATGACAGAATATATCAAAGTCAATATATTTTGGGTATAACAGTTTCATTTTCATTTTTCTACTTCCCTTGTATGTTATGGTTCTGGTTAAGTTATTGCAAGAAGTAATAGATGTTAATACAATAATATTTACATATATGACAATTAAGAAATTTGCTCTATTCAGGTTATGCATTAGATTTTCATTAGTATTTAAAGAAATATCAGAAGTTTCATAACCACCTACTACTGTCTTCATTTTATCTTCTGGAAAGGTGATATAACAGGAAAGAGGATAGAGAGAGGGCTTTTAAGAAAATCTTCTACTTGCCTTCAGAAGTACCAGGTCTTTTTTTAAGATTTTATTTATTTATTTGAATGGCAGAGTTACAGCGATGCAGAGGCACAGAGCGAGAGTGAGACAGGGAGCAAGAACAAGAGAAAGATCTTCACCTACTGGTTCACTTCCCAAATGGCTGCAACAGCCAGAGATTGGCCGATCAAAAGCCAGGAGTCAGGAGCTTCTTCCGGGTCTCCCACGTGGGTGCAGGGACCCAGTGATGTGGGTCATCCTCCACTGCTTTCCCAGGCCATAGCAGAGAACTAGATAGGAAGTGGAGCAGCCAAGATTTTAACCAGCGCCCATACGGGATGCCAGCACTACAGGTGGCAGCTTTACCTGCTGCTCCATAGCACGAATCCCACCAGATATTTTCTAAAACAAAGACGTCTACTCAGCCCTTCACCAAATTTATCTAGCACTATTGTTGATGTCTTTTCTGTTTGATACAGCATTCTCATCTTTTTACTCCTATTCGTTTTTACTTTCTTATTTTTCCAACATTTATATTCTGGTATCTTCTCAGCCCTTAGTCCCCTTTTCTTGTGTAGGCTTTAATTTTCTTTCTGTTCCTTTTTGAAATGATATAACAAATGTCTGTATGTTGACATTATCACTCTACATCTCCAAAATCATCCTCCTTATTATTCTCAGAAATAAAATATCCAAATAGAGAGAAATTTGGAAAGCCCAATTGAACAGTGGGTGTGAATCTAGAGCAAGTGTTGCAAACCATAAATTTCATATTTTCTTGTTAATCATATTCTGTATGTCACTTAATTTCAAAATGTTCACAAATTAAGACTTGTGGAAGCAATTTCCAAAACAAAAGGTGGAAATATTCATTACTGAAGCCTGAGAGTTTGTTTCTTTAATTAATATTTTGTATGGAGAAGAGCTATAGTAGATAGGATGAAAATCATGTGGTCGACAGCCTGTAAAGAGCAACTGATATAAGTGAGTGATAAATGATTTGTGTGGGTGGCAAAATAGTGAAATACATGTATTGAAAATATTTCCTTTTATTAAAAACACTAAAATACAGGATAAGATATAGTATAAAAAGTTAAATGTACAGTGGAAATGTCAGGAAAGTAAGGACCATCGTTATGGGGTAAAAATAACAAGAAAGAATGAATCACAAAGGTACATTGAAGCCCACAGCAGTTCTGGTGTCATCTACCAATCCCTGGTTTTAATGGGTCAGAAGTAGAGGAGAAGAAATAGAACCTAGTACCCAAGCAAGATGGGAAGTTGAATTGAGTGCTCCACATGAAGCACTCACATAAAAAAAAAAAAAAAAAAAAAAAAAAAAAAAAAAAAAAAAAAAAAAAACAAAAAAAAACACATGCTCAGAGCGTGACTGAATAGGAAAAAAAGATCATTCCCAACTGAGGGAGTTTCAAACACCTGCTTATCCTGAACTTGGATCTTTATGGAAAGGGAAAAAAAAATCTCCTGAGGATTCTCAAACATAAGCCAGCCTTCATGTGAATTTTAGGAATGAATCAAATTATCTGTATGTCCAGCAAAAATCAAAGCTGAAAGGGAAGAATTATTTCAGAACAGAGTGGACGAGGAAGTGCCAGGATATTGTTATCCCCAAAGAAACATAAAAACCCAGAGAGTATATAAAATAATCTATGGGAGATCTGAAAAACATTTAAAATATCTACAGCAAATAAGCAAGTGCCAATTAAGGAAAAACTACATTCTAAATAGTAGGAAATTCCTAAACAGTTGTTCTTATCCATGTCCCACATCCTACTCTGCATGAGACAGTATTGCTTAGAAGGAGGAAGAATCTCAGTTCACAATTAACTCTCAAACTGGAGGGGGTGGAACAGACTTTATTTACAACATTCTAATTGGTTAGCGGGACATGTGAGAGACTGTTCTCTATTTTTTCTAACTCAGATCACAAATAGGGAGAAACAACAGATACAACTCATGAAAGCTGTAGAAAGAATAGGACCCTCAGATGCCTACAGTAAGATATTATAAAAGACTATCAAAAGGATCAAGAAAGTAGATACAGATGCTTTGGAAAAATAAAACATTCAAATGCAACTACGTCAACAGGTAAATCAAAAAAGAAATAGACAGACAGCCAAATCCATGCTCAGAAAACTCCAGAGAAGATAAAGCTTTTACCACTTTCTGATCCCAAAGATCAGACTACATCTAGCTGATGAATGAAGCATAGGAACTGTCTGCAAAGATTGAGGGGTGAATTGGTTTTTCCAATGCCCAATTTTGAGCCACAACAAAATCAAAAAGTATACAAAGAAATAGGAAAACTTAGCCTATTAAAAAGAAGAAAATAGGGGCCGGCGCCGTGGCTCACTTGGTTAATCCTCCACCTCTGGCACCGGCATCCCATATGGGCGCCAGGTTCTAGTCCCAGTCTCTCCTCTTCCAATCCAGCTCTCTGCTGTGGCCTGGGAGGGCAGTGGAGGATGGCCCAAGTACTTGGGCACCTGCACCCGCATGGGAGACCAGGAAGAAGCACCTGGCTCCTGGCTTCAGATTGGCATAGCTCTGGCTGTAGCGGCCATTTGGGGGGTGAACCAACGGAAGGAAGACATCTCTCTCTCTCTCTCTCTCTAACTCTGTCAAATACTTAAAATTATAAAAAAGAAGAAAATAGCCAGGGTTCTTCTTGGAATAAGTACAGTCATTAGATTTCTTAGAATTTAAAGCAGCTGCCTTAAATATGCTGAAGGAGCTGTTTAAACCACAGATGTGGACAAAGAATTAGAGTAAATGGGTAAAATGATAAATAAACAAAATGTAATATCAATAAAGAGATGAAAAAATGAACTGAATGGAAAATCTAACTCTGCAAAATAACATAATGAAATTAAAATTGTTATTGAAGGGGTTTAACAGCAGGCTCAAATGGGCAGAAGAAAAAATGAGCAAACTTGAAGATAAACCATTTGCAATTATCAAAACTGAGGAAGAAACAGAGGAAAGAATGAAGAACAGCGAGCAGACTTTAAGGGACTTACATGGAACACCAACAAACTAATGTTTGCATCAAAGGAGTTCCAGAAGGAGAAAAAGAGAATAAGAAAGGGGCAGAAAGATTATTTGAAGAAGTAACACTTGAAAACTTCATTAATTTGATGAAAAATGTATGCATATAAACATCAGAAGCTCAAAAATATCCAAGTAGTATAATAAAGAGATCTACACTCAGACAAATAAAAATCAAAGTGTTCAAAGCCAAAGACAACAGAAAAATCTAGAAAGAGGCAAGAGAAAAGGAACTTCCCACAAATGAAAACTCCTGATTAGGAGTAACTGTGAATTTTCTAGCAGAAATTTTGTTAACAATAAGGCAACTGGATAGCATATTTAAAGTGCTGAAATGAAACAGATCTATCAACCAACAATTATTTTATATATGGCAAAATTATCCTTGAAAAATGAGGGATAAACTAAGACACTCATAGTTAAAGAAAAACTAAAGCACTTTCACACAAGACTTGCCCCATAAGTAATGTTAAAGAGAACCCAACAAGATGAAATAAAAAGAAACTAGACAGCAACTCAAAGCCATGCAAAAATGTAAATATTAAAGGTTAATATATGGGCTGGCCCCACGGCTCAATAGGCTAATCCTCCGCCTGCGGCGCTGGCACAGAGGGTTCTAGTCCAGGTCTGGGCGCCGGATTCTGTCCCGGTTGCCCCTCTTCCAGGCCAGCTCTCTGCTGTGGCCTGGGAGTGCAGTGGAGGATGGCCCAGGTGCTTGGGCCCTGCGCCCCATGGGAGACCAGGAAAAGCACCTGGCTTCTGGCTCCTGCCATCGGATCAGCGCGGTGCGCCGGCCGCAGCGCGCCGGCCGCGGCGGCCATTGGAGGGTGAACCAACGGCAAAGGAAGACCTTTCTCTCTGTCTCTCTCTCTCACTGTCCACTCTGCCTGTCAAAAAAAAAAAAAAAAAGGTTAATATATGAGCAAATATTAGCACCTAGGCATTGTGCAATAAATTTCCTTTGAATGATACAAAGCAATTTCACTAAAATGGGCCACATGTCAGGGCTATAAAACAAATCTCAACTAAGTTGAACAGGTTAAATCCAGATTTTGATGGAATTAAACAATGGAAATAAATTAGAAATTAGAAAAAAGTAGGATATTTAGAAAAGTCTCAATAAATTCTAAACACGATGGGTTAGATAAGAAATCTTAAGTGAAATCATAAATATTTCCAACTTAATGGTAATGAAATACATGAAATTTTGTGGGTTACAACTAAAACAATATTTAAAAAAATTTATAGTTTGAAAATCATATCCATAAAGAAAAACAGTATAATCAATTATTTAAATTTCTATCTTAAGCAGGTGGGAATAGAAAAATAAATCCAAAGTAAGTAAAAGGAAAGTATCAAAGATATAAGTAGAATTAAATTGAAAGCATTAACCTAATATAGTTTTTGAAATTATTGACAAAACTAATAAACCTCTATTTAGCTTAATCAAGAATGAAGAAAAAGTATAAATTATCAGTCTTTAGAGTTAAATTTGAGTTATTATTATAGATTCTATAGTCATTAAAAATGATTATTAAAACTTTATAAACAAATCTGACAACCCAGGTAAAATGGATTTATTCCATGAAACATTGCACCAAAAATGACAGAAGGTAAAACGTAAAAAGTGAGTAGTTTTATAAGTAGTGATAATTAATTTTACTTTATTTTCAAATTAATTATATCATAGCCAGCAATATAAGTCTCAACAAACTACAAGGAGTTGGTATCATGAAGAACACATTCTTTGAAAAAAAAAAGAAATCCAAAATTAAGAATTCAGTAAAAATGATAAATAATTTTATTTTTAAATAAAATTCTCTTTGTATTATATGTAGAGGAATAGACTGTATATAATAACAGAATATTTAAAACTTCATCCAAGGAAAATCATAATTTTTATAATTTTGATGGTTAACATCACTAGAAACAGTGTTTTTTTTTTGGAATTAAATATAAATTTATTTTTTTGCAAAATGTTGCTTAGTTTTTTCATAATATGCATTTTTCATGCACATTTTGAAGACCCCTTATATGCATAGATTTCAAAAGTTTTCTTACATCTTATTTTTTTTCTTATAAGAGTGTATTATGCATACTATTTTTTTTTATCTTTTATTTAATGAATATAAATTTCCAAAGTACGACTCATGGGTTACAATGGCTTCCCCCCCATACCGTCCCTCCCACCCACTACCCTCCCCTTTCCCACTCCCTCTCCCCTTCCATTCACATCAAGATTCATTTTCGATTATCTTAATATACAGAAGATCAGTTTAGTATACCTTAAGTAAGGATTTCAACAGTTTGCTCCCACACAGAAACATAAAGTGAAAAATAATAGATGATTTTTTTTAAATGATGATGAAATCAGATCAGACCTATTGTCATGTTTAATCCCAGTGAGAGTCAAGTTGGGAATTGATAATTTCTTCTTTTTTTTTTTTTTTTTTTTTTTACAGAAGATCAGTTTAGTGTACATTAAGTAAAGATTTCAATCGTTTGCACCCCCATAGAAACACAAAGTGAAATATACTGTTTGAGTACTCGTTATAGCATTAAGCCTCAGTGTACAGCACATTAAGGACAGAGATCCTACATGAGGAGTAAGTGCACAGTGACTCCTGTTGTTGACTTTACAAATTGACACTCCTGTTTATGGCATCAGTAATCTCCCTATGCTCCAGTCATGAGTTTCCAAGGCTATGGAAGCCCCTTGAGTTCTCCGACTCTTATCTTGTTTAGACACGGTCATAGTCAAAGTGGAGGTTCTCTCCTCCCTTCAGAGAAAGGCACCTCCCTCTTTGAAGACCTGTTCTTTCCACTGGGATCTCACTCACAGAGATCTTTTTGCCAGAGTGTCTTGGCTTTCCATGCCTGAAATACTCTCATGGGCTTTTCAGCCAGATCCGAGTGCCTTTAGGGCTGATTCTGAGGCCAGAGTGCTATTTAGGACATCCGCAATTCTATGAGTCTGCTGAGTATCTCACTTCCCATGTTGGATCACTCTCCCCTTTATTTATTCCATCGGTTAGTGTTAGCAGATACTAGACTTGTTTATGTGCTCCCTTTGACTCTTAGTCCTTTCATTATGATCAATTGTGAACTGAAATTGATCACTTGGAATAGTGAGATGGCATTGGCACATGCCACCTTGATGGGATTGAATTGGAATCCCCTGGTATGTTTCCAACTCTACCAATTGGGGCAAGTCGGCCCGAGCATGCCCCAAATTATACATCTCTTCCCTCTCTTATTCCTACTCTTATGTTTAACAGGGATCACATTTCAGTTAATTTTCAACACTTAAGAATAACTGTGTGATAATTACAGAATTAAACCAGTCATATTAAGTAGAACAGACAAAAAAAAAATACTATGAGGGATAATGTATTAAGTTGTCCATTAGCAGTCAGGGCTATGCTGATCAAGTCACCATTTCTCATAGTGTCCATTTCACTTCAGGAGGTTTCCTTTTTGGTGTTCAGTCAGTTGTCACCGATCAGGGAGAACATATGGTATTTGTCCCTTTGGGACTGGCTTACTTCACTCAGCATGATGTGTTCCAGATTCCTCCATTTTGTTGCAAATGACTGGATTTCATTGTTTCTTACTGCGGTATAGTATTCTAAAGAATACGTATCCCATAATTTCTTTATCCAGTCTACCATTGATGGGCATTTAGGTTGGTTCCAGGTCTTGGCTATTGTGAATTGTGCTGCAATAAACATTAGGGTGCAGACCTCTTTTTTGTTTATCAATTTAAACTCCTTTGGGTAAATTCCAAGGAGTGGGATGGCTGGGTCGAACGTAGGGTTATATTCAGGTTTCTGAGGAATCTCCAGACTGATTTCCATAGTGGCTTGACCAGTTTGCATTCCCACCAACAGTGGGTTAGTGTCCCTTTTTCCCCACATCCTCGCCAGCATCTGTTGTTGGTAGATTTCTGTATGTGAGCCATAGAAACAGTGTTTTAAAAGGAATAATAGTGTCAAATTATCAGAAAAAAATGAATAAAATTTAGAACAAATTTATATCAATATATTTGAAAACAGACAAAATATACATGTTCCTGGAAAATATGAATTATAAATTTAAACATTTCTTTATCCATTAATAAATTAACATATAATTAAGAATTCTACAAATAATAAAGCACTATTTCCAGATAAGAATATTGAAAAGTTTTATAGCAAATATTAAGGAACATCAAATTAATTCTTATACACAAGAAGTTAAGGTAAAAAGGAGTGCATATAAAACTTTCTGTGAAGCCATGTATAAACTGGATACCAAAAATAAACAAAAATTCAATCATAGAATTATAACAATATATAAAATATTGGCAAATTAAATCTAATATATTATATTAAAGGGATAATATAAGGATAGATGCTGTGGCATAGCAGGTTAAAATGCTACTTGCAATGCCAGTATCTCATATCACGGCTCTTGTTTAAGTCCCAGCTGCTCTGCTTCTGATTCAATTTCATATTAACATGCCTGGGAATGCAGCAGAAAATTGCCCATGTACTTGGGACCTTGCCATCTATGTAGGAGAGTAGGATGGAGTTCCTGGCCCCTGGCTTTGGCCTGTCCCAGAACCAGAACTAGCCATTTGGGAGACTGAACCAGTGGATGGAATATTTCCCTCTCTGTCTCTCTCTCTCTCTCTCTCTCTCTCTCTCTCTCCCTCTTTTGCACACATCTTTCTCTCATACACCCCCCCACACACACACACTCTACCTTTCAAATAAATAAATATTTTTGACAAAATATAAAATGATGAAGATATTGTTCAACATTAAAAAAATACCACATTAACAGATTATGGAAAAAGAAATATTGACATTTTAACAGATATACAAAAATAATTAAATTCAAATGCAAACAAGCAAACTAGGAATAGAAACATAACTTTCTTAAAACTGATTA
Organism: Oryctolagus cuniculus; assembly: GCF_051225735.1. Classification (NCBI taxonomy): domain Eukaryota; kingdom Metazoa; phylum Chordata; class Mammalia; order Lagomorpha; family Leporidae; genus Oryctolagus; species Oryctolagus cuniculus. Next base: position 92,906,864 of record NC_142888.1, read on the forward strand.
AGTGTATCTACTAAAATCTAAACAAATATCACACTTAATGTTGTATATTAAAAGTCTTTAAAATCAGGCAAAAGAAAAGAATGTATTTTTTCACATATTTTATTCTACATTGATATTTGTGCCTTGAACAGTACAAAAGGAACAGGAAACAAAGATATTAAGAATAGTGATTAAATACTTTTACTTATGTGGTTTTTTTTTTTTTTTTTTTTTGGACAGGCAGAGTTAGACAGTGAGAGACAGAGAGAAAAGCTTTCCTTCCGTTGGTTCACCCCCCAAATGGCTGCTACAGCCGGTGTGCTGCGCCGATCCGAAGCCAGGAGCCAGGTGCTTCCCCCTGGTCTCCCATGTGGGTGCAGGTGCCCAAGGACTTGGGCCATCCTCCACCGCCTTCCAGGACCACAGCAGAGAGCCGGATTGGAAGAGGAGCAACCGGGACAGAATCCAGCACCCCAACTGGGACTAGAACCCGGGGTGCCAGCGCTGCAGGAGGAGGATGAGCCTAGTGAGCTCTGGCGCTGGCCGACAGAACGTATTTCTATCAGTAAATAAATACTTTTACTTTTCAAAGATGATATGACTACATAAACATAGAGATTCAGTATAACATAAAGAGAATTTATTATTATTTGCATAAAAATGTAGCAAATTTTCTGCACAAATGATCAATACACCAATGGTTATTTTACTTCTTAACACCAGCAACAGTTATAAAATTAATTTTAAAGTTACCTTATGCAAAAACAACAAAACATATGTGGGCATTTATGAGACAAATTTAATAAATGTAAGACAACTTTGTAGAAAATATAAAATTTTAAAAATATCACAAATAAATGTACAGATATACCTTGTTCATTAATAGAAAGACTTAATATTGCAAATTACTTATTCTCCCCAAATTGACCTATAAATTTAATGCATTTAAAATCAAATCCTAAGGATATAAAGTACAGAATTTGGCAAAGTGTTTCTAATGTGTATAGAAATACAGAGTACCAAAATAACAAATACTCTTATAAAGAAAATATTTTCCTACTTTACCAGTTACCAAAATTTACTATGCAACTAAAGGAATTAAGACTAGGTTAGAGAAAATAAATATGCTAATTAATTTCTGTCTATATTAGACTTGGTTATAGAAATCTCCATAAGAAAATATACTCAGTCCAGCATCACAATCCCAGGCACAAAAATTACTACTGCTTGTGATATGCACAGATCACTTGCAATCTTTTCTAATCATTTGCAAGTTTAATCTTGCAGTAGCTGAACTCCAGAAATTTTGGGCTTGCCAGATGACCTAAAAATTCATGACATTTTCCTTAATCAAAGACATAGATTTATTTATCTTTTATTATTTTTTAAAAATCAGTCATAAACTTTATAAAGATGTTTTGGGCTCATAGCAAAACTGAGGAGAAATTACAAAGTTCCTATTAATCCCCTGTCCACAAACACACAATCTCCTCTACTATTGGCATCCTACCCCACATGTTACATTAATGTCAACGAAGCTCTCTTGACATCATTATCTCTCAAAGTCCATAGTTTACATTAGGGCTCACTCTTGGTATTGCACATTCTTTTGGTTATGACAAATGTATTGTGACTCCTATCCACTATTGTAGTGTTAATGAGAGTACTGTGACTATCCTAAAAATCCTCTTTGCTTTACTTATTCCTCCCTTCAAACTAGAGCTTTTAACATCCACTGCCCTTTTTAGTCTCCATAGTTTTTTTTTTCCTGAATATCATATAGTTGGAATCATACAATATCCATGATTTTCAAACTGGCTTCTTCCACTTAATAATATGTATTTATATTTCCTCCATGTCTTCATTTCTTGATAGTACATTTCATTTTAGGGATGAATACTATTTTATCCACTTACTTATTGAATGGCTTCTTGGTTGCTTCCAAGTTTATCATTTGTGAGATAAAGTTGCTATAAATATCCAGGTGTAAGTTTTTTTGACCATAATTCTTCAATACTTTGAGTAAATCAAAGGAGCATAGTTGCTGGATCTTGTGGTAAGAGTATATTTAGTTTTGTAAGAAACTGACAAACTTCCTGAGTGACTGTACCATTTTTCATTTCCACCAGCAAGCCTAGAAGTCTGCTACTCCACATCCTTCGCAGCATTTGAAGTTGTCAGTGTTGTGGAATTTTGTCACTCTGTAGTGATATTTTTATTCTAATTTCCAACTCCTGAATCACATGTGATGGTGAGAATTTATATACTTATGCTATAGCTTGGATGTTGGTGACACCTCAAAATGAATATACTGGTTCTCCTCCCCAGTGTTACAGTTTTAAGTGTTGGTGTCTTTTGAAAAGACATAAATGGCTTTAGTACCCTTATAAAAGGAGAACCCTTTCCTCTTCTGAAGTGTGAGGACACAGAAATTACACTTCCACCATGTGATGGCACAAGGAAAGCACCATCTATGATGTATGGGCACTTATCAAGCACCTAATATGTTGGAGCCTTTAATTGTATATACCTAGTTCATAGAATTGTGAACAGTAAAATTCTGTTGTTTATACATTATCCACTCAAAGGTATTTTTGTTGTATTAAAGTCAGCATAATTGCTCTCTGTATATATTCATTGATGAAGTGTCTGTTCGGGTTTTTCACCCATTTTTAATAACATTTTACATTTTCTTATTGTTAAGTTTTAAGAGTTCCGTGTTGAGAGAGTATTGAAGAGAAGCCACAAACTAGAATATATTTCAGAAGACATCTCTGATAAAGGACTGTTATCCAAAATATTGAAAGAGCTTTCAAACTATCAAAAAAAAACCAGTTTTATTAGTGCTTAAAATTGCTACATTAGCAATGTTGCATGAAAATGAACCCTGGTTTTAATGAGTAGATCTTCAATGGGAAATAGCCATATGAACGCTGACTTCTAGATTTTGTTCTGTTTATGATTCACTCAGTCTGGGTTTTCATTTGGGTTTAGAAGTGAAAGGACAAGTTATCTTTTTTGTGTGATATTCCTGCAATGATTACCACTACTTCAGGAACATGGCTGAGATTTTTGTATCTATTTTCTCAAAGTTCACCAAAGAGCTATCTGAAAATGAGAACTATGGGTTTGAAACAGATCATATCTCCAAATGACTCCAAGCTTAATAACAATCTGAAGAGCTCTCAGAGCCTATTTGAGTATATGTCTATAGAAATGGTCAAAAATGCCTTTGGAAGTAAAATATATTGTCTTTAGGAAACTGTGGGAAGAATTTTATGTGACTAGGAACATTAAAAATAATTACACATGCCATCATGATGGGGCATGTCATCTAGGAGTCATGCATGGCATACCATGAGTAGGACAATGGAATTGAATTTCTGCATCTCAAACTTTACTGTCACTACATAAAAATAACTACTAGTGCTGTGCAAAAATGCTTTGAGCAAAAGATCTAACGTTCCAAATGATCCTGCAAATCCCATTTCTATATGCTTTTAAGTTGTTTAGTTCTGAATCAGCAGTCTAAAAGTGTGTTTAAACACTGCAGGTAACCATTTCCCATGGAACAAATAGGAAGGAAATCAGGTTATGGTGAGGGCACCCAGCAGGACTCTTCTACTGTCTACTCAATGTCAATGTAAACTGATTTCTTTAAGGAAGACACTCGGGGAAAAGAGAACAGATTGCAGGAAGCATGTTCTGCATGCAAGAAAGAGCAAAGAGATAGGATAGTGGATACTTGGTAATAATTATGCAAAAGAACAAAAAAGCAGAGAAACAGTATTGCTATAGAATAAGAATATTGCAGCAGGTGGAAGTTGTACAAACTAGGTTTACTTGCAGAAGCACAAAAGAAATAATACATGAGTGTTTTGGCCTCTTTTCCTTATTTTATGCAAAATAATTGCGAGCCCATAAGTTCCTGATGGTTTCTTTATCATGGTTCATGTTACTCAAATTGCTATTTGCAAAGCACAAGGTTTCAGCTAAATAAATAAAAAGTGCACCATGTAGCAACTGCAGAGGAATATATGCATTAACAATAATCCTAACAAAAGAAAATTCTGAGCATGTAGCCAGAAATATTATAAAGAGCTCAGACAATTGAGATGTATTTGTGCTTACAAACTTAATTAGCTGCATGCTAGTTAAGCATAGCAGTATACAGAAGGGAACATTTTAACAAAGGGTAAAATCTTCCAGTCCAAACTTGAACACCAAAAGCAATTACCTCAATGAATAAATGCTGTGTACCTTCTACTTTTGGATAATAAAATCACATACCTAGTGGGTGGAGCACTTTGCATAACTTAAACATGTTATTTTGAGATAATTTTAAATTCACATGCAGTTTTAACAAATAACAGAGGTTCCTTGTGCTCTTTACAAAGTTTCCTTTAATTGGTGTCATGGTAGCATCTTGCAAAATCATGATACTAACATTAGTGTAGAAAAGTTCCACTATTGAAGGAATATCTTATATTTTTATTGATCTTGTTGAGATTCCCACCTCTGTTTCTCTGTCTCTAACCACTGGCCATCACTTAAATGTTCTCCATTTCTATAATTTTTCCATTTCAAGCATGTTATATAAATTACATTATGCAATTGGTGACCCTTTGTGAATAGCTTTTGTTAAAACTCAGCATCTTTCCTTGGAGATTCATGCAAGTTACCTTGTATATCAATAATTCATTGCCTTATGTTGTTGAGTTCATGGTACAATGATTTGTTTCACGATTTTCCTATTGAAGAACATAAGTTGTTCTCAGTTTTGGAATATTATGAATAAAGCTCCTATGATCATTCACATATACATTTTTGTATAAATATAAGTTTTTATTTCTATGGGTAAATTATCCCAAAGTGAAATTGCTGAGTCTTATAGTAGTTGCAATTTAGTTTTATAAGAAACTGCCAAACTGTTTTCCGGAGTGACTGTATTATTTTAAATTTCTAACAGTAGTGTCTGAGTCATGTTATTTCGTTAGACTTTTGCCAGAATTTGGTGTTATCAGTATATATTGTTTTCTTTTTCCTGGTATATCTATACTGATAACTAATTATCATTTTTTTTTATTTTCCCAATGACTAATGTATCTGAATATCTTTCCATATACTTCTCTTCTGTGTATCCTCTTTGGTGAGATGTCATGTCTGTTGTCTATTTCTAATTAGATTATTAGGGATATATTTTACTATATTGTATTTGAAAGGCAGGCACAAGACAGATGGGGGGGGGGAGAGAATATATCTTCCCCACTCTCCTCAATAGCCAGGGCTGGGCCAAGGTCAGAATCAGGATTGTGGAATTCATTCCAAGTCTCCCATGTGGACAGCAAGGATGCAATTGCTTCAATCATCTCCTGCCACCACCCAGCCTCTACACTGTTGGGAAATTGGATGGAAACAGGAGCTGTGGCTCACTGCCACTTGCAAGGGAGTATTTACAATATAACATTAGTTTGAGGAAAAGTTTAAAATTCAAGATTCAAATTAAAGTTTTTTTTAATGTTTATTGCTTTTGCCAACAATTTAAAGTTGAAAAATTGTGAGTTGAACCATCTTAATTCAGGAACCAATTGTGTTCAAACACACAAAACACATCCCACCACAGGAACAAATGGGACACCTCTCCTTCTGGCTCTTGTGGCTCTATATTGTGCACAGTGTCCAGATCCCCAAATCTCTAAGTATATGCCACTAGTAATCTGGTTTAAATTTATATTAAGTTTAATCTGGTATTAAGTTTATCATTGTCAAATGTTGAGTGTTTGGCTATCACTTACTAACTGAGGAACAGATATCCTGCTCTAACCAATAGGGTGAACAGGAAGTGATTAGAATACCTGTGGGGCGGCGCAGCAGCTCAGTAGGCTAATCCTCCGCCTGAGGCACCAGCACCATGGGTTCTAATCCCCGTCGGGGCGCCGGATTCTGTCCTGGTTGCCCCTCTTCAGTCCAGCTCTCTGCTGTGGCCTGGGAGTGCAGTGGAGGATGGCCCAAGTCCTTGGGCCCTGCACCTGCATGGGAGACCAGGAGAAACACCTGGCACCTGACTTCGGATCAGCACAGTTTGCAGGCTACAGTGAGCCGGCCACGGCAGCCATTGTAGTGTGAAACAATGGTAAACAAAGACCTTTCTCTCTGTCTCTCTGTCTCTCACTGTCCACTCTACCTGTCAAAGAAAAAAAAAAAAGAATACCTGTGTACAATTGATGCTAATTAATCCTCAAATATTTTGTAAAACTCTCCATAAAACAGTCTAATCCTGAAAACATCTTTTTTGAAACTTAATTAAAAATTCAATTTATTTCATGCTGATGTGACTTTTCATGCTATTGCATGTTGGTAAAATTTGGAGACTGTGTAATTTTCAATGAATTGGTCAATTTCCTTTATCATTGTTCTGCTGTTAAATGAATTGTCCAAAATAAAATTTCATTATTATGGTTTAATTACCTGGATCTCACTTGTTTTATTCCTAATTTTGATTATCAATGTCTTTGCTCTTTTTATCTTTTTCAGTCTTGCTAGATCTTTCTGAATGAATTTTTAAAAGGAATTAGCTACTGTGTTCACTGATATTTTTATCACTTTCCTGTTTGAATGAGCTCTGATATTATCTTACATTCTTTTCTTATGATTGATTTGTTTTTTTTCTTTTCTATTACTCCATTCTTGATAATTTTAATGTAAGCATTTTTTTATAATTTATTTATTTATTTATTTATTTGACAGACAGAGTGGACAGTGAGAGAGACAGAGAGAAAGGTCTTCCTTTGCCGTTGGTTCACCCTCCAATGGCCGCCGCGGCCGGCGCGCTGCGGCCGGCGCACTGCGCTGATCCGATGGCAGGAGCCAGGAGCCAGGTGCTTTTCCTGGTCTCCCCTTGGGGTGCAGGGCCCAAGCACCTGGGCCATCCTCCACTGCACTCCCTGGCCACAGCAGAGGGCTGGCCTGGAAGAGGGGCAACCGGGACAGAATCCGGCGCCCCGACCGGGACTAGAACCCGGTGTGCCGGCACCGCTAGGCGGAGGATTAGCCTAGTGAGCCACGGCGCCGGCTGTAAGCATTTTATACTATAAATTTTCCTTTCAATTTCCCTGCTTTAGAAACTTCTCACATATTTTGCTGTAGTGCATTTTCATTTAGCTCTTTGTAGTTTTTACTTCCTTTTGTCTTTCTCTTTGATACTTAATTGTTTAAATGTGTTTTGTTTTAAATTTTCATGTAAGAAGAATCTTCAAAAAGTTTATGAATATGGAATTAAAAGATCAAAATAAAAATATAAACTTTATCTCAAGGTTAGTTCCATCAAGTTCAAGACACTTCTATAAGCAATGACACCAGCCATTGATTCCATTGCTGACAAATTGAGAGTCCTGGGAATATAACCATATCAATACAATCATCTTGACATTATTAACTGAGGAAAATGGGTGCCCTTTAAAGCTTTTATAAGAGAAAGAAACAGGGGCCGGCACCATGGCTCACTTGGATGATCCTCTGTATGCAGCACCAGTATCCCACATGGGCACCGGGTTCTGGTCCCGGTTGCTACTCTTCCAGTCCAGCTCTCTGCTGTGGCCCAGGAGAGAAAAAAAAAAGAGAGAAACAAGAACAAATCAGAAGAAGCCAAATCAAGACTGTACATTGGAGGCCTAATGTATTCCCATCAAAATGCTTGCCAAATTGCCCTTCTTTATGAAAAGGAAAGAGGAAGACCATTATTGGGTAGAGAATAACTCTGGTCAAGTTTTCCTACACATTTTTTTTTTTGCTAAAACTTTGGCTAAGTTTTTAAAAACTCTTTTTCTATGTAAATATGATCATGCTTTGAATACTTAATTAAGAGTCAACAAGAATATCAACTAGCAAAATGCATTGAACTTCCAAAAAAAACTGTTGCCCTTATCTTTGTTCTTTTTTTTTTTTTTTTTAGGAGGATTCTTGTGATGATGGAATTCTTTGGCTTCTACAACATTGACCCCTCTCAGTCTCCTGCATTGAGTTTGCATAGCTTGGTGTACTGTGTCTACACTCTTTTTTATTTTTTTAATTAATTTTTTTTGACAGGCAGAGTTAGTGAGAGAGAGAGAGAAAAAAAGATCTTCCATTTTCCATTGGTTCACCCCTCAAATGGCCGCTAAGGCAGGCACACTGTGCCGATCCAAAGCAAGGAGCCAGGCGCCTCCCCCTGGTCTCCCATGCGGGTGCAGGGCCCAAGCACTTGGGCCATCCTCCACTGCCTTCCCCGGCCACAGCAGAGAGCTAGACTAGAAGACAGGCAACCAGGACAGAATCCAGCGCCCAAACCAGGACTAGAACCCGTGGTGCTGGCGTCTCAGGCAGAGGATCAGCCAAGTGAGCAGCAGCACCGGCCCCTTTGTTCTTAACATGTCTGCTCTGCTGTTTCTTTTTTTTTTTTTTTTTTTAAGATTTATTTATTTACTTGAAAGTTAGAGTTACACAGAGAGAGAAGAAGAGGCAGAGAGAGAGAGAGAGAGAGAGAGAGTTTTCCATCTGCTGGTTTACTCTCCCATTGGCTGCAATGGCCAGAGCTGCATGGATCCGAAGCCAAGAGCCAGGAGCTTCCTCCAGGTCTCCCAGGTGGTTGCAGGGGCCCAAGAATTTGGGCCATCTTCCCCTGCTTTCCCAGGCCATAGCAGAGAGTTGGATGGGAAGTGGAGCAGCCGGGACTTGAACTGGCGACATATGGAATACTGGCACTGCAGGTGGCAGCTTTACCCGCTATGCCACAGCACCAGCCCCTGCTCTGTTGTTAAATGAACCTCTTCAACTTCTTGGTATGCAATGCTTTGTGCTTTGGTCTCCAGAGTCAAGTGATAAAGCCAGGTTTCTTCTGTTTCGATTATTCAAGGAAATGCTTCAGGATCTTGACCTCAGTCATTTGAAATTTGGATTGAAAGTTCCATTGTTTAAAACTGCTCAACTTCATTTTTTTTTAGTCACAATTGTATATGCTGAGCCAAATGAGATGTCTATGGTATTGGTAATTGTTTCTTCTGTTAATGGCTGATTCTCTTGAATTAGGAAAAAAATAATGGTTTGTTTCTGTGCACTTCATGTTTAACACCATCTTGTTTCTTCTTAAAATGAGTTATACATTTAAAAACTCCTGAATTCTTTAAGAGGACTGTGTCTAAATCTTTTGGTAAAGCATCATGATTTCACCATTCTTCCGCCCAAGCTTCACTGAAATTTTTCTATTTATTCTTTCTTCAGTTTTAGCAGTGTTCCTGTTGTTCTGGTGGGGCTCTTTCTTCCAACTGATGTCTTATCCTTCTTAATGTTTCAAACTAGATTCTGTTCATATGTATTATGGAAAATTATCATGACTTTATTTTGGAACATAACATTGGAATCTGTAGATAATTTTTCATAATATTCATTTTCCATGAAATTTTTGAAATTCCCTTGTATTTGAAGATGTTACTGTTCTCTGTCATTTCTACTTTTTATTCATCAAGGTCAGAGAATATATTATTTAAATGTTTAAAAATATACTGAAGTTGGTTTCAGTAATCAAAGAACAATACAACTTGATAACAGTCAGTTGCTATAAGCTATAGTTATTGCATGGAATTTCTATAGAAGTTAATTACATATTGTTAATTGGCTTATTTTTGAGTTGACTATCTTTGCTAGTTTTGTGTCTAACAGTTCTACCAATTATTGATAATGTGGAGTTCAAGTCTCAAACTATAATTGGAAATTTATGTATTTTCCCATCAGTTTTTCCAGTTTTTGTTTCATGTATTTTGTGTTTTTTAACTTTTATTTAATAAATATAAATTTCCAAAGTACAGCTTATGGGTTTCAATGGCTCCCCCCATAACTTCCCTCCCACCTGCAACCCTCCCATCTCCTGCTCCCTCTCCCATTCCATTTGCATCAAGATTCATTTTCAATTATCTTTATATACAGAAGATCCATTTAGTATATATTAAGTAAAGATTTCAACAGTTTTTACCGGCACAGAAACACAAAGTGTAAAGTACTGTTTCAGTACTAGTTATAGCATTAAATCGCAATGTACAACACATTAAGGACAGAGATCCTACATGAGGAGTAAGTGCACAGTGACTCCTGTTGTTGACTTAACAAATTGACACTCTTGTTCATGGCATTAGTAATCTCCCTAGGCTCTTTCTGGTGCATATAGATTCAATATTGCTGTCTTCCTGGTGGATTACTCTTTTTAGGATTATGTAATGTACCTCTTCATCACTAGTACTCTTTGTTATTAAGGCTACATTATACTAATATATTGATATTGATAAAACCACTCCTGCATTACAGATTTTGCTGTATGTGTGAAGTTAGTATGATAGATCTTTTTCCATTCATTTAGATTCAACCTATCTATATTGTGTTTACAGTGAGTTTTTTGTAAACAGCATAAAGTTAATCCATGTGTTATTTTAAACTTACTAGGCCTATATCTATCTTTCACTTGTCTACTCAGGGTATTTTCATTTAAAGTACTTCTGCTATTTTATAATTTGTTTTCTAATGTTTATTCTCTATCATTTTTTCTCTTTTCTTGGCTTCTTGTGATTGCCTTGAATCTTTTAAAGTATTTATTTTATCATAACTATTTTGACTATATCACTTTGTATGTTTTCCTTGCATTTTTATAGCTATTTCAATACACCTAGGCAACTTATCAGAACATACTGATAATTAGGCTTTTGCCACTAGTTGAGAAATATTTTGTTGAGAAGGAGGGAGGGAGAGAGAGCTATGAATGATTTTACAGGTTTTGCTTCCATAATCAAGTATAATATAAGGGATTCCTCCACTTTTCCCCATTGTGTTCTTTGATCTCTCAAGTTGTAATCCTTCTTATAGTATCATATCCTTTGTTTGATGGGCTATTTTAGTCATTCTTCATTTCTACAATGTATATTATTTATCTTCATTCATTTAGGACAATTTTTTAGATACAATATTCTCAGGTAATTTTTCTTTCAACATTGAAAAAATGTTTTGTCACCTTTTTGTGATCTTCATAATATCAGATTGATAGATATACTGTCATTTTAATTGGTATCTCTCAGTTGGTAATGTGTAAATATTTTGTTGCTTATAATTGCTTCTTATAATATTGCTTTTTTCCCTTTTTATTTTATTTCCAGAATGTTAATGATGACATCTTTATATGGGTTTATTTGGGTTTATTCTACTTGGTGTTTGCTGATATTTTTAGTCTATATGTTTTTGGCTTGCATCAATTTAGATATATATTCTGATTCTCTGGAGACCCATGACCAATAAAGATTTTGTTCCAACAATGATTCTCAACAAACCTCTCTTATTAATTATTGAGGGTAGGGATATTTTGATGCTGGATTCTTCTGTCACTTTTCCATAGAAAAGTCAAGAACCACCTGTGTCTGTTGGGATGGGAATGGAATATATGTTCCTGCTCTGCTTCACTGATAGCACCCTGGTAAGTATGTCAAAGAGTCCCTAGCTTCCAAGAAGCAGATGGAAAACCAGCTCTTTTTATCCCTATTGATGCCATTTAGTAGAGAAATAAGAACTCCCTATTTGACTCCATTGACACTACCAATAGAGGAGATTTGGAGTACCACAGCCTGCTTCTGTGTAATGTGGTAGAAAATCAGCTCCATACTCAACCTTATTGAAATCATGGGAACTGAATAGTTTTTCCTTGGTGTTTGTGAAACTGAATCCATATACAAATGTCTCAATGTCAAATGCAAAATATCAGCACATCCCAATCTCCCAACCTCCCACCATTAGCTTAAGGTACCCTTGTCCTTCATGAATCCTAGTTTACCACTTACTAAAAGCAACTCAGTGAATTGAAGGAATGGTGAAACTGTCCTGAAAAATTCTTCAATAATTATAACTGTGATGGTCTGTAATTTCTCAGGGGCATTCTTTTTTTAGGGGAGGAATATCACCTGTATGTAGCCCCAGGCTGAATGAACTCCACATTTCTATCATGGAGAACACAGTATTGTTAACCAACTGATAGAGGCCATGATCACCTCCAGACAACTGGCAAACTAGACACATGCAGAACATGTCCCCTTCATCTCCAAACTTTGAATTATAAGATTCATTGCCTTTACAACTCCAGGGAGTCCAGGAATTGAGTGTTACCTGCTTGGAAACTTGCTCTGTGATCTGCAATAAATTGCTAATTTCTTTAACCAAACCATTGTAAGTGATTATGCTTCTGCATGTCAGGCTAGTTAATTCAGTTTGGGAGTTATATAGCAACTCCAACTATTTTGGAGAGCTGTTTCATAACATCTGGTCAGATACTGGTGGACAGTCCCCAAAAGATTTTCTATTAGGCAACACTTCCCCAAGTCCTTATACTAAGGAGAAGAGATGGTTAAAGAAGTTTGTGTGTGGACCTGATAGTGGTTCAGGGTTGGTAGCTTTTGAAGTACGCCACTCAGAGAAGAAATAAAGAAACCCTGAGAAGTCAGCATCATGTTGTGCAAATCTGGAGGCCCCTAAATAGTCCAATGTATTATTTTATTTGTTGTAATTTTTATGTTTGCTTATTGTGTGATGCTCAGTAGTTTTAGTTTTAAAGATAATTACCTTAGAGAAATGATTTACTCCATCATGGCCAGATCTGAGTCTATTAGGGTGCTGTTAGCATAGAAAATTAACATGTGAAAAGTGATTTAACACACACAAAAAACTACTGATAATTTTGCATTATCTCCAATAATTCACTTAACATGTAATTTCATCAGCACTTTAAATTCATTTGAAGGGATTATTTTTCAGCAATAACCACTACTCTATATTTATTAAATTTACCCTTAAATTTTTTTCTTATGATAACCTTAAAGAAACTAATGAATATCAACACACCAGTGAAATAGCAAGGTAGGTGAGTGGAATCAACCTAAGCATTAACCAAATCTCCCCTTTCCAGATGTCACAAAGTTGTAACTGCCCATGTGATTTTTCATTCATTTTTGAAAACAACCGTAGTGCTCAGGAATTTGAGAATCTCTTCTTGGTTAATTTTATGACTAAGGAACATCCCACTTATACAAGTGAACAGCTATGTACATTCTCATCTATTCTGCTATTTGTATTTTACCTAAGGCCAGTAGTCTTGGTCCATTTTTATTTTCCTATAACAGAATATCTGAGGATGGGTAATGTTTACAAAACAGAGGTTTATTTTGACTCATAGTTATGAAAGTGCAATACCATGGCTCTGGAACCTTCTTGGATTCTGATGAGGGCCTCAGGTTACCCTAACTCGCAATGGAAAGCAGAATACCAACCAGGCACACGTGGAAGAGGGAGGGGACAAAGTAGCTAACCAAATTTATCTCAATGCTTTCTCAGGAAAAATAATCCATTCCCACAAAATCTAATCCAGTATTTAAGTAAAGACACTAATCCCTCTTAAAATAGCCAATAATTTGCAATACAGTTACAATGGAAACTGAGAGTCAACAGGAATTTTGATGGTGACAAACTGTATTCAAACTATAGCACTGGCTGATCTGCCTACATAAGTAAGCACAGAGAGGAAGAAGCAAACTTTTTCTTTATATTACAAGGAAAAGGATGCAGACTCGTCCTGCGAGGCCCGCAATGTCAGGGAGAGTGGGGCAACAGTGTTCTTCCACGAGAAGCACCAGGTACAGGCTTCGGTGAACATGTCCGTTTTAACTAACTACCATGTACACTTTTAAAGGGCAGGCAGAAGGGGCATAACTAATTCAGGGCAACATTAACTCTATTGGACAGAACCGACACTGGTGCTACTATACCTCTCCAATCGGCTTGAAGGTCACATAGCTAGGTAGCTTTCTAGGTGGGCTGGGGCCACACCTGGGAGCAGTTTACCTGATTTGCAGAAGGTGGGGTGGGGGGAAATGTGCCTGGGGCTCCCGCCGAATGCCAGCACTCAAGCTAACTACATGGGCTAGGCAGGCAGCCTCACGGCATCACCTACAAAAGGAAATGTATATTTTCTCTGTAAGATCATGTGATAGGTCTAAGGGTCAAAGGGATCACATAAACAAGACTAGTGTCTGCACTGATAGAATAAAAAAGGGAGAGAACGATCCAACATGGGAAGCGGGATACACAGCAGACTCATAGAATGGCAGATATCCTAAACAGCACTCTGGCCTCAGAATCAGCCCTTAAGGCATTCGAATCTGGCTGAAGAGCCCATGAGAGTATTTTAGGCATGAAAAGCCAAGACACTCTGGCAAAAAACAAAACAAAACAAAAACACCTAAATGAAAGATCTCTGCAAGTAAGATTCCAGTAGAAAGAACAGGTCATCAAAGAAAGAGGTACCTTTCTCTGAAGGGAAGAGAGAACTCCCACTTTGACTAGGACCTTGTCTAAGTAACATCGAAGTCGGTGAACTCAAAAGGCTTCCATAGCCTTGGCAACTCATGACAAGAGCCTAGGGTGATTACTGATGCCATAAACAAGAGTGTCAATTTGTTAAGTCAACAACAGGAGTCACTGTGCTCTTACTCCTCATGTAGGATCTCTGTCCTTAATGTGTTGTACATTGTGATTTAATGTTATAACTAGTACTCAAACAGTATTTTACACTTTATGTTCTGCGTGGGTGCAAACTGTTGAAATCTTTACTTAATATATACTAAACTGATCTTCTGTATATAAAGATAATTGAAAATGAATCTTGATGTGAATGGAATAGGAGAGGGAGCAGGAGGTGGGAGGGAGGAAAGTTATGGTGGGAAAAAGCCATTGTAATCCAAAAGCTGTACTTTGGAAATATATATTTACTAAATAAAAGTTTAAAAAAATCATGTGTATTATCTACAATCATATAAATTGGAGAAGAGTATTAATGTTATTAATAAAAAAAGACCCCTTAGTTACATAATATTGCTTAAAGGCAGAGAAATACAAATGTATATCAACCTGTAAACTAAATTTGCTTTCTAACAAAAAGTAAGATTTATAAACATTTCTAATGGAAAATGTACAATACCAGTTCAAGTTGTATCTGTTATTTTATATATGAAGATTTTGAAATAATCAAGCAATTGCTTGAAACATGGATAAAATTTTGAAATAGTTCTTGAAACTTAAAATATTAACATTTCTAGTGGAACTTTATTCAAGTGTCATCCTGCGTTTTCTGTGAATATGTTATTGTTTGAATGTACAAAAATACACTGCATGTACAGATTGATGTTTTCAGTCCACTAAAGCACTATTGAGTGCACTGAGGTAACTATTGACTAAATGATTCCAGTTCTCTAAAAAATAAAATATCTTCCACATATTCATATAGCTATGTTTAACCTTGAAAAATAAATATGACAATATTGTCAACACTGAGTTATTTGTGATAATGAAGATTGTTGACTAGCAGTGATAAATGAAAATATGGTTATCTAAAATCTTCATTTTAGCTTAGTTAACACACACTCATTTAGGCAAATTATAGAACATTTCTACGAAGCTTCCAAAGTATTCCTTGTGTAATTAATTTTCATTATGAGTATGTTTATAAGGATATCTCATCATACTTAAAGCAGTTTCCATAGTTCTAATGATCTAAACCTTTAAAATTTATAATGAAAACATATTATATAAACCCTCAAAAGAGGCTGTGGAGTCACTCATCTGCTAGAGGTATACGGTGCTGCTTTTTTCATTCTGTACTCTATGACAAAAGCTTAATTTATTTCACCCATTCACAGTATCCTTCTCCAAGAGGAAGTTACTGAGCACTGTGTATGACTCATTGTGGCCTTGGGGAGGATAAGTCTTTGAACATGACCCTTTCATCATAGTGAGTACAGGGTTAATTTTGTGGTCCAGGGAATCACAATACCTGTGGTTGTATAAGAATCCTGTACATGAAATATAAAGTCACTTCACATTTCTAGTAGTTGGAAAGCCTGAAGTTTCAGAGTTCACAATAATCAAAGAAGTGTTCAATTATTCTGTTAAATAATTTTCTTGAGATTTTTCTACATTTCAGGCACTGTGATAGATGATATAATTGGGGAGGGATGTTACAGTCAAGTAGAACAGGCAGAACCAAAACCAGTGGCAACAAAAATACACATTTGTGCATTGTGTTGTGTGTTCTAAAGATTAAAACAGTATACTAGGAAAAAGAATAACAGAGAAGACCTAAGATAAATTAGGTATCAAGGTCATATGGAGTATCTGAAAACAGATCAGTGTTACTGCCTTGAATAAAATATAGAAATAATATATTTGAAGGTAGCATTGAACTGCTGAGACAAGGAGAACTGGAGGGGCTAGGACTTCAAAGAGAGAATGATGTCAGAAAAGTTAGCAGAGTTTCAGCAACTTTTAATGAATTTGGGCAGAGACAGGAGGCCGAAGGCTATGAATCTAGTGATGAGTCTGATGGAGTGCTACTACAAGGTGACAAAAAATTGGGGAAGAATTTTTGCAGAGAGCAGGGTAGCCTCAATTTAACAGCTAGTTTTACCTACAGAACATTTGCTCAATTCAGGATCTACATCGGGTTGGATGCTAAAAACCTAAGGAGAAAGATTCAGAAAAAAAAGAGTGCTGTTTTCATGGTTGTTTTGTAAGAATAAGATTAGAGTTTGGGGGAATAAGTCAGGAAAAAATACATCAACAACTTAATTAAATACCCTCAAGGACTAGACAGGAACAAGGGGTAGACTAAGTCTAGCCAGGGCTTCACCATAGCCTGAACCTGCAAATCCAAGATTTTATGATGTTGAACAGCCACTACTGTATTGGAAGAAAGAGTTGAACATTCACCAAAGAAAGACAGAGATGTCTAGCATTCAATTAAAATTACTAACTCTATCAAAACACAAAAATCATATGACAAAAGCAAGAAGAATTTGGTAATAAAAACAATCCTACAAGTGAGGTAGATGTAAAAATTGTTTATAAAGAATTTTAATTATAAATGAAACGTTGCAGAATTGAAAAGAGAATTGAATAAAATATATTTTAAAAATAAAGACTATCATAAGGTTGGAATCTATCAAAGAAGAGTCACTGGAAAGATTCTAAAGTTGAAAAGTAAGATACCCAAACTAATTTTTTTTTTTTTTTTTTTTGACAGGCAGAGTGGACAGTGAGAGAGAGAGACAGAGAGAAAGGTCTTCCTTTGCCGTTGGTTCACCCTCCAATGGCCGCCGCGGCCGGCGCGCTGCGGCCGGCGCACCGCGCTGATCCGATGGCAGGAGCCAGGAGCCAGGTGCTTTTCCTGGTCTCCCATGGGGTGCAGGGCCCAAGCACCTGGGCCATCCTCCACTGCACTCCCTGGCCACAGCAGAGGGCTGGCCTGGAAGAGGGGCAACCGGGACAGAATCCGGCGCCCCGACCGGGACTAGAACCCGGTGTGCCGGCGCCGCTAGGCGGAGGATTAGCCTAGTGAGCCGCGGCGCCGGCCCCAAACTAATTATTTAGATGGGTTAGCAACTAATTACATACTGCAGAAGACAGTGTTAACAAACTAAGAGATATCCCTCAGAAAACATTCAAACAAAGAAAAAATTAACTGGAAAATGCAGAAAAGAATATAAGATATAGGTCTCTATTTCATTCAATTGCAGTCACAGAAGAAGGGGCAAATAATAAGGAGCAGCTTCAGATGAATAAATGACTGAAAAGTTTCTTAAATTGATGAAAAATATCAAACCATAGATTTAATAAGCTTTATGAAATACAAACAAAATAAATATAAATAAAAAATCTCTAAAGATATGTGATGGTAGGTGTGTTTCCTTCTGCCTACCAAAAAAAAAAAATAAGAAAGAAATCTTATAAGAAGTCGGTGAAGCTTGACAAATGAATTTTCAACAAACTTAAGGTAGAAAACAACAAGGATATTTTTAAATAATGAAATACAGTAACTACCAATTCAGAATTATTTCTTTTTAAAACTTTTATTTATTTATTTTAGAGGTAGAGTTATAGACAGGGAGGGGGAGACAGAAAAGTCTTCCATCTGCTGGTTCACTCTCCAGATGGCTGCAATAGCCATAGTTGGGCTGATCCAAAGCCAGGAGCCAGGAGCTTCTTCCACGTCTCCCATGCAGGTGCCAAGCAGTTGGGCCATCTTCTACTCGTTTCTCATGTCATTGT
Organism: Oryctolagus cuniculus; assembly: GCF_051225735.1. Classification (NCBI taxonomy): domain Eukaryota; kingdom Metazoa; phylum Chordata; class Mammalia; order Lagomorpha; family Leporidae; genus Oryctolagus; species Oryctolagus cuniculus. The sequence goes on from NC_142888.1 coordinate 92,924,999, forward strand.
AGACAGCTTGATCACAAGAGGAACAGCTGAGGCACAAACTCACACCCATATGGGAGTCCAGCACTGCAGGCAGATACTTACCTCACTATGCCACAGTGCCAGGACCCCAGTTCAGAATTTTATGCTCAGCTAAAATATTATTTTTAAGTGGAAGGAAATAAATATTTTCAGATGAGTACCAACCAAAGCATTTTTTATCAGCCAGGCAGAACTAAATACATTTTTTTCAGGGAAAAGTAAAGTGATAAAAGAAACAAAAGTAGAATTGAAGTACAGGATAAAAAGCAATGAAATGGCAAGTATGTGGATTAATATATAAATGTATGTACTTAATATTGACTATATCAGAACACAGTTTAAACTATATTTAGAGGGCAGGAATTTCAAGGATGGAAGTGTGGGGAACTTTGAGAGTTTCTCCTAGAGAGATATATTTTTAAATGGTGATGATAAGTGTTTGAGATCTATGGATATTTATGAAAGGGCTCAGAACATGGTGAGAACCATTTACTCAACAAGACACATGGAAAATTCCAACAGTGGGAGGTCAATAAATTCAAACAAGACACTACCCATATTAACATACAGCGTGTCTTGTAAAAGAACTATCGTAGTTAAATAAGTAGTGAAGAGGTAGTTCCAATATTTCATAGTTCCCTAACGTATGTTTAAGAGGTATCTCATGTGTTTTTTTTTTCAGTGAATGAACCTCAACAGTGAACTCATTTTCCATAGCTCTGTGACACCTGTTTCCACCACTCTGAATTCCCATTATGTAATGACAATCCATGTGGGCAAGTTGATAGCAACTACAATTCTTCTGTCCTCCATAACTCTGTGTGTGGGAAAACTGCTCTTAGCAGCTGAGTAGCAAATAATATATCTCCAGCTTACTGAGGTAGAAGATCTGTTCCAAATAGCCTGAGAAGCTAGTCAACTTAGGCAGATCCCATCCTTCCAGGCTTTAGAATTCTGAAGGTTCACACAAGGCAGTAGTAAAAATTAGCTGGCATGTGTTTCCATCCACATGTACACAAACACAAAGGTCCTACTACAAACAATCTAAATGAAGCAGCCATAAGGAGTGAGTTCCCTTTACTAATTTCTCCAGTTCCAGTGAAGTAGTGCAGAATTTCTGCTCATGATAGTGTCAGGGCAAGCTTTAAAAACTGACAGCAGCTTGCCATTATCATGGGAACCAAATTCAATGGGATCAGACTATGGAGAAATTTATGACATAGAGCATAAATTCAAGGAGCTCAGTAACATAGAGTAATTAGCTATCAATAACACTAACAGGTAAATGTGACACTAATAGAGCAGATAGGTTAGAAACAAGGAAGTCAAAGAAATGACAATTGAAAAGAGTCCACCTAAAACCAGAATCACGACTAATTTTCGAAGAGAATGTGAATGCACAAGGATATGGCCTAAGAGTAGCAACATCAGAGATTTCAGCTGTGTAAGAAACAGACTTCCCCAATATAGTTCATCCCAGTCATTAAATACATGCACTCACACACACACACACACACACACGAAATAATGAACCAGAATCCTGGAAGGGGGAAAGAAAATGAATCAGTATCCTGAGTGGTTACCATATATTATCTAAAATCTAATTTTTGAACAAGATATTATGAAACAAAGAAATAGGAATATGTGACCAATATACAGAAAAAGAAGAAAGTAATACAAATTGTCTCTGTGAGATCTGGATGTTCAATTAGGGGGAAAAAAAACCGTCGACACACATATAGAAAGGATAAGCCAGCGCCACGGCTCAATAGGCTAATCCTCCACCTGCAGCGCCAGCACACCGGGGTCTAGTCCCGATCGGGGCACCGGATTCTTTCCCGGCTGCCCCTCTTCCAGTCCAGCTCTCTGCTGTGGCCCGGGAGTGCAGTGGAGGATGGCCCAAGTCCTTGGGCCCTGCTCCTGCATGGGAGACCAGGAGAAGCACCTGGCTCCTGGCTTCGGATCAATGTGGTGCACCAGCCTCAGCGCGCCGGCCGAGGCAGCCATTGTGGGGTGAACCAACGGAAAAGGAAGACCTTTATCTCTGTCTCTCTCTGAAACTGTCCACTCTGCCTGTCAAAAAAAAAAAAAAAAAAAAGGATAAAGGAGGGTATAATGACAGTTGCTGATCATATAGGAAATAGAAATCAAGTTACACAAATTATAAAATGAAATCCAAAGAGAATGCCAGAGTTTAAAAAGCATAAAAATCAATACAAAAATTCAATAGAGGAATACTACAGTAGATTTGAGCTGGCATAGGCAAGAATTAACTAACTTAAATACACATCAATAGAAGAAAGGCTATGTGAAAAAGAGAGAGAAAAAATGAGTAAGTATGAACAGCACCACAGAAAAATGAGGGACATGATTAAGTAAACAAGCATATACATAATGAGAATCTGGGAAAGAGAAGAGAGTCAAAAAATGAGAAAGTATATTTGAATAGATTACAAATTTAATGAAAAACATTGACCTATGTTTCCAAGATTTCCCATAAAGGATAAGCATTGTAAACACAAGACCCACAACAAGACAAATGTTGAAAGGCAAAGAAAGAAAATCTTGGAAGCAGTTACAGAAAAAATAACATATAATATCAAATGAACTCTAATAAAATTACAACTGAGTGTTCGACAGAAATAATGGAATTCAGAAGGCAATGGAATAACGTATTCAAGTAGGTGAAAGTTTTTAAAAGGTAAAGCAATAATTTTACATCCCCCAAAATAATCATTCAAAAATGAAAATGAAATAAAGCTATTAAAATTTAAAAACTAAAAATGTATTACAAGTAGACCCACATTACACAAAAATACTGAAAGCAAAAGACACCAAGGAGTATTTGAAATCCAAATGGAAAAATGAATAGAACCGGTAAAGTTATCTATATAGGTGGTAAGCTGTGTCCAAAAGATGTACATCCTACCATGGGAGAACTGCTTTTTCAGAAGAGGCTTAGCTTCCTTAAAGAGCTTCATGATTTTTCTGTAGCCACTGATTGTGAAACTTGTATTCAATGAGAGTACTTGTAACCCAAAATGGCACTGACCAACCAGCAGTACTCAACTGCCAAAGACAAGGTATGCAGGCTTAGTATAACAATAGCAAAGTCAAAGTAGAAATCAAAAAGGATGACCCATGTAGAACTTAATGCTCCTAAAATGATCATGGTCTTCCTAGACATAAAATTAGGAAACCTAATACATTCTACTTTATCTATATAAATCAAAAAGGTTGAGGTCAAAGGAACAAGTCTAGTGTAAGTTGTAAAAACAGAGACAAGATCCCTCAATAATTTTCCAGACTGGAATATGTTTATAGACCCATACCCCATGAATGAAGGGGAGGTAATGTCCTTTTATAGAAATACTCTGGTGCACAACCAAAACTGTATAATCATTCTCCCTCTATTCCTCAAAGGGATATATGGCCTTTCACCTGGGTGACTGAGCACTGAGAAAAAGAAACAATCATAACTTTTGAAGTCCACAAGACACTGCCTCAGAACTAACACCTGGGGATCCAAAATGTCACTGTTGTGTGGTAGTCAGAATGGGAACTTAAGGCAGTAAGGTAATCAATGGGAATTTGGCTCTGATACATCTCAAAGTGGGTCCACTGGGTACATGAACTCACTCTTTAGGTACTTACTCAGTTACAGAATATAAAATTGAAATAGACATAACTAGTAGCTAGCAGGATCCCTACAACAATGTGTTCTTTTTTCTACCTTTTTAAACTTAATTTAGAAGATTATTCAAACTACTATACATATGTAAATGTATGTTCAGACTTTTGCACACAAAAAATGTTACATATTTGGAAAAAAAGTACAATAATGGCAGTTGGGAAGAATGTTATATGGTAAGCTATGCTGTAGTAATGTAATATCGGGAGATTAATCAAGACCACAGGAAGACATAAAGAAAAATGGTAAATAAAAAGGTTAATATAGAAAACTTGATAAATACAAAATTGCCCTCCTTTCTTGTCTGAAATTCTTTAAAAAGCATAAAGTTATATAAACTAATCATTACAAACATGTATTTTTAAATTTATGGCTTATATTGATATAGTATATAGAGCAATAATAGAATAGAATGGGTGGATGAGAGAACAGATTAAATAGAATTAAAATTTTATATCTCACTGGAATTTATTACGTTAAAATTCATTATGATAAGACATATTGTAAGTGCTACAGCACCCACTTACAAACTGCAAATATAGGATTTTTAAAATGATTTAATAAATTCAAATATCACAATAGGACAAATTCTTGTTGTATAATAAATAAGTAAATGAGGAACAAAGAAATAAAAATAGATAAAACATATAGTAAAGAAAGAACAAACCACAAATGTAAATGTAACTATATTACTGATATAACTAAGTATAAATATTTTAAACCATCTCATCAAAATGCAGTTTTTTGGAATAGATTTTTTTTATAAAGGTCAACGACATGCAGTCCACAGGTGTTGGAATTTAGATTCAAAGATACATAAGAATTGAAAGCAAAAGGATGGATGAATACATATCAATGGAACAACATGAAAAAAATGAAGTGACTATACCAGTATAAAATAAATTGATGTAGGACAAAAAAATTCACTAGAAACAACAAAGACATTTTGTATTAGTGAAAGTATCAACAAAACAGGAAATCACAAAACAGTTCTCTACATCTAAAAAAAACCAAAAGGAGAAATAAACAAAGATAAATTTATAGCAATAAGCCCTTACATCAACAAAAGGATGACTTCAACCTAGAACTAGAAAAGCAAGAGCAAATTAGGTTCAAAAGTAGTAGAAAGAAATAACAAAAATCAAGACAGAAATAAATGAAGTAGACACCAAAAAAAAAAAAAAAAAGATCAATGAAGCCAAGAGTTGATTTTTTTAAAAGACAACTCAATGAGGCGTTATCTAAACCAACCTAGAAAAAAAAGAAGATTCAAATAAATAAAATCAGAAATAATAAAGGAGTCATTGAAGCTGATACCAGGGAAATGCCGGATCATTAAAGACTTTTATGACCAACTGTACAAAACAAAAACAAAGACAAGGAAAACCTAGAATAAATGAAAATTCCTAGACATATATAATTACCAAAATGGAACTGTAAGTACATAGGGGAAAGCTCAAAGTGTTTCCTGCAAGTTATGAAACATAACAAGGATGCCCATTTTCAAAACTTTTGTTCAACAAAATAACAGAATGTCTAGAAAGAGAAATTAGGCCACAGAAAGAATAATAGGGCATCCATTAGTAAAAAGGAAGTCAAACTGTGTCTCTTTGCGGATGATATGTTGTTATATATAAATATATAAATATATCTAATATGTCACAAAAAATCAGTAGTTAAAATTAATAATTCAGGGAAAGTTGAAAAATACAAAATGAACATGCAAAATCAGTAACATTTTTATGCACCAGTAATTAACTTTTTAAAAAGAAATGAAGAAAACAATTCCATTCACCATAGCTGCAAAAACCATACGAAAGCATAAATTTAACCAAAGAAGTGAATGCTTTGTGCAGTGAAAACCACCAAACACTGATCAAATTGACAGGATGTACATACACACATACACACACGATGGAAAGACATCCCATTCACATGGATGGAAGAATTAATGCTCTTAAAAGACCCAAAGCTATTTATTGGTTTAATGAAATCCAAGGCAAAATACAAATTGCCTTACTCATAGAATAGAAAAATGCTACTAAAATTTGTATGGAACTTCGATATATTCAGAATAATCACATTAATCTTGAGGAAGAACAGAGCTGTAGGCATCAGACTACCTGATTTCAAAACACTTTGCAAAGTGATAGTAATCAAAATAGCATGATACTAGCATTTAAATACACATAGCCCAATGCAACAGAAAAAATAATGCAGAAATAAATCCACTCATCTACAGACAACTTATTTTTGACAAAACTGTCAAAAACTTACATTGGAAAAAAGAGTCTCTTTAACTAATGGTACTGCAAAAATTGAATATTCATTTGCTCAGAAGAGGCTAAACACCTGCCTCCAACCCTATGCAAAAATAATTTCAAAGTTGACCAAAGACCTAAATGTACAAACTAAAATTATGAAACTTCTAGAATAAATCACAGGGGAAGCACTGCAAAGTATCAGTATAGAAAATTAATTTTGGGAAAAGACCCCAAATGTACAGATAAAAAGCAAAAATAGAAAAATGTGATAGCAAATCAAAATACTTTTGCACTCAAAGGAAATGATCAACAAACTGAAGAGACAACTGACAAAAAGAAGAAAATAATTTCAAGCTATTCATCTGATAAAGGGTTAATATCCAGAATATATAATGAACTTAAAAATAAACTCTAACAACAAAATACAATCCAGGTAAGAAATTGGCTAAAGATGTAAATAGACATTTCCCAAAAGAGGACATTGAAATGGCAAAAAAAAAAAAAAAAAAAAAACAAACAAACAACAACAACATACAGAAATGGTCAATGTCACTAGCCATCGAGTAAATGTAAATCAAAATCACGAGATATCATTTCTTTCTAGTTAGAAAGAAAACAAAAATATAACAAATGCTGGAGAGGATGCAGGTTACACTTTTGATGATAACGTTAATTATTACCATTATGGAGAATAGTATGAGGGTTCCTCAAAACTGAAACAGATCTGTCATATGACTCAGCTTTCCTACTATTTGGTACCAAGGGAAAAGAGCTCCCTGTATCAAAGAGATAACCACACTCTTATGTTTACTGCAGCATCATTCACAATAACCAAGACATGGAGTCAACTGAAGTGCCACAACAATCAGTAAAGAATCAACTATTAGTCAGCCATAAAAGTGAATTGACTCCTGTAATCTGCAGCTACATTAATGGGATGGAGATAAATATATAAAGTAAAATAAGGCAGACACAGAAAGGCAAATACTACATGTTCCCACTCATTTTCCAAAGCTTAAGAATGTTGGTTTCATAGAAGTAGACAATAAAACAGTGGTCACTAGAATGAGAAGGGTAGGTGGATGGGGAGTAAAAAGAAGTTGGATAATGCATACCCATATTTGAGAATTCTTTTTTAAAGATTTATTTTTATTTATTTGAAACCTGGAGTGAGAATAACGGAGGGAGGGAGAGAGAGGGAGGGAGGGAAAGAGGGGGGGTATCTTCCATCCACTTCCCAAATGGCCACAATGGCTAAGGTCAGGAGGCCAGGTCAAAGCCAGGAGCCAGGGACTCCATCTGGGTCTCCCATGTGGATTGCAGTGGCCAAAGCACTCTGGTCATCTTCTGTTGCCTTATCAGGAACATTAACAGGGAGCTGGATTGGAAACGAAGCAACCAGAACTTGAACTGGCACTCTAATATGGAGTGTTAGAGAGGCAAGTAGCTCACCGTGTCACAACACCAACTCCAAGAAAATTCTTCAAAAGTAAATGGAAATGTGTTATGGAAAAACTGTTCATGAGTTTCAAAATTTTTGAATCAAAATAAATGTATGTGCTTTTTAAATTTTTATATATTCATTTTCATTTTGTTTGAAAGGTACACACACACACACACACACATGCACGCATGCGTGTACAACACAGAGTGAGAGTGATAGAGATTTTCCATTAGTTTGTTAACTCCCTTCAACAACTGGCCCTTGTACAGGCTAAAGTCAGGAGCTCAGAATTAAAACCAGGTCTCCCATGTTGGTAGCAGGGACCTAAGTACTTGAGCCATCATCTGTTACTTCACTGGGTGTGCATCAGGAATTTGGATCAGAAGCATAGCAGCTAGGAGTCAAAGCAGATACTTAAATATAGATACATGCATCTCAAGTGACATTCTTAACTGCTGTGGCAAAAGTCCCCCATAAATTCATCTTTTAATTCCATTTTTCCATGAATTTTTTGAAAGAATCTAATACATTTTATATTGGAGGAATGAGTTCCAGTGTTCTACAGAACTGTTGGGTGACTATTAGTTTTAAAATAACATTTTATACATTTCATAAAAAAAACTAGAAGAAAGAAATTTGAAGCCTCTCACAAAAATGTTAAATATATGAGATGAAAATGCTTATTACTGATTGGAACATTATATATTAGGTACACATATCAAATTATATGTATACCCCATAAATACACATATATCCCATAAATATGTACAATGAATAAAATTAAAAATCTAACTGTAAATGTAAATATCGCTTTTTTATATTTCATTTGTTAATCTGGCTTTCTTTTTAATTGACAAACAAAAATTGTAAAAATCATAGAAACATAATATTTTAAAATAAGTATACATTGTGGAGTGCTAAATTGAGCTGCACAGAATGTGCATTACCTCAAAAGCTTATCATTTTTTCAATGATTTATTTATTTGAAAAGCAGAGTCACAGAGAGATAGAAAGAGAGAGAGAGCAGTCTTCCAGCCGCTGGTTCACTCCAAATGGCTGCAACGGCTGGAGCTGAGTGGATCCAAAGCCAGGAGTCACGAGCTTCTTCCAGGTCTCCCAAGCAGGTACGGGAACCCAAGTACTAGGGCCATCTTCTACTGCTTTCCCAGGCCACAGCAGAGCTGGATCAGAAGTGGAGCAGCCAGGACTCAAACTGGCACTCATATGGGATGCTGGCACTGAAGGTGGCAGCTTTACCCGCTACACCACAGTGCTGGCCCCAAAAACATTATTGTTAAAAAACACCAAGAATCGAATTGCTTAGTATTTTTAAAGACTACAATGTATTTTTATTAACTACAGCCACCATGTTGTAAAATAGATCCTTGAATTTATTTGTTCTAAGAAATTTTATATCCTTTGACCAACATCTCTCCAACCATACCTCCACAGCCTCTGGTAACCACTATTCTCTCCATTTCTGTGAGTTCAACAATTTTAGATGCCACATGAGTGAGATCATGAAGCATTTGTTTTTCTGTGCTTGGCTTATTTATCTTAACATAATTGTGCCTTATAGGTTCATGCATGTTGTCACAAATGACAGTATTCCATTCTTTCTCAGGCTGAATAGTATTCTATTATTTATATATAACACATTTTACTTATCCATTTGGAATACTTTAAATATTGAACTTATGCCAGACTTCAATAATTCAGTTATGGTGTTTGGCAAGTGGGCCTAGTGAGAGGTTGTTTGATCATGAGGGGCATGCCCTCAGAAAGTAGTTCTCAGGAGATGATGGTTTATAAAATCCTAAGTAGGGCCTAATTATTCATTCTGCTCCCTTACCTTGTGATCATTCTTGTGCCCATGCTCCACCATTGCCATCCATTCTAACAACCATTGCTAAAATCCAAATTAATATGGCCACTCAATCTTGAACTTGAACTTACAGAATCATGAATTCAAGTAAAACACTTTCCTTTATAAGTAGCCTATGTTAGATATTTTATTATAGTATCAAAAAGCTAATTAATAGATGATTTGCCAACTGATGATAACTTGGGTTATTTCTATTTTGTCACTAGTTTGAGGTGATACATCATTGTGGTTTTAATTTGCATACTGCCTGAAAATTAGTAACATTGAGTATTTTTTTCCTATGCCTGTTAGCCATTTCTATGTCTTATTTGAACACGCAGATATTCAAGTATTTTATCACTTTTAAGAGTCAGATTGTTTGGTTTCCTGAGTTGTTTAAATATTTTTTCTTTGGATTTTGGCAGTTTATCCTATACATGACTTTGCACATACTATCTCTCATTTCATAAGTCATCTCTTCAATGCACTGATTGTTTCATTTGCCATGCAGATTTCTAGTTTAACACAGTATCATGTATCTATTTTGCTTTTTTTGCCTGTGCAAATACAAAAAAAAAAATCAGTTTACAGACCAGTATCATGATTTCACCCTAACTTTGCTTATAGTAATTTTACAGTTTCAAATACTGCATTTAAGTATTTGAACAATTTTGACTTAATTTTTATATGGTGTGAAGAAGGTTGTTTTTCCTACATGTGGCTATCAGTTTTTTTCAGAACCATTTATTGAAGAAAATGTCCTTATTTTGCTTTCTTCACACCTTTGTCAAAATGAATTGTTTGAAAATGCCTTGATTTATTCCTGACATCTTTATTCCATTCTATTAGTCTATGTTTCTGTTTTTAGACTGCTCTATTTACAAATCTTTGTATTATATTTTAAAATCATGGAATTGTGATGCTTATAACTTTGTTATTTTTGCACAGAATTGTTTTAACTATTCAGGGTCTTCTGTGTTCCTGTAAAAATTTTAGAACTTATTTTCTACATCTGTTGAAAATGGCATTTAATGCTTTTGCGTTTGCATCGAAACTGTAGATCATTTAGTGTTATATGAACATTTTAAGAATATTAACTATTCCAATATATAAACATGGAGTATCTTTTGATTTATTTATGTCTCATTTAATTTCTTTCTTCACAACAACGTTTTATGATAAAAACTCTTAACAAACTAAGTATAAAAGGAACAAACCTCAACATAATAAAACTCCTATTAGGCTAACAGCTAGCATCGTATTAAATGGGGGGAAATAGAAGGATATCTTTTTAAAAATAGGAACAAGACAAAAACGTGTATTTTAGTATTTTTGTTTAGCATAATACTTGAATTCCTGGATGAAGAAATTAAACAAGGGAAAGAAATAAAGGACATCCATATGAGAAAGGAGAAAGTAAAACTATCACTGTTTGTTTATTATCTGTAGAAAACCCCAAAGATTCCAGGAAATACTGTTAGAACTAAGAAACAAGTTTAGCAAAGTTGCAAGATGCAAAGTTAATGTATAAAAATCAGTGGCATTGTTAGACATCAATAGTGAGTCATCTGAGAAAGAAATAAAGAAAGCAGTCCCATTGACAATAGATGTAGAAAGTACCTAATAATAAATTTAACTAGAGGCAAAAAAATCTCTGTAATGAAAACTAAGTCACTGATAAAAGAAGCTGATGAAGATACAAACACATGGAAAAACAGATCGTATTTATGGATTTAAAGTATCAATATTATTAAAATGTACATACTATTCAAAGAATTTAAAGGATTCAATGCAATCTCTATCAAAATTCCAATGACAGCTTTCACATAACTGCAAAAACACTGCTAAAATTTGTATGCAACCACACAATCCCAAATAGTTAAAGTGATCTTGAAGAAAATGAACAAGCAGGGAACATTACACTACCTCACCTTAAAATCTATTACAAAGCTACACTAATTAGAAATGAATTATGTTGGCATAAAAGCAAATCATTAGTTGAAAGGAATAGAATAGAGACCCTAGAAGTAAACCCACACATACATTAACTAATTGATCTTATACAATGATGCTAAGAATGTCCATAGAAAAAGGGTAGTCTTTAAGTAAATGATGCTAGGAAAATTATATATCCACAAATAGAAATATGAAACTAGAACCCTGTACATGTAGAAAGGTCAACTCAAAATGGAGTAAAGACCTAAATATAAAAGAGGTTAAACATTGTTTTTTTGATATCCTCTTTATTATTCCTTTGTGATGAAGATATTCAAAATCCTTTCTTCCACCTTTTTTTGTTTTTAAGTTTATTTTTTAAATTTTTATTGGCTTTATGTTTTATTTTAATTTTTAAATAGTTTTTACAGATTGAATTGATTTGTAGATACAATTTTAAGAACATAATTTTATTCCCTTTCTCCTTCCCTTCCTCACTACCCTCTCTCACTCCCCTGCTCCTTCCTTCTCCCTTTCTTATTTTGGCTTTTGAGATAACATTTTAAACTTACATTATAGTAAAAAGGCTTAATACTTCACCTAATAAGTTTAACAAGTAAAAAATAAAATACCTTAGTTTAGGGAGCATGCAGACAATGGCTATAAACAATAATTGGATGGAAAAATGACCACTTAACCCATATACAGTAAATTTTAAAGTAATCACAGATCATTAAAACTATAGTAGTTTAACACTGTTTACCATTGGTTAGACAAAGATATAAAACAAAGTTTTAAAAAACTATTTTTGCAGCAATACTGATCCACTCAAACATTTCTTTCTTCTTCTATTGTTGTTTTTATTTTTTTAATTTTTGCTCTCACATAGAGAACATTTAGTATTTTTCTGGCTTATTTCACTCAACATAAAGTACTTTGTCCATTTCTCAACTGGATTGGTTGGTTTTCTTGTTTTATTTTTTTTTACATTGCTGACATATTTGGGTTAGTAATCCTTTGTCAGACAGGTGGTTTGCAAATATTTTTCCCAATTCTGTAGGCTGTCTCCTCAGTCTATTGATCATTTTCTTTGCTCTGCAAAAGCTTCTGAGTTTGCTATAGTCACATTTGTTTACTTTTGCTTTTATTGTCTGTGCTTTGGGGGCCATATCTAAATAAGATATCGTCCCCTACACCAACGTCTTGGAGTGTTTCCCTTATGTTTTATTCCAGCAGTCTCAGGTCTTAAATTTAGGACTTTGATCCATCTTGAGTTGATTTTGTATATGGTAAGACATATGGATCTAATTTCATTCTTCTATATTTATGCATCCAGTTTTTCCAGCACCATTTGTTGAAGACTATCCACTTCTCCATTGTAGGGTCTGAGCACTTTTATCAAAAATCAGTTGGCTCTATGTATGTGGATTAATTTCTGGGCTCTCTATTCTGTTCCATTGATTCATATATCAGTTTTAATGCCAGTACCAAGCTGTTTTAATTACTATAGCTTTGTAGTATGCTTTGAAATCAGGTATTGTGATGCCCCCAGCTTGGTTTTTCTTGTTCAGGATCACATGTGCTATTTGAGGTCTTCTGTGATTCCATATAAATTTTAGGATTGCTTTTTCTAACTCTGTAAAGTATTTCATTGGTATTTTGATAGGGATTGCATTGAATGTGTAGGTTGCTTTAGGTAGTATAGACATTTTAATGATACTGATTCTCTAATAAATGAACAAGGAATGTCATTCTTTTTTGTGTGTCATTGAAGATTGCTTTCATCAATGTTTTCTAATTTTCATGGTAGAGATCTTCCAATTCACTGGTCAAACTTATCCATTTCTTCAAGGTTTTCCAGTTTAGTAGCTTATAGTTCTTCATAGTAGCTTCTTATGATCCTTTGTATTTCAGTGCTGTCAGTTGTAATATCTCCTTTTTCACCTTTAATGTTATTTGAGTTCTTCTACTTTTTTTCTTTGATAGTCTCACTAGAATTTATCTACTTTGTTTATCTTCTCAAAAAACAACCTTTTGCTTTGTTGATTTTTTTTTTTTTAGTTTCAGTTTTGTTTCTGCTCTGATCCTAATCATTTCTCACCTCTTGATGATCTGGGACATGGTTTCTTCTTGTTTTTCTAAGTCTTTAAGATGCATCATTAGATCTTTAATGTGAGATGTTTCTCTTTGTTTAATATAAGCTCTTAATGCTATCAACTCCCCTCTTTCATACTGCTTTTTCTGTATCCTACAGGTTTTGATATATTATGTTTTAATCTTCATTTATTTCAAGAATGATTATCACTTCAAGACATTGCAATTGGCAAGGATTTTCTTTTTTTTAACATTGATTTTATATTTTTGAACCGCAGCATGATAGAGACAGAGGAAGAGGTCAAGAGAAAGAGATCTTCCATTTGCTGACTTACTACTCAAATGGCTCTGATAGTCAGTGACAGGCCAAGCAATACCCAGGAGCTGGGACCCCAGCTGCTGAGAGCCTCTGCACCAGTGCCGGAAAGTGAGGTGAGACAAAACTGCAGTAGACTGAGACACTGGATGAAAAGCAGCAGGAAGAGCCTAGAGAGAATGAAGTTTGAAGCCCTGTGGGGGAATGTACACCAGCCAAACTAGAGGAGAGAAAAAATAAAAGGGATGGTACAGACACGATTCTCTCTCTCCAATCACCTTACAAAGGCATATGAGCCAATAGAGCAGGCACCATTTTGGACATACGTAACAGCTGTGCCAGCTCGGGGCTGTGCCCACCCTCAGCCAAACAGAAAAACCTGACTCTGGTGGGGAGTAATAACAGGAGACTAAGACCTAGTGAATGTGTGGAGCTTATGAACCGGGACTGTGAAAAGATAAAAAACCAGAGGTTGTGTGGGAGAATTCATGGTGTGGTTGAAACATGAGTAGTCTAGGTGGGAGACATCACAAGCTCAGGCAGCCCTGGCTACCAGTGAGAAACACTGCAGGGGAATTTGAGCTTGCACTGAGGACTGAACAGATCCTTTGTGTGGTGCTTGGGACAGAGCAGACGAATATTATACCCACAGGGGCTAGCGCTCAGGCACTGATCACCATCGAGGAGAAGAGCTCAGCTGAGCGGAATTACTTCCCTTCTGAATAAAGAGAGAGAGAGAAAGAGAGAGAAAGATTTACCACACCAAACCTGGGTGTGTCATGTTTGGCACACCCTTAACCCTGAAGAACTGAACAGAGCTCTCTAGCCACACCCATCAAAAGCCTCTAGAGATTCACGAAAAGCAGACAGTCTTAAACTAGAGTCATAACAAGAAAAGCCACCACAGTGGAAAAAAAAAAAAAAAACTAAAGAATATCTCCACAGTGTCAAAGAACAAACACAAAAACGAAGGAAACAAAAACAAGGAAGACATCCTGACACTCTCAAATGAACATGACACACCAATACAATATTATGAAGATGATGAGACAGAAGAAATGTAAGATATGGAATTCAAAAAATTTATGATAAGAACATTTAGAAATTATCAAAAAAATGCATGATCTACAGAAATCCATACAGGACAGGACAGAAAATGTCTCTCATGAAAATGAAATCTTAAGGAGAAATCAAAATGAAATGAGGAATTTGGTAGAACATGAAATTGAGATATTGAAGAGAAATCAAAAAAACGAAGAATTCAATAGAACAAATAAAAAACACATTTGAGAGCCTTAAAAACAGAAGTAGTGAGATAGAAGAGAGAATATCAGACTTAGAAGACAGAACACAGGAAAGTATACAGTCAGACCAAAGAACAGACGAGGAAATTAGAAATCTAAAAAATTTTCTTGGGAATCTACAGGATACTATTAAAAAACCCAACATTCGGGTTCTAAGAGTTCCTGAAGGCAAGGAGACAAAGAAAGGATTAGAAGGCCTTTTTGGTGAGATACTAGCAGAAAACTTCCCGGGTTTGGAGAAGGACAAAGACATCCAAGTACAGGAAGCTCATAGAACCCCCAATAAACATGACCAAAAGAGATCCTCACCACGACACATTGTAATCAAATTCACTACAGTGAAACATAAAGAAAAGATTCTAAAATGTTCAAGAGAGAACGTCAGATTACTCTCAGAGGATCTCCAATTAGACTCACAGCAGACTTCTCATCAGAAACCCTACAGGCTAGGAGGGAATGGCGAGATATAGCCAAGGTACTAAGTGAAAAAAACTGCCAGCCCAGAATGTTATATCTTGCAAAGCTCTCATTTGTGAATGAAGGTGAAATAAAGACCTTTCATAACAAACAGAAATTGCAAAAATTTGTCACCACTCGTACGGGCTTGCAAAAGATGCTTTAAGATGTGTTACAACAGAAACACAGAAACATGGCCATCAATACGAAAGAAGGAAAAGGAAGAAAATCTCTCAGCAAAAGGTCACAGGAAGCTCAAATTATATATTGGAAATATCTTTGGAAAAATGGCAGGGCAAAGTCACTACTTATCAATAGTCACATTGAATGTAAATAGCCTCCACTCTCCAGTTAAAAGGCATAAAATGGAAAAATGGATTAAAAAACAAACCCATCTATTTGCTGCTAATAAGAAACACATATTTTCAACAAAGAGGCATGCAGACTGAAAGTGAAAGGTTGGAAAAAAGATATTCCATGACAACAGAAACAAAAAAAGAGCTGGCATAGCCACCTTAATATCAGACCAAATAAACCTTAACACAAAAATTGTTAAGAGAAACAAAAAGGGACACTATTTAATGATTAAGGGATCAATTCAACAGGAAAATGTAACTAATATAAATGTATATGCACCTAATTACAGGGCACCATTTTCTTTAAAAGATATGTTAAGGGACTTAAAGGGAGACTTAGACCCCAATACAATAGTACTAGGGGACTTCAATACTACATTGTCAGCAATACACAGACCAAACAGACAGAAGATCAACAAGGAAACAGCAGATTTAATCGACACTATTGCCCAAATGGATCTAACAGATATCTATATAACTTTTCATCCTACAGTTAAAGAATACACATTCTTCTCAGCAGTACATGAGACCTACTCTACGATTAACCACATACTAGGCCATAAAGCAAATCTAAGCAAATTCAAAAGAATTGAAATCATACCATGCAGCTTCTCAGACCACAGTAGAAAGAAGCTGAAAATTAGCAACTCAGGAATCCCTAGAGCATATGCAAATACATGGAGATTGAACAACATGCTCGACTGAACACTAGGTCCTAGAAGAAATCAAAACAGAAATCAAAAACTTTCTGGAAGTAAATGAGGATAACAACACAACAGATCAAAACTTATTGGGATACAGCAAAAGCAATGTTAATCGGACAGTTTATAGCAATAGGTGGCTACATCAAGAAATTGGAAAGGCACCAAACAAATGAGCTCTCAATGACTCTCAAGGATCTAGAAAAAACTGCAGCAAACCAGACCAAAAACTAGTAGGAGAAGAGAAATAATTAAAATTAGAGAAGAAATCAACAGAACTGAATCCAAAAATAAATTACAAAAGATCAGCCAAACGAAGAGCTGGTTTTTTGAAAAAATAAACAAAATTAACACAACATTGGCCCAACTAACTAAAAAAAGGAGAGAGAAGACCCGAATCAATAAAATCAGAGATGAAAAAGGGAATGTAACAACTGGCACCATAGAAATGAAAAGAGTCATCAGAAATTACTACAAAGAGTTGCAGGCCAGAAAACAAGGAAACTATCAGAAAAGGAAAGATTTCTGGATACATACAACCTACATAAATTGAACCATTAAGACATAGAAAACCTAAGCAAGCCCATAACTGAGTCAGAAATTGAATCAGCAATAAGGGCCCTCCCAACCAAGAAAAGCCCAGGACCAGATGGATTCACTGCTGAATTCCACCAGACATTTAAAGGAAGAACTAACTCCAATTCTTCTCAAAGTATTCAAAACAATTGAAAGAGAGGGAATCCTCCCAAATTCTTTCTATGAAGCCAGCATCACCAAATACCTAAACCTGAAAAAAATGCAGCAGAGAAAGAGAATTACAGACCAATTTCCCTGAAGAACATAGACACAAAAATACTCAATAAAATTCTGGACAAAAGAATGCAACAACACATCAGAAAGATCATCCACCCAACCAAGTAGGATTTATCCCTGATATTCAGGGATGGTTCAACATTGGAAAATTAATCAAAGTGATACACCACATTAACAAACTGCAGAAGAAAAACCATACGATTATCTCAATAGATGCAGAGAAAGCATTTGATAAAATACAACACACATTCATGAAGAAAACTCTAAGCAAACTTGGTATAGAAGAAATATTGCACAAAGTATCAAAGATATTTATGAAAAACCCATGGCCAGCAACGTATTGAATGGGGAAAAGTTGGAAGCATTTCCACTGAGATCTGGGACCAGACAGGGATGCCCACTCTCACTATGGCTATTCAATATAGTACTGGAAGTTTTAGCCAGAGCCATCAGGCAAGAAAAAGAAATTAAAGGGATATAAATTGGGAAGCAAGAACTCAAACTATCCCTCTTTGCAGATGATCTGATTCTTTATGTAGGGGATCCAAAGAAATCTACCAAGAGACTATTGGAACTCATAGAAGAGTTTGGCAAAGTAGCAGGATATAAAATCAATGCACAAAAATCAACAGCCTTTGTATACACAGGCAATACCAAAGCTGAGAAAGAACTTCTAAGATCAATCCCATTCACAATCGCCACAAAAACAATCAAACACCTTGGAATAAACTTAACCAAGGACGTTAAAGGTCTCTATGATGAGAGTTACAAAATCTTAAAGAAAGAAATAGAAGAGGATACCAAAAAATGAAAAAATCTTCCATGCTCATGGATTGGAAGAATCAATTTCATCAAAATGTCCATTCTCCCAAAAGCAATTTACAGATTCAATGTGATACCAATCAAAATACCAAAGACATTTTTATCAGATCTGGAAAAAATGATGCTGAAATTCATATGGAGAAACAGGAGACCTCGAATAGCTAAGGTAATCTTGTACAACAAAAACAAAGCCGGTGGCATCACAATACCAGATTTCAGGACATACTACAGGGCAGTTATAATCAAAACAGCATGGTACTGGTACAGAAACAGATGGATAGACCAATGGAACAGAATAGAAACACCAGAAATCAATCCAAACATCTACAGCCAACTTATATTTGATCAAGAATCTAAAACCAGTTCCTGGAGCAAGAAAAGCCTATTCAACAAATGGTGCTGGGAAAACTGGATTTCCACTTGCAGAAGCATGAAGCAAGACCTCTGCCTTACACCTTACACAAAAATCCACTCAACATGGATTAAAGACTTAAATCTACGACCCAACACCATCAAATTATTAGAGAACATGGAGAAATCCTGCAAGATATAGGCACAGGAAAAGACTTCTTGGAAAAGACCCCAGAGGCACAGGCAGTCAAAGTCAAAATAAACAACTGGGATTACATCAAATTGTGAAGTTTCTGTACTGCAGAAGAAAGAGTCAGGAAAGTGAGGAGGCAACCAACAGAATGGGAAAAAAGATTTGCAAACTATGCAACAGATAAAGGATTAATAACCAGAATCTACAAAGAGATCAAGAAATTCCATAATAACGAAACAAACAACCCAGTTAAGAGATGGGCCAAGGACCTAAACACATTTTTCAAAAGAGGAAATCCAAATGGCCAACAGACACATGAAAAAATGTTCAGGATCACTAGCCATCAGGGAAATGCAATCAAAACCACAATGAGGTTTCACCTCAGCCCAGTTAGAATAGATTATATACTAACAACAGATGCTGGCGAGGATATGGAGAAAAGGGACACTTAAACACTGTTGGTGGGAATGCAAATTGGTTAAGCCACTATGGAAGTCAGTTCGGAGATTCTTCAGAAACCTGAACATGACACTGCCATACAACCCAGACGTCCCACTCCTTGGAATTTACCCAAAAGAAATTATATTGGCAAATAAAAGAGCTGTCTGCACCTCAATGTATATTGAGGCTGAATTCACAATATCTAATACATGGAATCAACCTAAATGCCCATCAACAGAAGACTGGATAAAGAAATCATGGGCTATGTACTCTATAGAATACTATACAGCAGTAAAAAACAATGAAATCCGGTCATTTGCAACAAAATGGAGGAATCTGGAAAACATTATGCTGAGTGAAATAAGCCAGTCCCAAAGGGACAAATATCATATGTTCTCCCTGATCGGCGATAACTAACTGAGCACCAAAGGGGAAACCTGTTGAAGTGAAATGGACACTATGAGAAACAATGACTTGATCAGCCCTTGTCCTGACTGTTGATGAACAACAGTTCATAATTGATCATAATGATAGGATTAAGTGTCCATGGGATCACATAAACAAGACTAGTGTCTGCTAATACTAACTGATAGAATTAAAAAGGAGAGAACAATCCAACATGGGAAGCAGGATACACAGCATACTCATAGAATGGCAGATACCCTAAACAGCACTGTGGCCTCAGAATCAGCCCTTAAAGCATTCAGACCTAGCTAAAAAACCCATGCGAGTATTTCAGGCATGGAAAGCAAAGACACTATGGCAAAAAAAAGACCTAAATGAAAGATCTCTGTGAGTGAGATCCCAGCAGAAAGAATGGGTCATCAAAGAATGAGGTACCTTTCTCTGAAGGGAGGAGAGTACTTCAACTTTGACTATGGCCTTGTCTAAATAAGGTCAGAGTTTGTGAACTCAAGAGGCTTCCATAGCCTTGGCAGCTCATGACAAGAGACTCAGGTGATTACTGATGTCATAAATATGAGTGTCAATTGTTAAATCAACCATGGTAGTCACTGTGCACTTACTCCCCATGTAGGATCTCTGTCCTTAATGTGGTGTGCTATGCGAATTAACGATAAAACTTGTACTCAAACAGTACTTTATACTTTGTGTATCTGTGTGGGTGCAGCTGTTGAAATCTTTACTTAATATATACTAAGTTGATCTTCTGTATATAAAGATAATTGAAAATTAATCTTGATAAAGAATGGGATGGGAGAAGGAATGGGAGATGTTATGGTTGAGGGTGGGAGGGAGGTTATGGGGGGAAAAGCCACTATAAACCAAAAGTTGTACTTTTGAAATTTATATTTATTAAATAAAAGTTTTAAAAAAATACCCAGGAGCCAAGAACTCCATCCAGGTATCCAAATACTTGGGCCTTCTTCTTCTGCCTTCACGGATACATTAGCATGGAGGTGGGTCAGAAGAAGAGCAGTTGGGACTCAATCTGGCACCCATATTGGTGGTGGTTTTAGCTGTTGTACCACAATGCCAGCCCTTGGGCATGAATTTTCTAAACTGTATAGGAACCAAAGCAAATATAGATAAAAATGGGATTTCCTCAAAATAAAGAGTTTCTGCACATCTTAGGAAGAAATCAGAGTGAAGCAACAACATGCAGAATTGGAGAAAATATTTGCCAGCTACACATCAGACAAGGAGTTAATACCAAAAATATATAAGGAACACAAAGAAGTCAACAACAACAGAAAATAATCCAATTTAAAAAGTAAGCAGATCTAAACACATATTTATCAAAGGAGGATGCAAAAATGGCCAACAAGCACATGAAAAGTTGCTCAACCACACTAATCATAAGGAAAATGCAGGAAACTACAATGAGAAACCACCTCACTCCTTTTAGATTAATATTAAAAAGATAAAAGATGACAAGTGTTGCAAGGTTATGGAGAAAATGGAACACTTGTACATGCCTGGTGAAAATGAAAATTAGCACAGCCATTGTTGAAACAGTTCTACAAAACACTAATAATAAAACTACCATATGATCCAGCAATCTCACTACTGGATATATATCTAAAGAAAATGAAATAAGCCCATTAAAGAGGGACCGGCACTGTGGTTAATGCCCTGGCCTGAGGTGCCGGCATCCTATATGGGCACTTGTTCGAGACCCTGCTTCTGCACTCTAGATCCAGCTCTCTGCTGTGGCCTGGGAAGGCAGTAGAAATGGTCCAGGTCCTTGGGCCCCTGCACCCACATGGGAGACCTCGAGTAATTTCCTGACTCCTGGCTTCAGATTGCCACAGCTCCGGATGTTGAAGCCATCTGGGGAGTGAACCATCAGATGGAAGATCTCTCTCTCTCTCTCTCTCTCTCTCTCTCTCTCCTTTCTCTGTGTAACTCTTTCAAATAAATAAATAAATAAATCTTTTTTAAAAAAGTCTATTAAAGAGACATCTCTACTGCCATATATAATGCATATATACAATGGAATACTTCTCAGCCATAAAAATGATCAACTCTTATCATTTGAATCAACATGGATGGAACTGGAGGTCGTTAGTTAAATGAAGTACTCTGAGCACAGAAAGACAAATATCACTTGATCTCACTCTGATATGGAATGATGGCATTGCAAGCAGTGACATAACCTGCTGTGTCAAATGCCAGTTTCTTTTTCAACCAGATGTTTGATAGACTCTTAAGGGATTTCTGTATAAGAGATCATGGTGTAATGTAATTCAATTCAGTCATTAACAAATATAGTATGAAAGTTTCTTTAAAAATTAAAAATTTTACTATCAAGTGATCTAACAATCCCACTACTGTGTATATACGCAAAGGAAATGAAATCAGTATGTTGAGGTATCTTTATTCAAATATTTGTTGTAGCAGTGTTCACAAAAAGAGCTAAGAATTGGAATCAACCTGAGTATCCGTCAGTGAATAAATGAAGAAAATGTGATATCAGTGCACAACGGAATATTATTTACCCATAAAAACGGTGAAATCTTACCTTTTACTATAAAACGTACAGATCTGAAAGTTGTTAATGAGATAAGCCAGGCACAGAAAAACAAATAATGTATTATTTCACTCATTTGAGGAATCCTCAAAAGTCAATCAAGAGATATTCTTCAAGATGAAGTTAAGACTCATGCTTAAACAGAGGCTAAGAGGTTGGGAGGCGGAGAAGGTCAGATGTTGATGAACATGTACAAAGTTACAATAAGAAAAGATCAATAAATTCTTGTGTTGCTTTGCATAATAAAATGATTGTAGTCAATAATTATATATTATACATTCCAAAACAGCTAAAATAAAGGACTTTGAATGTTTTACTACAAAGAAACAGTAAGCAAATATGCTGATGAATATGTAATTATCTTGATTTGATAGTTTCACAATGTATATGTTTATGAAAACATCACATTGTACATCACAAATTTGTGCATTATGTGTCAATTAACAATAAAATAAACTTTAAAAAGAACACAAAGCTAGTAAATGTTTTTAATTACTATAGGCAAAACATCAAAAGTTATGGGGAAAAAATAAATAATCACTTTCATGCACATATGTGATCCAACAGGCTAAATCAAATAATTTCAATAAATTTAATAAATAATTTAAATAAATAAAATAATTTTATCAAATGCTTTCTCTGCATCTATTGAGATAATCATATGGTTTTTCTTCTGCAGTCTGTTAATGTGGTGTATCACGTTGATTGTTTTGCGAACACTGAACCATCCCTGCATACCAGGGATAAATCCCACTTGGTCTGGATGGATAATCTTTCTGATGTGTTGTTGCATTCTATTGGCCAAAATTTTATTGAGGACTTTTGCATCTATGTTCATCAGGGATATCGGTCTGTAATTCTCTTTCAATGCTGCATCTTTTTCCGGCTTGGGAATTAAGGTAAGGCTGGCTTCATAAAAAGAATTTGGGAGGATTCCCTCTTTTTCAATTGTTCTAAAGAGTTTGAGAAGAATTGGAGTCAGTTCTTCTCTAAATGTTTGGTAGAATTCAGCAGTGAATCCATCTGGGCATTTCTTTGTTGGGAGGGCCTTTATTACTGTTTCAATTTCTGTCTCAGTTATGGGTCTGTTTAGGTTTTCGATGTCTTCCTGGTTCAATTTAGGTAGGTTGCATGTATCCAGGAATCTATCCATTTCTGATAGATTTCCCTGTTTGTTGGCATACAAGTCCTTGTAGTAATTTCTGATTCTTTTATTTCTGTGGTGTCTGTTGTTACGTTTCCTTTTTCATCTCAGATTTTATTGATTTGGGTCTTTTCTTTTTTAGTTAGTTGGGCCAATGGGGTGTTAATTTTGTTTATTTTTTTCAAAAAAACCAGCTCCTCGTTTGGCTGATTTTTGTATTTTTTTATTAAATCCTGTTGATTTCTTCTCTGATTTTGATTATTTCTCTTCTCCTACTAGATTTAGGTCTGGTTTGCTGCAGTTTTTCTAGATCCTTGAGCTGAATTGAAAGCTCATCTATTTGGTGCCTTTCCAATTTCTTGATGTAGGCACCTATTGATATGAACTTTCCTCTTAACACTACTTTTGCTGTATCCCATAAGTTTTGGTATGTTGTGCTGTTATCCTCATTTACTTCCAGAAAGCTTTTGATTTCTCTTTTGATTCCTTCTATGATCATTCAGGATCATGTCGTTCAATCTCCAAGTGTTTGCATATGCTCTAGGGATTCCTGAGTTGCTAATTTCCAACTTCATTCCTTTGTGGCCTGAGAAGCTGCATTGTATGATTCTAATTCTTTTGAATTTGCTGAGACTTGCTTTATGGCCTAGTATGTGGTCAATCCTAGAGAAGGTTCCATGTACTGCTGAGAAGAATGTAAATGCTTTATATGTAGGATGAAAAGTTCTGTAGATATCTGTTAGATCCATTTGGACTATAGTGTCGTTTAAATTTGCTGTTTTCTTGTTGATCTTCTGTCCTGCTGATCTGTCTATTTCTGAGAGTGGAGTATTGAAGTCCCCCAGTACTATTGTATTGAGGTCTAAGTCTCCCTTTAAGTCCCTTAACAAATCTTTTAAATAAACCAGTGCCCTGTAATTAGGTGCATATACATTGATAATTTTTATATCTTCCTGTTGAATTGATCCCTTAATCATTATATAGTGCCCCGCTTTGTCTCTCTTAACAGTTTTTGTGTTAAAGTTTATGCTGTCTGATTTTTTTTATTATTTTTTTTATTTAATGAGCATAAATTTCCAAAGTACAGCTTATGGCTTACCATAGCTTCCTCCCCCGCCCCGGAACTTCCCTCCCACCCACAATGCTCCCCTCTCCCACTCCATCTCCTCTTCCCCTTCACATCACAATTAATTTTCAATTATCTTTATATACAGAAGATCAATTTAGTGTATGTTAAGTAAAGATTTCCACATTTTGCTCCCACACAGAAACACAAAGTGTAAAATACTATTTGAGTACTAGTTATAGCATTAATTAAACACCTAAGAGTAATTGTGTATTATTTACAGAGTTCAACCAATAGTTTTAAGTAGAATATAAAATGCAACTTTTGTATTGTTGTGGCTTCCCCCCTCAACCTCCCTCCCTCCCGTGGTCCTCCCCTCACCCACTCCCTCTCCCATCCCGCCCTTCATCACATTTCATTTTCAATTACCTTCATATACTGAAGATCAACTTAGTATATACTAGGCAGGGATTTCAACAGGTTGCACTAATACAACTGAACCAGGTATAGGGTATTGTTCAACTAGTAGTGCTGTTTTTGAGTTTCATAGTTAAACATATTAAGGACAGAGATCCTGCGTGGGGAGCATGAACCCAGTGACTCCTGTTGTTGATTTAACAACTGGCACTCTTATTTATGATGTCAGCAATCACCCAAGACTCTTGCTATGAGCTGTTTAGGCTATGGAAGCCCCTTGAGTTCACCAACTCTGAATTTGTTTAGTCAAGGCCATATCACAGTGGAGGTTCCTTCCTCCTTTCAGAGAAAGGCACCTCTCTCCTTGATGGCCTGATCCTTCTGCTGGGGTGTTGTTCACCAGGATCCTTCATTTAGATTGTTTTTTTGCCACCGTGTCACGGCTTTCCATGCCTGTGAGACTCTCATGGCTATGCCTGCTCTTTTTTCATTTCTGTTGGCATGGTATATCTTTTTCCAGCCTTTCACTTTCAGTCTGTATGGATCTTTGTTGGAAAGATGTGTTTCTTGTAAGCAGCAAATAGATGGGTTTTGTTCCTTAACCCAATCAGCCAATCTGTGTCTTTTAACTGGACAGTTCAGGCCGTTAATATTCAATGTGACTATTGATAAGTAGTAACTTTGCCCTGCCATTTGCCAAAGATAGTTTCTTATTTTATTTTATTTTATTTTATTTTATTTATTTACAGGCAGAGTGTACAGTGAGAGAGAGAGACAGAGAGAAAGGTCTTCCTTTGCCATTGGTTCACCCTCCAATGGCTGCTGCGGCCGACGCGCTGCGGCTGGCGCACCGCGCTGACCCGAAGGCAGGAGCCAGGTGCTTCTCCTGGTCTCCCATACAGGAGCAGGGCCCAAGGACTTGGGCCATCCTCCACTGCACTCCCTGACCACAGCAGAGAGCTGGCCTGGAAGAGGGGCAACCGGGACAGAATCTGGCGCCCCGACCGGGACTAGAACCCAGTGTGCCGGCACCGCAAGGGGGAGGATTAGCCTATTGAGCCGCAGCGCCGGCCCAAAGATATTTTCTAATATATGCTTTGAATTCCTTGTGATCTTTTGCTGTGAGGTTTCCTTCCTTTACCTTCTTTCATATTGATCACCGTGTTTCTGTGTGCAACACATCTTTAAGCATCTTTTGCAGGGCTGGACGAGTGGCGACAAATTCTTTCTATTTCTGTTTGCTATGAAAGGTCTTTATTTCACCTTCATTCACAAATGAGAGCTTTGCAGGATATAATATTCTGGGCTGGCAGTTTTTCTCTCTTAGTACCTGGGCTATGTCTCGCCATTCCCTTCTAGATTGTAGGGTTTCTGATGAGAAGTGTGCTGTAAGTCTCATTGGAGATCCTCTGAGAGTAATCTGATGTTTCTTTCTGTTTCACTGCGGTGAGTTTAATTACAACGTGTCGTGGTGAGGGTCTCTTTTGCTCATGTTTATTGGGGGTTCTATGAGCTTCCATTACTTGGTTGTCTCTGTCCTTCTCCAAACCTGGGAAATTTTCTGCTAGTATCTCACTAAAAAGGCCTTCTAATCCTTTCTTTGTCTCCTTGCCTTCAGGAAATCCTAGAACCCGAATGTTGGGTTTTTTAATAGTATCCTGTAGATTCCCGACAATATTTTTTAGATTTCTAATTTTCTCTTCTTTTCTTTGGTTACACTGTATACTTTTCTGTTCTCTGTCTTCTAAGTCCGATATTCTTTCTTCTGCTTCACTCATTCTATTTTCAAGGCTCTCTAATGTGTTTGTCATTTTATCTATTGAATTCTTCATTTCATTATGATTTCTCATCACTATCACAGTTTCATGTTCTACTAGTTGCTTCATACAACACCCTTTCATGATGAAAACTCTAAGCAAACTGGGTATGGAAGGAACATTCCTCAACACAATCAAAGCAATTTATGAAAAACCCACAGCCAACATCTTATTGAATGGGGAAAAGTTGGAAGCATTTCCACTGAGATCTGGTACCAGACAGGGATGCCCAATCTCACCACTGCTATTCAATATATTTCTTGAAGTATTAGCCAGAGCTATTAAGCAAGAAAAAGATATTAAAGGGATACAAATTGGGAAGGAAGAACTCAAACTATCCCTCTTGGCAGATGATATGATTCTTATATTTAGGGGATCCAAAGAACTCTACTAAGAGACTATTGGAACTCATAGAAGAGTTTGGCAAAGTAGCAGGATATAAAATCAATGTACAAAAATCAACAGCCTTTGTATACACAGGCAATGCCACGGCTAAAGAAGAACTTCTAAGATCAATCCCATTCACAATAGATACAAAAACAAACAAATACCTTGGAATAAACTTAACCACGGACGTTAAAGATCTCTACGATGAAAATTACAAAACCTTAAAGAAAGAAATAGAAGAGGATACCAAGAAATGGAAAAATCTTCCATGCTCATGGATTGGAAGAATCAATATCATCAAAATGTCCATTCTCCCAAAAGCACTTTACAAATTCAATGCAATACCAATCAAAATACCGAAGACATTCTTCTCAGACCTGGAAAAAATGATGCTGAAATTCATATGGAGAAACAGGAGACCTCGAATAGCTAAGGTAATCTTGTACAAGACAAACAAAGCCAGGGGCATCACAATACCAGATTTCAGGACATACTACAGGGCAGTTGTTATCAAAACAGCATGGTACTGGTACAGAAACAGATGGATAGATCAATGGAACAGAATAGAAACACCAGAAATCAATCCAAACATCTACAGCCAACTTATATTTGATCAAAGATTTAAAACCAGTTCCTGGAGCAAGGAAAGCCTATTCAATAAATGGTGCTGGGAAAACTGGATTTCCACGTGCAGAATCATGAAGCAAGACCCCTGCCTTAAACCTTACACAAAAATCCACTCAACATGGATTAAAGACTTAAATCTCTGACTGACACCATCAAATTATTGCAGAACATCAAAGAAACGCTGCAAGACATAGGCACAGGAAAAGACTTCTTGGAAAAGACCCTGGAGGCACAGGGAGTGAAAGCCAAAATTAACTATTCGGATTGCATCAAATTGAGAAGTTTCTGTACTGCAAAAGACTGCTAATGGACAACTTAATACATTATCCCTCATAGTATTTTTTTTTGTCTGTTCTACTTAATATGACTGGTTTAATTCTGTAATTATCACACAGTTATTCTTAAGTGTTGAAAATTAACTGAAATGTGATCCCTGTTAAACATAAAAGTGGGAATAAGAGAGGGGAGAGATGTATAATTTGGGGCATGCTCGGGCTGACTTGCCCCAATTGGTAGAGTTGGAAACATACCAGGGGATTCCAATTCAATCCCATCAAGGTGGCATGTGCCAATGCCATCTCACTATTCCAAGTGATCAATTTCAGTTCACAATTGATCATAATGAAAGGACTAAGAGTCAAAGGGAGCACATAAACAAGTCTAGTATCTGCTAACACTAACCGATAGAATAAATAAAGGGGAGAGTGATCCAACATGGGAAGTGAGATACTCAGCAGACTCATAGAATGGCGGATGTCCTAAATAGCACTCTGGCCTCAGAATCAGCCCTAAAGGCACTCGGATCTGGCTGAAAAGCCCATGAGAGTATTTCAGGCATGGAAAGCCAAGACACTCTGGCAAAAGATCTCAGTGAGTGAGATCCCAGTGGAAAGAACAGGTCTTCAAAGAGGGAGGTGCCTGTCTCTGAAGGGAGGAGAGAACCTCCACTTTGACTATGACCTTGTCTAAACAAGATAAGAGTCGGAGAACTCAAGGGGCTTCCATAGCCTTGGAAACTCATGACTGGAGCATAGGGAGATTACTGATGCCATAAACAGGAGTGTCAATTTGTAAAGTCAACAACAGGAGTCACTGTGCACTTACTCCTCATGTAGGATCTCTGTCCTTAATGTGCTGTACACTGAGGCTTAATGCTATAACGAGTACTCAAACAGTATATTTCACTTTGTGTTTCTATGGGGGTGCAAACGATTGAAATCTTTACTTAATGTACACTAAACTGATCTTCTGTAAAAAAAAAAAAAAGAAATTATCAATTCCCAACTTGACTCTCACTGGGATTAAACATGACAATAGGTCTGATCTGATTTCATCATCATTTAAAAAAAAATCATCTATTATTTTTCACTTTATGTTTCTGTGTGGGAACAAACTGTTGAAATCCTTACTTAAGGTATACTAAGCTGATCTTCTGTATACTAAGATAATCGAAAATGAATCTTGATGTGAATGGAAGGAGAGAGGGAGTGGGAAAGGGGAGGGTGGTGGGTGGGAGGGACGGTATGGGGGGGAAAGCCATTGTAACCCATGAGTCGTATTTTGGAAATTTATATTCATTAAATAAAAGATAAAAAAAAATAAAAAAAAAAAAGAAACAGTCAGGAGAGTGAAGAGGCAACCGACAGAATGGGAAAATATATTTGCAAACTATGCAACAGATAAGGGGTTGATAACCAGAATCTACAAAAAATCAAGAAACTCTACAACATCAAAACAAACAACCCACTTAACAGATGGGCCAAGGACCTCAATAGATATTTTTCAAAAGAGGAAATCCAAATGGCCAACAGACACATGAAAAAATGTTCAAGATCACTAGCAATCATGGAAATGCAAATCAAAACCACAATGAGGTTTACTTCACCCCGGTTTAAATGGCTCACATTCAGAAATCTACCAACAATAGATGCTGGAGAGGATGTGGGGAAAAAGGGACACTAACCCACTGTTGGTGGGAATGCAAACTGGTTATGCCATTCTGGAAGTCAGTTTGGAATTTCCCCAGAAACCTGAATATAACCCTACCATACAGCAGAGCCATCCCACTCCTTGGAATTTACCCAAAGGAAATTAAGTTGGCAAACAAACAAGCTGTCTGCACCTTTATGTTTATTGCAACTCAATTCACAATAGCTAACCTGGAACCAACCCAAATGCCCATCAACAGTAGACTGGATAAAGAAATTATGGGATATGTACTCTATAGAATACTACACAGCAGTCAAAAAAATGAAACCCAGTCATTTGCAACAAGATGGAGGAATCTGGAACACATCATGCTGAGTGAAATAAGCCAGTCCCAAAGGGACAAATATCATATGTTCTCCCTGATCAGCAACAACTAACTGAGCACCAAAGGGGAAACCTGTTGAAGTGAAATGGACACTATGAGAAACAATGACTTGATCAGCTCTTGTCCTGACTGTTGATGTACAATGTAATACTTTATCCACTTTAGTATTTTTTCTTTGTTTTGTTCTAGTACTATTGGTTGGACTCTGTAATTAACACACAATTATTCTTAGGTGTTTAAATTTTAACTGAAAAATGATCCCTGTCAAATATAACAGTGGGAATAAGAGAGGGAGGAGATGTACAATTTGGGACATGCTCAATCAGACTTACCCCAAATGGTGGAGTTAGAATCGTGCCAGGGGATTCCAATACAATTCCATCAAGGTGGCATGTACCAATGCCATCTCACTAGTCCAAGTGATCAATTTCAGTTCACAGTTGATCACACTGATAGGTTTAAGAGTCAAAGGAATCACACAAACAAGGCTAGTGTCTGCTAATACTAACTGATAGAATCAAAAAGGGAGAGCACGATTATCATGGGAAGTGGGATACACAGCAGACTCATAGAATGGCAGATGTCCTAAATAGCACTCTGGCCTCAGAATCAGCACTTAAGGCATGCGGATCCAGCTGAAAAGCCCATGAGAGTATTTTAGGCATGGAAAGCCAAGACACCCTGGAAAAAAAAAAGAAGCCCTAAATGAAAGATCTCTGTGAGTGAGATCCCAGTGGAAAGAACGGGGCCATCAAAGAATGAGGTACCTTTCTCTGAAGAGAGGAGAAAACTTCCACTTTGACTATGACCCTGTCGGAATAAGTTTGTAGTTGGCGAACTCAAAAGGCTTCCATAGCCTTGGCAACTCATGACTAGAGCCTAGGGAGATTACGGACGCCATAAACAAGAGTGTCAATTTGTTAAGTCAACAACAGGAGTCACTGTGCACTTACTTCTCATGTGGGATCTTTCCTTAATGTGTTGTCCAATGTGAAGTAATGCTATAACTAGTACTGAAACAGTGTTTTACACCTTGTGTTTCTGTGTGGGTGTAAACTGATGAAATCTTTACTTAATATATACTAAATGGATGTTCTGTATATTAAGAGAATTGAAAATGAATCTTGGTGTGAATGGAATGGGAGAGGGAGCGAGAGATGGGAGGGGCGCGAGTGGGAGGGAAATTATGGGGGGAGGAAGCCATTGTAATCCATAAACTGAACTTTGTAAATTTATAGTTACTAAATAAAAAATCAAATAATTTAAGCTTTCATCCTTATACTCCAAAAAAAAAAAAAGCACAACAACAAACAACTAGCATCTAAAAAATTATAAGGGATTAAGAAATGTAAGAACACAAATGCATAAAATAAAAACAAATGTTCAATGAAAAAAAATAATCAAAGTTTAAATTTAATTATTTGACTAGAATAATGTGAAGAATCGCATCATCATTGCCAACTGTTCTCATTGTTGATAGAAGCGTACATGCAGTATCTATTGCTTTGTGACTTTATTATGCCTTCCCCTATGGGCAAAGATTGCTTTATCAAACCATGAATTTGTGCTTGGCCTTATGACTTGATACAGCCAAAGGAATGTTTGTAGAAATAATATTGTATCTGTTCCAAAACTAAGTCTTAAAAAAATGTGTTTTCTTCCTCACCCAACTAACACTTCTGTAATCTGACCCAGGTAGAACACGCCCAGAATGTTTGTTACTTTAGGGAAAATGAGGAGAAACATGGAGCAGAACCAAGTCCAATTTGCAGACTGGACTAAGCCTAGCTGACACACAGACTGAAATAAAGCAAAACCACAAAACTAGGAGAGGGGAAAAATAGTTTGTTTTTGTAACTAACCCACTGAGATTTTCTTATGCAGCATGAATAAAACAATGGACCATTATATTATTTATAAAACTGATGAAACTCTGGCAAGGTAAGTCAAAATATATAGAAAACAAAAATTACCAATGCCAGATGAGAAGGGGTACAATATACAAATATGAACAGGATAAGAAGATGATATTTGGAACATTTTACATTAATAATTTGACAATTAGAAAGCATGAGTAAGCAACTAGAAAAAAATCAATTTACTGGGCCATTATAAAGATAAAAACTGAGTACTTCATGTCTATTAAATGAATTGGCCTTGCTATTTAGATACTTTCAGAAAACACACAATTATACTAACCTCAAATTGTGCACATCTTTTATCAAAAAATTATACCAATCTCCTACAAACTTGTCCAAAAAAAAGAAAAAAAAAGAATATTCTTGTTTTATTAATTGGGCAGTATGACTTGGGAGGAAAAGTATATTATAGGTAACATATTTTTCAATATAGATGCCAAATTTTTAAACAGTGTAATGGCAAATCAAATCCTGTGATATATAGAATGGATAATACAACATGACCAATTGAATTTTATCAAAATAGTGCAAAGATGATTCAATTCCAATCAATATAATTGATCACTTTTTTGTCATTTCTTAAATATTATAGCCAAAAAGCTTTTACATCATATTATACTTTTCTACTCTCCCCCATTAAGAAGCACAAATATATCACTGTTTTTACTTCCTTTTTTAAATGATTCCATCTATCAAAATCCATTCCTTGTCTCCAGATTACTACAGCTTTCAGAGTACAATACCCTTCCAGCTTTTCATCCTTAAACTTGGCTCCATTCACAGTGTCAGATTGAGCTCAGTCATATAAATGTGATCACTTTTTAAAGATTTTTTTATTTACTTGACAGACAGGGGTGGTGGGGAGAGATCCTCCATCTACTGGTTCATTCTTCAAACGGCTTCAATGGCCAGGGCTGGGCTAGTCTGAAGTCAGAATTCAGGAGCCTCCTCCAGGTCTCCCATGTGAGTGAAGGGGCCCTGTGACTTGGGCCATCTTCCACTGTTTTCCCAGGTGAATTAGAAGGGAGTTGGTTTGGAAGTGGAGCAGCCAGAACTCAAACTGGCACCCATATGGGATGTGGGTGTCATAGGTAGCAACATTACCCACTACACGACAATGCTGGCCTGATCACTTTTTCAAAGTAGAAAATCATATTTTATGTTGATAAATATGGAAAAATATTTTTAAAATAAGTACTCATAATAAGACAAAATGTCGTTAGAATGAATATAAAATTCTTTAATCTGATGAGGATTATATTGGAATATAATCTATAATAAACTCTATATTGGAATTTTAAAAGGTGAATCACCAATTTTATTATAGAGCATTACAGTATTTTTAGAAAAGAAGTGTTAAAAAAAAGTGTTAAAAGCCCTCAAGAGTAGTCAAGGCAATCTTAGTTATGAAGGACATATTTGGAATATATATATATATATATATATATATATATATATATATATAATGATTTATTTCACAAACTGTAGAATTAAGAGTTACAAGTAGAGGAAAAGGCCAAGATATAGAATACAGGAATATACCTTCACATTTATCGGTCAATTCATTTATGAAAATAACATCATTCTGGTATAGGGAAAATATTCTTCCCAATAAACTGTGCTGAGTCAATTGGATACATTTTGGGAGAAAAGGAATCTTAATGCTAACATATTCCATTTACAGTAGTTTATCTGGGATTTCACTTTCCACAATTTAAATTACTTATAGTCATCTCTGGTCTGGTCTAAAAATATTAGAAAATTTCAGAAATGAACATTTTCTTATGTTTTAAATTATAGATTTTTTGGAGTAGCAGATGTAATATTATACTGCCCCACCATGTCCACCTGTGACATGGATCATCCCTTTGGCCAATATATCTGTGCGTTACACAATTCCTGTCGAATAGTCACGTAGTAGCTCTCTTGGTTATCAGATGGATAGCTGTGGCATTGCAGCACATGTAACCCCTTAGTGTAAGAGTAGTGATTGAATACTTCAAAGAAAAATTGTGGAGTTCTTCCTTTAAGTAAAAATGTGAAAATTATAGGCTTAATAAGGAAAAAAAATCGTATGCTGAGGTTGCTAAGGTCTATGGTAAGAATAAATCTTCTACATATGAAAGTGTAAAGAAGGAAAAAGAATTTCATGGCACTTTTGCTGTCCTACCTAAAACTGGAAAAGTTACAACCACAGTTTGTGATAAGTGCCTAGTTAAGATGGAAAAGGCATCAAAGTTGTGGGTGGAAGACATAAATAGGAAATGTGTTCTGACTGATGGCAGTGCATCACACCAGAAATAACTAAGCATATACAAAGACATTAGCAAGGAATTACCTGAAAGGAAACACACCAAGCCATTTGCTGCAAGTAACAAATGGTTCCACAAATTCAGGGATAGGTTTGGACTGAAAAATTGAAAACCTACTGGAGAGGCTATGTCTGCTGATGACGTAGCTGCTGCCATTTTCTTACAGAATTGAAGTTGATTAAGAAGAAAGGATATCATTCAAAGCAAGTCTTCAATTACAGTAAAATTCGGCTGTTCTGGAAGATAGTGCCCAGTATAACATATCTTCATAAAAGTGCATTGGAAGCACCAGGGCATAAAGTATGGAAGGATAGATTAATTCTGATATTATGTGGCAGTGCTGAAGGGAATATGATAAAGCCAGGTGTAGCATAGAGAATGAAGAACCCACACACTCTCAAAAGCAAAAACAATAATTATCTGCCCATGTTCTGGCAACATAATCAGCATGTGTGGGTGACAGACATCTTGTTTATGAAATGCTTTCACCAATGCTTCATCCCAGAAGCAAAAACATATTTGGAAGATAAAGAGTTGGAATTTAAAGTCTTGCTAATAATAGACAATGCACCTGTTCATTCTGAATGTTTGCTACAAAAATGAAAATGTTGAGGTCATATTTTCACTTCCGAATATGACCTCAATGCTTCAAATCCTCGATCAGGGCAACTTTCAGCTTTTGCAGGCTACCTATGCTCACCTGGAATTGTATTATAGTTGATCAACAACTGATACAGATCCTAATTTGGACATAATGCAATACTGGAAACCATTCACTATAGCTGACACAATAACATTCCACAAACCTGCACTGGATGAATGAAAATCATAAATCACAAGTATGTATTGGAAACACTGATGGAGTGAAGTTTTAAATTATATTGAAGACTTCCTGGGCATCAATATTGATGTTAGGAAAGTCACTGGTGTAGAAAGAAAAGTGGAAGAAAAATTTTCCAACATGCTTTATGAAGAAGTAGAATAAAATATTGAAAGATATCAAGAAGTACTAACAAATGAGGTATTGGCTAAACTTGTTGAGTCATCTACAGAAGTAGAGGGACTAAAGTAGAACAAGTGATGTGCACAATACTAAAACTTGCTTAAATTTTTAACCATGCAGAAGTTTTGAACTGCACAGAAGAAAATCAGGAATATGATTCTCAGGTGGAATGCAGCATGAGAATCACCTGTGTGGTCACCAAAGAACCACAGCCTCTGCAGTTTCACTCAAAAGAGATAAAGAAAGAGACAATAACTTCCAAATATAGAATTATTTGCAATGCTTTTTCCAAAAAGAAAAATGTTCAGCTACCAATGGTCCTCAACCATTAACATCATCTACTCCTGACATCCAACCACTGACACTGTGAATGCTTGACAATTATATATCATTCAAGGCAGGTGATCCTACTTCTGACATATTATCAGAAGGTAAATGGAGGTCTAATGCTATGTCCCAATTCCTACATAATTCACCTCACTTCCTCTTATCATCACAAGAAGAAAAATGAGTACAATACATTAAAATATATGGAGAGAGAACATTTACATAACTTTTACAACAACATATTATAATTATTCTATTTTATTATTGGTTACTGTGATTAATCTTTACCAATTCTAGTTTATAAGTTAAACTTTATGAAAGGCATTTGGATATAGTAAAAAGGATAGTATATAGAGTTCTGGACTATCTGTGGTTTCAGACATAAACTGAGGGTCTTGGAATATTTTCTCCACAAATTGCAGATGGATTATAAATCTAAATCTAAAGTTAAAACACCTAAGCTGTTATAAAATTTTAAGAGAATCTACATACACAGGAGTTTAGCAAAAAATTGTTAGCACACAAAATGTGCTAACTAAAAATGGAAAATATAAATTAAAGTACATATAGAAGTTTTGTTTATTAAAATACACTATTCAGAGAGTGAAAATCCAAATAATATAGTGTCATGAGATATTTTAATACATATACCCAGGAAATTATTTATATCCAGGATATGTAAACAATCAAGAAACAAAATCCAAAGAACAATTTTAAAAGGAAAAAATGAAATCCAGAAAATTCAATAGAAATATTGGCCAAATATTTTTATACTATCTTCAGAGAAAGCCCATCTTAATGATATGCGTGCACATCAAAAATGTGAACAATTTCCCTGGTCAGAAGGAAAATGAAAATTTAATTACCTATGCAGCAGAAATGTGGTCTTCCTACATTTTGCTTGTAGAATATTATTGTTACTGGCAAATTAAGCCTATGATTATAGAGTGGGTTAAAATTATGTCTGAAAAAAACTGATGGAGAGAGCAGTGGGAGGGAGGAGAGGGTTGGGGGAGTAGGGGAGTGAGGGAAGTATAGTTTTCTTCTTGGAATTGCACCTATAGAATACATAAAATCTATTAAAATCTATTCTCTTTATATTAATAAACAGTTTTTTTAATATACAATAGATATAATCACTATTATCTTCATTTTCCATTTTTTTAAACTTTTATTTAATGAATATAAATTTCCAAAGTACGACTTATGGATTACAATGGCTTCCCCCCCATACCATCCTTCCCACCCACAACCCTCCCCTTTCCCACTCCCTCTCCCCTTCCATTCACATCAAGAATCATTTTCGATTGTCTTAATATACAGAAGATCAGCTTAGTATACATTAAGTATGGATTTCAACAGTTTGCTCCCACACAGAAACATAAAGTGAAAAATAATAGATGATTTTTTTTTAAATGATGATGAAATCAGAGCAGACCTATTGTCATGTTTAATCCCAGTGAGAGTCAAGTTGGGAATTGATAATTTCTTTTTTTTTTTTTTTTTTTTTTTTTTACAGAGGATCAGTTTACTATGCATTAAGTAAGGATTTCAACAGTTTGCACCCCCTAGAAACACAAAGTGAAATATATTGTTTGAGTACTCGTTATAGCATTAAATCTCAATGTACAGCACATTAAGGATAGAGATCCTACATGAGGAGTAAGTGCACAGTGACTCCTGTTGTTGACTTTACCAATTGACACTCCTGTCTATGGCATCAGTAATCTCCCTATGCTCCAGTCATGAGTTTCCAAGGCTATGGAAGCCCTCTGAGTTCTCTGACTCTTATCTTGTTTAGACAAGGACATAGTCAAAGTGGAGGTTCTCTCCTCCCTTCAGAGAAAGTTACCTCCTTCTTTGATGACCTGTTCTTTCCACTGGGATCTCACTCGCAGAGATCTTTTGCCAGAGTGTCTTGGCTTTCCATGCCTGAAATACTCTCATGAGCTTTTCAGCCAGCTACGAATGCCTTTAGGGCTGATTCTGAGGCCAGAGTGCTATTTAGGACATCTGCCATTCTATGAGTCTGCTGAGTATCTCACTTCCCATGTTGGATCACTCTCCCCTTTATTTACTCCATCGGTTAGCGTTAGCAGGTACTAGACTTGTCTATGTGCTCCCTTTGACTCCCAGTCCCTCCACCATGACCAGCTGTGAACTGAAATTGATCACCTGGAACAGTGAGATGGCATTGGTACATGCCACCTCGATGGGATTGAATTGGAATCCCCTGGTATGCTTCCAACTCCACCACTTGGGGCAAGTCAGCCTGAGCATGTCCCAAATTATACAACAGTTTTTAAAAAACAAAAAAAATCAGAAAAAAGCATGCAGCAATGTTCAGAATGTTCATATTAGCATTAAACATGATGAACAAATCTAGAAATAATACAAATGTCCACTATGTGCAGAATGAATTAATTCATTTTGGTTTATTCATATAGTGAAAAATCTGTCTCAATTAAAATAAATAACCAGGATAACATCATATTTGAATCTCACAAACATAATATTAAACATAGTCTGGGCACAAAAAGTATATATAGCATTATTCTATTTGTATGTGACTTGAATGCAGCAAAGCTAACTTATACTGTTAAGGATGGAGTTGCTATCTAGAAAAAATACAAAGCATCTTCTACTTTTGTACCTGAGTGTTGTTGATATCTTTTTTTGTCGTTTTAATTTCACTGTTCCATCCATTTACTAAATACACACACACACACACACACACACATATATATATATATATCACTACATACAAGTGTGTTCCATTGAAACACAATTACATAGTGGTTAAATGATGCCAATTTGGAGAAGTTATATTCAAGGTAAGAACAGAAAGTTAAATATTATTTTTAAGAGGATACTGGTACAGAGGAAGCAATATTAATGAAATACTTGAGGTTGAGAAAATTAACATTTGAATGGAAATGAAAGGAGACCAGTCCTGCAGCCATGTCGAGATTGAGGGTAAGAATGAAAAGTGATGACTCTTGTGTGAAGTCCTGCCTGAAGGCCATATGAAAGATTACGAACTTTATCCAAAGAGTAATGGGAAACCATACAAGAATTTTAATCATTTTACAATAATTTTACAATACAATACAATAATTTTAATTTTAATGGCATATTCCAACTTATCTTTTCAAGATACTGAATGTTTTGAGAAACATGTGTTAGAAGGGAGCCAAATCCAGTGATAGGAGACAGATTAGGAGACTAGACAGGAAATGGTCATGACTTGCATAAAGTTTGGGGCAAAGAATTCAAAATAAATTAACAAGGTCAAGAAATATTTGAGGGGTAGATTGGGCAGGGACTGTGAAGAAATGCTTACTAGTATGAAAGGGGAAATATTTATCAAGTGTGACTCAGACTTTCATGGTGTGTTCACCTGGACCATGCTAGCAAAATAGGGAAAACGAAAGAAAAAGTCAATGTGGAATATGGAGTGGGAAAGAGTGAAAAAAGTAGTTTTAGGTGAAGAATACAAATTTAATTTCATCCATATATCTATATCTATATAATTTAGCATTGTAACTATTTCAAAGTGTAAAATCCAGTACTGTTATTCAACATAGCTTCTTAAATTATTTCTACTGCAAAACTGGAAATATACCCATTTAACAACTATCCATTTCTCAATTTCTCCAGCACTTGGTAACTAGCATTCTACTTGTTTCTATGTATTTGACTCCTTTAGATCCCTCATGTAAGTGGAATCATACAGTGTTTGTCTTTTCGTAACTGCTTATTTCACTTGTGCTCAAACTTAATTCATGCTGTACCACATGACAAGAGTCTTCTTCCTTTTATGATTGACTAATACACCATTATATGATATACTACATTTTATTTACCCATTTATCCATTGGTGGACATTTAGGTTGCTTAATTTCAGATGTTTTAAGTTTGAGAGTGCTGTGAGTCTTTCAATTGGCAGTAAGTACAAAACAAGGCTGCTATATTTTTGAAGGTAGAAATTATCTGCAATATCTACTCATAAAGTAATTGATGATGGTTTAGGAAAATCCAGAAATTAACTTTTCAGACTCTATTGGAAATTTGTCTCTCTTTTCATTAGATGATTTCAGATTAATTTACTTCTTTTAAGTCATAGTGATTTTACTTATTTAATTAAGATTTAATTATTTAAAGATTTATTTATTATTTTAGATATATTTATTTATAAGGTAAATCAACAAAGAGAGATGAAGAGGGAGTGAGACTTCCATCTACCGGTTCACTCTCCAAATTGCTGTAATAGCTGGGACTGGGTTAGGCCCAAGGCAGCAGCTACAAACTCCATCCTGATCTTCCATGTGGGTGGTAGGGGCCCAAGTATTTGGTTCATCTTCCATTGCTTTCCCAGGTACATTAGCATGCAGCTGGATTGGAAGCAGTACAGCCAGGACTTGAATAGCTCATCCAATATTAGATGTTGGAGTCATAAGTGGTAGCTTAACCTACAGTGCCACAATATTGGCTCCAGATGAACTTCTTTTTTTAAAAAATCATGTTAAAAATTTGATTGTGGCATGCATAGTTTACTTTTATAGAATAAATCTTGCTAAATGGGCATTCTATAGTAGTTGGAATGTCCATCATTTTGTTGCCGTTGTTGAAAGCATCTTGTTCTAATATTTATATAGGTGTTAAATGTTATGTGGCATTCTTAAACTTGAAATCTTATGAATAAGCAAAAAATATTGAGTTAATCTATAAAATTACATAGAAGATGTAAATACCACACAATCATATGGATACATAGATGGGGGAGGGAAAGGGGAGGGGAAGATGGGAGAGGGGAGAAGGGGAGAGAGAGAGAGAGAGGGATGACTTCTGAGGTTAGGAAAGAATGAAAATTCTATTTTAATTGTACAGAAAAACGTAAAAGAAAATGTTACAAAGATTAATTAAACTACAACAATGAGTAGAGAACTGTGAGGAAAAAGTTGAATGCATAAAGATAAAACACAAAAAGGAAGTATAACAGCAAAAAGTTTGAAAAGTAGAGAAAAGAGACAAAGCAGTAATAGAAGAAGGCAATCAGGGGTGAAAGAAAGCATTTTTTAGGATCAAGAATATTGGAAGGTGCTTAAAGAATGTAGTAAACTACCAAAAGTCCTTTGATTACTAGCAGAGTGACTCATTAGTCAACTTTTGTGTAAGCATATGGGAGAAGCTTTCCTTGATTCTTTAATTGATTTCATGTAAGTCTAACTCAATATGTGCATCATCAAGAAAAATGTACTCTGAACTAAAAGTGTGAGCTCAGTGAAAACCGGGACTTAGAGATTTCTTTAAAAAGCCAAGTTCCCCGATAGGGTCAACACAATTTTCAAGGATTTTTTTAGCAAAGGTGAGCTAAGGAGAAAAAAGACTTCCCCCCCCCGGGTTGAAAGAGGAGCATATCTTGAATTTCAAAAATGTATTAAAGACTACTGTATGGTGTTTGATGAAACACTATCATTGAAAATGAGAATATGAGGCAACTATTTGTCATTTTTGTTACAGTGTTTTATTTTCAATGCTGGCATTAGTTTCCAAATAGCAAAGTCAACCTTGCTCTGTTCTATAAATATTATTGATGTTGTTATTCCTCATGAAATTTTCTTATTAATTCATTTTATGTAATGGATTTTTTTAGGTTTATTTATTTGAAAGGTAGAGTTAGAGAGAGAGAAGGGGAGAGAGAGAGATGTTTCATCCGCTGGCTCACTCTCCAAATGGTCACAATGGCCAGCAATGGGACAGGCCAAAGCTGGAAGCCAGAAGCCTCCTCCAGGTCTCCCATGTGGGTGTAGGGACCCAAGGGCTTGGGCCATCTTCCACTGCTTTTCTCAGGCACATTAGCAGGGAGCTGGATTAGAAATGGAGCAGCCAGGACCCAAACCCGGCACCCATATGGGATGCTAGCATCACAGGCGGCAGCTAATCCATTAAGCCACAATTCTGGCCCTATAATGGAGATTTGTACAGCATGGCATTTATTATTTAATTTTTAACAAAGAATTCTCAAGAAAGATTGTGATAAAGATCTACTTTTTATAATCTCTGAAATATCTATTTTTCTTGTTTCTCCTGCATCTGAACTAAACTGCTCACAAAAGCAATTCTAGTTTACAGTAAAAAGCTTTCCTTTCTTCTATTTTATATGATGTTACAAAAGGAATAAAACACGACTTTAGTCCTAAGAGATTATGACTGTGCTTACATGTTGCTAGTGCCTGAACAAAATGGAACAATGTCATCAGTTGTAGCTATATTATAATATCCACATGTTGATTGTTGGATGGATGAAGCATCAATACAATAGACAAATGAGAAAAAAGGGTTACATATTCTTAATTTTAAAAAGTAAATATGTTATCTCAAAAACCAAAAATAAAATACAAAAAGAAAGTCAGAAGCAAGAAAGGTGGGAGGGGGAAGGAATATTATTATATTTTTAGACTTATATCTACAAATCATATTGATTTTGTTAAAAATTAAAATGAAAAAGTAACTCTAAAGAAATTTAA
Source organism: Oryctolagus cuniculus (assembly GCF_051225735.1). Classification (NCBI taxonomy): domain Eukaryota; kingdom Metazoa; phylum Chordata; class Mammalia; order Lagomorpha; family Leporidae; genus Oryctolagus; species Oryctolagus cuniculus. Next base: position 92,966,917 of record NC_142888.1, read on the forward strand.
TTTATATTTAGTAAATCAGTTCAAAAGGACTCTAGAAAGCATTTATTGGTGGATTTTACACTACGCTAGGCATCATAAGAAGTCAAAACAGACAAACATGAACACTAATTGAGAACATAAGTTATGCCAGAACCTGTGTTAAGCACACTACATGCATTAGCAGATTTCATTTTCATAGTGACTCTATGAAGAACCAATTATTTTATCAATTTTAAAGATGAAAAACTTCAGGAATAGAAAAGTAACTTTTTCTAAGATCATACAACTATCAGAGCCTGGATTCAAATTCATTCAGTCTGAAATTAGAGGTTAAATTATGATTTAATATATTCTTTTACCTCCAGTTCTAAAGGAAACCTAATCAGAAATGGGACTAAAGGCCCATGAAGAAGAATGTAATTAGGTAGAAAATCGTGTTTTTCTGGAGCAGAAAGGCTTCAGTGGTTGTCAGTGGGTTCCTCAGCCTCATTTTTGTGGCCTACTTTATTAATTTCTAAGAATTTTCATACTCAATGATTTCAAAAAGATGGAAGAGAGTACAGTTATCTCATCTCTTGTGCTTTCTATTCATTGTCTCCCTGTGCTCACATCAAATGAGGAGATAGTTTCGTTCCAAAAACTTGTTTCCTTTCCTTCTACACAGAAGCCAATGATAAACCTGGATTTAAAGTCTATAATCTAATTCCCTTCATAGAAAATCAGTTTCCAAATATTGATGCTTAAATTTTCCTCTTATATCTACTCCTTGCTTTGCATTCCTTCTGTAAAAACCCCTGATTTGAGTCCTTGATAGGACTGAGTTTTCTAATGTTCTTTATCAGGTCTTCCTACTTATAGTCTATAAAATTCCTTCCTCCCATCTTACCTTTACATCGCCTTTGATGATTATTCCTAAACCAATCCTTTTCATGTCATTTCCAACATAGTATCATTTAGTGGAGAACTATATTTGCAGTGTGAAAATTAAAAATTCTAGAATTTCAGATAAGAAATTCTCAATGATGTGAAAGATATAAACAATGAAAATTACAAAACATTAAAGAAAGAAATAGAAAAAGACACAGAAAATGGAAAAATCATCCATGTCCATGGATTAGAATAATTAGTATCATCAAAATGTCCATACTGCTCAAAGCAATTTACATATACAAAGAGATCCCAATCAAAATAATGAACACATCTTCTCAGATCTGGAAAAAAAAAATGGCCCTAAAATTCATAAAGAATCACAAGAGAACTCGAATAGCTAAGATAATCCCAAACAGTAAAAATAAAGTTGGAAGTATCACAATACAAGATTTCAAGGCAGATCATGGAGCAGTTATAATCAAAACAGCCTGGTATTGGCACAAGAATAGACATGTCAATGAATGGAACAGGCTAGAGACCTCACAAATTAATCCATGCATCTATAATTAATGTTTGACAAATGAGCTACAATCACACCCTAGAGAAAGGATAGTTTCTTAAACAACAGGTGTTCAGAAAATGGGATCTCTACATTCAAAAGTATGAAACAAGACCCCTACCTAACACTCTATACAAAAAATCAATGCACAATAGATCAAGGATCTAAATATAAGATCTGATACCATCAAATTACTACAGGAGAACATTAGGGAAACATAGAAATATACTGGAATAGGCAAAGACTTCTTGAATAAGACCCAAGAGCACAGGCAATAAAGGCAAAAATAGTCAAATGGGATTACATCAATCTAAGAAGCTTCTACATAGCAAAGGAAACCCTCAACAAAGAGGCAACTGACAGAATGGGAGAGAATATTTGCAAACTATGAATATGTTAAAGGATTAATATCCATAGTGTATGAGGAGCTCAAGAAACTAAAAAACAGCAAAACAAGAAATCCAGTTAAGAAATGGGCTAAGGACTAAGGACTTGAACAGGCATTTTTCAAAGGATGAAATATAAATGGCCAACAGACACAAGAAAAGATGCTCAGGATCACCAGCCATCAGGGAAATGCAAACCAAGACTCAATGAGGTTTCACCTCACCCCAGTAAGAATGGCTCTCATATAGTTATCAACAAACAATAAATGCCATCAAGGATGTGGGGGAAAATGTACCCTACTGACTGGTGCAGTGGCATAGTGGGTAAAGCTGCTGCCTTCAGTGCTGGTATCCCAAGGTGTGTAGTAGTGGGAAGCTGGAGTCAGTAGACAGATCTAGAATCAAACTCAAGAAACTTGGGTCATTATCTACTGCTTTCACAAGCTCATTACCAGGAAGCTGGATCAGAAGTGAAACTGCTGGGACTTGAACCAGTGCTCATATAGATGGTGGCATCACAGGCAGCAGCTTAACCTGCTGCAAAACATTGACCCCTATAACGATATACTTTAATGTTATGTGAATACTCTCTCTCTCTCTCTCTCCCTCCCTCCCTCTCCCTCTCTCTGTCTCTCACAATGTTTTATGAGGATAATTCAATGTTGGTGGAAAATGAAATTTAAAAGATAAATTTATTTTAGTGGAAAAATTTGAATATTTATATTATTATAATACACATTTTCCACGAATTTCTTTAAGACTCCCCATGTTGTAATGTAAATTTCAGCATACTTAACATACAATTTTTTTTCTTTATTAAGTTGAGAATTTTCATCATTTCACTTAAAATAAGCTTATGTCTTCTATTTGGCACATTCAAATTACCAGCAATGCTACTCTTGCACTTTAGGGCCATTATTAAGTAAAATAAAGGTTCTTTGAACACAAGCACTGTGATATGATGACGTAACCTAGATGGCTATTAAGTGACAGAGACTAATGAGTGAGTAGGGTATACAGTTAGGATACACTGATGATTCACACCATGGGTGAGATGGACCAGAATGCTATAAATTTTCACCCTGCACACAGTGCAATGCAGATTTTAAAACTTGTAAAATGGTCATTTCTGGAATTATCCATTATTTAATGTTTTCAGATCACAGTAGACTGCAGAGTACTGAAACCACAGAAAATGAAACTGTGGGTTAGGGAGAAGTAACGTTACATTAACTCAGGTATTACTTTTCTAAACCCTACCATCCCTCCTTTCACCCCACCCTGAACCTGGAGGAAAACAGAAGTAGTAGATCAGGTAGTTAAAGAAATGGAGCAGAAAGATGAAACACAAGTTGTTCTCTCTTTTCACATAAAGTTTCTGAACCTGATTCAGGACAAAAATCTGTGGATGAATAGAGTTCAGTTCACATGTGAGATTTAGACTTTTTATTCATATTAGAAACTACTTCCTACTATATATTGGTAACACTTTGTTAAAACCTGAAATTCATCAAGTAAGCTAGGAGACCATCTGAAGAAATAGAGATCTTATTAATTGACTCTGAGGGAAACAGTATGAGAGAAAACAAAACTGTGATGATCTCCCCCCTTGTTAATATTGTTCAATAAGATATTGTATGCTGTATATGTTTTAAATATTTTAAAATTACAAATATATTATTCTAACAGGGACCACAATATACTAAGGCTATTTCTGCCTTTTAGTTATTTGAGGAAAAGACACATCTATGGCAAAACTCATGCTCTTCAGTGGGAATTATAAACATTAAAAAAAATTTACTGAATGGTTATGTTATCTCCCATAAAAATCCACATATCTGGCTTCTCCGGAAATTCCCTTATTATAATTATCAGCTGCGACTGAATGGCAGCTACCACCTTCAGATGGGACCTGGGCCTTGCCACAGTCCCCTCCACACTCTATTGCATTCAGGCGAGTTGCCAGCATCCCTTAGATTGTGCAAACACTTCTCTCGTCAGCGCAACTAACAGCAGGAACGTCAAAGGGAAGCAGGTCGCTCCAAGCGTGGGCCTCCTTCACTCATTCACATGACCTACCTGGCCCAGTAGCCCAGTCTGCAGGGGCCTCCTTTCACTCACAGCCCAGGGTGGGGCGGGGCAAAATCATTCCCCATACCTCTTCATGCAGCAGATAAGAGCCAGAGCTGGGGGCAGCAACCAGACTTCGCAAGTCTGAGGCTTTTTTCTCCTTTCCAGGTTTTCAGATTCCCTGAACTTGAAGCGCTAGCAAGCGCGTTTGGCACACGAGTTGGCGGCTTTACAGGGGGAAGCAGCAGGAAGCAACCAGCTGCGCGCCCTCTGCTGGCCTGGAGGTAGCTCTGCAGGCCCCAGGGACGACTTCCAATTCGGTTTTCTTGGGAGTCAACCAGTCGCAGCCGGCACAACAGGTTCCCTCCCACCCCACAGGGGCTACGCCCCGGGCTTATGGCCGCGTCCTTTGCAAAAATCTTCCTGACTCCAATCCCAGCCCTTGGCCGCCCACTTGGTACCCACCTCAGTATTCAGGCCATCCGCTCTTCCTGGCGGGGTCCAGCCTCCCCTGTGCTCACGCTCCCGGGCCTCGCTGGGCTCGGGGCTTGGGGCTCACAGCCTCCTGGGAATTGCGGGCATATCCTACAGAGGTGAGGGGGCCAATTTAGGTGAGGAGAAAGGCCGAGTGGGCCCTCGGTGACCAGGGAGGCTTGCTTCCTCAGGGGACAGGGCCACTGGAGAGCCGGTGTGGCCGCGCGGTTGTTCTTCCGGAGAAGCCTGGGAGCTGGACTTTTATGTGAAAGACCCCAATGTCTGAAGGCCAGCTGATGGGTATAAACCACCAGGCCCCGGCCAACCCGCTGGGAGGTTGGGTCCAGGCTAGGGCCCCTGGCGCAGAATTCCGGTGAGGCCAGGCAGCTAACAGAACCTTGGAGGTGGCTGGCGTAAACCAGTGGTTTTCAAATTGATGTTACTGGAGCTGCAAGCTCCGATTTGAGCCGGAAATCATAGCTTCACTGGGCCCTGGCCTAGCCCGGCAGCTGCAACTTCATAGATAGGTATTTTTTAAATCACTCTTCGATAGTTTTCTTTTTCATTCAGGATTTAGTCCTAGAAGAATTAAATGATATTGACTTTGAAATGATCTAACTAATTTACTTATGAGGCCCTCAAGATATCATAGATAGCATATTCTATGCTCAAAGATGCAGGCGAATATTTACACATATAATGTGTTAAATTAACGCATTGTAATAAGGTTACATTTAATATTATCTTTCTGCCCCTTACATATTTGGAGCTCCATTAGGGCAGTGAGTACAATGCATTCATCTCGTTATCTCCAACAAATAGCCCCTGGAACAAGGTGAGTGCTGCAAAATGATTTAGAATGAGTAAAATGGTTTAGAATGAGTGAAGGGATAACTGAAACAGTTCGGTGAATAGTTCTGTTTGAATACAAGACCCAAAGTGGGGACAATCTCGGGAAAAAGACATTTTAAGGGAATCTGACTCCTTAAATTTAATAAAAAAATTTCTGTAGGAACAAAGACTATATTTCAGTGATTATTGTATGCATCTCCATGTCTAGAATTATGTTGTACATATAGCAAGTCTTCCATAATAGGCTGTGCATTGTGTTAAATTCAATGGAGTAAATGAGATACAGGTGTGCTCTGATCTCTATGGCTCATATTACTCTTTAAGTAGATTGCTCTATTGTACACTTCCTGGAGCTCTTCCTGGAGGTCACCCAGGTATGCCCATCAGTGGAAAAGAAAACTAAATGCAAACCAGTGTAATTTTGATCAGCAGTATTCAGGTTATGATGCCTTTCACTTATACTTTTTTATTTACTGATGCACATGTAGAGGCTATAAATTAAAGCCAAAATGCTTCTAATGTGAATATTATCACTCAAGTGACCCACATGCCTTCAGTCTCCTTAGTTCCAAAAATATTCAGACTAACTGTGAAGGCACAAATTGACAAATAAATGGCAAGGATTCTACCCTTGCATCTTTCACTAGTCAAAGGGATACAATTTTCTATTGTCTCTGCAATCTGCTTTTCAGCTCACAAAGTAGGGAAACACCTCTTTCTATGCACTTCTTCACAAATATATAAGCATTAAAAATTTGGGAGTTAGATGCTAACCATTGGCATATGTTCTATATCACCTTTTTAATTTGTCTGCTTCTACACTGTTCTCAATGTTTTCCTATTGTCCAGAGTCTATGTCTATGAATGCTCTTGGGTTGGTGTTCTCATCTAAAAGATTCTAACTAAAATTTTGTGGTGTATGCTTAGTGAGTGATTTCCATACATCGTTTCTTGACCAACACAAACTTGAAAGAAATATTATTTGCGGGATATGTGAAAAGGAATGGAATCCTGCTAATCACATGGCCTTTGAAAGCCATATGTATTTTCTAAACCTATTCCAGTGGTGATATGATAATTTCCAAGATGCTTATATGAGAGCAACATGATTATTGGAAGAAGACTGATCCTCTATTTGTGTTCCTGCTTTACAAAAATGTCAAGGCTGAAAGAGCTGCGATATATCTATTTAGGATGTGGGGATACTTTCTTTCATGCCCCTTGGAACACATCATTCTATTTTGAAAAGATGGGAAATAATTAGATTAACAGAATTTTACAGTGCAGTTTTAATATTTTTACTTCTGGAACATTCATTGATTTAAATATTGCCATTTGTATAAAATGAGCCAAAATTAGACCTCCAAAATTACAAGGGACACTTAAGGGAAGAATCTGCCACTACAAGGCATTGTATATTCCTTTTAATTATATAGAGTGATATATTTATTTTTATATAAAAGTTGAGTGTATGTGTCACTCTTTGAGCTTCCAGACCATTTAGTGTTAGATTCCTGTTACATTAGAAACTAATGAGAGGCACTGCCCTCAGGTAACCTGATACCTCTAAACCTAGATTATGCTCCTTATGGCTAGAATTCCCATTTCTTTAAGAACTCGCATTATAGAAGGTTAGACACAGTACTTTTTCTTTCTTTTTTTTTTTTTGTTCTTGGCAAAGAAGTGTAGATATTCGAGATCTTTCAGTCTAATCTTGATGAATAGATACATAAATATAAATATATATTTTAAATAATCTGTTGAAAATACTCTAAAATAAAGGCTTTCCACATTTCTCATTAAGATAATTTTAAATATGTGTGTTTTAAAGAATTCCAATAACAAGAAATCACTACCTGTAATACATTTTGCAGAAAATTCTAATTTACCAAAATGTATTTCCTTAGTCAATATTTTAAATGGTTTTGCTCTCTCCCTACTGCTTTTCATGTTGTGCAGGTTAGTGTTCCAAATATTTGATATGAAACTTCTAGTAAAAAAAATTACATACATTTTCTAATCTAAATTTTGAATCTAAAAACACAAAATAATCTCAAGTGTCCAGTATTTTTCAATCTGAGATTTAGTCAAGACTACATTGAATTATACAATTAATAGTAAAGACATATTGAACTAATATGACTTGTCAGAGTAATATCCCTCAAGATTATTGCAAAGATTTGTGATATTTTCTTCTATGGGAAAAATAGAAATAAGTGAAATCATAAACTGAAGAATGCTCTGATCTACTCAAGATCTTCCTTTCTCTCCCTCATCTTCATGTATTAAACACTAATAATAGCTGAGGACTACAAATGCCAATGAACTGTTGGGAGTAATACTATATTACTCTAAGTATTCACTAGTGTACCTGAGTTTAAAAATACTGATAACACCTACTATATGGACAAATTGAAACTCTAGCACACTTCTGGTGGAAATGTAAAATGCTCAAGTTAATTTAGAAAAGAGTTTAGCAATTCATTTAAAAGTTAACCATAGAGCTATTACCTAGATATGTGCAAGCCTATTTCTTGGCTCTATCCTCTGTTTCCTCTGGTCTATTAGTCCATTCAGCAATATCACACTGCATTGATTACCGTAGATTATAATAAATCTTTAACTCAGGCTCTATCCGTTATCAAACTTTATTCTCCTTCTTCAGTATTGTTTGATCTGTTCTGTATCTTTTGATTCTGTATATAAGCCTTAGAATCACTTGGTTCATATCCACAAAATAACTATTTTTTTCCAAAATTGCATTGAGTTTATAGATCAAATTGGGGGAACTGACATCTTAACAATACCAAGTCTTCCAATCTGTAAACATGAAATATTTTTCCAGTACTTTACTCTTTTATTTCTTTCATTAGTGTTATACAGTTTCCTCATATAGTTCTTGTACCTACTTTGTTAGATTTAGACCAAATATTTCCACTTGGGGTATGATAATGTAAATGGCATTGTGTGAGAAAGTTTTAAATTTCAAACATCACTATAGACAACTTAGCTTTGAAAAGAAGAAAGTTAATACGGTGGAGAAAAGACCATCTTTTGAACAAATGGTGTTGGAACAACTTGACATTCATATGTAAAAAATAAATTTGGACACAGATCCTACAGCCTTCACAATAACTAATTCAGAATGGGTCACAGACATAAATATGAAAAGCAAAACTATAAAACTGAGAAGATAACATGAGAGAAAATGTAGATGACTTTGAGTTTGGCAATGACTTTCTAGATATTATAAAAAAGGCATTATCTCTGAAAGGGAGAATTAATAAACCAGACTTCATTAAAATTAGAGCTTTATGCTCTGCAAATGACATAGTCAAATGGGAAAACCACAGACTAGGAGAAAATATTAGCAAAATACAAATTTGATAAAGGACTGCTAGGCAAAATATGTGAGGATACTTCCAAAAGTTCATGAAAATGATGTGAAAAATTTAAAATCTATGTACACAGAGGATCTTCAGAAAGTTTACGGAAAATGTATATTGTAAAAAAAAACTGTGCATTTCAAACATGTTTTGCATAAAATAAATTTACCTTTTAATTCAAGTTTGTGTGGACTTCATGAAGTACCTTAGTGAAAGAATTATTAAAACTTAACAATATGGGGCCAGCGCGGTAGCATAGTGGGTAAAGCTGCCACCTGCACTACCAGCATCCTATATAGGCACTGGTTCAAGTCTCAGCTGCTCCACTTCTGATCCATCTCTCTGCTATGGCCCGTGAAAGCAGTAGAAGATGGCCCAGGTCCTTGGGCCCCTGCACCTGCATGGGCGACCCGGAGGAAGCTTCTGGCCCTGGGTTCTGATCAGCCCAGCTCTGGCCATTGTGGCCAATTGGGAAGTGAACCAGCAGATGTAAGGCCTCTCTCTCTCTTTGCCTCTCCTTCTGTCTCTCTGTGCAACTCTGACTTTCAAATAAATAAATAAATCTTAAAAAAAAAAATCAACAATAAAGGTCAGGTGATTGGCCTACTGGTTGGGATATCTACAAGTCATATCAGAGTGCCCAAACTCATGTCCTAGCTCTGCTCCTGATAATATGCACCCCGGCAGACATCTGGTAATAGCTCAAGCGGTTTTGGACCTCTGTCAACACAAGTGAGCCTAGAATTCCTGGCTCCCAGATTTGGACATGTCTAGTGGACATTTGGATAATAAATCAGATCATGGGAGATCATTTCTCACTCTCTCTCTCTCTCAATTTTTTTAAAATCTCAGCAATAAGAAAACAATTATTTTTAAAAAGTGGTCAAATACATCAGTAAAGAAGATATACAGATCACAATAAGCATCTGAAGATATGCCCCACATCATATGTAATCAGAAAGATATAAATTAAAACAATTATCAGATATCCCCTCACATCTTCTAGAAGGCATTAAGTCCAGAACACTAGCAACATTTATTGGAGAGGATATGGAGCAACAGGAACTCATTGCTGATGGGAATGTAAAATGGTACAGTCATGTTAAAAGATTATTTGGTTTCTTCTTACAAGGCTAAACATGCTCGTACTATAAGATGCAGAAATCACACGTTGGTACTGACTCAAAGGAGTAGACAATTTATATCAATGTAAAAGCCTATATATAGATGACTGTAGGAGCTTTATAATTTCCAAAGGATAGAAGCAGCCAAGATATACTTATGCAGATAAAGTATTAAGTAAACTTTGATACAGTATTGATAATTGAATATTATTCCTTGCTAAAAATAAATGATATATCAAGCCATGGAGTGTCATGAAGGGAATTTAAATGCATATTACTAAGTGAAAGAAATCAATATAGAAAGTTTACATACTGATTTCAAATATACAACATTCCAAAAAGACAAAACCATGGAGACGGTAAAAAAATCACTGATTGTCACAGGTTAGTGGGGGTCAAGGGTGAAATAGGAAGGGCACAAAGGATTTTTAAGGCAGTCTAACTACTCTGTGGAATACCATATTGGTGGATACAGGTTATACATTTTTCCAAACCCTTAGAATGTACAGTACCAAGAGTGAATCCAAGTTTAAACTACGGACTCTTTGTGATACTGTTTCAGTGTAGGTTCATCAACTGTAACAGATTTACCACTCTTGTAGTTGTTAATAAAGGGAAGTTAGGCATATCTGGGGTCTAAGAGTATTCCGATCGATTGTGCTGTGAAAGAAAATACATTGAAAAATAACTCTGTGTCAATTAAAATTAAAATATATCTAAAAATAAAAAATGGAAATGAAAATGCATAAAGAAGTTATTTGTTATCTGTTAATAGCACAAAGTTTATAAGATTATGTAGACATACTCTCATGGGCTTTTCAGCCCTAAAGGCACTCGGATCTGGCTGAAAAGCCCATGAGAGTATTTCAGGCATGGAAAGCCAAGACACTCTGGCAAAAAGATCTCTGTGAGTGAGATCCCAGTGGAAAGAACAGGTCTTCAAAGAGGGAGGTGCCTTTCTCTGAAGGGAGGAGAGAACCTCCACTTTGACTATGACCGTGTCTAAACAAGATAAGAGTCGGAGAACTCAAGGGGCTTCCATAGCCTTGGAAACTCATGACTGGTGCATAGGGAGATTACTGATGCCATAAACAGGAGTGTCAATTTGTAAAGTCAACAACAGGAGTCACTGTGCACTTACTCCTCATGTAGGATCTCTGTCCTTAATGTGCTGTACACTGAGGCTTAATGCTATAACGAGTACTCAAACAGTATATTTCACTTTGTGTTTCTATGGGGGTGCAAACGATTGAAATCTTTACTTAATGTACACTAAACTGATCTTCTGTAAAAAAAAAAAAAAAAGAAAGAAATTATCAATTCCCAACTTGACTCTCACTGGGATTAAACATGACAATAGGTCTGATCTGATTTCATCATCATTTAAAAAAAATCATCTATTATTTTTCACTTTATGTTTCTGTGTGGGAGCAAACTGTTGAAATCCTTACTTAAGGTATAGTAAGCTGATCTTCTGTATATTAAGATAATCGAAAATGAATCTTGATGTGAATGGAAGGGGAGAGGGAGTGGGAAAGGGGAGGGTTGTGGGTGGGAGGGACGGTATGGGGGGGGGAAGCCATTGTAACCCATGAGTCGTACTTTGGAAATTTATATTCATTAAATAAAAGATAAAAAAAAAAAGATTATGTAGACATAGCATGCCTGAGTCTTTGTTACTAACAGATTACAAATAATAATAACTTCTTTATGTCTTTTCTTATCCTAGAATAATCCATCTACAGGCTGGCATAGTGGCACAGAATGTTAAACCACTGCCAGTGATGCTGGCATCCTGTATCTGAGCCCTAATTTGAATCCTGGCTGCTCTGCTTCCAATACAGGTCCTTGCTAATGTGCCTGGGAAATCTGTCGAAGAAGGCTGAAGTGCTTGGGCACCTGCTACCCACATGGGAGACCTGGAAGAATCTCCAGACTCCTGGCTTAAGCCTGGCCAAGACCTAGCTGTTGGGAACATTTGGGGAATGAACCCATACTGTACATCAAATCTCTCAAAATTGTTCACTTTTTTAAAAATGATTTATTTTATTTATTTGAAAGGGAGGGTGCCTGAGGAAGAAGCCCTACATCTGCTGGTTCACTCCTCACATGGCTGCAAAAGCCAGGACTAGGCGAGCCAAGATAAAGTTCACAGCCAGGGACCCCATCCGGGTCTCACACATGGGTGGCGGGGGTCATCTGCTATTCTCTCAGGTGCATAAGCAGGGAGCTGGATTGGAATCAGAGCAGCTGAGACTGGAACTGGGGCTCTGATATGGGATGCTGACATTGCAGGCCATGGTTCAACCAGCTGCACCATAACACCAGCTCTGAAATTCCTCATCTTTTAAAACAGACATTTTATTTTGTTTTGTTCTCTAACCTTATTGTCATATCCAAGTTATCCTTATTATTTAACACAAAAAACTTTTTTAAAAATCCTTCTATCTGTTGCCCATAAGGATGGTGTTTGTTTTGTGGCTCAGAATTGGGGAATGTTAGATTTTAAGGCTAAAGGGCAGAGTGAAAATATGTATCACAGTGGGTAATATTTGCTGCAACAATGACTTGTAGGACAAACAAGGAGATCATAAACATGAAATATTGTAGTTTCCAACTTTACCTCCTCTCGGGCTTACTGGAGAACTCCAGATTTCCAAAAATCGTAACATTTTATCAATTTATTCATTAAATCAAAGACCATGATTGAACAGATATTTTAAGTTTTCTCAAGTTTAAATTCCAGTATAGTAAATATCAATAGATATAACTCAGGAAAAAAGCTCTTTGGGATCTTCAATAATTTTATGAGTGTAAGAGGATCCTGAAACCATCAAGAACTGCTAGATAAAGCATGAATTGGAGGGAAATATAGTTAGGTGGTGAGCACCTGGAGACGTATTTCATTACCATTTTTCTTTTTAAGCTTGATATTTAGAAACACAGATTTACCAGACGTACCAAAAATAGTGCAGATAATTACCATGTACCTTTCACTCGGTTTCTACTATTGGTTACATCTTACAAAACCAAGAAATAAGCGTGTAAATTCTCATTACTACCATTCCAATCAAGATGCAGGTTATTTTATCCCTATAAAAGTCATTCTGATGCCATATCTAATTGCTGCTACTCTAAATAACCTCTAATTGCTAAAATCATTTTGCTACTACTTTATAGATTATTTTTGAAGAAAAATTACTAAATGTTATCTAATTACAGAAAGAAGTAAAATAAAACTCATTATTAATTTCTAATATCTTAATAGTTGAGGAATTCTGAGTTCTGTTTAACAATAAAAGTGCCTGTAGTTTTTAGTAAAATGACACTGCATTGATATTAAGCCTCATGTATGCTGTAGGTCAAAGTTTTAGAATTAATTATAAGTTGGAAATATCATACATTGATCATTCTCAAATAACAGGAAAAATTAAATGCTAAACTGAAATTCACCATAAAAAGTTATCTGTGGTCCAGTTGAACATATTATATTTTGAATTCAGAATGTGTATATGAACCCCCATACCATACTCAATGTCCCTTTAAAACAGGGATATATCTTCTTTTTCTCCCTTTCCAAGTGTTCCATAAAACCTTTCATAAATGCAAACATTCTCAGCCAGCCTCCAATAAATTACTTTGTGTCAGGAAACACCACTTTTTGAGAAAGCCCATTTAATTTAGTAAATTGCTCTTGCTGTTCTTCCTTTATTGATCTAAAAATCTGTTTCCCAAGTACTTTCACTCTTTGGATTTAGTTCTCCCTTCTGGATTCAAAATTAGTAGTACCTTTACTTATCTCAAATATTTTTCAAAATTTTATTAATATAAAGAGAACAAACTTCATAGGTACAATTCTAAGAAGGTAACCCTCCTTCTCTCCTTCTCTCCTTCCCTCCTTCAGTTCCCCCCTCTTTCCTTTTTTCTTTTAATTTTTGCAATAACATACTTTCAATTTATTTTATAATCACAGGCTTAAATACACCACTAACCATCATGTTCAACAAGTCAAAATTAGAGCACTGTTCCACAGAAATATATACAAGAGCTATAAACAATAATCAAATCGTAAGATGCCAGTTTCATTCTTATACATTTTTTTGTATTCCACATTTACTACCACATATCAGAGAAAGTGTATATTTGGTTTTTTTGAGTACTGGCTTATTTCACTAAACTTTAAGACTTCTCTTCTTTAAGCTAAAAAATCCCCTTAACAACTATATACATGTCAACTGACTATCAGATGGTTAGCCTTTATTTTTGGCTTTATATGGAAATGTGCCAGTTTGTTAATGAACCTTTTCAACAGTGGCAGACAAAATAAAGCACCATTTTCTAGGCTTTGCATAACTTCTGCAGAAAATGTCAATTAACGCATATAATGTGGCATCATAAAATCTTGATGTGTCATAAAAAGTAAACAGAAATATAAATAAATAAACTTTTAATTTTCAGACTACATCATCACAGGAACAAATTTCTTGGTAGCATAGAAATAATTATAATCAAGAATATTTCTCTTTACAAAACAAGCAACTGAATTTTTCTGGAGGTATTACTTTCTTACTTAGATTTTTATTGTAGTATCAGTATTGAATTGGTTCTCCTTTTTGTGGAATGCAAAGTAACTACATTTCTTTCTGCAAAACCAAGTTTATCTTCACTTTCTCACTTCTCTTGTTATAATATTACATATACCTCTAGAGTTACTCAGCTTATTTATTTTATTTCTGTCTGCTCTCCTGCGTCCATGCTGTAGCACTGAGAAAATTTTGTTTGGTTGACATGTTTTAAAAGAAACACTAGAAGCCTTTGCAAGATGTATGTATTCAACAGGGTGAATTGGTAACTCCTGAGAGTCACAGGAAAAATTATGACTTCTTTCTCTATTCTACTCAACATGACAAACAACCCAAAAGGAACCCATGTATAAACTGGAACTACTGTTTTACGAGAACTTAATTATATATCTTGGAATTCTAGACTTAGAAGAAATCTAGAAAGCTCTAGTCCATTCCCCCTGCTTTCATACAGATTATGTGCTAACTTTAATAGGGTACAGAATTCCCTCTACTGTCTCTTCAGCTATACTTTGTGTATCTCTGTGGATGCAAACTGTTGAAATTTTTACTTAGTATAGAGTTGATATTCTGTATATAAAGATAATTAAAAATGAATCTTAATGAAGAATGGGATGGGAGAGGGAGTAAGGGGTGGGCCGGGAATTGGGGAGGGAAGGCGGCTATGGGGGAAGAACTGCTATATTCCAAAAGCTGTACCTATGAAATTTATGTTTATTAAATAAAAGCTTTCTAAAAAAAGAGAGAGAGAGAGAAAGTCAACTTGAAATACCTTAGTCCTTAATTTGATGCCATTTTTACTTAGTCCTCTACGGACAATAAAAAAGTGGTAAACACTCTTTACAGAAACAAACCATCAAATTCTGGGACAACAGTGGTGCTGGACAAGAAGAATGAAAAGTTTATGATTTGGGTGGATCACATGGAGAGACTACTTGTGTGGTTGGCAAACTCTTTCTTGACATGGCTGGTAGTTACAAAGGCATTTGTCTCATAATAATGTAAACTGTACAATTGTTTTGGTACGATTTTATTTATTTATTTATTATTTATTTGAAACTTAGAGCAGTAGAGAGAGAGGGAGAGGCAGAGATCCTGCATTGGCTATTTTACTCCCCAGCTAGTCACAATGGCCAGAGCTTGGCCAGGCTAAAGCCTGGAGGTAGAAATTCCTTCCGGTTTTTCCATGTTGGTGGCAAGGGAGCCAAGAAATTGGGCCATAATCTGCTGCTTTCCCAGGCACGTTAGCTGAGAGCTGTACAGGAAGCACAGCAGCTGCCATCAAAAGTTGTAACTTAATCCATTGTGCCACAGTGCTGGCCCAAATATCTGTGTTCAATTTTTTTTAAAGGAAAGGATAAAATTAAGCTAACATAAATGTAAAAAAATCTATTTTTTTTTTTGACAGGCAGAGTGGACAGTGAGAGAGAGAGACAGAGAGAAAGGTCTTCCTTTGCCGTTGGTTCACCCTCCAATGGCTGCCGCGGCCGGCGTGCTGTGGCCGGCGCACCGCGCTGATCTGAAGCCAGGAGCCAGGTGCTTCTCCTGGTCTCCCATGGGGTGCGGGACCCAAGTATTTGGGCCATCCTCCACTGCCCTCCCGGGCCACAGCAGAGAGCTGGCCTGGAAGAGGGGCAACTGAGACAGAATCCGGCGCCCCGACCGGGACTAGAACCTGGTGTGCCGGCGCCGCTAGGCGGAGGATTAGCCTATTGAGCCGCTGCACCGGCCAACAAATCTATTTTTTAAGAATTCTGTTTTTACTCCTTAGTTGCTATAACATATATTGATGTAAACTTTCTCCATCCGTTATATTTTCTTGTTTTTCCTACAACTTCTAGAGTCTTCCACATCCAATTTAAAATAGAAATCACAGTAGTGTATGTTTGTAGTCCAGTTACATGAATTCAACAAGAGAAGAAATTCCCAACCATTTTCATATACTCTTTCCACTATAATCTTTAGAGTTGGTCTGCAGTACATGCTTACCCACACACTATTAACAGTCCACAAAGGTGAATACACAAGTAGAGAGTAAATATTTGGAAATTATAGCCATCTAATATAATTATTTTATCTGTTAATTTCAACAATAAGTTATTTGGGTATACAGTTTGAATGTATCACTTTATTTTGCCATGGTTATGTCAAAAAGATCCAGAAGTCAATATTTTTCTAATAATCCATTTTTATTTTACAAATGTACTTAGGTTGCCAACAACAACAGCAGAAAACTGTTTTAATAATTGACAAGTGCTACTTTTGAGATTCTATTTACCCAATATTTATTTTTGTTTCATCAGGCTTGAGTGTCCTCAAATGGTTAATTTGGCCCAGATGAAGGCTGTTTTAATCTGCTTATGCTATTATTACAGAATACCTGAAACTGAGTAATTTATAAAGAACAGAAGTTGTTTCTCACAGTCTTCCAAGATTAAGTTGTTGGCAGTTTGATATCTGTTAAGTCTTGCTCTCTGCATTTAAGATGGCACCTGTTCCTGCATCCTCTAGAGGAGACAAGTGTGGTGCCCTCTCATGGTTACAGGGGATGGAAGGATTAAAAACAGATTAAGGTAGTTTCTTTTAGCCCTTTTAAATGTCACAAATCTCCAGGAGGGTGTTTCCTCATGAGTTAATAATTTCCCAAAAGGCGTCACCTCTTAATACCACTACAAAGGTAATACGTTTCAACACAAACTTTGGAGAGTGCACTTTCTAACCACAGCAAAGGCAAACATCTGTCTTAAGGCCCTAGTCCTTTTGGAATCTAACCATAACGGTAGAAGAAAAATTAAGAAAAAATTCCATTCCTTGTCAATAACTATTAAAAGAACATATTTTTTGAACTTAGATTATTTAAGCATTCCACACCTGAAAAGGATGAGAATGTTAAAGATATAAGTCCACGCACGTTTAATTCTGTGGTTCTTCAAATGTTGTGAAATGTATGTTGGAACTATTTATATGAAATAAAAGGAGGCCAGAAAGGCATTTTTATGATAATATTAACATAATGCCTCCAGCAGTCTTATGAATATTTTTCTGATTTAAAAAGCAAAATATTTCACTGTAGAACATTGGATTATGCAAATTAACTGAAGAAAAATTAATGTCATATGAACCTACCACACAATGAAAATATCTCTAAATATTTTTTGTGTGTACTTCTAGTCTCAACCTGTCTCTTCACCCGAGACACATATACACACACACTCACTCACATACAATACTACATGAATAGATATGTAAATTTATACATTTTTAAATATGGAGTTCATATTTTTAAATATTTCTGATTTCCAATAGGCAGCCATCCTATACTCATTCACCCTGTGTATAGTCTGTTTTCACCATGTGATATCTGTTGTATAATACCTTATCAAAAAATGCCAACTTCATTGAAGATATTTTAGAATAGCCAGAAGAAGAAATTTATACCACATTCTCAAATCTTCCTCCCTCCCCAACTCCTACCCCTGATAAACACACACACACACAGGAATAGATAGTTTAAAATTTAGTTCAGACATTTTTATTCTTTAAATTCGATTCTTGCTCACTTTCAGAACAGGTATATGTGATTTTTCTTCCTTTACTTCTTTTTTAGCTGTTTCTCCTCCTGAATTTTCCCAACTTAAGTTTCATGTTGCATTATGCACTTGGCAGGATAATTCAGTTCTGTCTTTCCTGCTGTCTCTCTATGCTCATGATAATTTCCATTAAGATAGTCATTAGTCCATTTTCTATTGCTATAACAAAACATATGAGGCTGGGTAATATATGAAGAAAGTAGGTTTATTAAACCCACAGTTTGGGAGACTTAAAGCCCAAGATTGGGTGGCCTCCTGGGATTGACTTCTTGGCTGTATTCACATTATAGTAGGCAACATGATAAGAGTGAGTGTATGTGCGTGAGAGAGAGAAATCACATGGTGAGATAGGAAGCCAGAAACGATCCAGGGATAGGCTTACTCTGTTATTACAACACCCACTTGAGATAACTAACTAAGGTACCACAAGAACATTAATCTCTTCTGAGGGCAGCATTCCCAATGACCAAATTGCATGCTACTGTGTTCCACATCTTAAAGGTTCTATCACCTATTAATATTCCTAAACTTGGGACTAAGTTTCTGACACATGAACCTTTGGGAGACACATGTACAGTATATCCCAACTGGGATGCTCAGCAAAGCAAAAGCCCTGCAGTAAACAGGAGTCATTTTCTGAAAGACAAACACATTGAGGAATAATCTTTTTTTCTCATGCTGCCTTCTAATTAGAACTTTAGCATTTCCACAGATTCTTATGGAATTTTGAGCATACTATCCCTAATTTCTACATTTTTTTCCGGCCTTTGGTTTTACAAGAATTCATTCACAAAAATTATTATAGTACAGCATTTCTTTATAATAATCTATTATGAAATCTGTTGTGCTGGACATGCTTAGATAAATCTAATATTTCTAATTATTTGTTAATTGATTTCAGATTTAAAAATCATTAAGGACACTTTTTTTTTTCCTTCCCAGAAAATTTCTGGCAATTTCTACGATATCATTAATAGAGATTTTGAGTAGTTATTTTTATTTAAGCTAACCAACACTAGATATTATCTAAAAATAATTTAATGATTTGACAGGTAAAACAGCATTTCCTTATTTTCATTTGCATTTATAAGATTGAAACATAAGTTCTGTTTTCCATCTATTTGTTCAAGTGTTAATTGAGTTTCTTTTACATATTAATATTGCTGTTGGTGCTACAGATACAGAAATGAACATGACAATATCCCTGCTCTAAGCTTATTGACCTCATATTTTTTTTTCTTAAAAATCACTAATTCCCATTCTTGAGGTTTTTAGTTGTATTTTTCCTGCTTATTTCTGAGAATTCTACTTATATAAAGGATATCAATCCATTATACACCTTAAAAGTTGCAAGTATTTCTCCTACAATGTAGTTTGCTTTTTGTTATGGCAGACTTTTTTATTGTCTGGAAATTATTTTAACAAATATTTAATAAAATTTATTGTCTTGCTTTTATGGATTTTAAAAATCGACATAACAATTGCACATATTTATAGAGTACATGGTAATAATTTCATGCACGTACACAATGTATAATGATCAAACCAGGGTAATTAGTCTTCTTGAACATTTATTGTGTGTGTGTGTGTGTGTTGAGAATCTTTGAACTCCTCTGTTAGCCCACAATATAATTAGATTTCATAGTCCAGGTTAGGGTATGATTTGTTGATATACATACACATCCATTTCAATTTTTTCTAAGTTTTACATTTAAGTCTTTTTATCAGAAAATTTTAAAATATTAGTTTATACTGTGAGTTAAGTGCAAATTCACTCTCAGATGTATCCATCCTATTTTATTTTTATGGTCACCACTCTAAGTTCTGTTTATTCTTCTGGGCATTATTGTGCCAGTCTCTTAAGGGCTAAAAAACAGTTGAGGAAATATATCAGAAAATAAATTATACAACTTAGACATTTATTCTCTAAGAAAAAGATAAGCTTCATCGAATGTCAATCCAAGAGATCTAAGTTATAATGTAAAAAATAATGGAAGATTATTCTGGACCTGATATAGGACTTTAAATTGTCAAATTGAAAGGCTGCAGCATGCCATTCAGAATGAGTAAAAAAGACCCATTTAGGAATGTCTTAACAAAATTCGACAACTCTAAGAATAAAAAGATCTTAAAAGTTTCCACAGTATAATAGGAGAGAGAGGAGGAAGTAGGATGGGAGTATGGGTGGCAGGGAGGGTAGGGTGGTAAGTATCACTGTGTTCCTGAATCTGTATATAGGAAATAGGAGAAATTTGTATACCTTAAATATAATTTTTTTAATTTCCACAATTTACAGTAAAATAAATAAATAGATTAATAAATATTTTCTTTCTGGAGAATATAAATCAAACTGCTTGGAGATTTCTCAGCAGTAATGATAGATGCAAGAAGGATATGGAGTAACACTGTCAAACGTCAGAGGGAAAATGTTTTTATAATAAATATATAAGCAGCAATATTATCAACCAAGTACTATGGTAGCATTACTTTCCTAAATCTGTAAATGGGGGTAGGTGCCAAAAAGATTCATTTATAGTTAGTTTTATAAGATATGAAAAGGCATGCTGTTGTTAAGAGACATCAAGGTCTGTAAATCAAATCAGATGAATGGCAATCAAAACAATCGTGAATGTTTTACCTAGAGAAGAGGAGATACAAGTAGGGTATACTATCTACTTCAAATGTTAGAAAGACTTATTTGATGTTATGATTTTTTAACTTCTTCCATTGTCATTTATTTCTTTTACCTGGAAGTACAGTTTTTCTATCTGAATCCACATATTCTGTGACCTGGTATAGTTTGCTAAACATATTTTGACTATATTCAGTTGTAAAAGCAAGTCAAAAGGCTAGCACAGATTCAAAGGGTAGAAGGTAGATTGTGTTCTTGAGGGGATGTGCCAAAAATATTGGTTATTTTCAGATATTTCATAAACATATATTTGAATGTTTTTGGGATGGTTTCAGAGAAAGATTTTAGAATTTAGTAGTTAGTGATTAATTTATATTGGGGTGCCTGTGGTTTTAACACTGAAAATTACATGCTCCTGTGACTCAGTCCTGGGCAATTATAGTCAGTAGGACATTACACATATCATTATGTTAAAATAAAAATGTTTAAAATATCAATGATTTGCCTTGTGAGATAAGGAGTTTACTACTACTGAAGACTACAGTCTAGACCAATGCTATAGGGATTATGATTAGATATTTTTATTTTCTTGTTCTTTTTTGCCACAGTATGCTTCATGATCCTGAGTATTTCTCTAAAATTCAAGGCCCACTTGAGAACTGCTCAATGAATATCCTATAGTTGACATTCTACCTTTTAATAAGTTACCTATTTTAGTCCTATGAGTTGTATTCAAAAAGTTCATGTATGATAATAACCTAATGTTGAAAAACCCTGATACCAGACCTTGAACTTTATTTTCTTGTTGTCCACATACTCCTTTGGTGATTTCATTCATTCTTTGGGTTTTAATTATTACCCCTACTCTAATATTCATGAAACTTATACTCTAATATATATTTATTTGACTATAAAATGCTTACATCCACAGACTCATATATTCTACTTATTCAGTAGATATCTTAAATAAAACATGATTCTCTCCAAAAACCTCCCTAATCTTTCACTATAACCTGTAGTTTTCAGATTTTCCTATTTATTTCAATAATGCCTATTATACCCTTCTATTTCCTCAATGCAAGTTCTTAGAGTAATCCCTGATTATGCTTTTTTCTCACACTTTTCATCTAATCAATGAGAAAAATTCCATTGATTCTATCTTCAGTATATATACAGAATTGGTCCAATTTTCATCTTTTCTATCACTATAATTTCTGTCCAAATATCCATAATTTCTTGCCTGTATAGCTGCAATAAATTTCTAACTATGCTCTAGGCTTCTGCCCTTGCTGCCCTACAGTCTATTCTTAATGCAGCAGCAACAATGATCCCTTAAAAATGCAAGTTGGGGCTTCTGACTTTGGCAGTTTATAGAAATCTGGAAGTATGGGTCATTCCCAAATTACTAACACAAAATACAACATAAAATCTACAAAATCATAAATATTGTTTAATTTTCAGAGTACTGAAGTAAACTTAAGGAAATAAATGTGTTTTCAAGGAGATATGACAATCACACATTTGTATGCCAGAGCAGAGCACAGGAGGAAGATGGCAATGCTACAAACACAGGAAAGAATGTTTAAAATGAATTTTCAAAGAATTTTTTTAAAAAAACTAAGAATTGCTAAGTGCTTAGTTGGCTATTATGATGGTATATAACTCTGAGAACTGGAAATACAGAGTGAGTTGCACACATTTGTTATCTCTTCTCTATGAAGGTTACTGTATCATCATGAGAAATATGAGAACCAGAGTAGGAATCTAGAGAGACCTTACCTCACTGCTACAAGCCTGGAGGAAAAAATCAGTGACAGCTGCAGGAAAAGCAAAAAGAAAAAAAAAAAAAAACAACATAGATGCTTCTCCTCTATGTTTCCACACAGCATAATTCTTTAGTCACTGGTAGAAGGGTTAGGACATATTTGAAATTCCACTGCTGGATGAAGTGGAAAACAAACAAAAGTCACAAAAATCGTCTAGCCCTGCAAAAAAAATGAAGAAAACCATCTAGGGCTCAAATCTTAGAAATACATTTCTGCTAAAGGAGGGACAAAAGCTTATCTCATATACAAGATGCACTGAAGATGCAAGACAGTATATTTTTAAAAACACCAGTCACATAGTGCCCACCTACGTCTGACACTGAACCAGGAAAATAGAGAATGCCTAAACAAAATTGGTCTAACAAGCCAGCAAGTACAGAGTGATAAGCTATAGCAGACTACTCTGGGAGTTGAGAAAAGAGCATAAAGTTCCCTTTTCTGAGAGTCTGGCTCACAGAAGAAGGCTCAAGCTGATGGTGGAAATGGAACTGTAAGAATAAAACTTAATGCAACCAGTTTTTGCACTCTAAGCACAAAGTAAAACCAGTGGGTTTTAAAGACTGTGAAACACAACAAAACTCAGCTCAATTTGTGACTATACTCTTTCTGTCACCTGTAATAAAGAATTAACAACAATAATTACATTAGAAATTTGCTGATTTTCAAGCATAAACACCATTTACCTGAGACATCACTGTCCTATATGTAACTTCTAGGTTTACAAATGATCACAAGGTGAAATAAAAAAGACACTGTTGAGAAACAAACAAAAAAGATCAGCAAAATGAGACTCACCTATAGCACAGAGTTTGGTATAACAGAGTAGCATTTTAAAATAAATGATTAACAGGTTAGATAATGTACATGGGAAACCATTATAACATTCATGGAGAGGGGCCGGTGCTGTGGCACAGCATGTTAACATCCTGGCCTTGTAGTACTGGCATCCCTTTTGGGCGCCTGTTTGAGACCCGGCTGCTTCTCTTCCTATCCATCTCCCTGCTATGGCCTGGGAAAGCAGTAGAAGACGGCTCAAATTCTTGGACCCCTGTACGCACATGGGAGACCGGGAGGAAGCTCCTGGCTTCAGATTGGCGCAGCTCCGGCTGTTGCCGCCAATTGGGGAGTGAACCATCGGATGGAAGACCTCTTTCTCTCTCTCTCTCTGGCTCTCCCCTCTCTCTCTGTGCAACTCTTTCTAATAAATAAATAAATCTTTAAAAAAATTTATCGAGACAGGTCATTTCAGTAAAGATATGGGAAATATAAAAAATAATTACATAGAAATTCTGGGAAAAAATATGGCCACAGAGTCAAAAAACACTTTTGATGAGCTCATCACTATACTGGACAGAAAAGAAGAAAGACAAATTTTAAGAAAGATTGATAGAAATTTTCTAGACTGAAACACCAAACTGCCAGGGCTATACAAAATATCAAACATTTGGATATCAATTTATGAATAATTGGATTCCAACAAAGAGAGAGAGAAAACCATACAGAAGCAATATTTAAAATGGCAACTAAGTACTTTCCAAAAGTAGTCAAAGTTTTTGATTAGTCTAAGAATGTCAAAGAATACCAAGAATAAAAACACCCCCACCACACAAACTCTTTCTCTCCACTTTCACATAAACACATATATACACACATTAATACACACATGTACATACACAGATAGATCATATTTAAGCTGCTGAAAATGAAAAATAAAGAAAAATTCCTGAAATTATTTGGAGGTACAAGGGACACATTATACACAGAATAAGAATAGCAGCAAGCTTCTTGCCATAAACTACACTAGGCAAAACTCAACAGTGTGGCATCATTACAGTCCTGAAACAGACAAAAGTGACTATGAACTAAGAATTTAGGTTTCAAAAATAGACTTTTTAAGAAATCTAAGTCAGGATCACTGATTGTAACAGAAGTATAAGTTAATAAATGTTCAATAAATTCTTTAGACAAAAAGAATAAGATAGCAGGAAGAAACCTGGATCCCGAAGAAGAAATGAAGACTGCTAGAAATGTTGAAAATTTAAAATAAATTAAAAAGTTTGTTGGACTTAAAAAAGAAAAGGGAAAATTGGATGTAGTTAATAAATTGTGTGTGATAAGGATGTTAATATGAAATGTTAAAAGAAGAAATGTAGTGAAGGGTGAGACAGAGAAAGATCTTCCATCCACTAGTTCACTCCCCAGAAGGCTGCAACGGCTGGGGCTGGGCCAATACCAGGCTGAAGTCAGGAGCCAGAAACCAGGAGTCAGGAGTTTAATCCTGGTCTTCCACGTGGGCGGCAGTGGTGCAAACACTTGGAATATCTTCTGCTGCTTTTTGCAGGCCATGAGCAGGGAGCTGAATGAGAAGTGGAGTAGCCGGTACTCAAAGCAGTGCCCATACGTGATGCAGGTGTCACTGGCAGTGGCTTTTAACTGCTATTGCAACTACACTGCCACCCTTCATGTAATATTTATTTTAAAAATTGCACACATCAAAAAATCAAAACAAATTTGAAAATGGATAAAATTCATTTTTATTTTAATCACACTAAAGTTTATAGATTATTTAAAAATAGTGACAATGTGATGAATATTTATAGCATATGTCGAAGGAAAAACATGAGAAACATAAAAAAGATGGGAAGGAAGAATTGAGATGATACTGTTGTAAACCTCATCCATAATTTTATAAAGTACTCTATTATCTGAAGATTGACTGTGATTAAATAAAGATTTATGCCATAAATTTTAGAGTTACTGATTGTAATTTAATGTTTTTAATTTAAACAATATTAAAAATGTTGATGTACAATTTAATACTTTATCCCTTTTAGTATTTTTGTTTGTTCTACATAATACCATTGGTTGAGCTATGTAACTAACACGCAGTTATTCCTAGGTGTTTAAAGCTCATGGATTGGAAGAATCAATATCATCAAAATGTCCATTCTCCCAAAAGCAATTTATAGATTCAATGCAATACCAATCAAGATACCGAAGACCTTCTTCTCAGATCTGAAAAAAACGGTGCTGAAATTTATATGGAGACATAGGAGACCTCGAATAGCTAAAGCAATCTTCTACAACAAAAACAAAGCTGGAGGCATCACAATACCAGATTTCAGGACATACTACAGGGCAGTTGTAATCAAAACAGCAAGGTACTGGTACAGAAACAGATAGATAGACCAATGGAACAGAATTGAAACACCAGAAATCAATCCAAACATCCAAACATCTACAGCCAACTCATATTTGATCAAGGATCCAAAACCAATCCCTGGAGTAAGGACAGTCTATTCAATAAATGGTGCTGGGAAAATTGGATTTCCACATGCAGAATCATGAAGCAAGACCCCTACTGTCGCTCTGCGTCTTCGTGGAGGAACGACACAGGACCCTGCGCTGTTCTTTTGTCTGCTCAGCCCTCCCCGGGTTTGCTGCTGGTTCTTCCCGGGTTGGCTACCGTCCCTTCCACCTCCGTGGAAGGGCGGTTCCCCCTGCCACATTCCCCACTTCCGCGGGGGAGCGGCACACCGCCGGCCGGCTCTCTTGGGGGCTGCACAGGTGTTCCTTCAGATGTTCCCCTTAGATGTTCCTGGTGCATGCCGTCTCTCTCCTCCTTTATAGTCCTCCTCCGCCAATCCTAACTCGGCTGCCCACACGCCGAGTACGCTGCTCTCCTCCAATCAGGAGCAGGATCAGCTCCTGGAGGTCATCACTCAAGTTGGCAAGAGGCAGCTGCGTAGAAGCTGTTTCCTCCTCTCCCAGCGCCATATTGTGGGAGAGCAGATGCATAGAATAAGTCTTAATTCCAGTAACTCAGTCCAGTCCGGGTTGCTCCCCACACCCTACCTTTCACCTTACACAAAAATTCACTCAACAAGGATTAAAGACTTAAATCTACGACCTGACACCATCAAATTATTAGAGAGCATTGGAAAAACCCTGCAAGATATAGGTACCGGCAATGACTTCTTGGAAAACACCCCAGAAGCACAGGCAGTCAAAGCCAAAATTAACATTTGGGATTGCATCAATTTGAGAAGTTTCTGTACTGCAAAAGAAACAGTCAGGAAAGTGAAGAGACAACCGACAGAATGGGAAAATATATTTGCAAACTATGCAACTGATAAAGGATTGATAACCAGAATCTACAAAGAAATCAAGAAACTCCACAAGATCAAAACAAACAACCCACTTAAGAGATGGGCCAAGGACCTCAATAGACATTTTTCAAAAGAGGAAATCCAAATGCTCAACAGACACATGAAAAAAATGTTCAAGATCACTAGCAATCAGGGAAATGCAAATCAAAACCACAATGAGGTTTCACCTCACCGCGGTTTAAATGGCTCACATTCAGAAATCTACCAGCAACAGATGCTGGAGAGGATGTGGGGAAAAAGGGACACTAACCCACTGTTGGTGGGAATGCAAACTGGTTAAGCCACTGTGGAAGTCAGTCTGGAGATTCCTCAGAAACCTGAATATAACCCTACCATACAAGCCAGCCATCCCACTCCTTGGAATTTACCCAAAGGAAATTACATTGGCAAACAAACAAGCTGTCTGCACATTAATGTTTATTGCAGCTCAATTCACAATAGCTAACCTGGAACCAACCCAAATGCCCATCAACAGTAGACTGGATAAAGAAATTATGGGACATGTACTCTATAGAATACTATACAGCAGTCAAAAAAATGAAACCCAGTCATTTGCAACAAGATGGAGGAATTTGGAAAACATCATGCTGAGTGAATTAAGCCAGTCCCAAAGGGACAAATATCATATGTTCTACCTGATCGGTGACAACTAACTGAGCACCAAAGGTGAAACTTGTTGAAGTGAAATGGACACTATGAGAAACAGTGACTTGATCAGCTCTTGTCCTGACTGGTGATGTACAATGTAATACTTTATCCATTTTAGTATTTTTTCTTTATTTTGTTCGAGTAACATTGGTCGAACTCTGTAATTAACACACAATTATTCTTAGGTGTTTAAATTTTAACTGAAAAGTGATCCCTGTTAGGAATTTGGAAAACATTATGTTGAGTGAAATAAGCCAATCCCAAAGGGACAAATACCACTTGTTCTCCTTGATAGGTGACAACTAACTGAGCACCAAAAAGGAAACCTGTTAAAGAGAAATGAACACTATGAGAAACGGTGACTTGATCAGCCCTCACCCTGACTGTTGATGAGCAGCTTAATATGTTATCCCTCTTAGCATTTTTTTTCTTTGTTCTACTTAATACTTTTGGTTGAATACTGTAATCAATACACAATTCTTTTTAAGTGCTGAAACTTAACTGAAAAGTGATCACTGTTAAATATAAGAATGGGAATAAGAGTGGGAAGAGATGTGCAATTTGGGACATGCTCAAGCTGACTTACCTCAAACGGTAGAGTTAGAAACATACCAGGGGATTCGAATTCAATCCCATCAAGGTGGCATGTACCAATGCCATCTCACTAGTCCTGGTGATCAATTTCTGTTCACAATTGATCATAATGATAGGACAAAGAACCAAAGGGATCACATAAACAAGAATAGTGTCTGCAAATACTAGATGATAGAATCAAAAAGGGAGAGAATGATCCAACATGGGAAGTGAGATACACAGCAGACCCATAGAATGGCAGATGTTCTAAACAGCACTCTGGCCTCAGAATCAGCCCTTAAGGCATGCGGATCCAGCTGAAATGCCCATGAGAGTATTTCAGGCATGGAAAGCCAAGACACTCTGGGGGAAAAAAAAATACCTAAATGAAAGATCTCTACGAGTGAGATCCCAGGGGAAAGAACGATTCATCAAAGAAGGAGGTACCTTTCTCTGAAGGGAGGAGAGAAAAAAAAATAAAGTTAACTGAAAAGTGAGCTCTGTTAAATATAAGAGTGGGAATAAGAGAGGGAGTGGATGTACAATTTGGAACATGCTCAAGCTGACTTGCCCCAAGTGGTGGAGTTAGAAATGTGCCAGGGGATTCCAATACAATCCCATCAAGGTTGCATGTACCAATGCCACCTCGCTAGTCCAAGTGATCAATTTCAGGTCACAATAGACCATAATGATAGGTCTAAGAGTCAAAGGGATCACATAAACAAAACTAGTGTCTGCTAATACTAACTGATAGAATAAAAAAGGGAGAGAACGGTCCAACATGGGAAGTGGGATACACAGCAGACTCATAGAATGGCAGTTGTCCTAAACAGCACTCTGGTCTCAGAATCAGCCCTTAAGGCATTCAGATCTGGCTGAAGAGCCCATGAGAGTATTTTAGGCATGGAAAGCCAAGACACTCTGGGAAAAAAAAAAAGAGGACCTAAATGAAAGATCTCTACGAGTGAGATCCCAGTGGAAATAATGGGCCATCAAAGAAGGAGGTACCTTTCTCTGAAGGGAGGAGAGAACTTCCACTTTGACTATGGCCTTGTCGAAATAAGATCAAAGACGGCGAACTCAGGGAGCTTCCATGGCCTTGGCAACTCATGACTAGAGCCTGAGAAGATTGCTGACGCCTTAAACAGAGCGGCAATTTGTTAAGTCAACAACAGGAGTCACTGTGCACTTACTCCTCATGTAGGATCTCTGTCCTTAATGTGTAGTTCAATGTGAATTAATGATATGACTAGTGCTCAAACAGTATTTGTCACTTTGTGTTCTGTGTGGAGGCAAACTGGTGAAATCTTTACTTAATATATTCTAAATCGATCTTCTGTATATAAAGATAATTGTAAACGAATGTTGATATGAATGGAATGGGAGAGGGAGCGGGAGATGGGAGGGTTGCGGGTGGGAGGGAAGTTATGGAGGGGGAAAGCCATTGTAATCCACAAACTGTACTTTGGAAATTTACATCTACTAAATAAAAGTTTAATGTATATATATATATATATATATATATATAAAATGACTTCAAGCAAAAAAAATGATAGTTTAAAAGTAGAGATAAAATAAAATTACAGTAACAATGATCCAAAGAATAATGAATTATTGAGAAAATGATATATTTTAGATAAAACATATTCAGTTATATTAAATTTTAATGACCTATGTACACTCATTAACATCAGAGATTATCAGACTGAAGACAAACAAGAGTTAACCAAAAAAACTGATTTTAGAATAAAGGCATCATTATTGTGAATGTGAAATGATGGAAGAATATGCCATATGAACACTAATCCAATGAAAATGGGATTGCTATGCTGACATTAGAAATTATAGATTTCAGAAGGAATATGACAAGGGATAAAAATGCATAAATAATGATTAGGATGTCCAATTCATTAAGAAGAAACAAGAACATGAATTATTTATTCACAGAAAAAACAGCTTAAAAGTACATGAAGCAAAAAATTGAGGGAACTGAAAGGTGAAACAGAAAGATCAAAATTTATTTTTAGAGACTTTAAAACTCACTTCTAAGTAATCAAAAGAATAAGTAGACATAAAATCAATGATGATATATAACACATGAGCAACAATATCAACTGACTTTAGCTAAATTGATATTTATGGAACATTTCATCCAACAGCAGATTATAAATTCTCTACATGTAATCATAAAATATAAATGATAGTACATGGTATATTCTGGATCATAAACTAAAACTTAGTAAATTTAAAATAAAGTCATTCATGTGTTCTCTGACCATGAGAGGATTAAAGTAGAAATTAGTAACAACAAACCTCTGTGAAATACCTAAGTATTTAGAATTTTTAAAAGTATCTCTAGAAAAACCCTTGGTATAAAAGGAGTTACCAGGGAAGCTTAAAAGTATTTTGAATTCAATGCAAATTAAAATACAATAATAAAAAATATTTTATTTAAGGTATATAAACTTATGGCATTTCATATATACAAATTTAGGAGCATAATGATTCTTCACATGCTACTCTCCTTCCTGCCCATACGCCCACCCTTTTCCTTCTTCCATCTCCTATTCCCACTCTTAATTTTTACCAAAATCTATTTTCAGTTTCCATGATACTCATTAAGATTAACCCTACAGTAAGTAAAGAATTCAACATATTGTATGAGGAGGAAAAACACTGTTCCTCAACAGTAGAGACATTACATTTTAGAGCCTCTATTAGTTACCACAGATCAGAGAAAACAAATGGTGTTTGTCTTTTTCAGACTGCCTAATTTCACTAAGAATATTGATTTCCAGTTGTGTCCGTTGTGTTGCAAAAGACAAGATTTCATTTTTTTAAATGCTGAGTAGTATTCCATAGTGTATATATGCCATATAGTATGGAGATACCTCAGAAAGCTGAAAATAGATTATATGACCCAGCAATCCCATTCCTGGAAATTTACCCAAGGAAAATGAAATCAGCATATGAAAGAGTTATCCATTGCAGCTCAATTCACAATAGCCAAGATATGCAATCAACCCAGATGTCCATCATCTGATGACTACATAAAGAAAATGTGGTTTATTTACACCATGGAATATTTCTCAGCCATAAAAAAATGAAATCCTGTCTTTTGCAACAAAATGGCTACAATTATTTTTATTTACAGGGGGCTCACAGCTGGAATAGTTTGCTTTGTCTCAGATGAGATGTTCAACTTAGAATTTTGAATCAAATTTTAAAAAAAATCTTAGAATCAACTGATGATTGAATAAAGAAATCAAAAATCTTTGATGTGCAAATTAAATGAGCATTTACAGAGCAATTTACAGCATTAAATACTTACGTTATATAAAAAGTCTCAAATCAATGACTTGAGGTTATACATTAAGAAACTAGAAAAAAAAAAGGATGAGTGCCCATTTAATGTAGTAGTTAAGATGTCTCTGTCCCACTTAAAAGTGCTGGTTTTACTTCCCACCTCTGGTTCCTTATTCCAGCTTCCAGCTAATGCAGATTCTGGGGAAGGGGTATGACTCAACTAGTTGGGTTCCTGCTACCCACATGGTAGACCTGGATTGTATTCCAGGCCCTGAACATTGGCCCTGGCCCAGATTCAGCTGTTATATGCATTTGGGAGTGAACCAGTGGACAGGAACACTCTCTCTCTCTCTCTCTCTCTCTCTGTGTGTGTGTGTGTGTGTGTGTCCCAAAGCAACCAGAAAGGAGACAATATACGTAACAGCATAAATTCAGGAAATTAAAAAATAAAACAATTTGATGACTCTGACATGATTAATAAAATTCTTGAGTTTCTGTCCACACTAAAAAAAGGGAAAATATATAAATTCCCTATATCAGAAATAGAAGAGGGGATATTACTATAGAAACTAAAGAGACTTTAAAGAGTACAAATGGAACATTAACAACATTATGCCCATTAATTTTATAATTCAAAATAAATGGACTAATTTACTGAGAGAAACAATGTTCCAAAATTCACTGCAGAAAAATTAGATGATAGAAATAATTTTCTATTAAGTAAATAAATTTTATACAAAAATCCTCAACCCCAAATGCCTCTGAGTTCATATTTCTTCACAAATTTCATCAACCATTTCAAATTCATTCTAGAAAATGAAGTATGAGTAAACTCTGGCTTGTTTACACTAGACTTGTTCATAATAGCTAAATTTTGGGAACAACTTAGATACTATTCAACAGGTGAACAATCAAAATAACTATTATATATCCATATCATACAATACTACTCAGCAACAGAAAGGAATAGACTATAGTAGATTCAATAATCTGAACAAATCTCCAGTAAATTAGAGCAAATTCCACTTAGCATATTTTTTTGGTCAGTCTTACCCTGATACCAAAGTCAGACAAAAATTGGTACTAATACCTTCAAAATATAAAACCTTACAAAATAGATGACAGTATCCCTCATGAATATAGACTTAAAATCTTCAAAATAATACTAGTACATTATATACAGAAATATATGTTGGACAATATCTTGCAAACAACAGAAGTTTATCACAGAAATGCAATCATATTCAATGTCAAAAAAGTCAATGGGAAAGAGTACACCATTTGGCTCAGTTGTTAAGCTACTGCTTAGGATGCACACGTCCCATTTTGGAGTGCCTGGGTTTGAGTCCCAGCTCCACTTCTGGTTCCAACTTCTTGGTAATGCACACCACAAGACGTAGCAGGTGATGGATCAAGTAGGTAGGTCATTATCATGTACATGGGAGACCTAAATGAAGTTCCTGGCTCCTGACTTTGACCTGGCCCAGTCCAAGATATTGCAGGCATTTGAGGAGTGACTCAGTGAACCAACTGATGGAAGATTTCTCGCTCTGTCTCTGTCTCTCTCTCCCTGCCCCATTTCAAATAAATAAAGAAATTTAAATAATAATAAAATTGTTTCACTATATTATGAGAATAAAGAAGAAGCTATATTATTATCTTAGTAGAAATAAAGGAAACATTTATCAAAATGTAACATTTATAATAATAATTCTCATTAAGGAGTAGAAGGAAGCTTCTTCAATCTGATAGTGGACATCTATGGGAAAAAATTCTACATCTAGTATCATACTTAATTATGAAAAATGGAATGCTTCTCCCTAATATCACAAACAAAGCAAGGATGCTGACTCTCACCATTCTTATTCAGCATCATAGTGGAGATACTGACAAATTGCAAAAAAAAAATTAAAAACATTCAAATTGGGGAAGGAAAAATAGTACTCTGGATGTTGCAGCCATCTGGGGAGTGAACCATTGGAAGGAAGATGTTTCTCTCTGTTTGCCTCTGCTTCTGCCTTTCTGTAACTGCCTTTCAAATAAATAAAAACGTTAAAAAAGAAATATTGTACAAAATTTTCTTAATCTGAGGAAAGAAGTCAACATCCAGGAACAGGAAGCACAGATATCTCAAATCTAATAAACCCAAAGGGGAGTTCACCACAAGAAATAATTATCAAAAATCAAAGACAAATAATTCTAAGATAAGCAAGATATAAGCAATGTGTCACAAATAAAGAAGAACCAATACAACCAAACACAGACTTCACAGCAAAAACCATGCTGGCAGAATAGGATGATATGATACTCATATAGGCAAAATGCTGAAGGAAAAAAATAGTGCTGCCAGCCAAAATTACTGTAGCTGACAAAGATACTCTTTAGACATGAAGAAGAGATAAAGACTTCCCTGACAAACCAAAGCTGAGAGAATTATTAACACCAGACCTGTCTTACAAGAAATGCTAAAGGGAGTTCTACTGATTGAAAGAAAATACTAGTGTGAAATACAGAAACACCGTAAGATATAAAATCCACAAGTAAAAGTATACATTCATACAAAACCAAAAAACTCTAATATAATATTGGAAATAAATAATTTATATGCTAAATAAAAAGATTAAGGGACAAAATAAATAAAAATAATCATAATAACATTAATGGATAAGCAATATAAAAATGTAAGTTGAGACACCAAGAATTCAAAATGTGGAGGGTATACAGTTAAAGTGTAGAGATTGATCTTTTCTTTTGTCCAAAGTTTTTATTTGTTTAAAATAACCTGCTATGGCTAGTGCCATGGCTCATTTGGCTAATCCTCCACTTGCAGCGCCAGCACCCTGGGTTCTAGTCCCAGCTGGGGTGCCGGATTCTGTCCAGGTTGCTCCTCTTCCAGTCCAGCTCTCTGCTGTGGACCAGGAAGGCAGTGGAGGATGGCCCAAGTGCTTGGGCCTTGCACCATTGTGGGAGACCAGGAGGAAGCACCTGGCTCCTGGCTTCAGATCGCCGTAGCTCTGGCCATAGCGGCCATTTAGGGGGTGAACCAAAGAAAGGAAGACCTTTCTCTCTGTCTCTCTCTCTCTCACTGTCTAACTCTGCCTGTCAAATAAATAAATAAAATGAAATAACCTGCTATGAGATTTTTGAAATGAGCCCCATGATAACAAAATCTATTATATGCATACTAAAACTAAAAATCAAGAAATCAAAACACAGTGCTATAAGAAATCACTTAACTACAAAAGAAGAAAATAAAAGAGGAAGAAAAGGCACAGAGTCTACAGAACAACTGAAAATCGAGCAATAAATTTGCAGAAGTAAGTTCCTACCTATGAATAATTACCTTGAATGTAAATCGACTAAATGATCTAAATAGAAAGCACAAAGTACCAGAATGGATGAAAAAACGAGATTCAGCTATATGCATCATACAAGGGAATTACTTCACTAGGCATAGAATGAAAGTGAATGGATGTAAAAAGATATTCCATGCAAAGTGGAAAACTAAAAGAGAGCAGAAATACTTATATGTTTATCAAATGAAATAAATTTCAAGTCAAAATTATAAAAACAAATATTAAAAGAAATCAATAAGACTATTATATAATGATAAAAGAATCAAGGTTGCAAGAAGATACAGCAATTGTAAATATATAAGCACCCAACACTGGAGTACCTGAATATATGAAACAGATGTTACTAGATCTTAAAGGAGAGATACTGCACAATACAATAATAGTAGAGCACTTCAACGCCCCACTTTCAACAATGGACAATTCATCCTGACAAAAAAAAATCAACAAAATATATTGCATTGATACTAGACCAAAAGGACTTAACAAACATCTACAGAACACTCTGTGCAACGTCTGCAATTGCTCTCAATGACACTTAGAACATTCAAGACATACCATATGTTAGTGCACAAAACATTTATTTAAAATTTAAACATATGGAAATTATATTAAGTATCTATCATGACCAGAATGGAATGAAACTGAAAATCAACAACAGGAAGAACTCTGAAAATTGTTTAAATACATAGAATTTAAACAGCATGCTCCTGCACAAAGAATCACTGAAGAAATTAAAAGAGAACTTAAAATGTTTCATGAAGCAAATGAAAATGGAAATGTGGGGTTGGTGCTGTGGCACAGTGAATTAAAACCGCAGCTTGCAGCACCAGCATCCCATATAGATGCTGGTTCGAGTCCCGGCTGCTCCTCTTTCAATCCAGCTCTCTGCTATGGCCTGGGAAAGCAGTACAAAATGGCCCAAGTCCTTGGGCCCCTGCACCCACGTGGTAGACCTGGAAGAAGCTCCTGGCTCTTGGCTTTGGATCAGTTCAGCCATTGGCAATCATTTGGGGAGTGAACCAGCATAATGGAAGAACTCTGTCTCTGGCTCTACCACTCTCTGTAATTCTGCCTTTCAAATAAATAAAATAATTCTTTAAAAAAAGAAAATGGAAATGCAACATTCCAAACTCTATTAAATACAGCACAAGGGATACTAAGTGGGCAGTTCATAATAATAAATGTAGAAAGATCTCAAGTGAGCAGCCTCAAAACACATCTCATGAATTAGAAAAACAAGAACGACTTGAACTCAGAATTAGTAGGAGAAAAGAAATAATAAATGTAAGAGCAAAAACAAATAATATGGAAGTTTAGAAAAACAAAGAAAAATTGGTATAGGCATTTAATGTAGCGATAAAATCTCTATATTGTTTATGATGGCACTCGGGATGTTTGCATCCCATATTAGAGTCCCTGCGTTTGAGCCCTTGTTTTGCTTCCTATTCCACCTTCCTCAAAATGGTTGTGCTGGGATTCAGCAGGTGTTACTTCAGGTATCTGTGCTCTTGAGACCTATGTTGGAGACTCAGATTGAGTTCCTGGCCCTGGCTTCTGCCTAGTTCAGCCCAAAATGTTGAAGGCATTTGGAGATCTCTCAATTTCTCTCTCTCTCTCTCTCTCTCTCTCTCTCTCTCTCTCTCTCAATCTGTCTCTGCCTTCCATAAAGATGGACGAAACAGAGTTTGGGTTTTGAAAATCAATAAAGCTTTATTCTGACTAATTAAGGAAAGAGAAAGTGGACTCAAAGTCAAAGAAGAAGTACAGACATTAAAACTCTTGCCACAGAAATGCAAAGGATGTTAAGAGATTATCATGAAAAACTACATGGCATCAAGTTGAAGAACATCAAAGAAAGGTAAATTCCTGGACACATACAAACTAGGAAAATTGAATCATGAAGAAATAGAGGAATTGAGAAGACCAATAATGAGCAACAAAATTAACACAGTAATAAAAAGATTTTTTCATCAGAGGCCAGGACATGATGTTTATTTATGAATTCTAACAAACACTTAAAGAAATAACGATAAGTCTCCTCAAACTATTCTAAGAATTGAAGAGGATGAAATACTTCCAAACTCATTCTCTGAAGCCAGCATTACCCTGACACCAAAACCAGACAAGAACACAAGAAAAATAAATGTACAAATGAATACCCCTGATGAACATAGAAACAAAAAAATTTCTCTTAAAAAAACTATCAAATCGAATTAAACAGCACATTAAAAAGATCATTCACTAAGTTCAAATGGGTTTCAAACCTGGGATGCAAGGATTATTTAACATATGTAAATTAGGGGGCTTAAAATGTCACAGATTGAGTTAAACTGCCTGCCTATAAAACAGACATCCCATATGATAACAGGCTCATATACTGACTGTTCCACTTCTGATCCAGCTACCTGCTAATGTGCCTGGGAAGGCAGTAGAAGTTAGCCCAAGTGGATGGCCCCTGTCACCTATGTAGGAGACCCAACTGAAGTTCCTGGCTCCTGGCTTTGGCCTAGCCCTGCCCTGGCCATTGCGACCATTTGGGGAGTGAATCAGTGAATGGAAGATCTCTCTCTCTCTCTCTCCCTCTCTCTTTCTCTCTCTCTTATACACACACACACACACACATACACACACACCTGTACCTTGTTTTCCAATAAATAAATAAATCTTTTTAAAAAGACATATGAGTAAAGGTGATGCATCACATGAACAAATCAAGCATAAATTCCATATGATCATTTCAACAGATTCAGAAAAACATTTGATGAGATTTAATAACATTTCATGATAAAGATTCTGAACAAATTGTATATATAAAAGGAACATGCCTCAAAACAATAAAGGCCATATATGACAACCCCAAAGGGAAAATCACATGAAATGAGGAAAAACGGTAAACTTTTCTCTTAAGATCTGGAACAAACAAGGTGGCTCACTTTCACCACTTTCAATCAACATAGTACTAGAAGTTCCAGAGCAATTTAGGCAAGAGAATGAAGTATACCCAAATTGGAAAGGAGAAAGTCGAACTGTTTCTTTTAGCAAATGATGTAATCTTACCAAAAACATATTGGAACTGATAAATTAATTCAGTAAATTTGATGGATACAAAGTTAACACATGAAAATCAAAATTGTTTCTATACCCTAATTTTGAGCCATCTAAAAATATATCAAGACAACAACCCTATTTACAGTAGTTATGGAAAATTAAAAAAAATCTAGGAATAAATGTAACCAAAGAGGTGAAATATCTACAATGAAAACTACCAAATATGAGTGGAAGAAATCAGAGAGAATATAAATTATTGTAATAATATCCCATGTTCATTGACTGGAAGAATTAATATTGTTAAAATGTTCATAACATCCCAAGCAATCTACTGATTCAATGAAAAGAGGCATGAGAAAACTTTTGAAATGATGAATGCATTCACCATATTACATATGGTAATGTTTTCACACATGTATACATATGCCAAACTTAGGAAAGATATATATTTTCAATGTATGCAGTTTATTTGATGTATAGTATACATAGTATGTAAAAATACATTGTTAAGAAATGAAAATAAAACAGCATAACAGGAGAAAATAGCTTCAAACCTCATATCTAACAAGGATTTGTATGCAGAATTTCTAAAGAAATCTCAAAATGTAATACTAAGAAAACAAATCAATAAAACAAATTGAGCTGCTGATTTGATAGAACCTTTACCAAAAATGGAATATAAATTTCACATAAGAGTATGAAAATATACTCATAACATTATTCATTAGGGAATAACAAAATAGATTCACAAAGAGAAGCCACTACATGCATATTCAAGTGGAAACCACAATAACAAAAAGCCAACATTACATCAAGCATGATAAGCAACAACTCTCATGCATTAGGGATGTAAAATGTTACAACCACTTAGGAAAACAATTTGCCATAGATTTGCCATAAGACCCATAAATCCTTTATCTAAGTGTTTATTCAAGATAATGAAACATTTGAGAGTATTTCAGGATGTTCCTGGGGAAAAAAAGTAATTAGAAGATAAGTGCTACTTTGGTGCAAAAATCTTTGAAATCCATGCATTTTTTTTTCGTAAATCAGATTCCTATGAATGTTTTTCAGTACCCTATATACCCAAAGAAACACTTTTATTTGAATGTTCATAACATTATCAATTGTCATAATAGCCAGAAAGTGGGAACAATTTAAAAGGCTTTCAGAGGGTGAATGGATAAAACAAGTAATACAATCATACAATGAAATGCTACTTAGCAGTAAACAGGAATGCGTGACCAATGCACATGCAACAACATAATTAATCTCAAATACATTTTGCAGAGGAAAATAAGGGTATATATGTTCTGATTCCACTTACATAATATATGGAAAAGGCAAAATTACAGGATCACAAACTGATCAGTGGTTACCAGATACTAAGCCCTAGGATAGGTGTTGACTATTGATTTGGAGGAAAGAAAGTGGAACTGTTCTGGTTATACGACTATATACAGTTGTCAGACTCAGGATTATATGCTAAAATGTGTGAATTTTAATACATTCAAATCATATCTCAATTTGAAAAAGGAAAATTGTCACAGGAAACCAAGATTTTTAAAAGCAATCCAGATTATATTGTTTCTCTGCTCAAAACATGCAAGGGCTCTGCAGTTAACTAGGAATAGATGCTGAGTCCCCATAGTGATCCTTAAGGACCTATACAAACTGTCCCCTCTCTGTCTCACCTAGTATTGTTTCCCTCACTCTTGCTTTTCCAAGCCACACTGACCCCCTGCTGTTTCTTAAACACATTAAAAATGCTTGTGCTTTGGAGGTTTTGCACTTGCAGTTCCCTTTTCCTTGAACGTCCTTCAACTAGAGAGCTGCAAGTCTTGCTACTATATTTCCTGTAAGTCTTTCCTGAAAAGGTATCTCGTCTGCGATCTTATATTTCTAATTGGGACCCTTTTCTACTCATGCTTTCTATGCCCCTTCCATGCTTTTTTTTTACACAAAATGTATCACCTTTTTGAAACTAAAATGTTTAAGCTATTTATTTCTGTTAATTTTCTTTCTCTGCCCACTTGAATGTCATCTAGTGAGGATAGAGGTTTTTTTTTTTTTGGTAGTTTTTAAGATGTGTTTTATATTCAGCACCTAGAACAGTACTTGATACATAGTAGATGGTCAATAAGTATTTGTTGAATGAATGAATTATTCATAGATATGAGAGATGGTACTAATACAAGATGAAGAAGTAGGCTTTTTAGTACTATATCAAAAAAGTATTTATTGAGAAAGCGGACAAAGAGCTTAAACTTTGTTCTGGGAGAAATGAGATGCTTATTTAAAAAAGGTTTTGTGAAAGAAGTGAAAATGTATAAAAATGGCATTTTAGAAAAGTCAATTTGATGGGTTTATTTGCAGGTTGAAGGGTGCAGGACAGGAGAAATTGAAATCACCTGGATATCTATTTCAGTAATCCATGTAAGGCAACTATTAACTGGACTAGGGTCCTTGTGCTAGGTTTGGATAGAATGTATTGAATTCAACAGATACACCAGAAGCCTTCTGTAGTTGATCCCCTTCTGTTTACTAAAAACTCCATTAGCATCAATTTCCCAATGCCAAATATGAATTTGTACTTATTTGCACTTATTGATTAGATAGACCTGAAATATTTCCCTAGGCTTTCTCAAAACTCATCATTGTTGTGAGAGCACATATATATTTCTCTTTAAGTACCTCTATGACTATGTTTGTCAATAAATACAGTCAAAATATAGAAGTAAATTTTAACTAGTCAGTGATATAAAGGAATGTATTTGAGAGATTTTAGAAGATTTAGCCTCATCAATCTTGTTCACAGAGAGTTAACCACCTTCACTCATTTTTCTTCATTCTTTTTTGGCGTCTTTGGAAATCACATTACAATTTAACAATTCCTCTTCTCCATTCAAGTTTCTTTCCCATTAAGAGGGCAATATTAAGGTTTAGAAAAGATGACTACAAAGACTGGAATCATTTGTAAATTTACAGAGTGAAAAAATTAAGTTGCTTCTCTTCATCCTGAATGACTTTTCACGTAATATCCGTTCTTGCTGCATTGCAGAGATAGTTTAGGGGTGGAGGCTGAATTTAACATACACACCGATTCAGAAAAAAAAATCTGGAATCCATCATTTTATTTCTAATTGACAGTGAGTTGGAGCCAAATGCTCTCTGATCCAGTTTCATTTGTCATTTTTGGACTCCTTTATTGGCATAGACTTATAAACACCAGCCGGTCATGATTAGAAGCTTGTGAACTGGATGATATTCAGTTTGCCATCCAATCTCAGGCTCTGAAATCTAGTTTGTAACAGAATGCTATACAGCGCACTCACTGATCTGGTAAGTTGATCTTGTATTCTTTAGCGCAGAGTTAGAATAACGGCCACTTCTCCAGAAGAGAGGGTGTTTCTTATTAAGTACAATAGTGCTCAAGTTTTCAGTATTACAAACGTCCAGCAGCAAAAA
This sequence comes from Oryctolagus cuniculus, assembly GCF_051225735.1. Lineage (NCBI taxonomy): Eukaryota > Metazoa > Chordata > Mammalia > Lagomorpha > Leporidae > Oryctolagus > Oryctolagus cuniculus. The sequence continues at coordinate 93,007,816 of NC_142888.1, forward strand.
TGCTTCCACTTCATTGTTTCAGGAAGAAGCAGATTGTGAAATCACATGACCCCAGGAAGGAGAAGTTTCTCTTTTTCTCTTCTGAATAGGCTCTATCACCGCAGCCAAAGCTGTGATAGAATTAACACTGAAATTAACATTTCAAAATTAGATAAACCCCCTAGGTTCCGCAATTAGATATAGCGCCTAGTTTATATGTATGAAGAAAAGCAGTCACCCAGAAAAGATTTATTGAGCACCTACAGTTTGCCGAAGAGTATGCTAGAAACCACTGAAACAAGTGGATAAGGGAACTACAGTATGTCCTCTGGTCAAATGGTGCTTGTGCTCTAGTGAGATAAAAGTGAAGTAGAGAATAAAATGGGGTGTCATTAAATAACCCTTGATTAGTAAAGACAAGTCTCTGTCACAATTAAAGAAAGCATGTTTTCTACTTTATCTGTAGTGTTTATGGAAGAAGTACTCTGGTGATGTAAAATGAAGTTTTAGCAGCTCCCCTCTTGAAGACTTCACCTTTTTCACTTGATCAGTTTCATTTTGGATTGCCTATTTTAAGGACTGAGGCACCCTATGACAACTCCCTAGTTCCCATTCCAGTGCCTAAGACAGGAATTATTCAATTCCAGATAACCAATAGAAATGCACACTTCTTCCAACAACACCTTTATTCCAGGATTGGCACATACCCTGACATTTGTTAAGTGAGAGGGAGACTCTGTTACTGAATTGCTGATTATAATTAACCTTAACATCACTCTTCAATATTGGCTACTGTAACATCAGATACTGAATCAACTTTTCTAGATATAGGACTCCCTAGTAAGATCATGAATGAAATGATGCATCTTATAAATTCAGACATGAGTGAAGAGTTTATCAGAGCTACATAATATGTCTGAGTGTTCCTTTGCTAATAATATCAATTCATGAGTGAGAATATTCTTTTGAAGTGTAGAGTCACTCTTTAGTCTCAATTCCCCACCATAGAATCTACTGGGAGCTCTGGCCATGTGCTTTTAGAGTGGCAAAGGAAGGGAAAGCATTTTTGCACGTTTGTGGTACTGAAAGATTTGCCAACCATGCTGGGCTGTGGGCTGTCACCAGGCCCTGAGACGTGAATCTCTTGTGGTCATTTTAGTGCTCGTGTAACTCAAAAAAGCTGTGGACTTAAACTGGAATTTCAAAATGATTACTCCATGTTTGCCACTAAAGTAATTGCTCCAACTATTCTAAGAGGACGGCTGAGAGCCTAAAGTCCCCAAATGACTTACTCTACACAGTGTGGAAGGCCCAGCAAAGCATCAGCAGGGCAGCCAACATATTTAACTTCCTCATTCCAGTTGCCTTCCACCTGAAGGCTCAGACAGAAATACTGTTCTGAGGGGACCAGAACATAATGAGCTCCCATGAATACAGCTTGAGTAGTTCTAAATAAGACTCGCTTTTAATTCCATGAGGGAAGCATCAAGGGGACTACACATCTTTAGCAGTCCGTGGATTAAAGTCTACGAATGGCTTTATAAGCCTCCTCCAATATGTGCAACTTGTTGGAGACTTATTAGACCAACTCTGTTACTTAAGCATTGATCAGATTTTGAGCTATAATCAGAGCCAGAAATAGCTACCAAAAGAATTGATTCTGTGTGTTCCCTACTGGTTATCATTATTGATAGAGCTCAGGTTAAAATGCACTTTCACTACTGACTTTAGAAGCACCTCAAGTAACATTCTCCCCTCCCCTATAGTTAGTTCCACGGACTAACAAATATTTTAGTGGCAGACTGGAAGGCACCTTACTGGTTAGCAGACTGCACATATTCATTTTACATGAGAACATTGAGGCACAGAGAGGGAAAACAATTTTCTCAGGTCACGCAGCTAATTGGTGGCCATCTACAAAAGAGAACCTTAATTAATTGACTACCAGTTTTGTGATTTTTCTACTCTCTTAAGGAGGATCAAGGCATTATATACTGGAGGTACAATCACAGGCATGCGCATAATGTAGTTCATGTAATTTCTCATTGAGCAATTGACCTTACCGTCTTTTTTTTTTTAATAATAATACTTCAAATTTGAATAGAGGTTTACAGTATATAGAGGGCTTTCACAGATATTGTTTGGTTCTCCCAATCAGTCTTTAAGGAAGAAAAGACAGGTCACATTTTTCGTTTGAGACAAGGAACTGAAACTCAGAGAGGATATGTGAATTACACCAAATTAGTTACCATTCAGTTACCATGTGTTCTCTTGAATGTAAGCTCAATACTCTTGCACCTGGCACCAGACAGTAAAGAAGCTCATCAAATACTTTACTAAATTTCTTGTTTTGCCCAAGAATCATAATATCAGTCCATTTGTGTAAATTTCTCTTATGTTTAGTTACCACCTTATGTACTGTAATAACGAAGATGATAGCTAATATTTACTGAGAACTTTTCCTTTTATCAGTTACTATCCTAAGCATTTCAAATTTATTATGTAATGGAATATTCACTAGATAATCCTGGAAGATTAACACTATTACAATACTTATTTTACAGGTGTGCAAATTAAAATACAAAGTGGTTAAGCAACTTCCCCACGGTTGCCACACTAATACATGATACAACCAAAATTTGGGCTAAGACAATGTGGGATTCAAAAGAGCCACTCATCCTTTTCTGCCTATTTTCTCACTCTATGGAGCAAGAAGTAGAAGTGCTGCTAGCTTTGTGACACTGAAAATACTACTCTATAATCTGAGTTAACTAAATAACACACAAACACAACAAAACAAAGAAACAACTCCATTGCTTTGTAGTCTTGGGCAGTAAGAGATCAGGCATTTGAAAAAAGGATCACTTTATTATGTAGTAAGCACTGATACCTGATGGCCCTGATGATACTAAGCAAGCCATTAGAGCCTATTTTATCAAAAAATTATTTTATAAAATATGCCTAATAGGATTGTATGAAAGAAAAAAGATAGATCTAACAGAAACATATTGTGCTTTTCCAAAACTAGTGTTACACCAGATGTTGTATACATGTACCTTATAATGGTAAGTACTATAGAATTAAGGAGAACGCAGTCTAAATGTGACAACTTGACATATTAATGGCTCAGTTGTCAAGATAAAATGTATTTCTATCAAAAGACTAAAACATAATTCAATGACTGGTGATTTCCTCAAAAATAATATTAAAGGTTACAAATTAACTGATAAGGGGAAAGATTGTTTAAGTAAAAGAGTAGTTTTCTGAGGTGTGACAAAAGCAAGATGTTCTTTAATTATTGCCATCCAGAACCATAGAGTATGCTACAATAACCCAAGTACATGAAGAGGAACACCCTTTTGCTGAGTAACTCCTAATTCTTTATCAAGAACAATATAGGGGGTGGGCATTTTGCTTAATGGTAATATGCTGGTTAAGACATCTGCATCCCATAGTGGAATGCCTGGGTTTGATTCCCAATTCCAGTTCCTGATTCTGGGTTCCTGATAATGTAGACTCTGAAGACAGCAAAGATGGCTCAAGTAATTGGGTTCTTGCCATCCACTTGGGAGACCTGGATTGAATTTTCAGCTCCTTGGCCCCAAGACCAACTTCAACCATTGCAGTTATTTGGGGGCAATGAAGCAGTAGATGAGAGCTCTCTATATCTGTCTGTCTGTCTTCCTTTGTCTCACTGCCTCTACATAAACATGTAAGAATGACATAGTTGTAGCTGCTACAGTCTATGATATATGTTTGTGCATTTCTGTTCCTTTTTCATATTCCTCATCCCCCAATTCCTTTTCTCCTTTCCACATTCCTTCAGCAAATATGTTTGGAATGATATGGGTTCAATGGCAAGCAAACACATAGAAAAAATCTCTCATCTCATTTAGCTTAGAATCTAATGAGAAACACTGACATTTATTTTTAATTATACTAATGAACATATAATTACAATTGGAGGTAAATGTTCTAGATGAATGGAACAAAGTTTTTGACCTAGAAAAATGTGGCAGAGGCTGTAATGAAAGGTTTCACTCTCCCACAATGGAAAGGGGAAATCATTTTTGAGTTATGATTTGAAAAATAATTAGAATTTAATGAGATGATAGAAGGGAATCACATTGCAGGGAAATTATAAGGATTACTACAAGTCTTTTTTTAAAGATTTACTTGTACACACACACACACACAGAGAGAGAGAGAGAGAGAGAGAGTGCAAGCATCCTCTGGTTCACTCTTCAAGTGTCTATAAAAACTAGGATGGGTTCAAGGTCAAAGTCACAAGCCGGTAACTCAATCCAGATCTCCCATATTAGTGGTAGGGATCCAATTACTTAAGCCATCCCCACTGCATCCCAGGGTCTGCATTAGCAAGAACATGGAGTCAAGACTGGAGTTGGGTATCAAACCCAGGCGGGAAGCAAGCATCTTAACCATGAAGCCAAATACCCATCCCTCAATTGTAATTCATGAAAATGAGAATAAGGTTGAGTTAGTATATCTGTGGTCAGGCAAAGTTCCTCATTCCTGTTCATCCTGCAATCATGTTGCTGCTTCCTTTTTATCAGAGTTCACCTAGACTCAACCAGCTCTTATCAGTGGGGAAGAATCCAATGCAGTACTATAGCATATGTATAACAGTTTAGAAAACAATAGGTGTGGGAAAGTATTCCAAAGACCAAATGCTTTGCTTGCCAATGCAGAACAGAGGAAGAATCTATTCCTTGGGGAACTTTACCCCTAGAATAATGTATAGATCTTTTTTCTAGATAACCTAATTCTTTGCCACTGGTTAGAGTAATGTTTTTAAAACTGTTTCCTAAGAATCCTTGAGGTTTCTCCAAAGAAATATGAGATCACAAGACATATATTTCCCACTGAAGAATTTAGATACTTGATTTCTCTTTACATTTTCATTTGAAGAAATGGTCTCACAACAGAGCTCAGCTATTCTTGGGAATTCTCTGGGAAGGCAAGGCAGGAGCCCTCCCTACCTTGGACTGACAATGTCTCCTCCTGCCTAGTAAGCATTCTCCAGAAAGCTGTGTTACAGTGGGGTGAACCTGTTACCCACCTTCTATTCAAGAACTTAGCATGTCCCGAAACAACACATTTCAATATTCTTGGGGTCATCCATTCATGGTGGATTGCAGAGGCAACCTGGGGGACAGGAGATTCTTGAATGGCCTTGCCCAGAGCCTAATGAATGAAGCACATAAGTTTGGAAGTAGGAGGAAGTGGAACCAGCAGCTATTGGGTTCCAGTGAATGTGCACACCACAAGTTCAGGGAGCAAAGCCACAAAGTTCCTAGTAGGGTCTACATTCTGCCTAAGGAAAAAAAACCCTTGTGCCAAGTAGTATATTGTATCCAAGGGAGAGCTCCCTAGCTAATTCTATGCTTGGGAAGACCCTCCCAAATTTTCCTATTTGGTTTATGTCCATCTGATCTGACAGGCTCCAGGAAGAATTGTATAATTTTTTTTGTTTCTGAATATCAGTTAAATGTTATTACATTTGCATTTCAAAATCACCATTGTACAAAATATGGGTAAATGGTAAAATCTCAGCTAATAATTTAAAATTTTAATTTTTCTCTACATAGAAAGGCATTAAATAGCAAATAGAAAACACTATGATAAGAGTTTGGAAGGATGGGGATACAGCTTTCTAATTTCATACGGTTAATGACACCTTTTCCTGCTTCTTACACAAAAAGTCCCATATTTCACTTTCCACTGAACTCTTCCAATTATGTAGCTGGCCTTGCGTGCTACATAATTTTGTATTCCAAAAATATTTTTGAGCTTTGTTCTAGAGTGCAGTTAAAATTACTTGGAGACAGTTTGATCCCTTCTGGTGTTGCTTTTAAGATTTTTTGGGTGGGACTGTAGCACTGTTTGGTTTAAAGTTAATTATCCCCATTATTGAAGCAAAATCTTTCATATACTTGCCTCAGTTCCTTGTATAGCATGATGTTCTCCATGGCTATTGTAACAAGCCTTATCCTTGGCCTTTTTTTTAAGTTTTTATTTAATGAATGCATTTTTTAAAGATTTTATTTATTTATTTGAGAGACAGAGTTACAGACAGTGAGAGGGAGAGACAAAGAGAAAGGTCCTCCTTCCGTTGGTTCACTCCCCAGATGGCTGCAACGGCCGGAGCTGTGCCCTTCCAAAGCCAGGAGCCAGGTGCTTCTTCCCAGTCTCCCTTGTGGGTGCAGGGACCCAAGCACTTGAGCCATCTTCTACTGCTTTCCCAGGCCATAGCAGAGAGCTGGATTTGAAGAGGGCAGCCGGGACTGAAACAGGCGCCTGTATGGGATGCTGGTGCCGCAGGCAGAGGATTAACCTACTGTGCCACAGAGCTGGCCCCAATGAATGCATTTTTTATAGGTACAACTTTAGGAGATACCATACCCACCCTCCCACCCCGACTCTCATCCCACCTCCCTCTGCCTCTCCCATCCCCTTCTTCGTTACAGCTCATTTTTAGTTTGATTTTACATACAGAGGACCAACTCCATGATAAGCACAGATATCAACAGTTTGTACAAACACATAATAGAGAGAGTAGTTTGACAACAAGATTCACAGTCGATTCTCATAGTACAACTCATTAAGGACAGAGGTCCCACATGAGGAGTAAGTGCATGGCGACTTCTGTTGTTCTTTTAACAATTAGCACTCTTATTTATGTCATCAGTGATCACCCGAGGCTCTTGCCATGGGCTGCCAAGGCTATGGAAGCCTTTTGTTACCATAGACTCCATTGGTATTTGGACATGGCCATAAGCAAAGTAGATGTTCTCTCCTCCCTTCAGAGAAAAGTACATCCTTCTTTGATGGCCCTTTCTTTCCACTGAGGTCTCACAGAGATCCTCCGTGTAGGATATTTTTTGCCACAGGGTCGTGGCTTTCCATTATCCTTGGCCTTTCATGAGTGTGTGAGTAGTTTCTTTACACACTTGCACTGGTCAGTAATCTGCTGAATATTTTAAGGGTACCCTCCATGGTTCTCACCAGCTTTCTCTCTGTGCAGCTCACTCTTCTCCTGCAGTCTTTTCTGTGATATCTAGCTACCTTGACTTCTGTGTATACTTAGCTCTGTCTTCTCATTTCAGGGGGTTCACAGTGCTCCACCTGTACCCCCCCTTCCTGCTCTACATACTGAAAACTTAGCAACGTAGTAAACTTGGGAAATCATAGGACACACCTGGTCCTGTCTCTTAAGGATCATTGACTTTCGTTCCTTATTATCCAGTGTCTTGAAAATCATTGTTTAGTATTTGTAATTTTTGTTATGTTTTGTTTTTAGGCAGTTAAGGTAAGCCTGGTCTGTTATTCCAACATGGCCAGAATTGAAACTCACATGGCTTCTGTAGCATTCAAGTCTTGTCGTCACACAAAAATTTCTTCTGGTAAACCATGAAATGCCTTTTTCTTTGAGGAAGGCTTTTACCAGTCTTTATAGTAGATATAAACAGAGATACATAATGTTGTTGATTCCTGATTCTGCAGAGAAGCATGAAGTCAAAATTAGAAGGATGAAATACGTTTAGTTTTCTTGATTAGATACAAAGATGTTGGTGCCAAACATGAAGGATGTAACTAATTTCCAGTTCATACCACTGTCAACTCTTCTCTTTCATTGAATTTATATGTTTGACTCTTCCCATGCACTTATAACTTCCCCTAATTGGGGATACCTCAGAAAAATCAAGTTCACCAGAATACAATTATGCATTTGGAAGGAACATCAGAACATTTTTCTACCTATTTTGTCTTAATGAATTAACAATTGGGTGGCGGGTGGCACTATGGTGCAGCAGGTTAGGCCACTATCTGCAGTGCTGACATCATAGATGGGCACTGATTCAAGTCCTGACTGCTCTACTTCCAACCCAGTTCCATTCTAATGAATCTGGGAAATCAGCAGAAGGTGGCCCAAGTGCTTGGGCCCCTACATCCACAAGGGTGACCCAAATGATGCTCCTGGCTCTTGGCTTTGGCCTGGCCCAGCCCTAGTCATTGTGGCCATTTGGAGAGTAGCTAGCGGACAGAATCTCTCTCTTTCTCTCTGTCTCTCTCTCCCTCTCTCTCTCTCCTTCTCTGTCAACCTAACCTTCAAAGAAACAAACAAAAATATTTGGAAAAATGTTAGTTAGGGCTGTCTGAATAATAACATTACAAAGAGAAATTTGATTTCTGCAAGAACAGGATGAAAGCCAAAATGAGCACCAGAATAAAAAGCCTAGATTTTCCAGAAAATTGTTTTTTACGTTTGTTGTTGTTTAATGGGAGAATTTTTAACTGTAATGTCTATGTAAAGGAAAAGTAGTACATCAGATGCACTTGGAAACTCATCAACTGTTAAGAAGAATCAGTTCTCAAAAGAAGAAATACAAACGGCCAGCAAATATATGAAAAAATGCTCAATATCACTAGCCATCACGGAAACACAACTCAAAACCACAATGAGATATCACTTTGCCCCTGTCAGAATGGTTATTATCTAAAAGACAGAGAGTGACAAATGCTGGCACGTATGTAGAGAAAGAGGAACCTTTATATACTATTGCTGGGAATGTAAATTAGTGCAGCCACTGTAGAAAACAGTGTGGAGACTTTTTTTAAAGATTTATTTATTTACTTGAAAGTCAGAGTTACACAGAGAGAGAAGGAGAGGCAGAGAGAGAGAGAGAGAGAGAGAGACAGGTCTTCCATCTGCTAGTTCATTGGGTCTCCCACGCTAGTGCAGGGGCCCAAGAACTTGGACCATCTTCCACTGCCTTCCCAGGCCACAGCAGAGAGCTGGATCGGAAGTGGAGCTGCTGGGTCTCCAAATGGCACCCATATGGGATGCTGGCACTTCAGGCCAGGGCGTTAACCTGCTGCGCCACAGCACTGACAAGTATGGAGACTTTTTAGCAAACTAGAAATAGACTTGCCATATGGTCCAGCAATCCCACAACTGGGTATAGACACAAAAGACATGAACACATTATATTAAAGAGGTACTTGCACCACCAAGTTTACAGCAGCACTGTTCACAACAGCTTAAATATGGAATCAATCAATGTGTCCATCATAAGATAAATGGATAAAGAAAATGTGGTGTATGTACAAAATGGAATACTATTCATCTTTAAAAAAGAAAAATTCTGCCATTTGCATCAAACTAGATGGAACTGGAGGTCATTATATTGAGTGAAGTAAGTTGGGGTTTTTTGTTTGTTTTTTTCTTGTTGTTGATTTAAGAATTGACACTCTTATTTATGACGTCAGTAATCACCTGAGGCTCTTGTCATGAGCTGCCAAGGCTATGGAAGCCTCTTGAGTTCACAAACTCCAAGCTTATTGTAAAATAATGTCAAAGAAGTTGAAATATTATTCCTTTGTTTTGATCAGTACTCATTATATACAAGTTAAATGCCACATTGTAACCCATAAATATGGACAATCATTGTTAATTGTTTTAAAAAGGAAGATTAATTTATTAATATATTTCCATTTTCTCTTTTTTAAAAATAATTTATACAAACATAACTGCAGATGTTGGTTGATAGGAAAAAGTTTTCCTGTAAAAAAAAAAAAAAAAAAAAAGGAAGCAATACCTCAAGCTTAAAAAGTTGTCATGGAAAGATCTATGTATTTGAGCTTATAAGAAGGTACTAATTGGGTAGTATTCTGCTGTTCTTCATTGTGTAGTGGTTGTCAATGAAATGTTAGACTTATAGATCATGGACAGGAAGTATCTTTTAAAAAAGGATTAGCTCTAAAATAAGTTTCCTTTAAAACATTAATGTGTCTTTTTAAAGTATAATATATCAACTCTGAGAATGAGATAGAAGGTACAGTGGAAAAAGCTAGGTTTAGCTATTTGAATGTAGGCATAGCCATCAATGTGTTTGTTGGTGGCAGTTTCTGTTTATTGCAAAAAGAAAATCAATGTATGCTCCTGTCTACAATCTATTTTTACTTCATTCCAAATGCATTTCTTGTTGGTATATATTCTAACCAATGCAGGGACACTGATAAAAAAAATACATTTCTGTTCATTTGAATTTGAAGCATACTCTTATTAAATTGCCACATTTACTGCCATAAGCGCCACTATCACCAAGTCCACCACTACCACCATCATCATCAATAGCAGAAGCATCAGCACCCCTATTTTGGCATACTTGTAAACGGTATGAAATGTCATATAGGCAAATCATAGTAACTTGGTCCAGCACAACCAAGTCATATGGAATGGGGCTGTTTGGGAAATATATAACTCTACTTGAGTCACTGCTTTTATGATCTCTATGCAATAGATAACTTCATAATCTGTGAATTCCAGTTTTGCTTGACCTGGCTTATCATGCAATTCTTCAATAAGTCTAGAGTTCTAAAGCCATGTTGTTATTTTATTACTCTCCAAGAATATGGTAAAAATCTATTAATGCTAGAAAAATTTTTATATTTCACTGAGATGCAAAATTTTAAAGTCATAAGCAGTAGTAGTATCATTTAGATGAACTAACCATTATCTGTGTTTTGAATATTAGTTTATTTGTGGGATTTTATGTGAAATTAATAAATTGAATAAAAAGAAAATTGGATATGATGTCATTATATTATAATTTAGAAAAAATTGCTGCTATCTTACAGACAAGTTTTCATTTCATTTTTTTTTCTTTGTGGGCACTGGCACACTATTGAGCCTTATATTTGATTATGTATCCAGTTTCTGGACATACATCCAGTTATATTAATGAGACTGGATTTGATCTCATTTAATGCTTAAGGTAGGAGCTGGCAGTTGGAGTAGAAGCGTAAGCCTCTACCTGCAGTATCAGCATACTGTATGGGTGCCAATTCAAGATCTGGCTGTTCCACGTCCAATCCAGCTGCCTGATAATGCCCCTGGGATAGCAGTGGAGATGGCCCAAGTAGGGCACCTGCACACACATGGGAGACCCGAATGAAGCTCCTGGCTCCTGGCTTTGGCCTGACCCAGCTCAGGGCATTGTGACCATTTGGAGAGTGAACCAGTGGATGGAAGATCCTTCTCTCTCTCTCTCTCTCTCTCTCTCACACATTGCCTTTCAAATAAATAAAAAAAAAAATTTAAAAATACTGAAGTTGACTGAAAATACCAAAATGTTTGATCTTATTTCACTTATCTTCCTTGTGGACATAGCTTAAAAATGACTTCTAAAATACAATGTGTGCATGTGTATGTATGCATATATACTGAAATGATTAAATATTGACTGGAATTTAATGGTCAATTCAGTCTTTCAACAATCATGACATTATTTCACTGAGATGAATGGTTGTTGACAGAACTGATGAACTAGTCAGCAATTAGCTGTCAGATCAACATCACCAAAGCAGGTGACATAAATAGATCCTGGAGTGGCTATGTAACCTAATAATCCAAGATTATGTTGTTTTTGTTTTGTTGATGATTATGCTCTGTCATGAAGAGAATAAAAAATGTGACTGAATTGAATTTCTCATGGTTCTTTTCAGAAACTGTGAATAGATGAAACAGTTTTAGAGATCTTCATGAGAACACTGAGACTGGGATATTTGTGACAAATTATAATTTATAAAACGTCAAATATTTAAACTGATGGAGCTGATGGCATCTGGCATCCCATATAAAGTTGAAACAATATCCTCTTTGATTCTACTGATAGTTTGATGGACTGTTATCAAAGAAATCTACATATGTTACTAACCACTGTGTTAGACATTCAGCACAAATTACCACATGTCCAGCTGCTCATGACTCAAAAGAAATTGGCAAGATGAAAAGACAATCAGATAGCTGGACTAAGAAAATTGGATCTTCACTGAAACTATGGCTATTAGAGCAAAATATGTTGTTTTTAAAAAATGTATCCAGTTAATTTGATCATTGAAGTGAACAGACAATTTGAAAAGAAAATCGGAGAGCTAAACCAAGGAAATTGGATCTTAACTGAAACTGTATCTGGAGGGAAAATATAGTTTTATGGACCTTGTTAATTTGGTATATACATAAATACATGCACACATTATAATAATGGTAGGGAAAGCCTGTTTTATCAAGTCAAATTATACCTCACCTGCCTTTCTTCAATGACTAATATTCAACTATTCTTTCATTTGCTATTTTGTAACCTTAGGTTACATATGTATAGCCTAAATATCAATGCATTTGTGGTTAAACACAATTGTCTGTAAGTTGATATGGTTATTTCAGCACTTCTGTCAGTTTCATTAGCTCACTACATGTGTGTTTCATATTGCTGCATGATCAACCAAAATAATACTTCAGCAACTGGTCATATTTTGCTTTTCCCTTTATCTCATGTACCATAGTCTGTCTACTCCCACGCCCACCACTGAACTCCTCACCACAAAACAAAGAAGACTTTCATGTGTTTGATCTAGAGATATCTTTTATTAGTTTGTAAAAAAGAGAGGAAAAGAGAGAAGACAGACAGAAAGTTGGGAAATTCTTCTTTTTAAGGGTTTAAGGCATCAAAGGATTTATATAATAATCTTAGTATCATTAATTTAGGTACATCAACTTACTTTGATGTGATAATCTGAAAGTCTTCTGAAATTAATTCTGTATGGTAAAAAGATTGCTTTTGGCTCTTAATATCCCTTCTCTCCCTCTCTCTCTCCCCCCCCATTTTTACTGTAAAATAAATATTACATTTTGTTGTACTACTTAAAAAGGTTCTCATTGTTTTTCAATTAAATGACTATACAAAGCTGCTGACAAACCACTTTAAAACTGATGTGTTAGGATATGTAAAATAAGAATAATTTTAAATGCCAGAATCCATTATTTATTTATGTGACCCTTTAATGAGTTTGTTGGGGGGGACCAGATTAAACAGAAATAGGAGTAAACAGGTATTCAGACATACATTGCTTTCTCACTTTCCAGTTTCAAAAAGAAGTGAGAAAATCCTATATTAATAATTTAGATTTGAGGCTAAACTGTGTCACTGATAAGATTTAAAAAAGAAAGAATGTATTGAAGTAGAAAAAGCCAACACTTCTACTACACTAAACTTTTAATTAACTTCTTTAATTGTGCCCAAAGGGTGTGCAATGATGAGTACCTTTTATAAATTCAAAAAAGGAAATATATACACCAATGTAATTGATGATTATAATTACTGCTGATCAACTTATTTTACTCTATTATGTTTTTATCTGTTCTAGCTGATTAAAGCAGAGAGTTAGAAAGTGCCTCTCTGGAAGTCACATAATTTTCCTTAATAAGATAGAAAACATTTTAGCTTCATGCCTGACCCCTGCAAATCTTCTTCTCCACCTGAGGAAGTGTACCAACTTGTAAAAAGAGACACAGTAAATAGTTTATTAACAGTCACAGTTCACAGTGTGACACTGTAGGGACAGGTTTGGCACACAGCTGCTGCACAGGGAACACACAGCACAGAGGACACCAGTAAAATCCTAGTTAAAGGCAGTCAAAAACATCATCAACACTGGATGAGAAATTGTCTCTTCATTGAATAAGGAAGTCCCAATGCTGAAAAGGACTAAATATGTAATGCTACATCAGCAGAAGTGGGGGAAAAGTATAAAACATCAGTGTCCTTAGAAGTTTGGATTCTGCCTCTTAGCTATAGTGCACAGTTTTAATGACAACGCTCTCATTAGCTCAGCCTTACTGGACTATTTCAAACATTCATCATCTTCTGTGGCTAACAGCATAGTTCATGCAAAATTAGTGGAGGAGGGAATGAGGAGGATTAAAAAGGTCTTGCTGCTTAAGGGAGTAAAAAGCAGGTTGTCCTGAGCTCTTCATCTAGTCCTCTACATTTATTAAGGGCAAACCCATTTATCTTTCTACTCATAAATGGAACAGATACAGAGTCTCTCCCCGGGGCACCAGGAGCCACTGGGGAAAGCCAGATTAGACCTAGAGAACTGATGCAACCTAGTGCGGTGCATTACTTCATGGAGCAATAAGTTAGCAACACACTTTGATTCCAAATATTTTTTAATATGGCTTGTCATGCACACACACAGAGGGAAACCACAGACAAAAAGATGGCCATTGTCAATTCTGTAATTGTCTGAACTTTAAGCATTGTGTTAGGATTTTCACAAATGGACACACTAAACACAAGTGACATGGCTGAAAGCTTGCTTTGGGGAGGTTCCTTGTAAAGGGAATAATAAACTATAGGGCTAGAAAGAAAGGACATTTAATACGCAGATGTGCATTTTTTATTCAAATGCCAGTGAGGCCCTAGCTTCTTGTCAGTTTAGTGGTCACTATTATTCTTCATTTGTAGGATGGCTCTTTCCTGATTTCCAAGTAGAGAGCTTATTGTTCAGCTTGGCTTGTGGTGGCTGGAACATACTAATTTGTCCTACTACATTTTTAATTTCAGGATTGATATGTTGGCTTTGCAACTGACTGTCAGAATAATTCATATACATAGTATTAAAAATAAGTGTGTGCTGATTTTATTAATGTACTCTTAAAGACTAATGAAACCTTCAGATCAGCTCTAATGAATTCTGATGAAGTGAAATGCTTAAGAACGATGTTCTTTGTACGTGCTTATTCCTCACTTAAGAAAGGAAAAAAATCAGCTGAAAGAGCCAAAATTTCCAACAAGAATCTGGAGACCCTCTGTGAATCAATAGTCTTATCCCTATATATTGAGTCAGTATGCAAAAAATAGGAGTTTTAGATTTTTACTTGTGCTTGGAGCTTAGAATAATGATATTTTTTTTTTTTCTGTAGCTCTTTTGAATCTTCCATCTTCTGCTTTCCTGCTGTCCTACACTTTGGCAACATGCATATATTTAGAATGTATTTTTGAATGTAGCATGCTAATGTTGAGAACACACAGCCACTGTGTTTTAGTATTGCTATGATATTGTAGATGTGACACACTTCAAAAAAAACATAATTATTGCACTTAAATTAATATCAAGGATGACAATATCTATGCAAAAAAGCCTCTTTTTATTCTTCATTGCACTGGTCATTTTTTGCAAGACAACTGTATTCATGCATTTATATTCTCTCTCTCTCTCTCTCTCTCTCTCTCTCTGTGTGTGTGTGTGTGTGTGTGTAGCATTTCTTTTAAAGGGAAATTGGGCTTTTATGGTAGGTATATCAATAGACTGATAATTTACACTTCATCATTCTTCTGTAAATGAAGGTATGTTGGGCATTGTGCCATTGCCACCACTCTATCATGTTCTAATTTGCCCATTTTGATCTTCATTTTATAGACATTCCATAACCATATATTCTCTAAAGCTAAATTTCCATTCAAATCATTGAAAAAAAAAACCAACCACCCCCGATTCCCTCCCATACTGCATTCAAAAACAATGAGAGGTCAGTGTTTAATAAATGGTCCTAAAAAAAAAAAAACAAAAAAAAGACAAAACAAAACAAAAAAAAAACAAAACAGATTTTTCCCCTCAGAGACAATTAATTCTTTTAGTTGCTTAGAGGCAGCATTAGCTAGCTTTGAAATCAACTCTATCTGAAGTTGAAACCAGCTCCTTCACTTACTAGCTATTTGAATCTGAACTAGTTAAACTTTCATTTGCTTGACTCAGTTTACAAAATTGTGCAGGGTGGGAATGTGTAATAGTCTGGCACAAAGTAGACGTTCCCTTGCTACCTGATTTTTTTTTTTTTTTTGCTTAGCTTTACATTTTCCAAGCATTTTCACAAATATTACTTGGCTGATCTTCACGACCACCCAATGAGTTAGCTAAGCCAAAAGTTACTCATTTTTAAGACTTTTTATTTATTTATTTGAAAATCAGAGTTACACAGAGAGAGAAGGAGAGGCAGAGAGAGAGGTCTTCCATCCACTGGTAAACTCCCCAATTGGCTGCAATGGCCAGAGCTGCACCAATCTGAAGCCAGGAACCAGGAGCTTCTTCTAGGTCTCCCACATGGGTGCAGGGGCCCAAGGACCTGGGCCATCTTCTACTGCTTTCCCAGGCCATAGCAGAGAGCTGGATCAGAAGTGGAGCAGCCGGGTCTCAAACTGGTGCCCATATGGGATGCCAGCACTACAGGTGGCAGCTTTACCAGCTATGCCACAGCACGGGCCCTCAAAAGTTACTCTTGATCAATTAGGAAACTAAAGGTCATATCTCTAGTCACCAGGAAACCTTTAGCAAAAATACATGTGGCCTCCCCCAAGACTGGTACATATTATCAGCATTTTGTCAGGGTTGAGAAGAGGAATCTCTCTCTCCTGAAAATAATTATTTTCAAATACATATGGAAATGCATATATATTTACAGATGAATGTCTGTGTATGCTCCTTAGTTATGTGGTTTCATCAACAATTCCTTGAGGTTTAAAAAAATCATAGCATTTGAGATCCTTGAGTAATGGTCCAAGAGCTTTATACTTATGTGAAGTGTTATATGTACAACACTCTCATTATAAAAATAAATTCCTAGAGAGAAATGAAAGTCAAAGTGAAACAAAATTTCTAAGCACCCTTCCTTCTGAGAAAACTCAGAGCAGTGGAACACTAATACATGAAAGTAATGGGGAAGTATGCTAAACACCTGAACTTAAATTTTTTCTTTAGTGTAGCATGAAAAAAGTTGTGAATGCTAAAAAGAAGCTTGACTCTGGAACTCTTAGAATTCAGGCCAATTTTGGAGGCTGCCAATGCAGCAGAAGTAGCTGACAGCCTTAACAGCCTTAATGCCACCGACTGCTGCACCATGGATTACTGCTCAGATTTGATGACTTTGTCCCCCAGGTGTCCCTACAGCTATCACTAGCTTTCTGCATTAGGAGCTGTGCCTTTCAGAAATGGTGACTAGGGGGACAAGTAGGAAGGTACAACATTAGCTCCTCATTGCACAAAGTTCTCTGTACACTGGAAAGTAGACACACAACAAGATGCCAGCTGAGAGGAGACAGTGTGGTGGCAGACACTCAGGGAAACAGGATAGTGAAACTACAATCTATTGCAAACAAAGGGACAATGCTAGCACTCAGAATAATCACCTTCTCGATTTTGATGCTACATTATAAAGCAGTGATTACAGAAACGGGCCGAAGCAACCTCATATTTGCCCAACTCCTCACAGTAAATTCTATGTCTCTGGTTCAGAAAAAAAGCCTGGGTCCTGAATCCTGGCTCTCCTCACACTTCGACCAATCACAATTCAAAATGGATAAAGATACAGACTCCTAAAACACCTCCTTTACACCCTTGTGAGAATGCTGACTCCAGTCTGACTTCAACCAGGCATGATGCACAAGTCAGCCTCCTTAACTAAATTAGGTGCTCCTGCAAGGAAAAGGAAATAACTTTTTAAAAACTTTTTTTCCTGAATCTAGCACAGTACTTTTCTACATCATAGACGCTTGATAAATTCTGTAGAATTAAAATGATTAAGAGAAAAAAGGATAAATTTGCCATGTTGTAATCATTTGTCTTTCTTTGAGCAGCCAATAAAATGTGTTTTTTTCTCATTTGGGGAGAGAAAAACACACAAAGCAAATTTAAATGTTTCCTAAGGTTTTATGGGACAGAGAAGGTAGGGATAGGAAAGGACAGAGAGACAAATGAACCCTTTGTTGAAGTATTTGTGCATTTGGGTTCAGCAAAGAGAAAGAATCCACTGTTATTAGCTATTATATGTTTTTAATCCTCATAATAACTCAATGAGAAACAAAAGGCTCAGAAAGGTTTGGCCCAAGGTTACTCAGTATACTGTGGTGCCAAAACTCAAACTCATGGGTCTGATTGCAAAGCCAATTTTGTTTCAGTATAATACAAATGCCTATTCCTCCTCTTTGCAACCTTTATGTTGAGTCAGGAGCCTAAAACTATCTAGAAAGAGGTCACTATGTACAAGTGATAACAGAAGTGCTAAAATAATTACATTCATTTACCTTAGTAATAAAATGAGAAGTATTACTGTAGATTTAAAATTAGAAACATGGAGGAAGTTGGGAGTAAGTGTGAACTAGATGTGTTAGCACATGCCTGTAGTTATAGATGTTAGATAAACTAAGTCTAGAGAAAGTCGAGAGCTTAGAAATTCATATTGTCTTAATGAAAACTTGGAAACTAGGTCTTTACATTAAATTCAGCAGCTGTTTTCCCAAGAACGGATTCCTAAGCTACCTAAGGAAGTATAAGTAGCCTCAGGCTAAATGAACATTATCATTAAATCATGAAATCATTAAGAACTAGTTTCAAAGAGCAATTGCCAAAGAGTAGCTTTATCTCAAAAATATTTTGAGATATGCAGTTTTTATTCCTTACAAATATCTAATATATTTTGAATACATGCATTTTAAATGTTTGCTAAATTCCTAAGATTTTCCTATATAGTGGTGCACAGCATAAAGGAACACAGCTACAATTTCACAAAATGTCAAGAGATAAAGAAGCCATGTGCACATGAAGTTTCACAGCCAATCTCATTGAAGGAAGATATCTTTCCTTGCCATTCTTAAGCATCCTGAACTATTTTATTGCTTGTAAAAATTTCATAAAGCCTTTGCATGATATGGGAAGACATTGTACCTATTCACAGAAGAGGAATGAGTGACTTACAACTTATTTTGGACATATCCCAACGAGGAATCAGTAGAAAACTCCCAAATTGTCCATGAGGTCAGCCATATTTGATGTGACTGCTCCCTGTAATATAGCAGCTCACATATTCTTTTCTGATTCCAAGTCCTTTCAGGATTTTATCAATCATAAAAGTGTTAAAATTCTGTTCTTTAAACTATTGCTGCATGCATGATGGCAGCTTTAGCAAAATCTAATGAGTTTTCTCTAGTAGAAATAGTCATCAGAGAAAAGTGGTCTAATCAACAAGATGGATTGACAAGCATTTTATCTGTATGTGCAGTACCATTGTTTCTTGGCAGAGTAGCAGATACAGTGGACTGTGTGAGAAACTCAAAGGCTTCTTCATTTAGAGTGAAATCTCATTTACGTCAGGTGGTATGCTTATTTACTTCTGAGCTATTTTAAGTGTCTAGAAGAGGCTTAGTTTTGCTGCCAAACGGAAGGTTCTAGCTCACGTTCAGTTGCCTCTTCTAGGCCCAGTATCAATGAAAGGAGTCTGAAAGAGACTATGGTGCTGTTTTCGGTAGATGAAACCCATGCCATCTCCCTCTTCTTTATGTCTACTTGATCCTCTTAAAGTTACCAGGTTCCAGGTCAGGGTGGGGGAAAGTATCTGTGTCTAATGTATTGATTGCCCTCTAGTGGATGGAGTGTAAAGATCTCTTGTTACAACGTGGTAAACCTAAGTTGTAATCTTGGAATAGCCAAAATGCTGCCTATAGGAGACAAGTGTGACAGCTACTTTTCATCCTTGTGGTCTTAGGCCACATCTTTAAACCAACCTATTCTTATAGTGTACTTCGTGGCTTGCTTTTTCTTTCTCTTGTTTATCAAAAAACAGTAGGTATTTTTGCAAGTCTACTATACACAGCATACTGTAATTGAAACTGTGAGAGGTTAGAAGAAGTGTACTACATGGTCTCTGGCTTCATAGCACTCAAATTTATTGAAGATATGATCTGTACACGTGGAAAAACAGCACAGATGCGAACTGCATCCTTTGCATGAGGAAGGCTATTGGGTTTCAGAAGTAAAACCACATTGCCCTCCATCTTGTAACCCCACCAGACCTTAACATAAGTTTCCCAATAGGTGAGAATGGAGCATTAATGGGGTCATAAGTTGAAGAAACTGTAAAACCAGACTCTTCAATAGCTGTGGGTTTCACATTAAATTACCTTTTAATTCTAAAAGTTTCTTTTAATATAAGATAGTTGATTTCTACCTCTTGAGTAGTTTTGAATCTGTAGGCTTCTGTAAGTACAGGGTAACTTAGAATTTCTAATATGAAAAATATTTGGGTAATAATTTTAATGTATTTATCACTAATTCAGTGAAGGTTGGAGTAGGTTAGGGAGGGATTCAGAGAAGGATTACTTGCATATCAGTTGAATTAACTAAATATATAAAGTTACCCAATATTTTCCTATGGAAAACCCCCTAACCTCCTTTTCTCCTATATCTTCATGACCTGGAAAATGCTCATTACTCCTATATCATGGTACTTACACTGTTGAATCACTATTACTTATCTGCCTCTGCTTTATTAGATTATGAAAGGCAGAGTGATAGAGGCACAGAGAGACACAGAGATCTTCTGTCTGCCGGTGCACTTCCCAAATTGCCACAAAAGCGGGGCCTGGGATAGACAAAAGCCAGAAGTCCAGAGCTCCATCCAGCTTCTCATGTGGGTACGGGGATCCAACACCCTGGCCGCCATCCATTGCTTTCCAAACAGCGTTAGCAAGAAGCTGGATCAGAAGTGGCGCATTAGGGACTGGAACCCGCAATCAGATGTGGGATGTCAGAAGAGCATCTTAACCAGCCACATAACACTAGCCTCTCTGAGCTCTTGGATGTGTGTGTGTGTGTGTGTGTGTGTGTATACATACATATATATATATATATATATATATAGGTTCGTTTCCTTCAAACTTTTGAACAAGTACAGCTGCAGAGTGAGTCCATAATTCAATAGCATATCATTGAATGAGTGAATAAATCAATGAAAAGAAGAAATTTCAGAAACTTGTGGATATTATTGGTATTACTGGTTTTGGGCACCTAGTAACATGTCTCAAGCTATAATATTTAGAAGACTATTTCATCTTTTTGATGTTTGCTTCATTTGTTTGTTGAAACTGTTTGTAAACATGAAATTGATTCTTATGAAACCAAAATCAGGGGCCGGCATCATGGTGCAGAGGGTAAAGCTGCGCCTGCAAGGCCAGCATCCCACATGTGCCAGCTCAAGTCCTGGCTGCTCAACTTTTGATCCAGTTCCCCTGTTAATGCATATAGGAAAGCAGCAGAAGACGACTCAAGTGCTTGGGCCCCTATACCCATGTAAGAGACCAGATGGAGTTATTGGCTCCTGGCTTTAGCTTGACCCAGCCCAGCCATTTGGAAATTGAACCAGCAGATGGAAGATTCTCTCTCTCTCTTTCTCTCTACTTTTCAAATAAATAAATAAATAAATATTTTTAAAAAATCAAAATTACAAGCTGTTTCAAAGCATGTCAAATAGAAACAAAACCAAAGTAAGCCATACAATAAATTATCTAATTATTAAGCTGAACAAAGTGATGAGTTTTCATGGAAATTTTAATACCAGAAATTCACAGAAAATATTGTCATATTTTTATTCTGATGAGAAAAGTAATCTGTATAAGAACAGAAAATTTAGGGGCCGGCGCCATGGCTCACTTGGTTAATCCTCCACCTGCGGCACTGGCATCCCATATGGGCACCGGTTCTAATCCCAGTTGCTCCTCTTCCAGTCCAGCTCTCTGCTGTGGCCCGGGAGGGCAGTGGAGGGTGGCCCAGGTGTTTGGGTCCCTGCACCTGCATGGGAGACCAGGAAGAGGCACCTGGCTCCTGGCTTTGGATAGGCATAGCTCCGGCCTTTGCGGCCATTTGGGGAGTGAACCAACGAATGGAAGACCTTTCTCTCTGTCTCTCTCTCTCACTGTCTATAACTCTACCTTTCAAATAAATAAATAAAAAGATTAGAAAACTTAAAGGAATAAAGATTACATACTTTAGAAAAATATGATTCTTCCTTAAAATGTAAAAATAGTAGATGTGGAAATAAAGAGAATGCTATCAAAGTCCTCATATTTGTTATGATAAAGAAACAATGGACAGCTTAATGAATGTTACAACTGTTTCATGCGGATATTTTCTATAGGAATACACTAGAAAAGAAAATCTTTAGTTGTGTACCTCTGATAGCTAAATTCACATAACTAGTAATAGCCAAAAATACAAGCAAAAGAGATGAAAGAAACTAAAAACATAGGGCAATAGAACATGAAATTGATGCTCTAGGAAAACTAAAGGTTTGTCTGATTCTTTAGTGCCCAGGATATGTTTTTCATTAATTAAAGGGGAAAATTAAAAGGAATAGAAAGAATAATTTTGCACAGAATACATCCAGAAAATTTCCTTATTTCTCATTGTATCAAAAATAAGATGTCTTGAAGTGTTCAAAAGTTTTTAAACATTTGTTCTTTATATTACCCTGATTGCAAACATTAAATGGGATATAGCCAGGGAAAGGTAAAACACCTGTTAGCATAAAAATGAGCTATCTCTATCACACACTGCTCTTTTATGCATCCTCATTAGAAGGAAAAGAAATGCCCATTTTTTGTTTTCAGTCTCAGCAGGAACAGGACCTTCAGGATAGTCACAATATTCAGAAATAATAGCTAACATCCAAAAGTACCAGTACTCTGACCACTGGCCTAGAGTTACTGGATATAGCCAGCTTTTCCCTTACAATATAATACTAAGAGGAGAATGCAAGTAAAATGTATACTTATTACTCAAAGTTTCGTTTCAAACTTTGAGTAGTTGAAGAAAATTGTTGGACCAGGCATTTGGTGCAGCAGTTAAAACACCACTTGCAACACCCACACTGCATGTCAGAGTGCCTGGGTTCCACTTTGCATTACAACTTCCTGCTGATACATACCCTGGGAGACATAGGGTGATTGTACAAGTGGTTGGAGCCTTCCTAACCACATGGATGATCCAGTTTGAATTCATGGTTTTTGACTTCAGCTTATTGTGAAAGGTTTTGAGAGTAAGCCAGTGGACAAGAGATCTCTTTCCTTCTATTTCCCTGTCTCTCTGCCTTTCAAAAAAATTTAAAATAAAAAGATTAACTGTGAGCACTGATACACACTTTTTTAGCTTTAGCCTTAGACTAGGAACATTTGGCTAAGTATACTTTAAATTCCATAAAGGCAGAGACCTTCCTGATTTTGTTAACTACTATCTCCTAGGTACATAATGCTCTAGGAAAATAGTTTATGGTACATACATGATACACACTGAATATTGGTCGAAATCAGTGAGCAAGGATATCCCAGTGGCCTCCCATCCTGCTTTTTACTTAATCTTTTTGAATCTTACTTACTCTACTGTAAGGATAGTGGTGGGAGGTTAAGAAGGCATTTATCTTATGTGCTCATATTAAACTAGCATCTCATGGGAGGAAAGGAAGAGAGTGACTAAAGAAATTCAATATCTAATGCTTTCCTTTTCATGATGTGTAAAACATGCCCCCAAAAATAAACAATGGGAAATTTAAGTGCATGTTTCCTGAGAGGAGTACTTAGGAAAAGAATAATATTCATAAACACCAATAGAAATGCAACCAGATTGTCCTCCTTGAAGTCCTCTCTGATCATTTAACGCAAGAATAGCATTATATAATTATAAAATATGTTTTCTAGCCTGGAAATACCATGTCAAAATGCAGGATGAGGCTGGCGCTGCAGCCCACTTGGCTAATCCTCCACCTGTGGTGCCGGCACTCCCGGTTCTAGTCCCAGTTGGGGCGCCGGATTCTGTGCTGGTTGTTCCTCTTCCAGTCCAGCTCTCTGGTGTGGCCCGGGAAGGCAGTGGAGGATGGCCCAAGTCCTTGGGGCACTGCACCCACGTGGGAGACTAGGAGGAAGCACCTGGCTCCTGGCTTCAGATCAGCGTAGCGGCCATTTGAGGGGTGAACCAACAGAAAGGAAGACCTTCTCTTTCTCTCTCTCTCTCTCACTGTCTAACTCTGCCTGTCAAAAAAAAATGCAGGATGAATCTTTCTACTAAAAGCATACTGGATTCATACATAGAAATAATGATTCTGTAGAAGCCCTCATGAGTTTCTTACCACACATTCAAAAGTGGCTTGAAAGAAAGTAAAAATGATATGTGAACTTCTTAGTGTGAATTTATTTGTTTTTAAAGATTTATTTATTTATTTGAAAAAGATACAGAGGCAAAGGCAGAGGGAGAGAGAGGGAGGGAAGGAGAAAGAGAGAGAGAGAGAGAGAGAGAGAGAGAGAGAGAGAAAGAGAGAGAATCTTCCATCTGGTTCACTTCCCAAATGATCGCAATGTACAGAGCTGGGCCAATCCAAAGACAGGAGCCAGGAACTTTCTCTGGGTCTCCCACGTGAGTATAGGGATCCAGGGACTTGGACTATCTTTCAGTGCTCTACCAGTCACATTAACAAGAAGCTCGACTGGAAGTGGAGAAGCTGGGACTCCAATGGGAGCCCATATGAGGTGCTGGCACTGTAGGCGGCAGCTTAACCTGCTACGCCATGACAGGTCCCATGAATTTATTTGAATCCCAATGCTGGGACTCTAATTTTCTGACCCGGTTGAATAAACTTGTGGTCACATTTGCCAGGATGTTCTAGTTGTTTAGTGTATTTTTTCCATTGAAAATGAAACAAAATCCCATCATATGTTTTAATTTAAAAATTTTTATTTGGGTGACATAAAAAATTGTACCTATTTGTACAATACAGTGTGATAGTTAAAATAAGATTGTCATAATTGTCTTATCTAGCATGTCAAATATTTATCATTTCTTTTTGTTGGGAACATTCATGAGCATCTCTACTAGCTATTTTGAAATATGTAATTAAGTGTTGTCAACAATGGTTATTCTATAATGCTATAGAATGTTAGAACCCATCATGCTTTAACTGTTTTTTCCAGTATCAAGATTGCTAGATGTTAAGTTTAATAAGCAATTTAAAATAAAGTGCACATTAAGGAGTTCAGAAAAGGTTCCACTCATCTAAATGAGAGTTTGAGAAGCAGACCACATACTTTAAGTCTGAAGATTTAGGATAATTTCTCTAGACTTGTCATCTCGCCTCCAACATGATAAGCCCTATGGTGAGTAAACAGGAGGGCAAGAGAAAGAGTGTGGAGAGAGAAAATAAAGTAGGCTGTGCATATAGGTTTCAGGAATTTCACTAATGAAAAACTGTGAGAAGTCATGCTCAATGGTTAGAGAAGGAGCAGCTTTACATAGCAAACCTGTTCACCTATAAGCAGTAGGCCTTTTCTTTATCTAAGCAGCTCTAGTGGAAAAAACTATATGCCAGTGAACAAAAATAACAACCATAAAAACAGCAACAAATAACAGAAAGAATGCTACTATGTATTCTAGGTTTATAGTGTGCCAGGGGCTGTGCTAAGAGGTTCCCATGAGTGATACTGGCATCACTGGCCTACATGCTGATAAATCTAAAACAAATTGCATTCCCTAAATTTGTTCTTGTCATCAGCCCTCACACATAGACAGTTGAAGTACCTCAGGCATTATAATGACAGAGACTTTGTAATATAAAAAGGAACCAGAGAAAAAAATTGAGAATTTTGTTAGAATGATGGTTTTGAGCAATTCATAATATGTATTTGTCTATCCACTTAATATTCGTCTTTACCTGTATCTGTTAACTTAGATAAACAAAATACCAGGGAAGTTCATTGGAAATAAATATTAATACAGAAATTCATGGATTGATATTTTTTCTGTGAACTTGTTGAAGCACCTGAAGTACCTCATGCTCTCAATAGAGTTGAGAGGCTAACAGGTGGAAAATGTTTGTGCATATAACAATAAATGGACAGCATGAAGAAAGTGAGACAGCGTGTGGCAAAAGGCCAGGGAGTGAGGGAAGCAAATATGAGTGTCAGCTGAATAAGGAATATGTTGTGCAGGTTCCTAATTTGCCTGCTTGTATGGAATTGAAGAATTGCTTTATATTCTCTTTCTTGAATACAGTCAGTGGATGCCAGAACATGTCTGTAAAATCATAGGAATTTCACAGGCACAGATTCACTTGAAAATGACTGCATGGTTCTGCTTGTGTTCAAAATATTGTTTTAATTTTTCTTGCACTGTACAATTACTTTTTTCTTCACCAGACTCTTGCTTCCAGAGCAGGAAGGACATTCTATACCTCTGAGATCCTTGTAGAGGTTAAATTCTGAAGTGTAAAGCACCCGGACCTTTACTCACTCTTTGTTCAATGGCAAGAAACCCTGATGGAAATTGGTAACCTGGTAATTTCATGAGTGGTTACTTGGGTAGTATTCATATCCATAGTATGAGACCTCTCATTTCTTTCATATTTATTATTTTCCAGAAATATCACCTTTTTCTGTTTTACTGCTAAATGAAAAAGCCTATAGGCCAATGGCACAGTGTTCAGATTGGAGTTAAATGCAGCAAAGAAATCGTACCCACAATGTAACAGTGCTTTGCTGGCGTTTCATGTATGGTACCAGGCAGCAAAGGTACAACTCCATCAAGCCTTTGATCTGCACTTTAAAAGCACAGGGTACTTTTATAGACCCAAATTTTAATAGCCATGGAAGCAAAACCAAACTAAACTGAAAATCCTCTAGAATTTACTCATGAGGTGCTATATATATATATATTGTATATATATATATGTTTTCCTTTCTAGTTAGGCAGTTTTCTCCCGTCTGATTCTTTTGTGCCATTCCAAAAATGTGCCTCTCGCCTTTATAAATGTGAAAAGGAAAATCAGTGGCTCTACAAATTAACTAGTGCAAAGGAAAATGAAAGAAACATCTTCTTTCCTTATGTTTGACTCACTGACAATTCAGCTATTTTTCAGGTTCCCTAAGCCCCATGCTCTGCAAAAGAAACAAGTTTTACTCTGCGATTCTGTATACATCACAGCGGCTGGAAATCTTTCCTCTAAGCAGAATGGGGACTTAAAGAATCAAGATGTAGCACAAGGGATCTCTCTAAGCTCTGCAGCAGAGACAAAATGTAGGCAGTGACCAAAGTGGTTTAACTACATATACTGGGGAGTAAACACACTTAATTCTCAAAAACATGCAAAATGTTGTAGTCTCCCCATTAAAAAAAAAGTGAATGAATGCTAAACATTAAAACATCTCTTCAAAGAATAGGAAAGAGATTACACACTATTAGAAGAAGTGATGCATAAAGTAGAAAGTGTCAAAAGCTCCTGGGGAAAAATTGCAGCTCCATGGCAAAGGAAGGAGACAACTGATTTTTCTGTTTCTGTAGCTGTATTCACAGCAACTGGCAGAATTGTTTCAATGTTGAAACACCCCCTAATACCCCAAGAGCCCATGCTTTTCAGCTTGTAAAACTTAGTAAACATACAGGTCTAGAAGGATTCAGGTGTTCTTATTCACACAGCTGATTTACAGCAACTGGCTATAATGGAGAAAGTATCATCTTGTAAGCCTTAGGGTATCTCAGAGTGGGGGAAAACCAAGAGGGAGTCTTTTATTTTTGCTTTACTTGAGTAAGGAGAGCAGGACAAAGAAAAAGATGCAAGGAGGCCGCACATAGGGGAAAACAAACAAACATGAAGCATAGTTCTCCAACTTTTCTGTTTTCTGTGTCTTTCTCTTTGAATATTCAGAAGAAAAAAGATTTTTCTCCAAACTTGTGAATATTTATGGTCTTTTCCCCTGGTTAGGAAAACCAGCTATATTATAGAAATGGAGAAGTGTCTGTAGAAATCACAAATAAATAGCATTCTAAATCCCTTACAGCTAATCTCATTATAAATGTGAGCTCTTAGAATATATTTCAAATACAGTCATTTAGAATGTTAATAAATGATTGTCCCAAGAAGCAGTGGACTCAAGGTACCTCAGCAGGAGCCATTTGGGAGGGATTATTAGGAGGGGCCGATGCAGAACAGAAGAGGTTGAGTTCAGAGCATATGGAAGATGATGTGGTTCATAGGGGAGTCAGTGCAGCAGAAAATGAACCCAAAATCAAATAGAATGTGCTCTGCAGAATCGTCATAGTGCTAAATCTTGCAACCAGAATTAGTGGCCTTTTAGAAATATCTCATAATCTAAGTGTGTGCATCCTTTGCTACAAGATTCACCAATGTTACTTGGAGGTAGCATATCACTTTTGCCCCCTTTGGCTCACTGTACTTTCTCTCACTGTTGTGATAACAAAAGCTCTTTAATGCATCTCAGCTGCAGATGTCCTCCTGCTTTTGTATCTCAAAAGGAACAGCTAAAAAACCTGCCAGAGGCACTGCTTGCCCTGCAGGTTTGTTCTCTTATCATCCATTTTAGCTGATGTATTTGTACACCTTATATTTCTGTACCATAGCTCATTTCATCCAGAAGGGATTTTCAGGGAATGCATGTTGTGTCAAGGGATCCAAGGACAAATTGGGCAAAATGAGACTAATTTTATCATGCAGGGGATGTGGCAGCTGCAGCAAAGAAAGAAGCACCACTGAACAGTAAGTTATAAAATCCCAAACGGCTCCTTGTGGAGACTGTGTTTACACCTTACATTGAGAATGTACTGATGGTGCCCTCTGCCCTTTAATAGCAGTACCGTGACTTCCTGATATGTTGCTTTGGCCCTGAAGAATCAGGCCACATAAAACAGGAATGCTCTGTAGTTAAGCAGCACCTTTCATCCGACAAGCTAAAATCCCCCTTACAACCTCTGGTTCATTAACTCTCATAATACCTTCCTGAGGTGACATGTATAAACCCCATGGTTTATAGATGGGGTAACAGAAAAGTCACAACACAGTTCGCTGACTGGCACAGAATGTTACAATATATCTTTTTTCACAATGGCAATTGATTGTAGAGCTCTGGGCTCCAAGGATGTCGGCATAACAATTCCCAGGGAAGTGTCCTGTGAACCTGAAATGCCACTGAAATGGCATGCATGCAACTACAGGGGGAGAACGCAATACTGTTCTGTATCAACAGCATTATACAAGGAGAACCTTTGACCATATGCATGAGGTTGACATTACTGCATCTTGAAAACACTTTCCCAAGCAGAAACTGACATGAATACAAGCAGTAATATCTAGCACTCTCATTCTGATGAGCACAAAGGCCAGAGGAAGAGTCTAGAAGCTTTTGATGTCATGTCATGGGTGTGAAGTTAGGACACAATCCTAGAGACAGCATCTAGGGCTGAGAGCAGAGAGTCAGGAAATGGAAAGTGAGAGTGATTACCTAAATCCAAAGTCCAGCAGGGAAGCCAATTTAAGAAGCAATGGAAGCTATATAAAAGTGTATATATATATATATATATATATATACACTTTCATGAGTTAGACAAAATGCTTTCCTACCTTCCTTATCTATGGTTCAAATAAGAATACTACATTTATGGTGACTTACACAGTTTTGGTCTCTGATGTATTTAACGTCATCACCATCATCACCACAACCATCATTATGTTCATCATTATTAGAATAATGCAGAATCTCTATGATTCTCCTCCCAACGATATAGGAATAGGGTACACATTTGTGTGACTTAGCACAAAAATTCAACTCCTTCTGTATGACGATAGAACAAAAAGAGAACAATCCTCCTGCTGATCACTTAGTTGGCATTCCACGTCTCTGGAAGGTGCAACAATATTCCCTTACTCACAACTCTCATTCTTTTCTAGTTTACTCTGTACCTCAGAGAGATAATCTGTAATTTGGCAGTTGTAGATAAATTCTTTTTATATAATAATTGTCCTATTGCACCCCTGAAAGAATAGGGAAGAGTTTGTGAAGCTGCTTTGATCATTTCATATGTATGAATTCTTTGTTCTTTCTTACCTACTGACTCCTTATACATTGAGAAGTCTATGAACATTTAGAAGTCAAACCTGTCTTTAGGCTTAGAGCTTTGTCTTAAGCTAGTGATAACTATGAAATGATTTCACCAAATTCCTAAATTCAGTTTTACATTTTATGTGTGAAACATTTTTAACAGGATTGAGGTTGATACTCCTGGGGTACTGAGACAGTTTATGCCGCTCCTGTTTTCATTGTATTACTTGATTTGCACTCACCAAGGAGTCATTTGAGAATGATTTAGAAAACTTACGTGTCCTTTGTCAGAGGGTTGCCTCTTAGTGGCATTTGACATCTTAGTAACACTATGGAAAAGGCTCAAACTCAACTCTGCACTACACAAGAGCAAACTCCTTATACCAGACTTCTCACTAGACAGAACAAAACATTCTGATGAGTCTTGTTGTTGGCATTTGCATTTATTTCATGCCAACTTGATTACTTTTCTTCATGCTTCATAGGATATAGCTTGTTTGAGGGAAAAAGTAAACAAAATATTTTCCAATTTTTAAACTTCAACTGGAAGAGCGATGAACTGCGGTCTAATAAGAAATTCGTTTTTAACAGTGGACTCTTATTGAAGCCCTGATGTTTATAGGGTTTATTTCACACTTTCCCAAGACCTATGAAGACTTTAAGTGATTCTCTGAAAAGAATAGCATAGCTGAGTAACAACAAAAAGATAGCATTGGCAGAAATTTTTGGATTCACTCTCTCTCCTATTCAGACCAGTGTTAGCAGGTATCCTGTAATTCCCACATTTAGAGTACGAAGTCATAAGTCATTACTTTGACTATGTGATGACTCATTAACCATGTATTGTCTCTTTAATTCATGAAGAATTTCATCCTAGTTCTTCGTAGACTTCAGATTTTTCATTTAAGTACATAAAATATTTCAGATAAAAATTCAATAACTGCTTATGGTACAAAATGCCAAAGGTAGAGGAAATAAAACAGTTTTATAGGAACCAATTCCTTTTTCCTATGTCATACCTCCTTGTACGAAGGTACAAGAAGTGTATCTCATTCTTACAATCAAACTTTGATATCCTTCTTTAGTGGTTAGACTTTGGCAAATTGGCACTATCATTTCTTTACCAAAAAGGTTGCTTATGAGTTGTATTTTTTCCTGTTGATTCTTAATGATTCATTTTTACATAAACAGTTGCTAGCACCCCAACAGCAAGACCTAAAATATCCTGATTGGCTCTGTGCTCACTGCTGTACACTGGCTGCACTTGAAGCTGAGATACCTGCAAGGCTGCGGAATCTACAGAACAAAGGAACCCACAGGGACATTCTAACCTCTTGTTACTGAAGAAATTATAAAAAGAGATTCCCTATGAGGCCTTTTTTTCCGTTAATATTCATGTCAAAATCAACATCAGTCCTGAGATGACATTGCTGATGAGTTGAAAAACTCGTTGTTTATGGTTAGCAGTATCCTGGAGGAACTGCAACATTGCTCTCTATAAAGAATCAGAACCACTACATCTAAGGAAAACAGCAAGTTGAAATTCACTTTGAACAATCAAAATCTCACATTCCACTAGTCACATACATTTAGATCTCTGCACTTTATTCCAAAGTACTAGAACTGTTTTTATTTTACTCTATTTGTTTAGTTTGCTTTTTTACTTAGTTAGTTTTTTATTTAGTTACTTGCTGTAAATTGAAGGGACTGTCTTTTTACAAAGCTCTCTTCTACTACAGGATGATGCATGCATTCTGGCAACCACAGTAATCAGGTGTCTATTCCAATTTAGGGAGGATTCTTCAGGGGAAGCAGATTCCCTAGGCATTCCAAGTACTGTACTTTAAAGACACTGCCAAAGAAGCACAGTGTGTTCTACAGAAACGTACCGCCTATGCAGTCCTTAGCTACTGTTAATGTGTGGGTGATACAAATAATTGGTATAGGAAACATAATGGACAAATAATTCCAGGTAAGATATGCATAACTAATACATGCGTATTTGCCCATATCCATCAAAACACTTCATAGCAACAGAAAGAGCAAGGGTTCTTTTTCTTGTGAGTATGTGTGTATGTGCTATTATGTAAAATTATTTCTTAGAAGGTTATTACAAATACTCCAAAAAACCATGAATCCAAA
Source organism: Oryctolagus cuniculus (assembly GCF_051225735.1). Lineage (NCBI taxonomy): Eukaryota > Metazoa > Chordata > Mammalia > Lagomorpha > Leporidae > Oryctolagus > Oryctolagus cuniculus. Next base: position 93,039,498 of record NC_142888.1, read on the forward strand.
GAATATAACCGATAAAAGTAAAAGACAAAATCCCAGGTTATGAAATCTTATTTTAGAGAGAAGGATTTTTCACTTTACTCCAAATGGAATTCTAGAAGTTTCAATTTATTTATCCAATAATTCACTTACTCAGTAAATGCATATGCCTGTGATAGGCACTCAGTTAAATGCCAGAGCTATGGCTGTGAACAAACCTCCTACACACTCCCTGTCCCCATAAAACTTATATTCCAGTTGTGGCAACAGATAATAAACATGTAAAAAAAATAAGAACACAAATTAATTACAGATTGTATTCTGAAGGAATAAAATAAGATGATAAGTTAAAGAGTGACAGAACCTGGGGTAAAGCAGGTGATGGTTTATATGGTGAGATGTATAAAAAGAAAAGGAATCAGCTACACATAAAGAAATCAGAATACAGGATGCCAAGCAGAGGCGACTGCCCTGAGGCACAAGGAATTTGCTATGTGTTTTCAGTGAAAATAAAGGGAGCCCATACCTGAGCATTAATCAGGACCATGGTCTACATAACCTTAAACTCCTTACCAGAGAGATATACCAGAAGACATCACAAGGAAAAACAGATAAGGTAATTTCCACAAGTTTGCACTCATTTTATTCTAAATTTCTCATCCATAAATTGTTTTGAATCATCTTGAACCAATTTATGACAGTCTATACTGCTTTATGAAGTGTGATGAAATTTGGTGATTAGCTACCTGCAGTTTACAGTAATGGTTCCTTTCCGTTTGTCGCAGTTTGACCTCTTTGAATCTACAAAAGTCTCCCTATATTTCTGATAACTCTGAGACATAAGATATATGTCTGCTCTCATCTTTTCCACACAATATAGACTTCTACTTACTTTAGAAAAATTCACCTTTGATCTTCATTTCATCTAGAGTGAAGACTTTTGATCTTTTTGCAGTTTGTTCTTATTGATTATGCCCTCTACCCACGTAATTATTCTATGGCCTGTAGGGTTGGCTGCCATATAGGAAGAATTGATATAGCACGTTTGGTGGCATCACAGGGGTCCAAATAGGCCTCCATGCCCCCAAAACAATTTTACCCCTTAGCCCAATAGTTTGAATACAACGTTTACCTTTGGAACTTCTTTGGATTAAGTCACTGAAGACTATTTTTTGCTAGTTAAGAATGGCAATATAGTAAATCATTGATTCTTTAACTAAAGACCTCTCTCAGGAAATGAGATCTGCGAGAAGTTAGGGGAGAAACATTGAACACTGGGAGATAAGAAATGAAAATTAAATTCTTGTATCAGCCTTTTTATCTGTTCTGTGAATAAAGATGATTTCTACAAAGGTATGTAACAAATTGGTTGAGAGTAGAGTGCTGGGTTTATACAAACCTGATGATAAGCCTGGCCCAACTGATGGCTAGCTGGGCAAATCATTTAACTTCTATGACCTTCATTTACCTCATTGTAAAGTGAGGGACTCAATCAAGATTAACTCATAAGGCTATTGAGATGATCAAATAAATAATATAGGTGGCATGCTTGTTCCAAAGTTATCCACAATGGAGTTACTATAAATATTAACCTTTCTGAATATTTTATTTTTCTATCTTCAAATCACAAATATGCCGAGATGATTTACATGTGATTGTAAAGTGACTAGCATAGTTTAGGGATAGACATACAAAAGTAAGAAAGGAAAGAGAGGCAGGAACTAACCAATGTCGTGAATGCAGTGCTGAATTATCCAGATGACTTTAACAATTGAAAAACTCATTTCTCTCTCTCTTTCAGCGGTTCTGTGAGCAACCATCTCTCATCTTTCAGCACATTTCAGGATTGCCTTGGCTGTGTTCAAACAATGCCCTCCCTCCCTTTCACAGCAGTTTATCGTCCAGTAAGGAGGAATATAAAATTCTGGACCCTTTTTCCATTGTGGCACAACCTTTAAAGGCCCTATCACCATTCCTAATGAAGTCAGTTGAGGAATTTCTGAGACTACATAACAGCCCAGCTTCTTCTCAATGTTCCATTCTTCTCCTTGCTTTCTCCTCTGGAAATTTCCAAGAGCATAACTCCCATAATCCTCTGGTATCTGTTTGCAGTGATTTTCCAGGAAAACCAAATAATAATAATTTGCCCTGTGCCATCAAAACCTCTTCATTTAGCTCTACAGGTTGCTCCTTCACTTTTCATTTCACATTGAATGATATGTCAAAAGTATTTCTCAAAAATCTCTACTTGGTCCTAGAGTGTAGTCATTTTTTGAAGTTACTTTTCCCGTTGAAAAATGTATAGAAACACAGGCACACAGACTTAATGAAATATTATGAGACAAATATCCTTGTAACCATCACTGAACTAAAAACCAAAATTTTGTCATTCATGCATGTTCCTCACCCTAACTATAACCTCCCTCTTTAGAAAGTAACAACAAAAATGAAAATCACTCAAATTTTTTTTTAATCACTCGAATGTGCATGCTTAAACATAGTCGTTCCATTTTTTTCACTTAATATGTCCTTTATGACTCTAATTTGACAAGTTTCTCCTTCATTTTGTTTAAATTTCCCTCTTAAAATTGATCTATTGTACAGCTCAGGTCACTTGACTAATGGCTTCCTACAGTTTGCATTTTGCTGATTGCATTTTCATGGGTTGTTTAATATATTCCTCTGTTCTTAGTACTTCCTGAAAATTACTAACAGGGTCCAAAAGCTTGAGTAAACTCAAGTTTGATCAGTTAGGCAAGATATGCATTGTATTGAAAGACAAATATCATATGTTTTCCTTGATTTATGCTAAGTAATATACAAAATACAAAGAAAATGTAATGTATATAAGTGAAATTGACATCTTGAGGTTTGATTATTGTTTATAGAACTTGTCTATACTCTTTGAGAAACAGTAGTTTTTCTACTTACCACTTGTGGAATTATTTATTTAGCAGAGAGCTAAGCTTGTGATTATAAAGTAAATGGAAAGAATATCATTATAAAAATTAAAAGAAAACCAAGAAAAGAATGGGGGAGGGAAGGTATAAAGTATCATTATGCTCTTAAAACTGTATATGTGAAGTACATGAAATTTATTCCCTTCATATAAATAAAAAAGTTTTAGAAAAAGGTGACATAAGAACTAATGATCTCTATTTTTGTTGTTAGAAATTCTTAACACTTTGTGCATACATTTATTAATTAATAGCAACTGTAATATGGTCATATTCTAATTCTATCATTTGTTTTATTGGAATGCTATCATAAAGTGATATTTCTCCCTATAAACCAGTTTGGTTACCCAGTTATAAAATTTATATAGGAAAGAAAAGATAAATCCTTTTTCCCCTTTATTTACCAGAAAATGAATTGGTTACCTATCATCTTATTTAGGTTACTAATTATTATATACTAATATTAGGATATCATGAATTTAAATATACTCTATGTGTTTCATACCACTGTATTTATTGTTCTTATTTAAACTCAAATTGTTCCATTTCTGCCCAGTGACGGGCTCTTTAATTTTGTTCCTGAGTCTAATTTGAAGGGGCCAATAGTTTTATTGTTATCTGATATAATCACATGCTAGAAGTTTATCATGTACCTTTCCTACCAATGCCTTTTCTTTGTAGAGAAGTGGTATCATATAATTCTTCAAAAAGCTATGTTTCTTTTTTTTAATTTTTTTTATTTAGTAAATATAAAATTCCAAAGTACAGCTTATGGATTACAATGGCTTCCCCCCCATAATTTCCCTCCCACTCGCACCCCTCCCATCTCCCGCTCCCTCTCTCATTCCATTCACATCAAGATTCATTTTCAATTATCTTTATATACGGAAGATCAATTTAGTATATATTAAGTAAAGATTTCATCAGTTTGCACCCACACAGAAACACAAAGTGTAAAATACTGTTTCAGTACTAGTTATAGTATTACTTCACATTGGACAACACATTAAGGACAGATCCCACATGAGAAGTAAGTACACAGTGACTCCTGTTGTTGACTTAACAATTTGACACTCTTGTTTATTGCGTCAGTAATCTCCCTAGGCTCTTGTCATGAGTTGCCAAGGCTATGGAAGCATTTTGAGTTCACTGACTCTGATCATATTTAGACAAGGTCGTATTCAAAATGGAAGTTCTCTTCTCCCTTCAGAGAAAGATACCTCCTTCCTTGATGGCCCCGTTCTTTCCACTGGGATCTCACTTGCAGAGATCTTTCATTTAGGTGTTCTTTTTTTTTTTTTTTATTTTTTCCCCCCAGAGTGTCTTTGCTTTCCATGCCTAAAATACTCTCATGGGCTCTTCAGCCATATCCGAATGCCTTAAGGGCTGATTCTGAGGCCAGAGTGCTATTTAGGACATCTGCAATTCTATGAGTCTACTGTGTATCCCACTTCCCATGATGGATCGTTCTCTCCCTTTTTGATTCTATCAGCTAGCATTAGCAGACACTAGACTTGTTTGTGTGATCCCTTTGACTCTTAGACCTATCAGTGTGATCAACTGTGAGCAGAAATTGATCACTTGGACTAGTGAGATGGCATTGGTACATGCCACCTTGATGGGATTGTATTGGGATCCCCTGGCATGATTCTAACTCTACCAGTTTGGGCAAGTCTGATTGAGCATGTCCCAAATTGTACATCTCCTCCCTCTCTTATTCCCACTCTTATATTTAACAGGGATCACTTTTCAGTTAAAATTTAAACACCTAAGAATAATTGTGTGTTAATCACAGAGTTCAACCAATAGTACTAGAACAAAACAAAGAAAAAATACTAAAATGGATAAAGTATTACATTGTACATCACCAGTCAGGACAAGAGCTGATCAAGTCACTGTTGTGTCCATTTCACTTCAACAGGTTTCCCCTTTGGTGCTCAGTTAGTTGTCGCCGATCAGGGAGAACATATGATATTTGTCCCTTTGGGACTAGCTTAATTCACTCAGCATAATGTTTTCCAGATTCCTCCATTTGTTGCAAATGACCAGATTTCGTTGTTTTTGACTGCTGTATAGTATTCTATAGAGTACATGTCCCATAATTTCTTTATCCAGTCTACTGTTGATGGGCCTTTGGGTTGATTCCAGGTCTTAGCTATTATGAATTGAGCTGCAATAAACATCAATGTGCAGACAGCTTGTTTGTTTGCCAATTTAATTTCCTTTGGGTAAATTCCAAGGATTGGGATGGCTGGCTTGAATGGTAGGGTTATATTCAGGTTTCTGAGGAATCTCCAGACTGACTTCCATAGTGGCTTAACCAATCTGCATTCCCACCAACAGTGGGTTAGTGTCCCTTTTTCCCCACATCCTCTCCAGCATCTGTTGTTGGTAGATTTCTGAATTGTCGCTCCCCCTCTTCATGGAGGAACGACACTAAACCCTGCCTAGGCTTCATATCCGAGTCACGGCACCACTATGTCGCTCCCCCTCTTCGCGGAGGAACGACACAGGACCCTGCGCTGTTCTTTTGTCTGCTCGGCCCTCCCCGGGTTTGCTGCTGGTTCTTCCTGGGTTGGCTACCGTCCCTTCCACCTCCCTGGAAGGGCGGTTCCCCCTGCCACTTTCCCCACTTCCGCGGGGGAGCGGCACACCGCCGGCCGGCTCTCTCGGGGGCTGCACAGGTGTTCCTTCAGATAGATGTTCCTGGTGTATGTTGTCTCTCTCCTCCTTTATAGTCCTCTTCCACCAATCCCAACTCTGCTACCCACAATGCCGAGTACGCTGCTCTCCTCCAATCAGGAGCAGGTCCTGCTGTTTATTGGTTGAACTGGAGGAAGCTGTGTAGAAGCTGTTTCCTCCTCTCCCAGCGCCATGTTGTGGAAAAGCAGATGCATAGAATAAGTCTTAATTCCAGTAACTTAGTCTAGTCCGAGTTGCTCCCCACACTGAATGTGAGCCATTCTAACCGGAGTGAGGTGAAACCTCATTGTGGTTTTGATTTGCGTTTTCCTGATGGCTAGTCATCCTGAACATTTTTTCATGTGTCTGTTGGCCATTTGGATTTCCTCTTTTGAAAAATATCTATTGAGGTCCTTGGCCTATCTCTTAAGTGGGTTGTTTGTTTTGACGTTGTGGAGTTTCTTGAGTTCAAAAAGCCATGTTTCATTTTAGTAGGAAATGATATTTAAAAACCATTACTACAGTATTGGCCATTGTTTTCAAATTTTTTATTAGACAGAGATATGAAATCATGTCTATGATATAATATATATTTAATATGATTATATATTTACATATAAACTGAATATTATATGAGATATAATGTATAAATTATGTATTATAGTATATTATTTATATAATCTATAATATATGCATATAATTATTATTTTATACATAAATTGGATTGATATAATTTCTTATCTGTGTATGTAAGTACTTGTACATTCATGTCAATACTTCCAATTCTAATGCAGTTGTTTGTGGCTTCTATTTATTCTTTCCTGTATTATGTCTATAACTCCTTTTATCCACATGAAGAATCCTGCTTCTCAGAAATACAGAGGATGATAGAATTCAACTGTAACACAATTGTTCATTTGTTTGCTACAAAGCACACAAAACAGTCCCAGAATAACAATACCAAAACTATTACTCCAATTTGGTTACTGAAAACAATTGAATTTTTTGTATATGTTCTCTATCCATATTCTCTTCATTTTCTTACAGTTGTGTTATAGCTACATTCATATAACATATATCTGTTTACATACATAGTTTTTCTGTTTTAATCTTCATGTGATCTCATTTCCACAAAATATTACATATTTAGTACTCACCAGTGGTCCTTAGGTTGCAGTCTATTCAGTCATTTTGATTGTTTGAAGCTTATACTCCAGTTTTCTCAGAAAGCGAACTTTGGAAAGATCTTCCTTAGGTTCTTGCACTTCTGTAACTTTTCAGTTTTTGCACTTTACTACTAAAATCAATTAGGATGCATAATCTTGGCTCATGTTTTCTTTTCTTGAGTATCTAAAATATGTGATCCTGTTTACTTGTAGCATAAAGTATTGGTACCAAAAAAAAAAAAAAAGCCTCATGAAATTTAATTTTCATTCCATTTTAAGTCACATATACTTTTTTAATCTATATGCTCAGGGGATTTTTCCTTTGCTTGAGGCCCAGTAATTTCACTAGAATTTAAGAACAGGATTGTGTAATGTGCTCTTTTTCCAGCACCAAAGGGCAAGTATAATGCAAGCCCAAAAGGATGCCTTCCATCCTCATTGTTTGAGCACTTTGCTTGAAAGGTTAAAAAAGAATGTAACTATCAATCCACATGTAGAAGGAGTCTATAAACGCAAAATTCCAGTGATTCTTATACTTTTACCTATGTAGCATTCTATGGACTTTGGCTTTCTGGGCATGAGCATTCATTTTTTCCCCTTTGTATGGAAATTTTGATAACTACATACAAGTTATTGTGTCCTAGGGGATAATCACAACAGTTAGCATATTCATTAATTTAATTAGGACCTTGTTTACACTTTGGCTGTCAACCATAATCATTTGTTTATTTGAACTAAAGTCACCTGACTTCATTAAAAGCATCAGTAGCTGTCAGTAAATGAAAGTGTGCTTGACTTTCATAATTATGTATAAATTTAGGAGACTTGATTCCTAATAAGACAGACAATATTTTCACAAGATGACAATGGGAATCACCAACATGGTCCTTGTTAAACTTAGCCTTTGTGAAGAAGTTAAATACAGGGCACTAATTAAAGTGGATGCTGCTTTCTATCAATTCTCCACACTTGGTCTTTAGTCCCAAAGGTCATTCCTTAGCTCTTTCTTTTTCAAAACAGAATGTGTTAACCAAGGCCATTCAAGCAGGTTCCATAGGACGTGATTTCATATTGATAATTATGTTATTTCTCAGATCAAACCTAGAAAAAATTATATTGGTAAAAAATGAAAAACTTCTGTGGATAAGCTTTTATTGTTAACAGAAAAAACAAAATGTGATGAAAACCGGATGAGTTTATAGGACAAAGAAGTTGGAATTGAACTCTGATTCCATTACTTACCAGTTGAGGAAACTTGAACAAGTTACTAAAACTTTCTGCATCTGATTATCAACATCTGAAAAGTGGAAGATGATGACATATTTGTTCTATTCCAAAATAATGGATGGGGGAATGGCATAAATTATAGGATGATAGGTCATTTCTCTGTATTACAGAATTTTTCCAAGGAATCATTTATGTTGGTGTTTCAAAGTCAGCATGATAAATTGGTATTAAGTTTACTTTTTGTGGGACTTAAGAAAGTATCATCTGTGTAAACATATCAGGCAATTAATATTTGAAAACCTATTTTATGCAAGAGTTGAAGATAGAAGGGAAAGCAAAACCTTTGTGGTCTTTACTCATCCCTCAAACCAAAGGCAATATTAGTTTAACTTCATTTTGAACTACCCTATCTCTTATAATTTGGGTTAGGAATAACTTTCTAAACCTTATATGTCCATTCTTTTACTTTTGTAATCACGGTGTAGTCAATAGAATTTGGGACTTTTGTTAATGGGTTGGGATTGTTCAGTTGCCTTAGGCTAATCCTTGTTAACATTAAGTTCTTGCTGATATAAACAGGGCCTGGCTGCCAAAAGAACTGTGAAGGAAGCCAAGTTTGTGTTTGGCTATTTTCCATCCCCCTTCACCCCCATAACCATCTTTTCCATTTTGGCATTCTCTTCTCTGTGCCAAGTTGCCTATTTCCTAACCAACTTCTGTTGTTCCCTGGATGTCAACTCAGTTGATATTTAATAATTAGAGTGTTAGGAAATAACCAGGTTAAAGCATTTCTCCTCTCATTGTTATTGGTATTTTCTTAAAAGCAACTCATGAAAGAGAAGAAAAGCCCTAAAGGAGTGAAATATAATAGTGAAATGACTGGTGGTAGATTGTATTATGGAGGCAATTACATACTCTGTTTACAGGGCTTTCCTTTTTAGATACAAAAGTTGCAGCAACTCAAATTGTATTTGTCTGACTAGAGGGCTATGAAAGAAACAAATAAAGAAAATTTTTAAAACCCTGATACTGATTTATTTTCTTATAATTAGCTTATTTTTAAAAAATACAGATTATAGAGAAACTGTAATTAAATGCAGGCACTAATTCATTGAGTTGTTATTAATCTTGGGTTTACACTAAATGGCATTGCAAAATATATTAATAATAGCCACAGACTACCAAAAAGAGTGAGTGGAAACCCTGGTGTGTCAACATTGATAACTAAGGAAGGTACCCATCTATCAAAGAAAAAGGGACCCTTCAGTGATAAACAGCTAGCCATCTGAATACCACTTGGCATGTGTTCAGAGATAATATTATGGAAATGTGTATTCCATTCTCTGAGCTCATAGCTGTGGGCTCAGAAAAAAATGCAGCCCTGAGCAAAGTAGGCAATCTTTGATACTGCTTTATACATTGTCCTCAGCTCTTGGTTTAGTAACAATCCACCAATACATGAATGATAGTCTCATGTACAGTTTTGCTATCTCTCAGGAGAGATAACTTTTTATTCCTGACTTTGGGAATAGTCAAAGAGCAAAATGAGTGCTTAAGTGTGAATGCCACTGTGTAAGTGAAATAAATTTTATTTCAGAAAGTACATTAAATATAAGGAGCTATATTGGTCATCCAGATTCAGTCTCCTTCCCAACCTGCACAATCACCTTTACCTAGTATATTGGGCAAGAAATATTTTTTTCTCACACTTCTTCTTGGATTATCCACCTGATAGCTGCCTCCCAAGCTGATGTTTTTTGTTTTGTTTTTTTCTGCCTTCACTGAGAATCTCTTTTAACCTCAGTGAAAGACACTGCCTGGAACTCTAGCACTATGTACTCCTTCATGGGATTCTGCTACTGATATATGTGCCTATTTTCATGGAATAATGTGGAAACATCCACCCTTACACTGTATAATAGTGCTGAATATTTAAGATCTGCAACAGTAGATTTTAATAAAATATTACCAAAAATAAAAGGAAACTCCAGTATTAGAAAGAAAAATGTAAAAGCATTTGATAAATATGACTGCCAAAAGTCAAAGGGAAAAATATTTTAAGCCTTTACTACTTTTTTTTTTACTTGTAAACCCCAACTGTCCCTAGCCTTGTTCCTTTGCTTCAAGGTTCCTTGCTTCTTTCCACTTCCTCCTAAGGAAATGTTCTTTTTAAACAATCTCAGAGTACCAGTTTTCAATTAACTCCTAAACCATTTGAAAATGCCACTTTTTAACTACAGGATTGGGTTTCTTCAACTTCCATCTTTTGCCTCTCACCAGTACCATTGAGTAAAATTCTAGTAAAATGAGGCAGCGTTTTCTGAAATCTGAGTTATGAAGAAAAGCATTATAGCTAAGGATAAAGTGGATGAAATGTTGGGGTGAGGAGAGTGAACGCCTCATCAGAACAGTCAAAGATGGGCTTTGAGCCTGTAAGATTCAGTCCCCTCAGATGTTTCACTGAGTAACAGATGTTCATAATGCGCTTACCCTTTTTGATCTTCACAATTTTACCTATTCTTTCTCTTCTTTTTTCTCTGCTTTTCAAATAAATAAATAAATGGAGTTTTTAAAATATCTAGTATAATGTGAGATTCAGAGAGGGAACAAAGGGACAAAAGGTCAGGGAATGAATCAACTGGGTGATTCAGAGTGGCTCTCCCCCTATAGACTTTACAATATAGAGGTTATTTTGAATTCGGGGTCGTGGAAAGCAAATTCATTCATGTTATCTGTTACTTTTATTTTTTTAAGATTACTTTTATTATATAACACTGAGATTTTTGCATTCAGCTGTGAGTTTTATGGAGACAGAAATGGCATCTTAGTCATTTTTGTATTTGTAGTACAGAGCATGATCCCTGGTGAATAGTAGCAACTTTACAAATGGTTCTTTATGGCTGAACAAATTGTATTTGTTCTTGTATCTGACATTTGCTGTTTTTTGATTGTTTAGGATCCATTCATTCTTTGTAAGAGCACTTCAATTTCATTTTGATCAATTACCTGTTTTCCATTTGAGACAATCTGGTGGCAAAGTAATCATCATGCACTGACACCCCAACCCCTAACCGAAGGATGAGCGCATGCTATGCAATCAGATGCTCTCTCCCTGGAAGTTCACTTGAGGTGAAGGACAACTATACTGAAAACAGCTGGCAGTCACTAACTCCAGAGGCCTTCTGACGAAAACGGCCAATAGAGACTGCTATTTGCCCTTAACTTCTAGATTCCTGCCTCCCTTAACGTTATTAAGGGAGCAACACTGATAGGAGTTCCATACATGAGCACAAAAAATAAAATTTATGTTTCTCAGTCTTCCTTACATGCATTTGTGCCCGCATGACCAAGTTTGGGCCAAGAATATACGATAAGAGGTGACCTTAAAGTCAGTAAACATCGCCCTTCTGCTTTTCCTTTATTCTACAACTTGAATATTGTGGAAACTATGAGCTTTCTTGGACCAGGAATATTGGAAACATCCTACTGTTGGTAGACAAACAGGATAAAATGATCTGGATTCGTGGCCAGCCTCACAGAGGTCATAGAATATAGAAGGTCATGTTATCACATTTGCACTAGAAATTGATGGTTCACACAGACAAAAAGCAAGCAAACAAAACATTAGAACAACAGTAATACACTTTATCAAACACGTCACAAGTACAGAACATAAAATATCTTCACATACACAAGGACAATTTACACATTTGACTGCATATCAGGTCATTATAGGTAATATGCACATTATTGTCACTAACAGTGCTGTAAGTAAATTGGAAGTTAATATTTAAATTTTTTAAACCTTAATTGCACTGTTAAGTAATTCACAGGTTAAAAGAAAAATTACAATGGAAATGATAGAAAATTTATAATCAAATACCAGTGAAAATACTATGTAGATAACTCTTTTTTCAGACAGGCTTAAATACAGAAATTCTGGAGCCAGCATGAAGGGAGAGTGGGTAAAGTCACTACCTGTGACACTGACATCCAGTATGGGCACTTGTTCTTGTCCCAGCTGCTCCATTTCTGATCTAGCTTTCTGCTAATGTCCTGGAAAAAGCAATGGAAGATGGCCAAGTGTTTGGGGATCTGCCACCCACGTAGGTAACTCAGATGAAGCTCCTGCCTCCTGACTTTGGCATGGCCCAGCTCTGGATGTTGCAGCCATCTAGGAAGTGAACTAGCGGATAGAAGATCCCTTTCTCTCTCTCTCTCTCTCTCTCTCTCTCTACCCCTCTCTCTGTAACTCTGACTTCCAAATAATTAAATAAATATTTTAAAAATAAAATAAAGAAATGCAGAGAAAATAGTATAACAAATTCTCGCATAATTAAAAATGTTAACACTTTTTCACTTGTATTTCAACTTTGTATGTATGTGTATAGAAGCAAAGATAATAGAACAGCTGGACTTTTCCTGTTCTCTTCACCAATCACTTGCTCTTCATTGCCTCTTCAGAAGCATTGTCTCATAATTGTGGCATAAATGAGGGTACCACAAAAATCTCATGGAAAATGAAATTTTAAGTTTATGCTGGTACAAAAATTTTGAGATTCATGCATATGAGGGGATATTTAAAAAGGTCATGAAAAACTGCATATTATGAAAAAACTATGCATGGAGCTTAAAATGTTTCAGACCCAAAAAGCTCTTATCTTCAATTTCATTTTTCCGTGAACTTTTTGAAATACCCTCATATCCTATGGTATTGGGATTCTACAGAGAAAAGGATCAATAGGAGAGATTATAGTGATAGAGAAATGAATGTAGAGGTAAGAGAGAGTTGTATTATAAGGGACTGGCTTACACAATTATGCTGGCTTTCAAGGCTCAAAGTCTGCAGGGTAGCTGACAAGCTGAAGAGCAGGAGAACTGATGATGCAGCTCCAGTCCAAAGACCCACAGGCTTGAGACATATTTCGAATCTGAAGACAGGAACAAAAAGCTGACATTTAAATTTGAAGGCATCAGGCACAGAGAATTATCTCCTACTTGGGGGATGTTCACTCTGTGTTATTCAGGCCTTTCTCCTGATTGGATAATCCACCCATCCACCTTAAGGAAGATGATATTCTTTATTCCTCTTACTAAGTGAAATGTTAATTGTATCCAAAATCACTTTCACAGAAACACGCAGAATAAAAATTGACCAAATGAAGTTGGCACATAAAATTCACCTTCAAAAGTAACATTTAAAAAAATTTTTTATTTAATACATGTATCCATAAGCAATACAATAATGCTTTGTATAATTTAAATTATACAAGTGTTACCACATTCTACATATTGTTATGCAGCTTGCTTTTCATTCAAAATTATATTTTGACTACTATCCTATTGACTTTTTTAAAATTTATCCATTTAAAATGAGTCACATAATTAAAAAATTAAATAAATCATAATTTGTTTTTCTCTTCCACAATTTTTCAATTTTACAATTCATATCCTTGTACAAGTCTCTGAATACATATATACAAGAGTTTATTTAGGACACATACCTATAAGGAGGATATCTGGTTTGTAGGATATTTATATTTTCAAATGCATTTGATAACCCTAAGACATCCAAAATGATGGCAGTAATTTGTGCTCCCAGCTGAATATGTGTGAGAGTTCTCTTTTCCCTTTACATCTCAACTAACAATTGATATAATCAGGCCTCTTAACTTTTGCCAATACAGTAGATGAAATCTAATTTTTTTTTTTAGTGTGAATTTCCATGATTATCACTTTGGGGTGAGGGGATTTTTAATAATTAAACTAAATAGTATCCAAATTTTGTTTCAGACTTATTTTATTTTGATTTATACTTTTTAGATATTGTGTGAGAAATTTATTCATAGTAATAATAAATATTTATGGGATTAATATCATCAAGGATAGTAATGCAAGTATGTCTGAAAATCTAATCCCCTAGAAACGGTAAAACCAACAACAACCAAATCTTGTCAAAATTGTTTTCAAAACCCTGAAAGTTTACAAAAGACTTGCAAAATCCAAAAGGCATTTAATCAATAAAACTAGTAATAAAACTAGTTGAATCTTAGTATGGTGAGCTCAGTGCAGATTTAAATTGCCCTGTTCACACAACCCTGTGCCCAGCTCCGTGAAAACCAACAGGCCCATAATATGGTTAAAAGCAGGAGCATAGCACTGCTGAATGGAAACAAAATGGCTTATAAGGAGCTCTCCCAAATTCCTGTTCTGAGAGAATTATTATTTGTGATGACGGGCAGTTTCCTGTAAGCCCCCCACTCTCAACATGTTCCTTAACTTATACGACTCAGGGTTCTGTCAGCACAAACAGCATTTTCTTAGGTGAATCTATTAAAAGTAATTATCATCAGGGAGGGAGTTTTACAACGTCGTGAAGGCACCACTTGGAACACTCACATCCCATATCAGAGTGCCTGGGTTTGGGTCCCAACCAGTACCTCTTCCAAATTGAGAATCCTACTAATACACACCCTGGGAAGTAGCAGATGATAATCTCAAATAGTTGGGTTCCTGTCATCCACATGGAAAACACAGAATGAATTCTGAGCACCTGGTTTTGGCCTGTCACAGCCCTGGCTATTATGGGAACTTGGGGAATGAACCAGAAGAAGGAGGAAATCTCTCTCTCTCTCTCTCTCTCTCTCTCTCTCTCCTTCTCTCTCTCTCTCCCCTATCTCTCTCTCTGCCCCATTCCAAAATCCATTTCTCTGTTTTCAAATAAATTAATTTTATAAACAAAAGAAAATAATTCTCAGCAATTGATAATATTTGATAATATTGCTATAGCCTTAGGCAATAAGAACTGTAGAAGGCAAGAAGAACAACAAATGAACTTAAAAGGTTAAAGTGGAGAATAAGATGTTCATAGGGGCTTTAGAAGAGCTCTGATAGGTTATTGTGAATCTAGATGACCAGGCACATAAACAGAGATATGGATATGCCAAAGACTTTGGACTGGGCCCAAGAAAAGCTTGAGAAAGCCCTAAACTCTCAGCTCTGGCTCACTTTTTATCTCTGAACAATAACGAAGTGAATAATAGACTGTTAACTGTGTGTCTGAGCATTGAAGGCCTGCTACAACACATACATGCTCAGAAATTCTCTACAAAGTCTGGGAGAATTATATCCCCAAGAAAAGTTTAAGAAATCCAGCAGGGAAATGCAAATCAAAGCCACAACAAGGTTTCACCTCACTTCAGTTAGAATGGCTCTCACACAGACATCAAAAAACAAATGGTGTTGGGAAAACTGGATCTCCGCATGCAGAAGTATGAAACTAAACACCTACCTTACACCTTACACAAAAATCCACTCAAAATGGATCAAAAACCTATATTTACAATCTGATACCATCAAATTACTAGAGTACATGGGGAAAACTCTGCAAGACATTGGCATAGGGAAAGATTTCTTGGAAAAGACCCCAGGAGTACAGGCAATCAAAACAAAAATTGACAAATGGAATTACTTCAAGCTGAGTAGCTTCTGCACTGAAAAAGAAACACTCAGCAAAGTGAAGAAGCAACCAACAGAATGGGAGAAAACGCTGGCGCCGCTGCTCACTAGGCTAATCCTCCGCCTTGCGGCGCCAGCACACTGGGTTCTAGTCCAGGTCGGGGTGCCAGATTCTGTCCCGGATGCCCCTCTTCCAGGCCAGCTCTCTGCTGTGGCCAGGGAGTGCAGTGGAGGATGGCCCAAGTGCTTGGGCCCTGCACCCCATGGGAGACAGGATAAGTACCTGGCTCCTGCCATTGGATCAGCGCGGTGCGCCGGCCGCAGCACGCCAGCCGCAGCACGCCAGCCGTGGTGGCCATTGGAGAGTGAACCAACGGCAAAGGAAGACCTTTCTCTCAGTCTCTCTCTCTCACTGTCCACTCTGCCTTTCAAAAATTAAAAAAAAAAAAAAGAATGGGAGAAAAGATCTGCAAACTACAAACCAATAAAGGGTTAATATCCAGAATCTATAAAGAACTCTAGAAATTCAACAACAACCAAACAACCCAGTTAAGAAATGGGCGAAAGACTTGAACAGACATTTTTCGAGAGGAAATTCAAATGGCCAACAGACACTTGAATAAAATGTTCAGGGTCACTAGTCATCAGGGAAATGCAAATCAAAACCATAATGAGGTTTCACATCACCCCTGTCAGAATGGCTCTCATACAGAAATCAACAAACAACAAATGCTGGTGAGGATGTGGGGAAAAAGGTACCTTAATCCATTGTTGGTGGCAATTTAAACTGGTGCAGCCATTGTGGAAGACAGTATGAAGATACCTCAGAAATCTGAATACAGACCTACCATAAGACCCAGACATCCCACTCCTGGGAGTTTAGCCAAACCAAAAGAAATCAGCATATGAAAGAGTCATCTGTACCCCCATGTTCATTGCAGCTCAATTCACAATAGATAAGATATGGAATCAACCCAGATGTCCATCAACTGAAGACTGGATAAAGAAATTATGGTGTATATATACACTATGGAGTACTTACTCAGCTGTTAAAAAAATGAAATCCTATCTTTTGCATCAAAATGGATGCAAGTGGAAATGATTACACTTAAGTGAAATAAGCCAGTCCCAAAAAGACAGATACCATGTTTTCCATGATTCAAGGTAACTAATAGAGAACCTAAAATGTAAAGTATTCCAGTGAATGGACATTTTGAGATTTGATGATTGTTTACAGTCCTGGTATCTTCTGTTGAGGAACAGTGTGCTTTTTTATCATATTATTAGTTGAACACTTTTACTTAGTGTAGGTTTAACCTTATGATCATTCATTAAACTGAAAATAGATCTTTGTAAAAATTATGCATGGGAATGGGAGGGGGAGGAGGAAGAAGGGATGCAGCATGGATGGGAGGGAAGGTAGGATGGGAAATATCAGTATATTCCTAAATCTGTATATACAAAATACATTAAACTTGCATATCTTAAATAAAATTTTAAAAAAGAAGGTCCCTATCAGCCACTAGTGGACCACTAATAAAATATACTTCAGTGTTCATATATCACAGGAATACAGATTTTATGAAATTAGTTCAGCAAAGTCACTAAATACATAGCAAAAGCAAGCAAGGAGCAATGACAAAAGAACCTGAGCCTGGGAAGGAGAAGGGTTCCCAGAATTGCCACATTGTGTTATTAAAATAGTCACACTGTCATCAAAAAAATGTGGACACAGGCAAAGAAATTACATTGGCTAGCCCATACCCAGAAATCAGTGCTTTATATGCTTTGGATGCACTATAAAAACACTGAAATGTATCTGTTTTAATCCATATCTAAATACATAAAGGAATTACAAAAAAGTATTTCATTACAGAGAATATTAATAAAGAGATAGAATTTGTAACAAAGACCAGGTACAAATTTTGGCATTAAAAAGTATAATATCTGAAATGAAAAACTTATAAGAGATCATCAACAGTTGATTTGAGCTGGCAGAAGGAAAAAATTGAAATAATCAATTAGAGAAACAGAAAATAATAGACATAAGAAAAATGAACACAGTAACAGCAACTTTGGATGGGTGCGGGGGGTGGAGGGAGGAAAGGGAGTAGGAAAAAATCTACCAAAAAAGCTACCAAACAACCAAATGACATATAATAGGAGTCTAAGGACAGAAGATAGAGAAAGGTAAAGAATGTGTAAATAATGACCACTTGATGAAAAACCTAAATCTACACATCCAAGGAGCTCAATGAATTCTACATCAAATAAACTCAGAGGTTTTTACATATACACAGACAAAGGCTAAGAATCTTAAAAAATAATTGCATATATTAGATCCTCAATAATCATGGAAATAGTAGGCAATGAAATGACATATTCAAGTACCCAAAAAAGACTATGAAACAAGAATTTTATTTTCAGGGGAATTATCAATGAAAAATGAAAGAGAAATTAAGATATTCCCAAATAAACAAAAACAGAGAAAATCTGTCACTAGCCTTGCAAGCAAAACAAAATAGAGTTCTGGAGGCCTAAATGAAAGGACACATGATAACTCAAATCCACATGAATGAATAAAGAGTAAAGGTAATTATAAACACATAAGTAATACAAAAGATAGCATAAATTTATTTTTGTTATAATTCTATTTTCTACTGTTTTATTTAAAGATAACTGCATAAGCAAAAATTGTAAATCTGTAAGGATGGTCATTTAGTGTAGATAGCTATAAATATTATGAATATAATACAAATAAGGAAGGAGAATGGAATGAACTAGAGGTTTTGTGTATTATTGAAATCACATTATTATTAACACAGCAATAATTATTATAAATCATGATGTTATATGTAATCACAAGGGCAATCACTACTAAAACTCCTCAAAAATGTTAGTAAAATAAATGACAAAGCAGTTAAAATAATACACTCAAACATTAAAAAAAAAGCTGAGGCAGTAATGCAGAAATAGAGGAACAAAGATGATGGAAGACATTAAAAACAAATAGCAAAACAGTTTGAATCCTGGGTTATCAGTAACTACATGAAATACAAATGTGTTAAATGACGAACTTAATAGTGATTGAAAGAATCAATTAAAATATGCTCCAACTATATTTTGTCTATGAGACATACTTTTCTTTTCCCCTGTTCATTCTTATTTAAAATATTTCAAACAATACAGAAAAGAATAAGAGTCCTGTGAGAACACATAAACTTGATTTTTAACATTTTACTATATTCATTTCATGTGTAAACATCATTTATGTATATAGATACAGAGATTCATACTGTTTTTCTTTTTTTTAAGATTTTTATTTATTTATTTGAGAGGTAGAGTTATAGACAGTGAGAGGGAGAGACAGAGAGAAAAGTCTTCCATTTGTTGGTTCACTCCCTGGATGGCTGCAATGGCCAGAGCTGCACCGATCAGAAGCCAGGAGCTTCTTCCGGGTCTCCCACGTGGGTGCAGGGACCCAAGCACTTGGCCATCTTCAATTGCTTTCCCAGGCCATAGCAGAGAGCTGGATTGGAAGAGGAGCAGCCAGGACTAGAACTGGTGTCAATATGAGATGCCGGCACCACAGGCGGAAGATTAACCTACTGCGCCACAGTGCCGACCCCACTATTTTTCTTGAAAACAGTAGTAGGTGTATTAATATCGCATTATGTGGGATTCATGGCAAAGTTCATAAAATGAGGGAAGAAGGTCATATTATGTAAGGAGTACAATTTGGATGCGAAGTTTATAAATACCCATATACTAAATAATAAGGAATCCACAGTATTTTATTTTTAATACACAAGCATATAGTTGTTTATTTACTTCCACATATAAGATAAAACATACTTGTCTTTCTGTTTATGGCTCATTTTTTTAGCATAGTGCTCTCCAATTCCATTTATTTTATTGCAAATAAAAGGACTTTATTCTTTATGCCTGAGCAATATTGCATCGTGGGTATATACCACATTTTCTTTATCCAGATGTTATTGTGAATAGTGTGCTTCCTGTACTTGGATGTCCCTTTCTTCAAATTAGGGAAGTTTTCTGTTGTTACTTCACTGAAAAGACCTTCTAATCCTTTCTCTCTTTCCAGGCCTTCAGGGACTCGTAAGACCCATATGTTAGGACTTTTTGATGGTATCCTGTAGATCTCCAACAGTATTTTTTAGTTTTCTGATTTCTTCTTGTTTTCAGTAAAATTTCCAGAGATTTGTCTTCTAGTTCAGATATTCTCTCTTCTGCCTCACCAACCATGTTGTTAAAACTTTCCAGTGCATTTTTATTTGATCTACTAAATTCTTTGTTTCTATCATTTCATTTTGATTTCTCTTTAAGGTCTCAATTTCATGGGAAAATTTTTCATTCATATTATGTATAGTTTTCTTTAGTTTGTGAATTTGCTTTTGAGTAATCCAATGATTCATTTTAAAATTCCATTTTTGGCATTTCCTCAATCTCTTCATCTTCAGCTTTTAATATTGAAATGTTGTAGTGTTCCTTAAGGGGGCTCATAGTGACTTGGTTATTCTTATTTCTTGAATATTTTCCTTTATTCTTCAGCATTTGCTCTGGTGGCTTTTATCTTTGGCCTTCATCTCTGTGGCTCAGTGGGACAACTACAGTTTCAGTGAATACCAAGAGGTATGTGCTAGGTGTGGCAAGGGTGCTCTGTTAAGTATTCCAGGGTGGGACAAGTATCCAGGGTAAGACCCCCATTGGGCATGGTAGCTCTCCTCTGAGCTGATGGAGACCCCGGTGTTAGTCCCCAGTGTGCTCAACATTCATCCACTCTGCTTAATAAACTGCACATTTGATCTGTGGAGTCTTTCCTGTGAGCAAGGTTCCCTCTCTTACGAGCTGTTATAGGTAACTGAGGAGCTCAGAGAGGGTGGAGTGGCACTCTGTCATTTCCCAGGGCCTAGCCACACTCTGTCTCATCTTATGCAGTCACCGTTTTCTCAGACTCAGCTCCCAGGGCTCTTTGAGTTGTAGACTGTCAGTGGGGCCAATCTGCCCTGCCAGCCAGTCCTGTCTATGTGGAAACTAAGGTGTTCCCAGAGCCACTGTCTGTGTGTGGTTTTACCAGTCAGCTCTGGTGTCTGTGTGTGTGTTGGAGGGTTGGGGAGTTCTCCGGTTAGGTCTGTGGTTTCTGGGCATGTAAGGTGCCCATCCACTGCAGCCCTTCTCACTTCTCAATGACGCTGTGTGCGTAGGAGAGTCCCACAATTGGCACTTCCCCTCCATAGGGGTGGCTTTCCCTCCCTTCCCGTTGCCCGGCAACTGGCTCAATGCAAGTGGTGCAGAGTGGGAAGAAATTCTGAATTGTTGGAGCCCTCTTGACTGGGTTGGGTGCACGCATGGGAGGTGGGGTGACAGCTACTTGCTTGTGACCAAAAAAAAAAAAAAAAAGTGGCGTGACTCTGTGAGCCCTTCCCCTTGCTGACTGCAGATCTCTGCTGTAGCAGGGAAGGTGGGGAGGGAGAAGGATGCACTGTCTCTCTTTTTTCTTTCTTCCACCTCTGCTGTCTTGGAGAATTCACGTGGAACTTTAAAAGCAAATCACCAAGCACTCCCTCCAGCTATATCAGCAGCACTGTGGGCCTGTGGATTCCCCTCTAACATAGTTTGCGAAGGTGGGCGTCTTCCTCCCAGGATCCAAGCTTCTGTTGTTTTCTATCGTTTATTTGCTCCTTTGCTGCAGATCTGGAGCATTTCTATTGCTTGCACTGGGTCTCCTGCTGAAGTTTCACCAGGGCTCTATTCTATGAGTGTATTTATTCCTCTTTTTAAACATTAATTTTGCCCTGAGTAAGTCAAACCATCCTATCGCTATTCTGCCATCTTGTAATCTCCTACAATTTATAATTTATTGAGTTTTTTCAACTTTTATGTTTGTTTTCCCTAAAATTACCATGTCAAATGCCATGTTGCACATCACTGCATGAAATTTCAAGGCTATCACTCATTGATTATGAACACATGTACTTCTCTCCCATGTTTATTATATTTGGCCTTAAACACCATCATGTTTCAAACTTTTATGATACCCATTATCCACCCTGTTACCATCTCCCCTCCCCTCTCACTTCCTAGCCTATAATAAACTCTACTCTCTATTTCTATGTGATTAACTTTTTTAACTCACACAATGGAGTGACAACATGTGGCATTTATCTTTCTGTATCTGGCTTACTTCACTTAGTAAAATGTCCTCCAGTTTCATCTGTGTTGCCACAAATAACAATATTTCTTCAGTTTTTATGGCTTAATATTAGGATGGCTATAGACTCTAACAATTAACTATACATTTCAAAATAACTAAAGGACAAGAGGTTCCCATTACATAAAAATGATAACATCTGAGAAGGGAATACTAATTAACCAGATTTGATCATTACACATTACATACATGTGTATAATACTATATATCCCAAAAATAAGCAAAAATATTGTATCAAGTAAAATAAAATAAAGCATTATCATTATGACCTGGACATTATAATTTTAATTTTTGTGGAAAAACTTGAGTCATTTTTAAAATTTTTTCCTTAAGACATATTTTTGTAGTTGCATATCTTAAAAAGTTGTATAATTTGATTTAGTGATTCTACAAATTTGAGAGCTCTGTCTTTGAGCTGGTTCACTCCATTAATATTTATTTTCAAAATTTCTGTGTGTTGAAGCTTTTACTTTTGTAAACTTGTTTTATACATTTTGATTTTTTCCTTGTTATCTATTTTTAGTATTTATACTGTGATTTCCTCATTTTTTGGCTTGAATATTTTACATTTTTGAAACATGAACACATTTTACAATGACCTAGAATTAATTAATATTTAATGTCTGTATATGAAAAGTGAAGATGTTTTCACACAGTAACTCAATCTGCTTGTTTTTCTACAATTTCTATTTTGTTTATGTAATTTGTGAAGTATTATCATTAGACTATTAACTTTATATTTTTTAAAATTAATTTCTTTTAAAGGCAGAGTGACAGAGAGACAGAGAGTGATATCTTCTGCCTACTGGTTCACTCTCCAAATGGCTCCATCAGCCAGGATTGGGCCAGACCAAAAGTAGGAGCCAGGAACTGCATCTGGGTATCCATAGGGGTGTCAGGGGCCTAAGTCTTGGGCCAACTTCAGCTTCCTTCCTAGGGACATTAGGAAGAAGCTGTATGGGTAGCAGAGCAGTCAGGTCTCAAACTGGCACTCTTATATTGTGTGCAGTTGTTGCAAATGGTGGTTTAACCTACTATGCCACAACACAGATTGCTAAGTTTACATTCTTTGTGTTTTTAATCAAGAACTATTTTTTTTTGCAATTTACCTTGTTACAAATCTCAATATAACTTAAGATACAATTAAATTACATGTATTTAGTGTGTTTCAGTGCTCAATACCAAAATAATCTTTCCTTTAAAAAATTTATACATAGGAAAATTGTAATAGGTTTTAAAGTGTTTTTACTCTTTTCTAAATGTCTGTACCTTAAAAATCAGTTTTATTGAGATATAATTCATACACCATGTGAGATACCCATTTATGGCATTTCCTAAGTCTTTAGTTATCTGAAAATGTCTTTGTTGTATTTTTTAACTAAAAATTTTAAGATGATCCTAGATTTCTATGTTATAGGAAATGATAGAACTTATGTATCTTTACCAAGTTTCATCCAATGGTAGCATCTTATAAAATTATGATACAATGATACATCTAAGATATTGTAGTTTCTACTTGTTTTTTCTTATTGTGGCTAAAACTACACTGTAATTTGTACATATTTTTATGCTAACTGATTTTTCATTTATCTTGATTAAGTACTCAGGAGAGCACTTGCTGGGACATATGAAAATTGAATGTTTAGTATTAGAATAAAATGTTGAACTGGGATTTAGAGTGACAGTACTATTTTACATTCCCATTGGCAATATAGGAGTTATCCAGTTTCTCTGCATTCTGGATGCCATTTACTTGGCTTTTACTTTTTTATTGTATTCATTCTGATAGGTATGCACCAATAACTCATTTTGCTCCTAGCCTGCATTTCAGTGTGTTGGTTAACATATGTGTCAACTTGACTGTTCCATGGTAGCCAAATATTTGGCAAAACATTCTGAATGTTCCTGTGAGGGGATTGAATGGGTGAAATTAACATTTTAACCCATGAAATGTGAATACTGTGTATTTCTTTGCATAATATAAGTGGGCCTTGTTGAATCAGCTGAAGGTTTTAATAGACGAAAAAAGGACCTGTCCTGAATAAAAGGAATTCTGCCAGCAGATTTTTTTTTTTTGAAGAATTGGAATGAAAAGTTTATTTTGGTGTAAAAGGTTTAAAAGCACATGCATAGGTTTTTTTTTTTTTGAACTTTTATTTAATGCATATAAATTTCCAAAGTACCACTTATGGATTACAATGGCTTCCCCCCCATACCGCCCCTCCCACCCACAACCCTCCCCTTTCCCACTCCCTCTCCCCTTCCATTCACATCAAGATTCATTTTCGATTATCTTAATATACAGAAGATCAGCTTAGTATACATCAAGTATGGATTTCAACAGTTTGCTCCCACACAGAAACATAAAGTGAAAAATAACAGATGATTTTTTTTAAATGATGATGAAATCAGAGCAGACCTATTGTCATGTTTAATCCCAGTGAGAGTCAAGTTGGGAATTGATAATTTCTTTTTTTTTTTTTTTTTTTTTTTTTTTACAGAGGATCAGTTTAGTATGCATTAAGTAAGGATTTCAACAGTTTGCACCCCCATAGAAACACAAAGTGAAATATATTGTTCGAGTACTCGTTATAGCATTAAATCTCAATGTACAGCACATTAAGGATAGAGATCCTACATGAGGAGTAAGTGCACAGTGACTCCTGTTGTTGACTTTACCAATTGACACTCCTGTCTATGGCATCAGTAATCTCCCTATGCTCCAGTCATGAGTTTCCAAGGCTATGGAAGCCCTCTGAGTTCTCTGACTCTTATCTTGTTTAGACAAGGTCATAGTCAAAGTGGAGGTTCTCTCCTCCCTTCAGAGAAAGGTACCTCCTTCTTTGATGACCTGTTCTTTCCACTGGGATCTCACTCGCAGAGATCTTTTGCCAGAGTGTCTTGGCTTTCCATGCCTGAAATACTCTCATGAGCTTTTCAGCCAGCTCCGAATGCCTTTAGGGCTGATTCTGAGGCCAGAGTGCTATTTAGGACATCTGCCATTCTATGAGTCTGCTGAGTATCTCACTTCCCATGTTGGATCACTCTCCCCTTTATTTACTCCATCGGTTAGCGTTAGCAGGTACTAGACTTGTCTATGTGCTCCCTTTGACTCCCAGTCCCTCCACCATGACCAACTGTGAACTGAAACTGATCACCTGGAACAGTGAGATGGCATTGGTACATGCCACCTCGATGGGATTGAATTGGAATCCCCTGGTATGCTTCCAACTCCACCTCTTGGGGCAAGTCAGCCTGAGCATGTCCCAAATTATACATCTCTTCCCTCTCCCATTCCCACCACCATGTTCAACAGGGATCACATTTCAGTTAATTTTCAACACTTAAGAATAACTGTGCATCAATTACAGATCTAAACCAGTCATATTAAGTAGAACAGATAAAAAAACTACTAAGAGGGATAATGTATTAAGTTGTTCATTAACAGTCAGGGCTATGCTGATCAAGCCACCGTTTCCCATAGTGTCCACCTCACTCCAACAGGTTTCCCTCTTGGTGTTCAGTCAGTCGTCACCAATCAGGGAGAACATATGGTATTTGTCCCTTTGGGACTGGCTTATTTCACTCAGCATGATGTGTTCCAGATTCCTCCATTTTGTTGCAAATGACTGGATTTCGTTGTTTCTTACTGCGGTATAGTATTCTATAGAGTACATATCCCATAATTTCTTTATCCAGTCTATCGTTGATGGGCATTTAGGTTGGTTCCAGGTCTTAGCTATTGTGAATTGAGCTGCAATAAACATTAGGGTGCAGACCTCTTTTTTGTTTGCCAATTTAAATTCCTTTGGGTAAATTCCAAGGAGTGGGATGGCTGGGTCGAACGGTAGGGTTATCTTCAGGTTTCTGAGGAATCTCCAGACTGACTTCCATAGTGGCTTGACCAGTTTGCATTCCCACCAACAGTGGGTTAGTGTCCCTTTTTCCCCACATCCTCGCCAGCATCTGTTGTTGGTAGATTTCTGCATGTGAGCCATTCTAACTGGGGTGAGGTGGTTTTGATTTGCATTTCCCTGATTGCTAATGACCTTGAACATTTTTTCATGTGCCTGTTGGCCATTTGGATTTCCTCTTTTGAAAAATGTCTATTGAGGTCCTTGGCCCATCTCTTAATTGGGTTGTTGGTTTTGTTTTTGTGGAGTTTCTTGATCTCTTTGTAGATTCTGGTTATTAACCCTTTATCTGTTGCATAGTTTGCAAATATTTTTTCCCATTCTGTCGGTTGTCTCTTCACTCTCCTGACTGTTTCTTTTGCAGTACAGAAACTTCTCAATTTGATGCAATCCCAATAGTTGATTTTGGCTTTGACTGCCTGTGCCTCCCGGGTCTTTTCCAGAAATTCTTTGCCTGTGCCAATATCTTGAAGGGTTTCTCCAATGTTCTCTAGTAACTTGATGGTGTCAGGTCGTAGATTTAGGTCTTTAATCCATGTTGAGTGGATTTTTGTGTAAGGTGTAAGGTAGGGGTCTTGCTTCATGATTCTGCACGTGGAAATCCAATTTTCCTAGCACCATTTATTGAATAGACTGTCCTTGCTCCAGGAATTAGTTTTAGATCCTTGATCAAATATAAGTTGGCTGTAGATGTTTGGGTTGATTTCTGGTGTTTCAATTCTGTTCCATTGGTCTATCCATCTGTTTCTGTACCAGTACCATGCTGTTTTAATTACAACTGCCCTGTAGTATGTCCTGAAATCTGGTATTGTGATGCCTCCAGCTTTGTTTTTGTTGTACAAGATTGCTTTAGCTATTCGAGGTCTCTTGTGCCTCCATATAAATTTCAGCACCATTTTTTCCAGATCTGAGAAGAAGGTCTTCGGTATCTTGATTGGTATTGCATTGAATCTGTAAATTGCTTTTGGGAGAATGGACATTTTGATGATATTGATTCTTCCAATCCATGAGCATGGAAGATTTTTCCATTTCTTGGTATCCTCTTCTATTTCTTTCTTTAAGGTTTTGTAATTTTCATCGTAGAGATCTTTAACGTCTTTGGTTAAGTTTATTCCAAGGTATTTGATTGTTTTTGTAGCTATTGTGAATGGGATTGATCTTAGAAGTTCTTCCTCAGCCATGGCATTGTCTGTGTATACAAAGGCTGTTGATTTTTGTGCATTGATTTTATACCCTGCTACTTTGCCAAACTCTTCTATGAGTTCCAATAGTCTCTTAGTAGAGTTCTTTGGGTCCCCTAAATACAGAATCATGTCATCTGCAAAGAGGGATAGTTTGAGTTCTTCCTTCCCAATTTGTATCCCTTTAATTTCTTTTTCTTGCCTAATAGCTCTGGCTAGAACCTCCAGAACTATATTGAATAGCAGTGGTGAGAGCGGGCATCCCTGTCTGGTTCCAGATCTCAGTGGAAATGCTTCCAACTTTTCCCCATTCAATAGGATGTTGGCTGTGGGTTTTTCATAGATTGCTTTGATTGTATTGAGGAATGTTCCTTCCAAACCCAGTTTGCTTAGAGTTTTCATCATGAACGGGTGTTGTATTTTATCAAATGCTTTCTTGGCATCTATTGAGATAATCATATGGTTTTTCTTCTGCAGTCTGTTAATGTGGTGTATCACATTGATTGTCTTGTGCACATTAAACCATCCCTGCATACCAGGGATAAATCCCACTTGGTCTGGGTGGATGATCTTTCTGATGTGTTGTTGCATTCTATTGGCGAGAATTTTATTGAGGATTTTTGCATCTATGTTCATCAGGGATATTGGTCTGTAATTCTCTTTCAGTGCTGCATCTTTTTCTGGCTTAGGAATTAAGGTGATGCTGGCTTCATAGAAAGAATTTGGGAGGATTCCCTCTTCTTCGATTGTTCTGAATAGTTTGAGAAGAATTGGAGTTAGTTCTTCTTTAAACGTCTGGTAGAATTCAGCAGTGAATCCATCTGGTCCTGGGCTTTTCTTTGTTGGGAGGGCCTTTATTACTGTTGCAATTTCTGTCTCAGTTATGGGTCTGTTTAGGTTTTCTATGTCTTCCTGGTTCAATTTAGGTAGATTGCATGTGTCCAGGAATTTATCCATTTCTGATAGGTTTCCCTGTTTGCTGGCATACAAGTCCTTGTAGTAATTTCTGATGATTCTTTTTATTTCTGTGGTGTCTGTTGTTACGTTTCCTTTTTCATCTCTGATTTTATTGATTTGGGTCTTTTCTCTTCTTTTTTTAGTTAGTTGGGCCAATGGGGTGTCAATTTTGTTTATTTTTTCAAAAAACCAGCTCCTCGTTTGGCTGATTTTTTGTAATGTTTTTCTTGATTCAATCCTGTTGATTTCTTCTCTGATTTTAATTATTTCTCTTCTCCTACTAGATTTGGGTCTGGTTTGCTGTAGGTTTTCTAGATCCTTGAGGTGCAGTGAAAGCTCATTTATTTGGTGCCTTTCCAATTTCTTGATGTAGGCACCTATTGATATAAACTTTCCTCTTAACACTGCTTTTGCTGCGTCCCATAAGTTTTGGTATGTTGTGCTGTTATCCTCATTTACTTCCAGAAAGTTTTTGATTTCTCTTTTGATTTCTTCTATGACCCATTGTTCATTCAGGAGCATGTTGTTCAATCTCCATGTGTTTGCATATGCTATAGGGATTCCTGAGTTGCTAATTTCCAACTTCATTCCTTTATGGTCTGACAAGCTGCATGGTATGATTCTAATTCTTTTGAATTTGCTGAGACTTGCTTTATGGCCTAGTATGTGGTCAATCCTAGAGAAGGTTCCATGTACTGCTGAGAAGAATGTAAAATCTTTAGCTGTAGGATTGAAAGTTCTGTATATATCTGTTAGATCCATTTGGGCTATAGTGTCGTTTAAATCTACTGTATCCTTGTTGATCTTCTGACCGGATGATCTGTCTATTTCTGAGAGTGGAGTATTGAAGTCCCCCAGTACTACTGTATTGGGGTCTAAGTCTCCCTTTAAGTCCGTTAATAAATCTTTTAGATAAACTGGTGCCCTCTAGTTAGGTGCATATACATTGATAATTGTTATATCTTCCTGTTGAATTGATCCCTTAATCATGATATAGTGTCCCTCTTTGTCTCTCTTAACAGTTTTTGTGGTAAAGTTTATGTTGTCCGATATTAAGATGGCTACGCCTGCTCTTTTTTCATTTCTGTTGGCATGGTATATCTTTTTCCAGCCTTTCACTTTCAGTCTGTATGGATCTTTGTTGGAAAGATGTGTTTCTTGTAAGCAGCAAATAGATGGGTTTTGTTCCTTAACCCAATCAGCCAATCGGTGTCTTTTAACTGGACAGTTCAGGCCATTCACGTTCAAAGTGACTAATGATAAGTGGTAACTTTGCCCTGCCATTTGCCAAAGATAAGTTCTAATATATGCTTTGAATTCCCTGTGATCTTTTGCTGTGAGCTTTCCTTCCTTGATTTCCTTCCTTTACCTTCTTTCATATTGATGACCGTGTTTCTGTGTTTCTGTGTGTAACACATCTTTAAGCATCTTTTGCAGGGCTGGACGAGTGGCCACAAAGTCTTTCAATTTCTGTTTGCAATGAAAAGTCTTTATTTCACCTTCATTCACAAATGATAGCTTTGCAGGATATAATATTCTGGGCTGGCAGTTGTTCTCTTAGTACCTGGGCTATATCTCGCCATTCCCTCCTAGCTTTTAGAGTTTCTGATGAGAAGTCAGCTGTGAGTCTGATTGGAGATCCTCTGAGAGTAATCTGACGTTTCTCTCTCGCACATTTTAGGATCTTTTCTTTATGTTTCACTGTGGAGAGTTTAATTACAACGTGTCGTGGTGAGGATCTCTTTTGGTCGTGTTTATTAGGGGTTCTGTGAGCTTCCTGTACTAGGATTTCTCTGTCCTTCTCCAAACCTGGGAAATTTTCTGCTAATATCTCACTAAAAAGGCCTTCTAATCCTTTCTCCCTCTCCATGCCTTCAGGAACTCCTAGAACCCGAATGTTGGGTTTTTTAATAGTATCCTGAAGATTCCCGACAATATGTTTTAGATTTCTAATTTCCTCGTCTTTTCTTTGGTCTGACTGTATCCTTTCCTGTTCTCTGTCTTCTAAGTCCGATATTCTCTCTTCTGCTTCACCCATTCTGTTTGTAAGGCTCTCTATTGTGTTTTTCATTTGATCTATTGAATTCTTCACTTCAGTCACTATCACAGTTTCCTGTTGTACTAGTTGTTTCGTTTCATTTTGATTCCTCCTTAATATTTCATTTTCACGAAAGAGATTTTCTATCTTGTCCATTAAGGATTTGTGTAGTTCCAGAATTTGTTTTTGATAACTTCTTAATGTTCTTATCAATTTTTTGAGATCTGCTTCTTGCATTTCTTCTATGTCATCATCTTCATAATCTTGATTTGGGGTGTCTAGATTTTTAAAAATTTTTTGAAAGATTTATTTGTTTGAAAGGCAGAGTTACAGAGAGGCAGAGGCAGAGGCAGAGAGAGAGAGAGAGAGAGAGGTCTTCCCTCCTCTGGTTCACTTCCCAGATGGCCACAAGGGCTGGAACTGAGCTGATCTGAAGCCAGGAGCCTGGAGCTTCTTTGAGTCTCCCACAGGTGCAGGGACCCAAAGACTTGAGCCATCTTCCACTGTTTTCCCAGGCACATTAGCAGGGAGCTGGATCGGAAAGGAAGGAAGCGCCCATATGGGATGCCAGCACTGCAGCCTGTGGCTTTACCCTCTATGCCACAGTGCCGGCCTTTTTTTAAAAAATATTAACTTCAACATTGTTTGTCCCTTCTGTCTGCGACTGAAAACTCAATCTGTTAATTTTGGGCTTGCCATATAGCTTCCATAATCATAAGCCATTTCTTAAAACCTCTCTCTCTCTCTCTCTCTCTCTCTCTCTTTCTCACTATGCACACACACACACACATCTTAAAAGCCCTAGTTTTGTGGAAAACTCTAATATAGATAATGAAATTGACTATCTTTCCATGTGCTTATTTGCCATCTGTATATCATCTTTGTAGAAATGTCCAAAGATTTTTTATGCCCCTTTTCTAACTGAATATTTTTACAGTTGAATGTTGATTGCTACTAATACATTCTATATACTAGTCTGTGGTTGGACAGATAATGTACAAATATTTTCTCCCAGTCTTTGACTGACTGATTTTTTGCATCTCTTCACAAGTGTTTTACAAAGCAAAAGCCTTTCATTTTTATTGGGTACAATTTATCAATATTTCCATATATATATATATATATATGATTTTCTGTCAAATCAGAGAATATTTTTTCATAGCCTGAGATACAAAGTATGTTTTCTATGCTTTGTTTCTAAAAGTTTTTTATTTCACATTTATGTCTACTATTCTCAGAGTAAAATTTTGTATTAGGCATGGGAATTAGATCAAGTTTTATTCTTTTACCTGTGGATTTCCAATTGATATAGCACAATTTGGTGAAAAGACCATCTTTCCTTCATTGAATTGCTTTTGCACTTTTGTCAAAAATCTGTTGAGCATACTTATTTGGATATATTTCTAAGTTCTCTGTACTGTTTTTGTGATTTATATATTTTATCTACACAAATATTGTACTGTCTTCTTTGTAGTAGCTGTCCAGTAAGTTTTGATATTTGCTCTATATACCAATTCTACATCCTATACTTTCCTTATAAATTGTAAATAAGCTTATTCCTAGCTACAAAAATCTTCTTTAGATTTTGATAGGAATTGCAGTAAATCTATGTATCACTTTGAAGACAACTAAGATCTTTACTAAATTGAGGTATCCTAGATGTAAATATGGCATGTCTTTCTACTTATTTAATCCTTTCTGATTCTCCTCATTAGCATTGTATAATTTTCAGCATGTAAGTTGTATACACGTTTTGCTGATTTTATGCCTAATGACTTCATTCATCTTTGTAATGATTGTAAATGGTATTGGATTTTCTATTTCCACAATTCTACTGATGTACACAAATGCACATTACCATTTTTATGAGTGTGTATGGATCTTGTATCCTATAATCTTGCTGGATTCACTTGGTAATTCTTAAAGACTTCTGGACATTCCTTGGTTTTTGATTTAGAGAATCATGTTATCTGCAGTTAAGATAGTTTATTTCTTCCTGAATGTCTTTATGTCTATTGTTTCTTTTCACTTCTTACTGTACTGGCTAGACTGCCACTCTTTTATTGAGTAATAGTGTCTATTTCATCCTTGCTTTTGTCTCAGTCTTAAGGAAAAGCATACCATCATTCATTTTTAAGTGTGAACTGTAGAAAGAATGCTTTTATTTTTGTCTTATTCATTTATTTGCTTTGATAATCTTTACCAAATTAAGTAATCCCTGCCCTATTCACAGCTTCCTGAAAGAGTATATCATAAGTGAATACTGCATTTGTCAAATGCTCTTTTCGATATGTTTATTTACCATCTCCTTTTCCTCCTGGACAAAATATCTTCCTTCATTAGCCTTTTGATATGAAGGATTAATTGAATTTATATAATGTTGATCCCGAGATTGACATTTAGAATAAATATCTGGTCATGGTATATAATTCTTTTTCTGCATTGGTTTATTCAGTTTTTCAATTTTGTGCTGAGGATATTTACATTTATGTTCATGAGATATATTGGCCTATAGATTTCATTTTTTCAAACTTTCTCAGCCTATTTTTCATATCATTGTAATCACGGCCTCATAAAATATATTGAGATGTATTGTATCCTCTCTCTTTTCCTAAATAGTGTATACAATTGGGGTTAGTTTTTCTCTAGAACTTTCCAGTGAAATAAAGTCTGGGGACTTCTTGGGGGGAAATATTTTAATTATGAGTCCAGCTTTTAAAATGGTTAGAGAACTATTTTTTTTTTTTGACAGGCAGAGTGGACAGTGAGAGAGAGAGACAGAGAGAAAGGTCTTCCTTTTGCCGTTGGTTCACCCTCCAATGGCCGCCGCGGCCGGCGCACCGCGCTGATCCGATGGCAGGAGCCAGGAGCCAGGTGCTTTTCCTGGTCTCCCATGGGGTGCAGGGCCCAAGCACCTGGGCCATCCCCCACTGCACTCCCTGGCCACAGCAGAGGGCTGGCCTGGAAGAGGGGCAACCGGGACAGAATCCGGCGCCCCGACCGGGACTAGAACCCGGTGTGCCAGCGCCGCAAGGCGGAGGATTAGCCTAGTGAGCCGTGGCGCCGGCCTTAGAGAACTATTCAGATTGTCTATTTAATTTTACTTAAAGTTTGGTACTTTGTAGAAATTGGTACTTCTTCTAAATTGTTGAATTTGAGTGTAAAATTATTTATACTATACCTTAATTTTATTTTAATGGATGCAGTATTTTAAATGATATGCTCTACCTCATTCTTTTTTGTTGCTTTTTATTGTATCTATTTCAGTTTTACAATAGTTTGATGTACCTATATAATGTAATGTTGCAGTCAAGAAAATTAACATATCCATCACTTCACATAGTTAGTTTTGTTTTTATGCACTGTAAGAACATCTAAATGCTATTATTTTAGCAAATTTTCAGTATACAACATTACTAACTGTAGTTCTCATGTTTTACATTAGATCACTAGACTTACTCATTTTGCAAAATTACATTCTTGATATTGATAAATTATCTTTTGTTGTCATTGAAATTTCTCAAGTTTATTGATTTTTTGAATTAACAGTTATTTGTTTCTTTGATTTTTTGATTGTTTTCCTGTGTTAATTTCATTTATTTATGAATTTATCTTTGTTATTCCCTTCATTTGCTTCCTTTGGACATAGTTTTCTTTACCTTTTCTTATCTCTTGATGTAGGAATTTACCTGATAGAAACATTCTCTATTTTCTAATGCAAGCATTTTGTGGTATCAATTTCCCTCACACAACTGCTTTAAAATCATTCACACATTTCAATATGTGGAATTTTTATTGTTATTAAGTTGCATCTATTTTTATTTAATTGAAGCTTTCCTTTTGACCAAGAGATCAATTGAAGGAATATTTTTAAATTTTTAAATATTTGTAGATGTTTGTGTTATTGTTCTGATTAGACTATGGTCACAGAACACACTGTATGATACTAACTATTTTCAATGTTCTGGGTTGTTTTATGATTCCTGATGTAGACTATCTTGGTACATGTTCTCTGGAAATTTGAAATAATTATGTATTTTGTTGTTGGATGAAGTATTCCGTATATATTAAATCTATTCTGTTTGTTGTCTTTGTTAAGTGATATCTATTGTTTATTTTGTCTCTAGTTACTCTAGAAATTGTTGAGAATGGGATGCTACTGTCCTTGATTATAATTCTCAATCTGTCTATTTCTCATTCTGCTCCATCGGTTTGCTTCAAGTACTTTATTTCAAGTATTCATGTTGCTTGGTGTGTACACAAATAGGATGGCAATGTCTTAATGATGAATTTATCCTTTGACTGTATGTAATGTCTTGATTTTTGTAATAATTTTCTTTGCTTTAAATCTACTTTATTAGATAAGAATTTACTCCTATGGTTTGTTTATCTTCAAACTCACATTTAAACCAATTGCCATGTAAAAGTATTAAAAGGTATGACTTTTTCCTTTTTTAATTTTATTTAAGTTATATGAGTTTCATGTATTTCATATATATAAAAAATTTAGGAACATAGTGATACTTCCCAGCCTACCCTCCTTCCCACCCACATTCCAACCTTTTTTTTTTTTTTTGTCCTCCCTCTCCCATTCCCACTCTTAATTTTTTTTTTCAAGAAAGCTTGTTTCTTTTTTTAAGATTTATTTATTTGTTTGAGAGGCAGAAACAGAGAGGCAAAGAGAGGTCTTCCATCTGCTGGGTCACTCTCCAAATGGCTGCAACAGACAGAGCTGGGCCGATCAGAAGCCAGGAGCCAGCAGCTTCTTCCGGGTCTTCCTTAAGGCTGCAGGGACCCAAGGACTTGGGCCATCTTCCACTGCTTTCCCAGGCCATAGCAGAGAGCTGGATCCAAAGTGGAATAGCTGGGACTCATGTGGGATGCTGGCTGCAGGCAGCAGCTCTACCTGCTTTGCCACAGTGCCAGCCCCCACCCATTCTTAATTTTTACAAAGATCTATTTTCAGTTTACTTAATGAATGTGAAGTTAACGGTACACTAGGTAAAAGAGTTCAACAAATAGTATGAAGAAGAAAACACTGTTCCTCAACAGAAGAGACAGAATCTCAGAATGTCCTTTTCACTCTGATATATTACATTTTATGTACTCTATTAGTTACCTCGGATCAGGGAAAACATATGATATCTGTCTTTTGGGGACTGACTTATTTCACTAAGTGTAATGGTTTTCAGTTGTGCCCATCTTGTTGCAAAAGACAGGATTTCATTTTTGAGGAATTCCAAGATGGTGAATTAGGGAATGACATATTGTGCTAGGCCAGGGATAAATTGTGAAAAAAAAAAATGTAGAAAGTGCACTCTCAGGGGGAGAATTTGAGAGAAAACCACCACACTGGAAATCCTGCAAGAGGAAGAGGATGCGGATACACAGCATGAACACGACACAACAAACCACTGCAGCCAAAGCAGCTGAGAACTGGAGTGGGCGGCCGCTTGGAGATGGAGATGAGACCGGACTGCAGTAACCCATGTTCCCATGTTGATATAGCCGGAGGGAGAACATAGCACGAGTCTGAACTGGAGCCCGGGAGACTAGCAGTTGCTAGTGGCTGCCCGCAGACCCAGTGGAAGTAGAGGAGCATATTTATCTGACCCCAGCTTCCCCACAACAGCACCCACCACCTGGCTGAGAAAGGGTGGGCGCCATTTTAGGTTTGGGCAGGAGCTGCAGAAGTCTTTGTGCACATGCACAGCAACTGGCTGAGACAGGATGCCACCTTCTCGGCAGTACTGGTGGCAGTGGTGGGGGGAGATAGCAAGATTTGGCCAGTGGCTCTTGGGTTCACGTGTGGTCCAGAGGTTCTAATGAAGGAAAAAATCTGCAGTCCCCATTGACTTTGAGGCCCACTGGGAGGTGTGGCTGGGCAATCACATAGGACAATGAGGCAGGATGAAGATGCCTAGGCAGGCAGAGTTGGCGCAGAGAACATGTGCCTCTCCGTTGACTGGCCAGGCTGGCTGGGCAGAACGAAAGCTCTGACCTAGCAACTGTGAGAGACTAATATGCTGAGAATGAGGGGACTTGGTGGTTACATGAAGGGATGTAGGGTGTAACTGGGTTATTGGGTGAGAGGGGGCCTCACAGCCTGCACCTTTGCTCATTGTGGTTTTGGCTTCTGTACTCTGCTTGCTTGCTTGCCCCCATTTTACATCCTGCCTGTCTCACCTTGGTTAGACAGAGCAGGCTGAGTTCTCAGAACCGAGGAATGGCCAACAATTCCCGGAGATGTAAGATCTGGGACCACAAGTGCATATCACAGGGTTTTTTTTTTATTGTTTAAGACTATTTCTTCACTTCCTCCTTTTTAGACAGTAGCTTTCACTTTTAAAAGCACCAAGGAAATGCATAGGTTCATAAAGATAGGCAAAGAGAAAATAAGAAAGTGCTACGTATACACCTGTTTGTACTTGATTATATAAACTTTGTGTAAACTGGGCTGGGGGCTCTCCTTTGCCATACCACTGTTACTGGGAAGGCGGGGAGGGTCCGAGTTCGAACTTGCAATAAACAATCCCTGCAATTTGCTTCGGCTTTGGACTCTGGTGGTCTCTGATTCTTGGGGGTAGTCGATCATCGGGCACTTCATGGGCAATTACTGGGTGCTGCTCCACACGCTTGGAGCTTCTTGGCTGCCTAGAGTGGGTCATTGCAGCAGAATCATGCTCACAGTGAGATCTACATAGATCATTCATGCAGCTCTTACAACAGCATGGATGAGTATTGATCAGTCTGGGGGCTAACACCCAGGCATTGCTCAGCTTGGAGGAGAGGTGGTGAGGAGGTGATCACACAAACAGAGGTGACCATTCCCCCTGTTCTGTTAACAAGGGATCTATCTGCCCAACTTGGGTGTTACCCTAGATATGTGCCCCACCCTGGAGCATTGACCAGAGCTTCCTGCCCACACCCTCCACACACCTCTTGGTATTCAGTGAAAGTGCGCACGTTCCACTAAGCCACAGAGGCATAGCTCAAAGATAAAAGCCATCAGAGGAAAACAACAACAATTAACTTCACAAATGCTTAAAAATAAATGCAGAAGTTCAAGAAAAAAGAATAAGGAAGGCAGCAAGATCCCCCCAAAGGAACACAACTACATTTCAATATTAGAATGTGAGGATAAAGATGAGGAAATACCAGAAACAGAATTTTAAAAATTAATCATAGGATTACTCAAAGGCAATCAGAGGCAAATCCATGAACTAAAGAAAATCATACATTTGAGGCTGGCACTGTGGTGCAGCAGGTTAAAGCCACAGCCTGGGTGCTGGCATTCCACATGGGCATCAATTAGAGTCCCAGCCGCTCTGCTTCCCATCCAGCTCCCTGCTAAGGCCTGGGAAAGCAGTGAAGGATGTCCCAAGTCTTTGGGCCCCTGCACCCACGTGGGAGACCTGTAACAGACTCCTGGCTCTTGTCTTTGAATCGGCTCAGCTCCAGCCATTGCAGCCACTTGGAGAGTGAACCAACAGATGAAAGATCTCTCTCTCTCTCTCTCTCTCCCCCTCTCTCCTTCTCTCCCTCTCTCCCTCTCTCCCGCTCTCCCGCTCTGTCTCCCTCTCTGTCTCTACCTCTCTCTGTGATTCTATAAATTCTATAAATCTTTGGAAATCTTTCAGACAAAAAAGCAAAAGAAAATGAAAAAAAAACCAAGAAGAAATTAGAAAAGGTGGGACCTTGAAGAGGTAATTAGGTCATGAGGGCTCTGTCCTCATGGGTGGGAATAATGCCATTATAAAAAGACAAGTTTGACTCCTCTTACTATCTCACTCTTTGTCCTTTCACTCTTCTGCCATGTGATGGTACAGCAAGAAGGTCTCTGGCAGATGACAACTCCTTGATATTAGACTTACCCGTTTACAGAATTGTGAACCAATAAATTTCTGTTCATTATAAACTTCTCAGTCTCAGGTATTCTGTTGAAGCAGCACAAGATGGCCTAAGACATATACCTATTAAATTTTTTATTAACATTTACATCGTTGTACACGTTTTAATTAATTTAAACACACACATACGTATGTATGCATATTTTGAAGTGAATTTCTTAAAGAAGTTTGTTTTATTATTTTCTCTCTACTCTTCAGATTGGGTAAATTCAATTGATTTGTTTTCAAGTTCACTGATTCTAAATTCTGCCATTTCCATTCTGTTATGACCATCCTTTGAGTTTTTGTCATTATTATTTTAGTTATTTATTTTTGGTTGTATAAATTCCCTTTTGTTCATTTTTATAACTTCTATTTCCTTCTATGATTTTCCTCTTTTATCAAAAGTGTTTAATTGTTTATTGAAGCATTTTTATGATGGCTGCTTGAAAATCTTTGTCAGATAATTCGAACATCTGATTCATCTAGGCATTGTCGTTTCCATATGGAATTTGCTGCTAAGTGACAATGAGTAATGATGAGTTAGACATAAAAAGTAGTAAAAATAGAAAAAAAAAAAGAGCTCAGTGAAGACATTCTTGAAATTGCTGACATAGAGGTTTATGAGTCCTAGAACAACACTTGTATACAAGCCTTTTCACTTTTCCACTCCCAAAATAACAGCGGTAGATTCTGCTAAACTCTTGAAGCCTAGTTTATCTCTTCTGTTGGAAAACAATTTGATAGAAGAGGTAACATGATGAAAGGTGAATGGGTCTCATGGAAGGAGATGGATAATAGCAACAGATGGGAGAAATTACATGAAGCTTCCTTTTTTCATGTTTGTGTGACTGTGTTTATTTTATGTGATATTTAATGTTTCTTATTTTCCTTTCTGGATAGTCACTTATCTGTTCCTCATGGGCAACAGTTAAGGCCACTCTTACAAAATATGGTGATTTGGTATATACATTTTTACATGACTTGGGTCAATGTTCTCTGTATTTGTGGAAATTACAATGAAGTATATAAAATACATTATTTTAGAGTTTTTGTAACATTAGCTTATGCTTAAGGAAAAAAGCAATGATTCAGCATATTTGTTTGTTTATGCAAAATATCCAATGATAGAAAGTATGATTCTATTTTTGACTGTTCCATCAAACTTATTGGCTATTTTTAGTGAAATTATAAGATGGAGATGGCATGTTCATTTAATATAGTGTGAACTCATTTTGTGTCTGGGAAGTTACTTTGATTTATTGTTCTCTCAGTCAAGTTGGAAAACATAATTTCAAGGGTAGTAAACACATTGGTGAAGTTCTTCATGAAAAAGATTAAATTAGCATTTAAAATTAAATATGTGCCATAACTCTCAAGACTCTGTTTAGGATGCCTGCATCCTATCTTGGAGTCTCTGAATTGGAGTCCTGGTTCTGCTCCCGTTTCCAGGTGCCTGCAAATACACATCCTGGATGGTAACAGAGGATGGCACAAGTGGTTGGGTCCTCCCACATGGAAGACCCAGATTGAGTTACTGCCCCTTGTCTTCAGCTTGGCTCAACTCCGGTTGTTGCAGGTATTTGGGGAGTGAACCAGAGAACAGGAAATCTCTCTATCTTTCTAAATTTCAAATAAAAATAGATAAATATGTTAGTTAAAAAGATTTTATTGGGGCCAGCGCTGTGGCTCAGCGGGTTAAAGCCCTAGCATAAAGCGCCGGCATCCCATATGGGCGCTGGTTCTAGTCCTGGCTGCTCCTCTTCCGATCCAGCTCTCTACTATGGCCTGGGAAAGCAGTAGAAGATTGCCCGAGTCCAAGTCCTTGAGCCCCTACACCCACCTGAGAGACCCAGAGGAAGCTCCGGAATCCTGGCTTCAGATCAACGCAGCTCCGGCCGTTGCGGCCATCTGAGAAGTGAATGTCAGATGTCTCTACCTCTCTCTGTAACTTTGTCTTTCAAATAAAAATAAATCTTTAAAAAATATTTTATTTATTTATTTGAGAGGTAGAGTTACAGACGGTGAGAGGGAAAGTGAGAGAGAGAGAGGGAGAGAGGTCTTCCATCTGCTGGTTCACTCTCCAAATGGACGAAACAGGCTGAGCTGGGCTGATCCGAAGCCAGACGTCAAGAGCTTCCTCCCAGTCCCACACATGGGTGCAGGGGGCTAAGCACTTGGGGCCATCTTCTTTTTTTTCCAGAAAGCTTTTATTTAATGAATACAAATTTCATAGGTATAGTTTTAGGAATATAGTGGTTCTTCCTCTCCACACTTGCCCTCCCACCCCAACTCCCAGTCCACCTCCTACTCCCTCTCCCATTCCATTCTTCATTAACATTCGTTTTTAATTAACTTTATATACAGGAGACCAACTCTGTAAAGATTTATATAATTTGCATCCACAGACACACAAAGCCTAATGTAATGTTTGAGAACAAGTTTTACAGTTAATTCTCATAGTATAACTCATTAAGGACAGAGATCCTACATGGGGAGTAAGTACACAGTGACTCCTGTTGTTGATTTAACAACTGACACTCTTATTTATGATGTCAGTGATCACCCGAGTCTTTTGACATGAACTGCCTAGGCTATGGAAGCCTTCTGAATCCACAAACTCCGTCATTATTTAGGCAAGGCCATAAGCAAAGTGCAAGTTCTTGCCTCCCTTCAGAGAAAAGTACATCCTTCTTTGATGGCCAGGCCATCTTCTTCTTCTTTCCCAGGCCTTAGCAGAGAGCTGGATCAGGAGGGGAGCACCCAGGACTAAAACCAGTGCCCATATGGGACAGCACCACAGGCAGAGGATTAATCTACTGCATCACAGCACTGTGCCAAAATAGATAAATTTCCAATGAATAATATGCTAATGCATCTCTATCATTAAAATCAATTTTCCTTACCATTCAAAGGAAATGCCGGAATGTAATTTATGGCTTAAAATCTTCATATGTAAGCAAACAGAAAGAACTTCATACAGTGGAAAACGTTCATTAGTCAATTCAACAATATATATTAAATGTCTATCAGATTAATACTAATATAGTAAGTACTAGGGCAGATAATTCATTCAATACTACATTCAACAGAATATATATTATGTGTCTACTATGTAAAAGATTTTACACTACTCTCTATAATAAATACAAAGTGGTCTATCACAAATTCCCCTTAAATAATGTAAAACATAGTAAGATGATATGTAAAACACTGGCCTATATTTTAATTATGCAGACATGCCACCAATATTTTAGAAGCTCTAGGAAAGAGTACAAATGGATACCTCTATATACCACATGTAGAATTATTTAAATGACTTTTTTCCACTTCCTTTGACAAGTATATGTTAAACATGCCATGAAAGGCCAGGTGTGAATTTAAAACTTTTGTACTTCTCAGAATCTTGTACCATAATATGGAAATTCAAGCAGAGCTCTTATGCAGAGCCCTGGCCTGTGGCCCACTTGTCTTTTTTCTTTTTCCACATACAGCTTTGTCACTCAAAAGGAATTTAGTGTTAGTGTGCTCCTATAGGAAATCCCAAGACTTCACTTAGAGTCCATTCACAATCTGTGTAAGCAGCAGCTCTTTATATTCCCTTTAGCCTACTGGTGAACACAAGGGAGGAACAGATTACAGAGAACAGGTTTGAACTGGCCTGGAGAAGGGCTCAGTGAAGTTATGAAGGGAATTCTGGAATCCTGAATAACAAAGTGTCATCTTAATAGAACTCCCAGGATTTTAGCTGGACTCTCCTCTTGGCATCACAAGTCTTCCCTCATCAGTAGTGGAACAGCTGAAAGAGTGCTAAAACTAGGCCCTCTGAAGCCCAGGACCCTCATGAGAAGCCACTCTTGCCAGGGTTCAAAAGCAATACCACAGCCATGAAAAAATACAGATTGTGTGAATGGATATAATGTAGTCCACCCAAAGGATTCAGATATTACAAAGAAAGGTTAATTCTACATGTACTGGCATAGATTCCAACATCACATGGTAAAAATATTGCATGCAATATCTTATTTTGTGAAAACTGAAAAGCATTATATGTGAACATACTTGTACACCTTTGTGTGAGCACAGAGGAAAAAACACTGAGGACCTATTATTAACAATGTTTATCTTAAAAGGAGTAATGGGAAAATATTTTCTCTATGACTTTTGACTAATTGGAGTCCGAATATATTACTTTCAGTAATAAAAATTCAGTATCCTATTTATGACATCAAGAAATGAGCACTGATTACCTACTATGTGCCATGTATTACGTAGTGCCAAAGAGAGCCTTAGCTTGTTGTTTTCTCACTATAGCCATACATTGGGGTTTTGTCTCATATGATTGTCGAAATTTGAAATTCCAAAATCTGATGGAGTAGGGTTGCATGCTCAAGACTAAAGAGCTGCAGTTTAAAGAAAAATCAGTTATCTGTCAGAATTCCTTCTTGTTCCCAA
Source organism: Oryctolagus cuniculus (assembly GCF_051225735.1). Taxonomy (NCBI): domain Eukaryota; kingdom Metazoa; phylum Chordata; class Mammalia; order Lagomorpha; family Leporidae; genus Oryctolagus; species Oryctolagus cuniculus. The sequence continues at coordinate 93,081,630 of NC_142888.1, forward strand.
AAAGCCCCTCTTTGTTCTATTTAAGTCTTACACACAAAAAAATTTGAATGAAGTCTACCAACATTATTATTATGGAAAATAATCTGCTTTAATAAGAATTCTTGGTTTAAATATCAATCCTTTCCAAAAATCACTTTCACAGAAATAGTCAGATTAATGCTTGACCAAATAATTGGGCACAGAGTTCAGGCTGAGTTGACACTTAAAATTAACCATCACAGAACCACAATTATAATTCTTTTCTCTTTTTTTGGATTTTTTTCAAATAATCTAGTCATTTTTTCTTCTAATATTATCGCTTGTTAAATTTGATAATAGGCACAGATCATAACTGAATAGCACTTCTTTTGATAGTTTTTTTATTTCTTACATATAGACAATCAACCACAGACTAGAGAGAGTTTATTGAGAAAAATAAAAAATTTGGCTAATTAATTACTTTCAGTGCTAAAAACATAGCAACATAAAGATTATTTTTTCTTTTGTTTCTAATTTTATGTTTTGTTTAGAGGCCCATACACACTCTATTTATCAACTGAATTTAAAAGCAAATTGGTTAGTATGTCTCATTTTAAAACAATTTTAAGAAATACAAGTAACGTTAACTTCCATTTCAGTGCCAGTGTTTTCTTGAAAGTTTGATCAATAGTATGTAAGATATAGAAGCTTGAAAAACTTTTGTATGAGATTTTTTTCTTTTTAATATAAAAAGAAAAAGGTAATTATTAATCATTTGTGTAACTCAAATATAATTTATAAGTACTATTTTCTTATATCACACTGAGAAAAAGATTGCAATGTACCATATTTGATAATATTAGAACTTGATGGGTTTATACATATATAGGTGAATAATATTCAGTATAGAATGAAATGTATGTGTATGTGTTTTAGTATATATGTTTTTCTTAAAGATTTATTTAATTATTTGAAAGGCAGAGTTACAGAGAGACAGAGGCAGAGGAGAGAGAAAGAGTGATCTTCCATCCACTGGTTCACACCCCAAATGGTTGCAACAGCAAGAAGCCAGGAGCCAGGAAGCTCTTCCAGGTCTCCGTGCAGGTGCAAGGGCCCAAGAATTTGGGCTATCTTCTGCTGCTTTCCCAGATACATTAGCAGGTAGCTGGATCAAAAGTGGAGCAGCCAGGACTCAAATCAGTGCCCACATGGGATACTGGCACTGCAGGTGGTAGATTTACCTGTCATACCACAGTGCCAGCCTAAATATGTTCTAAAAACTAATCAAATCCCATCTATGGAGCAGGGCTGAATTAGCTAAGTATGATTTGTTTTGAGTCTCTGTAGTAACAATAGATATGATCTGTACTACAGTATCATGCTCTTATATAGATAGCTTATAATTAACCCAACCAATTATTTCATAATCTGACCAATTGTGTACTTAGCATCAGCTACCAAGGCAATCATATTCAGAATTCCATGTTAGTCATGGTATAAAGTTATTCATATAATATAAAATGCAGAAGTAACTAATTTGACTCTTCTTTTTAAAATTTATATTAGAAAATTTAAGAAATAAAAATTACACATATTTATAAGGTACTGTGTGATGTTTTGTTATATGTATGCATTGTGTAATATCTAATCAGGGTAAATATATTTATCTTTTTACATGTTTAACATTTCCTTACAGTGAAAACATCCAAAAATCTTGTCTTCTATAATTTTATAGAGAAATATACAGTAAACTAACATTATCTATCTTCACTCTATTGTACAATAATATCCCAGCACTTTTTAAACCTATATAGCTATAACCTAGTACCTTTCAATCAACCTTGCTCCATCCCTCCCCATCCACTTCCCTCCTCAGCCTCTGATAACCATCATTGTACTTGCAACTTCTATAATATCACCTATTTGTTTAGACCCAACATATGAGTGAGATCATTTATTTGTCTTTCTGTTCTTGACTTATTTCACTTAACATAATGACCTCCAGTTTGATTCATATTGCTGCAAATGACAAGATTTCATTCTTTATCATGGCTCAGTAATATTTCATTGTGTGTGTGTATTACATTCTCTTTATCCATTTATCAGATGATGTGCACTTAGGTTATTTACATTTTCTGGATATAGTGAATAGTGCTACAAGAAACACAGGAGTATATGTGCCTCTCCCATAGATGATTTTCATTTTCCTTGGTTATATATCCAAAATTGAGATTACTTAATCATATTGTAGTTCTGCATTTTAGGGGAACCACTATACTGTTTTCCAAATGACTGTACTAATTTACATCACCACCAACAGTGTGAAAACATTGCCTTTTTCCACATCCACATTAACACTTGTTATCTTTTTTGATAATAACCTATTTTATTAGAATGAAGTGATATCTCATTGTGGTTTTGATTTGCATTTCCCTGATGACTAGTGATGAGTATTTTTTATGCAACAGTTGGTAATTTTTATGTCCCTCTTCAATCCCAATAACCCGAATATTTACTCTTTTCATGCTACCTCATATTTCCTGTAAGTTTTCTTCATTCCTCTTGATTCTTTTGTTTTCTTCTCCAAAATGTGTTATCAACTATTCACTCTTTGAGCTCTCTTATTTTTTCACCTGTTTGAGCTATTTTGCTCTGGGTGCCTTCTATTGCATTTTTAATTTCACTTAGTATGTGTTTTAGAGGAAGGATTTCTGCTTGACATTGTTTACTTATTTCCATTTCTTTACCAAGTCTCTTCATTAGAATATTGAATTATTTTTCTGTGTTCTCTTTCATTTCACTGAGTTTCCTTAAAATGGCTCCTTTGATATCTACATTCAAGCAACCTGAAATTCCAATTCCTATATTGCTCTGTTCTGGCACCATATTTTGTTCTTGAGGTAATGTCATGGTTCCCTGAATGTTCTTAATGCTTATTAGAGTAGAAAGTTATCTATGCATTGAAGAATTTGTTTTAGTAATCTGTCTTCCTTTTGTGGCTGTCTTTCTAGAAATTCTAAGCAGTCTGCTCTGCTTCTGAGGCAGACCCACTGTCTGATGCTGTATCTATTAGCCACTGGTGATGCTGGCTTGGGTATAAAACTGCTCAACCAGGACCATGGGACTCTACTGGCTACGTGCAGGTCCAGAGACTCAGTCTGAAAATACTTGCATGGTGACAGGGACCATTACAATCTGTTCAATGCTGGTTTTACTAGCCTGGCACTGAATCAGATTAGTCCTGTGATTCCTTTGTGTCTGCCCCAGGTAAAAGGAGAGATGGCATAGGTAGCCCCTCAATTACTCAGGTAGGCCCAAGAGGATCACTGTGGCCTGCCCTTTTTCAGTCTTGAGGGTGCACACTAGGCCCATGAGAGACTGGTGCCACTATACACAGAAACATATCTGCCAACAAAGGTTCAGGTCTTGCCTGATTTTACAACAAATCTAGAGACTCCATCCTTAGGCACCAGTTTAGGGATGGAAACCATTGGGATCTGCACTGCATTGGGCTTCACCAGTCTATTGTTGATTTACAAGACAGAGTGTCCTATCTTTTGTTGATGGCACCAGTTTAGAGCAGATTGATAAGTCTAGGCCCTTAACTCTCCAGACTGGCCTAGGCTTATCACTCCTGGGGTCCACACTTTCTGGAACCCATAAAATTCTGAGGATGCCCTCTAGGCTTATTGGAGGCTGGCAGTGAGCCATCCAAAATGAATCTGATCCACTGGAATGTAGATTTCTGCCTGTTGCTGGGCAAGTCTAGAGGTTAAATATGTGAGAACCAGCTGGGTGATAGAGGCCTTTGGTATAGCACCTTTATGGGGTGCTGGTCTTGGGCTGTGGCTCTAAGCTCTTTCTCTCAGCCTTTCCACACAGCTGGTGTTTCCGCTGTCCTCTGGTGGATGGTGGAGGGATGATGAAAGCAACCAGCTGAGGAAGATCCAAGTAATCATTCCACAGATTAAGGTCTGAAGGTAGGGGACAAAGGGCTCAACTTGACTAAATATTTTTTTTTGCAGCGGGCCCGGCCCTAAGACATAGTTCCCTCTTCCTCTCCCAAAGAAGAGGTGTCTCTCCACACCATGCTCTTTGGACCTGGGGGAAGGATACATACAAGTCTCCCTCGTGCTTTTTCAATATGCCTGATCTTATGATTATCAAAAGCTGAGGCACAGTGGCCTCTCACTTGGCTTCCATAGCTCTTGTCAAGGTGATTTCGTCTATGTATTGTTGTTCAAATCACTGACTCTCCGGACAGCTGGTTGCTGGAGCCTCTTATTCAGCCATGGTCTTTGCTCTGTCATCTGGATCTTCTAATTAAATATGGCAGATTTTGTTAATCCTGCCTCCAGAAACTCCACCAAAATGACAAAATTTGGGACTTTTAAGATAATGCATCTACAAATAGAAATATTGAAAAAGGAGATGATAGTAGGAGATGAAAGATATTAACACTTTTCAAGAGGATAGATCAATGGTAATGACTTGTAGACTAGAGAAATCTAACATCTAAAGTCTTGAAGAGGGAAATACCAAATATAACTCAATCAATTTGAGCAATAGAATTTCAGAAAGCCTCAAAATTGAAGGCATTAGGCATTCTAGAAGCTCAGGATGAGACAAAAGTTCAAACAGTAGAAGTGCATGAAAATCAGCCTACAGAGCAAGTAAACCTTCAGTGCTCCCTCCTCACAGCAGCAGCAAGAGTCAGAGAGGTTCTGAAGTTAGAGACACCAGGCCACACACAAGGGAAAAGTTGTGAGAAGTGCTGTTCTGAAACAGGGAATTCAGTGAAAGTCAACACATTGAACAGTGAAATGTCAAATCCCCTTACCATCTTTAACTCTCAGAATACTGACAACCAGGCTTGTGGTTTCACGGGTAAGTAACTAAAGATTCCAACTGAAAGAACTGAACCCCAAAGACTCAAGTTTGGAGATCCTGGGTAAAAAAATAGAAAGAGTTGTACTAAATTGTCATTGTGATGAGTACCAACAATACAAACAGATCCAGCCCAAGCATATACCAGTTTTTGATGTATCATCCTTAACCATAAATGGACACCCAAAGTTCACAATATATTTGAAGTAATGTTTAATTATGAAAGAATGTTTTAAAAAGAAACTGACCAAAGTAAAAAGAAGGATATTAGAGGAGACAGAGAAAATTCAGAACCCTCACCCATTAAAAAGTTCAAGGCTATATCTTTATAGAATTGAAGGAACTTATAAAAGACATCAGCTAAATAAAATAATAAACATTTTAAAAGATGATAAATTCTATGAATAACAGAACTTAATATTTAGTGTTGCAGAAGATGTGGATCAATAATTATGTTAAATAAATTGCTAGTGGAATTGCAAAATGATGGTTGATATTATCTTATAAATGAATACTCATATACTATATGAGCTCATATTTTCACTCTTTGTTGGAGATTTAAGAGAAGTATTTTCATATGTTCCCCAGAGAACATGCACAAAATTATTCATAGAAAAAGATTGTTTATAATTTCAAAACTCCATAAATAATACAAATGTCTATCAACCAGAATATAGAGAAATAAATTATAGTTTATTCAAACAATATAATGTTATGTGTGAGTCAAGAAAAGAGATGAAGTTACATGCATCAATATGGATGAATGTTAGCAATATAATATCAAGAACAGAAAGTAAGCAAGCCTACAAGGATTATATAACAGTACCATATTTTAAAGTTAAAAACAATGAAGACTGAACATTAATTTAAAAATAATGACAATTCAACAATAATTTCTTACTACATAATATATGATGTGGGACTGAGTGAATGTGTGTTTGCGTGTATATTTGTATTCACCATGATGGGCTACTGTAAAGACTTAATATAACTAAAATGCTCAGACTAGAACTTGGTCATGTATTAATCTTCTATTATTTATATTCTCTACAAATTTGAAAACATTTTCATAGAAGACTAATTCAAAAATGGGCAATTTTTACCTTTTAATGTATATATAGGGATATGTTTTATAAGAAATTAAATATAATTATTAGCTTTTACTCAGATAAATGTGAAAAGTATTTACATAGCCATAGTCATATGGATATTTGAGTATTGCTTTAACTTCTTCAGAATTTGGTATCTACATGAGGATGATGGGAGAAAAAGAATCAGCAGTACTGCAGATAGACAGAAGAGGGAAAAAGAGATTATGAGCTCTTGAAAAAGAAACCAGTAAGCCTCTTTGAGAAACTGAATGCATATTCTCAAAGAATGTACACCCCCCCCAAAAAAAAGATCTCAAATACCTCTAGAATCTCTGTACAGGGGTATTGGTAAGGTCTTTCCTCTGTACAAAGTTCTTAAAGACTGTGAGATGTGGACTTTTTTCCAAATGCATGGATCCTAGTGTAAATTTGTGAGACACAAGAAGAAACAGAGAAACATGATCCAAACACTTGAACAAAATAAATCTGTAAAAACTCACTCTAAAAATTAGAGATATATGAATTAAGCACACAGAAGCCAAAATAGTTGTCATCAACATACTAAACAAACAAAAGATACATGGCTTGCGTATCATCAAATTGGCAGATTAGAAGATAACAGCTTCCATCACTACCCTCAAAATCAAATATATACAGCTATCTACAAACCAAAATATCTCTAGGGTGGCTCAAATTTCCATTAAATAATCTGTAGCAACACAGTGGAGCAAAGAAGACAGAACAGAAATGAATGTGATGAGATCAGCTGTCTCAGGATGCCAGAATATGACTAGAAACAAAGAAGAGATTATCAGAATGAGTCATGCAACAAAATCCACTACACTCTACAGCATCCTGCTCCACATAGGACACCAGTATCTTTTGCCAACTGAGGTAAGCAATAGTCTTTCCCTCTGAAGAACACCAGAAACACTGAAACACTTCCATACTTCCCAATGCCTCTCAGGAAGCAGCTACTCATGTGCTCTTCCAGACCAAAGCTGCCATAGTTCCCATTCCTGCATGTAACTTTATCCTCAGGCTGCAGATAACCCAACTGACTTCACCGCTGAGGCTGCACTGTGCATACCCACGTCATATACCAGAGTCATCGCGTTAATGAATTATTCATTTTGTTTCCAGATCACAGGTCTCTTTTGAGAATTCTCATCCTCCAGCCACCAACTCATCTGACATAAAGAACTAGATCTTGCACTGCTTCAGAACCACTATAAGTTTGCACATATTCATGCACATCTTCTCAGTTTAATGGCTGCTTCACAAGCACCTGTACCTCACATACTGTTACAGTCACAGTAACAGTGATGCCTGCATCCCAGGCACAATTTCTATTACCATCTCAGACATCAAATCCATAGTCCTCCCTGCCCAGGCCTGTGCTTTAGGCCTCAGCTCCATGGCCATTCCATGGGGCTCTTTATCAAACAATGCCACCATCACCAACATCATACCTGAAAGGTAGATCTTGTCTCATAATCCAGTCCCAAAAGCAAATACCGTATGTTCTCCCTGATCTGTGGCAACTAATAGAGTGCCTAAAAGGTAATCTGTAGAAGTGAAATTGACACTTTGAGATGTTATGACTTTGAACAGCCCTTGTCTTGACTCTTGAGGAACAAGGTATTTTTCATACTATTTGTTGATCTCTTAGTATAGAGTTAATCATATTTGTATAAAGTTAATTGAAAATACATCTTAGTAAAAATAAGAATGGGTACAGGAGAGGGAGGTGGAAGAGCAGTGGGAGTGTGAGTGGGATGGTGGGTACAGTGGGAAGAATCACCATGTTCCTAAAGTCGTATTTTTGAAATGTATGAAGTTTGTATTTTTTAAATAAAATGTTTCTGAGGGAAAATGTTAACTATGAAAGATAAAACCATCAAACATTTAGAATAAAATAAAGATTAAATGAAAAAAAAAGAAGGATCACATCACTTAAAACTTCTGTTGTGAAAGAAAAGAGATCCTAAGGACCTTAGCAGCATTATCAATGAAAATTTCAACAATCTTTGCTACCGCTGTAGACTTGCACAATATTGGCTGCTGAGAACTCCCTCCATCTTCATCAACGTTAACCTCAGACAGTTCTACATGGAGATTACACAACTAAATACATGCTAGAAAGATGCAATCTGCTAATACTGAGTCATGAAGAAATAGAAAATCTGAACAGACTGTAATTAGGATATTTAATGAGAAGTATAAAACCTTCCAACAAATAAATATTTAGGCCATTTTGGCTGCACTGGAAAATTCTATCAAATACATAAAGTATTAAGAACAAATGTTCTCACATTCTTCTCACAAATTGAAAAGGAAGAAACACTTCCAAACTCATTTTCTGAAGCAGGCATACCTTGATACCTAAGCCAAAAAATATACTATGAGAAAATAAAACTGCAGCACAGTATACTGAGTGAATATGTATAGATGCAAAAATCTTCAGCAAAATGCTTACAAACTGAATTCAAGAACACATTAAAGGATCATATACAACCAAAAATTTATGTAGCATCCCAAAGGACACTGAATAGCCAAAGTAATTTTGAGAAAGAAGAACAACGAATATTCACACTTTCTTACCTCAAAATGTATGACAATACTATAGCAATAGAATGGCATGGTACTGATATAAAGATAGATATATATTGGGGCCAGTGTTGTGGTGTATTAGATAAAGCCATCTCCCATGATGCCAGCATCCATGTGGGCACTGGTTTGAGTCCCGGCTGCCCCACTTCCAGTTCAGCTCTCTGCTAGTTCACTGGGGAGGGCAGAGGAAGATGACCTGAGTACTTGGGTTCCAGCACCAAGGTGGGAAATCTGGAGGAAGTTCCTGGCTCCCAGCTTCTGCCTGGTCCAGCCGTGGCCATTGCAGCCATTTCAGGAGTGAACTGGTGGATGGAGGATCTCTCTCTCTTTGTCTCTCCTCCTGTCCCTCTGTAATTTTGTCTTTCAAATAAATAAATACATCTTTTTAAAAATAGAACAAAATAGAAAGCTCAGAAGTAAATCCACTCATACACAGCCTGAGGATCTTAAACAAGAGTTGCAAGACTACACAATGGAAACACATAGTCTCTTTAACAAATAATGTCCGGAAATATGGCTATGTGTGTGCAGAAAAAATAGATTGGATGCTTATCTCACACTATAAACAAAAATCAACTCAAAATTGTTTATTTTAATGTAGGATCTGAAAATATAAAACTCAAAAAGAAAATGTAGAGAGAAAGCTTCCTGACATTGGTCCAGGCAATGATTTCTTGTATATAACAACAAACACAGGAAACAAAAGAAAAAAGTAAACAAGGAGGAGTAAGTCAAACTAAACATAGTCTGCACGGCAAAGAGAATAATAGAATGAAAGTCAACCCATGGAGTGGGAGAAAAAATTTTAAAACCACACATCTGATAAGGGATTAATATTCAAAATATATAAACAACACTTATAACTCAGTAACAGAAAAGCAGACAGCTCGGTTGAAAAGTAAGCAAATGACTTGAATAGATATTTCTCCAATGAAGACAAAAATAGAAAAGAGACATGAAAACATTTTGGACATCACTAATCATTAGGAGTATGCAAATAAAACTACAAAAAGGCATCACCTCACACATACTAGCAAGGTCATTGTAATATAAAACATCCCTCTTTCCAAAAGGGAAACAGAAAATGATGTTTTTGGAGAATGCAGAGGAACCAAAAGCCTTATGAACTATTTTTGGGAATGTAGAATTGTGCAACAATTATGGAAAACAGTATGGAGGTTCCTAAAAAAAAAAAAACTAAACTAAAAATAGAATTAACATATGATCTATCAAGCCCACTTCTGGCTATTTAACTGAAATAATTGAAATCAGAATCTAAAAGAGATACTTGCACTCGCATTTTCATTGCAGCACTATTTACAGTAGACAATATATGGCAACAAATTCAGTGTTCATTGTGTCATGAATGGATGATGAAAATGTAGCATATACATAAAATGGATAATTATCCATCCATAAAAAAAGAAGGAAATCCTGTATCATGTTACATGATGAATCTTGATGGCACTATTCTTATATAAGCTAGTCACAGAAAGACAAATGCTGCATGATTCCACTTATGTGAAGTATCTACAGTAGTCACACTCACAGAAACAGAACGTTTGTATGACAGTTATTGAGGCCTGAGAGGTTAGGTAAATGGGGTGCTACTGTTCAATGGGTATAGTGGTTCACTCAGAATGGAAAGATTGTAGAAATCTGCTCTGCAGCATTGTGCTTATAGTTAGAAATACTCTGCTATATACTTTGAGAGTTGTTAAGAGGGTAGATATTATGATTCATCTTAGCACAGTAAGATAAGAAAAATAGTAAATTTTTTTGCATTTTTTGCTGGTTTTGATCTTCTGCTTATAGTACCTTTCAAATTACAAATCATACTGTGAATAAGCACTGTTAGAGAAGCATTAAGCATGGGAAGCAATTAACATGGATTTTTTTCCCCATTGGAATGGTATTAACAGTTCAAAGTATATTGAGCACAGGACTCACGAGGCTTGACAGACTGAAACAATCAAACTTAATTTTTCATATTGGCAATATTATGGCATAAAGAGACATACACCAAATAGGGTGAGAAAAGAATAAATTTTACATTGCTGAACCATAAGGGACAGATATCAGTGGTAGTATGATATTACTCATTAACTACAGCCTAGCAAAATGTGGGTATTTACGGTACATATAATTTTCTTGCCTAGGGGCCTGATTAAGTTTCCCAAGCCTTCCTCTTGATCTATAGAATTTAATGCACCATATCATCAGATCCCTGCTATGCATAAAATGGCAGCTACAGATATGTAGCATGAAAATATAGACCTGGGAGTAGACCATTAAATGAAATCTCATGTATTTTCTAACAGAATGTTCTAATTCATGTACTTTTTAAAGAATTTTCCTCCCCTTGCATGACTGTTATCTTATGTTTTCGTTTAGTTTTTATGTATTTTTAAAGATATGTAATCCATATTCTATCTGGTTATACGTTTTTAATATACAATTTACACAGAATAATAATTGAGGTTAAGGAGGATCATGAGTCCGTATATTTTAAGGCCTTTATTTTCAAGATAGAATATCTTTCTGACTGAATCTTGGTCCTGGAATAGTTTTCAACCTTTCTGCTCAGAGAGTTAGGATGAATCAACAAACCAACAAAACCATATCTACTAGAACTTTCGTAGGAATTTCAAAGATAGTTGACATGATGCTTGTTCAGTGAAATATTATCCTACTAGAAACTTAAAACATACATCTCCAGCTTAGGTTTTTCATTTATTTCACTTGGTATTTGAGACTTGGATGCAAAATTATATGCAGTCGTGTCACAGCAGATGCCATTTTTACAGATATGTCTGTCTATAGCCCAGGACATATAAATGCTTGTTATTTTAGTTTTTAAAACTATACTCTCTATACATATAATATGCAGATAAATATAAGTTTTAAATTTTTTGAACCAGGGTGGATGCTGTCTCTTTGAACAAAATTACTTTTAGAAAGCCAGTGAGGTTATCACTGCAATGCTCCCAGGACATTTTAAAAGTGCTGCTTCTCATTGTCAAAACAAAGTGTTCACAGTAGAGCTTGTGCTTACCACCTGCAAACTGATAATTGAATCAGTGTAGGTGGATTTTAGAGAGGACCCCCCCCCAGGCTCAAATCATCATTGTTATATCATAGGTCTATGGTATTCATGTATAAACGCGTGGTGGATCTTCTCGACACTCTACCCCACCCCAAAGCCCCTACCACTGCCTCAGTATTGTCCTATAGTTATGGACAGCAGAGAAATGAATTACATCTGAAGATAAATGATTTCCTTTCATAATAGGGCATTATCAGCACAGCTGCACAACTATGATGCTCGACATCCATACACAGATGGTCAGGCTGGAGGAAAGAGAGCATGCAGATTTCTAGTTCTGCGCTCTCCTGGCTTCTCTGCTGCATTGGCTAGGATGCTCTAACAGCTGCAGCTGTGCCAGTGTCTAGCTGAAGCTCACTAATCTTTGAAAAGATGAGATAGCTGAAACATTGGGAGCAATCTGCAGACTGTAGAAAGTTGCGGAATCCAAGTAATTGCCCTCCCGCATAGAATTTACTGATTTATAAATTGTACACTTTTCTCCTCCCCCCCTCATTTGTACAAATCAGCCTAATAAATCTGATTTATGTGTTAATTCAAGTGAGAAAGTTTGATTCATTTATGCTTTCCAATTGTATCCTACATTCTGCAATTCAACAGCCTTAGTTTGAATATTTTGAGTCAGAAAACAAGACCTCATGCTGTCAGCCAACTTTGCAAGGGAAGGATCAGAGACTGGCAGTATAGTTCAGACAAATCATAGGGAACCCATGGAGCTTTTTGTCTGTTTCAAGAAATGCATCATGTAGGAGGTAGATGCATGTACAGCTTGCTATTCAGGAATAGATAACCATGAACAGGAAAGTCTTATTTTATCTTTCTTTTTCTAGCATTGTGTAGGTTATAACATGCACAAACCTCAAAGCCCTTGTCAATCCTGGCTGAGAACAGAATCAATTTTGCATTTGTTGTTTTGTTTCAAAGGACTGAGATAAGAACTTTTTTGTGGACTATTATACAAGGTTTGGATTAGCCTCGTTTTATGCCTCAGTCCACTTTCTGATACAGTCTTTGATGCCAACTCTTCCATTTTGGCTTAGTTCCTACCCTGGAACAGAAGAAATAGTTATTTGTTTCATATCAAGTGATCAATTTCAGGTCAGATCCATAAGTATGTATATAAAATAATGAGGTCAATGCACTTCTCTCTATGTGTCATGAAAATGCTTCCTTCCAACATCATGAATAATAGTATGCAGTTCATGCTGAATGGGCTGCAGAATGAGTTGAAGTATGATTTCTTCAAACAAATACCAATGTGAAGCACCTTAGGTACTTAAAATACTGTGATAGGTGCTTGGATAGTTAAAAAATTGTAAAAGACTTAGACTTGGCCTTCAAAAGTCCTCAAATAAAAACGGAGAGATAATAAAACTATGCTCGAATAATTTTAATAGGAAAATTTAAGGCTCATAAATACCAACAGAAAATGCACAAAGAGAAAGCATTAGTCGGGAAGAAGATATTATGGACTACATGATGAACATCTTGAAAATTGGGTTTGAGACTGATAAGGAAGCTGTACACTGATCTGGTGAATTTATATATGACAAAGTGGTAAACTGTATAGGTCTTGGTTGCTTTTGTGTCCTCATTGTAAAATAATACAAATATGGCTACAGTCAAATCGTTTTTAAGATACACCAAGGTGTTGATAATTTAGGACTTCCCAAAGGCAACAACAGACTTTGGGGGCATGGGCATATCTACTGAGGAAAACAAAAAGTGATGAAATTAGATAATAAACCAAAGAGTCCTGTAGAAAACATCTTGTATTTTAGACACACTCAGCTTGTTAGACAAGTATGTTTAGTTTTACATGTAATGGGAAAAACAGATTTGGAGAAGGGTTAGTTATATGCACATAAATTATTTGAGTAGGCAATAAAGAAAGTATTTTTTGAGCCTGCTCTCTTACAGAAGTCCCTCCATTACTAGGAAAGGTTTCTTCCTTCTCATACTCTTATTTTTTCTTTAAAGGATTTAGATTTTTTAAAGGGCTTATCAAGTACAATTTTGTGGGGAGCAACCCGGACTAGACTGAGTTACTGGAATTAAGACTTATTCTATGCATCTGCTCTCCCACAATATGGCGCTGGGAGAGAAGTAAACAGCTTCCGCACAGCTGCCTCCAGTTCAACCAATTAACTGTAGGACTTGCTCCTGATTGGAGAGCAGCGTACTCAGCGTGTGGGCAGCTGAGTTAGGATTGGCGGAGGAGGACTATAAAGGAGGAGAGAGACGGCATGCACCAGGAACATCTATGGGGAACATCTAGCTGAAGGAACACCTGTGCAGCCCCCGAGAAGAGCCGGCCGGCGGTGTGCCGCTCCCCTGCGGAAGTGGGGAATGCGGCCAGGGGGAACTGCCCTTCCACGGAGGTGGAAGGGATAGTAGCCAACCCGGGAAGAACCAGCAGCAAACCCGGGGAGGGCCGAGCAGACGAAAGAACAGCGCAGGGTCCTGTGTTGCTCCTCCACGAAGAGGGGGAGCGACATAATGGTGCCGTGACTCGGATATGAAGCCTAGGCAGGGTCTAGTGTCGTTCCCCCATGAAGACGGGGAGCGACAAATTTGAATTGGGTATGTTAACATTCAAAAATTTGATCTTGAGTTGTTTACCATAGCTTTTTCTGATATACAAATACTACATATCAGTTGCTATTCCTGGAGCCTCCATTTAACTATAAATCATATACTTTAAACATAATTTAGTCATTTTAATGAAATGTATTAATACAAAATTGTAAGATGTATATTTGCAAGGCCTGTTGATGTGTTTTAACTTTTTTCCTGCAAATATGTTTTAAATTATTGCTTTAAAAATTATTTATTTGAAAAACGAAGTTACAGAGAGATGGAAAGACAGAGAGAGAAAGATCTTCCATCTGCTGGTTCACTCCCCAAATGGCTGCAACTGCTGGGGCTGTGCCAGGCCAAAGCCAGGTGCCAGGAATTCTATCTGGGCCCCCCATGTGGGTGCAGGGGCCCAAGGGCTCGACCATCTTCTGTTGATTTCCCAGGTGCATTAGCAGGGAGCTGGGTCAGAAGTGGAACAACCAGGACTTGAACTGGCACCCATATAGTATACTGGCAGTGCAGATGGCAGCTTAATCTGCTCTCCTACAATGCTGGCCTTTGTAAATTATTTTAAGTTAGTAGCACATTTCTGTGTACCACCTTTAGCAGGCTTATACATATATTATTAGCTCTTTATATCTCCTTGAGAGCCATCCCTTAACATAAGGCATTCCTGCATCCTATGAAATGTCATTTGCTAAATTTATATCTAGCTAAAAAGGCAAATTTGAAAATGACAAAGATACTTTTTAAATTTATGAAGTATGAGATATGAAAACCTCTTTCATTTCTGGACAGCGATATGGAGAAAGACTGCTCTAAGTCTCTTCAGCAAGGATTGATGGACCATCACAAGTCGGAAACTCTGAAACTCCATATTCTCACATTTGGAAATGTAAATTGATACCTTATTTTACATTAGGATGATAGTTAAACTTACATGTTCTAAATATACCTGTGATGTGAGCAGTCAGGGAGCTAGTGAGTGAATAGGAACTGAGAGACTGCCAGCAGCCTTTGTGCTGCAGCCTTGCGCCATACAAACCCCACACCCGTCTGTGCTGATCCACACCCGTCTGATGCAGGCTCAGCATACCCATTCCCCATTATACACCTGAGCCTCACTTCCCATCATAAAAGAGATGCCATGATGAGCACGTGTATACTGCAGCCCCATGTGGAGACACTGGGAAATTTCCAAGATTTCACCAAAGAAAGGGGACTTAGAAGTGTGGGACTGGGGCTGTCATGCAGAGGGTTAATGCCTTGGCCTGAAGCTCTGGCATTCCATATGGGTGCCAGTTCTAGTCCCAGCTGCTCCACTTCTGATCCAGCTCTCTGCTGTGGCCTGGAAAAGCAGTGGAAGATGGCCCATGTTCTTGGGCCCCTGAGCCCATGTGGGAGACTGGGAAGAAGCTCCTGGCTCCTGGCTTCAGATCGGCGCAGCTCCAGCTGTTGCGGCCAATTGGGGAGTAAATCAGCGGATGGAAGACCTCTCTCCCTCTCTCTGCCTCTCCTCTCTCTGTGTAACTCTGATTTTCAAATAAATAAATAAATCTTTAAAAAAAAAAAAAAAGTGTGCAGTACTCAAGCCCTAGCAGTCTTCTCGTGCCCATTACTGAAAGCTTAGTCTCTGTCCCTGGTACTGAATCAAAATAAGTAACTATGATCTATCTATTGACAGATGAGAACAATAGCAGACTTTCTCAGTCTCAAGAACTACTGTCCTGCTGAAAGAGAGTGCTTTGAAGTTTTCAAGGAGGCTACAAGGAAAGGGGTATCAGGAATAAGGGCAATGAAGGACAGGGACAGCTGCATGTTGGTCTCCACGTAGCTGATAAGGGGCCGCTTGGAGTCACAGCAGTTATTTGGTCTGGTTACATATTCAGCTTTTGTCCAAGTGCCTGGCTGGTCAACAATGCCACACTCTTCAATACATTTTTATGGTGGCCAAGGGGGCTTCAGTCAGCCTGGGGGTGACATGCAAGTGTTAGTTACTTTCTGCCCCAGACCTGGAACTCCTCTGCCTAGACCAGGAATTCCTTAAACAAAGCCTCTCAAGACAATATTGGCAACCAATGTATCACCTATCAGAGAAGCAAAAGACCTCAGGTGTCTAGCGATTAGAATTTTGTATGGCTGTCTTACCACTTCCTGAGTTCAGGTAGTTAAACTAAGGGAGAGTGGCTAGGAGCCTGGAGCCTGATGTTATGCATTCAAGGCATTGTTTTGGGTCTCCATTTCATGCTGAGAAAAGAACTTGGAATAAACTCAACCAGGAAGACAAGAACTTGCAATAAACCCACACTTGCCACAACACCTGCATCTCAGCCTATTCCCCCTCTTTGTTTTGCAGATTTTTTTGTCCTCTTGAAGGGGCATACTTTAAGGACAAAAAATGGAAATATGTAGTAGAAGCAGACTAAAAACTGAACATGACAATATATGTCATCATTCCTTCATTTTCTGTGTAGTCTCTACTCAGCAAGTAAAACCTTGGGGAATCTTGGCCTTTAACTACTTTGAAGACAATTAAAATAGTGGTGTGTTTCTGCCAGACTTCGTATTTCAACAATAGGATTCCCTTTATGCAATCATTTTGAAGCTTGAATGTGATCCTGTAGACAATGCTGTTATCACAATCCACTAACAATACAGAGGTAAGCTAGTAGTTAGATTATACTTCTATTTCATTTATATTTGCCCCAGGACCTAAAGAGTTAAGTTAATTATAGCCCCTTAATTCAAAGATCTGGCTAGAACAACTATGAACAATAAGAAAATTCATTTACTTTTATCAAGTGTCCAGAAGTGCTTCTGAGAAACATCTAATGTTTGGATAGATGACAGAGATTTATTCCAGATAGAGTTATGAGAGTTTGTATATTTTGTAGCCAATGAGCTTATTTTTGAAATCCTTACACTGTGTGCTACATTCAGTTTTGTGGCATGTGTTTTCCTGATTAAACACTCATTCTACACAGCTTAATCAGTTCACAAATATTTCTCTTTAAATAAACAGATCTTGAGAACTCCAATCAGAAAACCTTTTTGATCTTCTTTCAATGGGTCCATTCTAAGCCATGACCTCACACTTGACCTGGTCCCATCTTCATTCAATATCACTGGGTAAATAGAAAGGCCCCAGAATTGCTGCAAAGCTTTTCATTCTGGCATTGCATGCAGAAAAACTGCTCAGTCTGCTGCTGCTCTTGCTGCTGCAGCAGCTTCTGCCACTGCAGCAAAATGTTAAAATGTTACAAAACAACATACTCTTCTACAGTTAAGGCATGCTCACTCTTGTTTTAGAGTTGTAGCAAGGAGGTAGCTGCTGCTTGTACCCTGCTTTTAAAATTTGCAACAATGGGCCAGTGAGCTTTTCTCAAAAGACTGGATTTACCTGGGTAGACATACCCAAAGCCTGACTTTTTTTTTGCAAGCCAATTGACTTTTATTTAATGAATATAAATTTCCAAAATACAGCTTATGGATTACAATGGCTTACCCCCCCATAAATTCCCTCCCACCCGCAAACCTCCCCTTTCCCTCTCCCTCTCCCCTTCCATTCACATCAAGATTCATTTTCAATTCTCTTTATATACAGAAGATCAGTTTAGCATACATTAAGTAAAGATTTCAACAGTTTGCACCCACATAGAAACACAAAGTGAAAAATACTGTTTGAGTACTAGTTATAGCATTAAATCTCAATGTACAGCACATTAAGGACAGAGATCCTACATGAGGAGTAAGTGCACAGTGACTCCTGTTGTTGACTTAACAAATTGACACTCTTGTTTATGGCTTCAATAATCACCCTAGGCTCTTGTCAGGAGTTGCCAAGGCTATGGAAGCCTTTAGACTTCACCGACTCTGATCATATTTAGACAAGGTCGTATGCAGATTGGAAGCTCTCTCCTCTCTTCAGAGAAAGGTACCTCCTCTGATGACCTGTTCTTTCCACTGGGATCTCACTCGTGGAGATCTTTCGTTGAGGTCATTTTTTTTTTTTTTGCCAGAGTGTCTTGGATTTCCATGCCTGAAATACTCTCACGGGTTTTTCAGCTGGATCTGCATGCCTTAAGGGCTGAATCTGAGGCCAGAGTGCTGTTTAGGACATCTGCCATTCTATGAGTCTGATTTGTATCTCACTTCCCATGTTGGATCATTCTCTCCCTTTTTTATTCTATCAGTTAGTATTTGCAGACACTATTCTTGTTTATGTGATCCCTTTGGCTCTTAGTCCTATCATTATGATCAATTGTGAACAGAAATTGATCACTGGGACTAGTGAGATGGCATTGGTACATGCCACCTTGATGGGATTGAATTGGAATCCCCTGGTATGTTTCTAACTCTACTGTTTGGGGCAAGTCAGCTTGAGCATGTCCCGAATCCAAAGCCTGACTCTTACATCTGCTTTTATTCTCTCTTTTAATTAAAACAACTTCTTGAATTTGACAATTGGCTGATAAATTTCTGATATTGTGAGAAATGCAAATTGGAGGTTTAGAGGCAATTTTATGAAATTATTGCTATAACTTTGTATGTGGAGCTGAATTCTCACTCCTGTAGGGATTTGAGTGTTTAGAAGCATCTTTCTCAAACTGCTACCAACCTAAAGCCTCCATCACTGTTTTTCACATGTGCCTTCCCTGACATTTCCATTCTCAAATGTTTGTCATTGGTGCTGAAGCTGAGCTCCTACCCATATGCTTTGTGGAGTGTGTCAGGCCCTAGTATCTCTTCCTTAGCTTGCAGAATCTCTGTAAAGATTCTTTCATTAAGTTAAGAAAGAGACACATGGGTAAAGACAAAAAGAGACCCTGAATCATGAAGACTCCATCTTTAGGCACAGTGAGCTAAGTGGTCGCCTATAGTACTGGCAACCCATAGCAGAGTGTCAGGTCCAGATCCAGCTGCTCTTCAGATCCAGCTTCCTGCTAATGTGCCTAGGAAGGCAGCAAAGCATAGCTCATTATTCTTGGGCCCCTGCCAACCATTTGGTAGACCCAATGGAGTTCCAGACTCCTTGCTCTGGCCTAGCTCAGTCATGGTTGTTGCAGCCAACTGGGAAGCAAACCAGTGGATGGAAGACTCTCTCTCTCTCTCTCTCTCTCTCTCTCTCTCTCTTTCTCTGTGTGTGTGTGTGTGTGCCTCTGTCTCTGTAACTCTACCATTCAAATAAACTAATCTTTTTTTTTAAAAAAAAAGATTCCGTAGTTAACATAGTCAATATCTCAAAGCTAGCTATATTCTGAGAAGCTTGCCTGAACTCACAGGCCCTGATCCCACAAAATAATACAATTTACCTAAGACCCAGACAGACTGGAGCACACTTTTGCCATTTTAAATAAACATACTGTCCTCTATCACTGACCAATCAAAAAAGTCCACAAGCACTGTAGACAAACCAGAACTGATTTTGCACCACTCAGCTCCAACTTTGTCCTGTAAGACTCACTGCCGTTAATCATTTGGAGAGTCCAGAAATTGTTAGCTTTACAATAAACGCCTACTGTTTTCCCACCACCCAGGTGCAATGATTGGCTTGCCATGAGTGAGTGGGCCCACTTGGGGGATGGGGGCTGGTTCTTTAACAACTTCTCAAATATCTTGCCACTCTTGTTCCTATCAAATGATGTCTTTCATTCCTGTTATCTTGGGAGAGAATTCTCAGGGAAGTAACATGATATACTCACTAATAAGCAACCAAATTGTATTGAAAAAGAAAATAATTTCTTTCAAAAGCCAGTTGCACTCCAAAAACGGGAGGATAAATCACAAACCATAAGCTATAAACCTGTCTCCATGTGTAAACATAAATGAGAATTTTAGAATGGGAAACTTAAAAATATTAAAATGTAATATATTCACAGAATTATGTATTCTATTTTAAAAGGGAATAACTGAAATAACTTTAAAGACAAATCATTTCCTCTGAGACTTCTGCCAATATTAGCATTTTTTATTTTTATTTCTTTTGTGAGACTGTGCTGTCATTTCCTAATATTTTACAAGACATACAGTAAGTCCTTGGCAATTTAATATATTTGGACAAAGAAATAGTTACAGTGTCACATAGCATGATGATTTTGTGGATGGAGGATCAAGACAAGGAAAGCTCTTTAAAATTCATGAATATTTATCATGTCTCCTAAGGGCAAAGCAAGGGTGAATGTCAACAGGGCCCAGCAATATAGTATTCCAAGCAAAAATTCCAATTGAAGGTTAGACACCATAAAGCAACAGAATCTCTTTGTCTTTCTTTTTTTTTTAATGCTAAGTGGATAGAAATTTAATTTTTATCAGATGCTGTCAAAAATATTCCAATGTTATCTTCTGTCTTACAATTTTTTTTCTTTTTTTCTTTTTTTATTTTTAACTTTTATTTAATGAATATAAATTTCCAAAATACAGCTTATGGATTACAATGGCTTCCCCCCCATAATGTCCCTCCCACCCGCTACCCTCCCCTTTCCCACTCCCTATCCCCTTCCATTCACATCAAGATTCATTTTCAATTCTCTTTATATACAGAAGATCAGTTTAGCATACATTAAGTAAAGATTTCAACAGTTTGCTCCCACACAGAAACATAAAAATACTGTTTGAGTACTAGTTATAGCATTAAATCACAATGTACAGCACACTAAGGACAGAGATCCTACATGAGGAGTAAGTGCACAGTGACTCCTGTTGTTGACTTAACAAATTGACACTCTTGTTTATGGCCTCAGTAATCACCTTAGGCTCTTGTCATGAGCTGCCAAGGCTATGGAAGCCTTTTGAGTTCACCAACTCTGATCATATTTAGACAAGGTCATAGTCAGAGTGAAAGTTCTCTCCTCTCTTCAGAGAAAGGTACCTCCTTCTTTGATGACCTGTTCTTTCCACTGGGATCTCACTCGTGGAGCTCTTCATTTAGGTGTTTTTTTTTTTTTTTCCCAGAGTATCTTGGCTTTCCATGCCTGAAATACTCTCATGGGCTTTTCAGCCAGATCCGCATGCCTTAAGGGCTGAATCTGAGGCCAGAGTGCTGTTTAGGACATCTGCCATTCTATGAGTCTGATTTGTATCTCACTTCCCATGTTGGATCATTCTCTCCCTTTTTTATTCTATCAGTTAGTATTTGCAGACACTATTCTTGTTTATGTGATCCCTTTGGCTCTTAGTCCTATCATTATGATCAATTGTGAACAGAAATTGATCACTGGGACTAATGAGATGGCATTGGTACATGCCACCTTGATGGGATTGAATTGGAATCCCCTGGTATGTTTCTAACTCTACCGTTTGAGGTAAGTCAGCTTAAGTGCCTTTGCAATTGAGTTGAGGGAGGGAGAGAGAGAGAGAGAGAGAGAACGGGAGTGGAGTAGAGTGAAGTTGATATGATAAAAGACTGGGTGAATCTGTCCACAATGAAACTGACAGAACATTTGAAATAGCTGAACTTTTGGGTGAGACCACCTAGCAGTATGTAGCAAAAACATGACCATTAAACAACTTTGGCATATGTAGTTATACTTGCAAATGAGAACGCAACATGTTTTGGCAAGTCTTTCCTAATGAGGAAAGATTTTCCATCTGACATAAGTGTAGACAATTGGAGAGCAAGAAGCCCATAAACTATTTTGCCTTTTTGATTAATCATTACAAGAAAGGGATCCAAAGAGAATAAAATGAACTTATATGTTTTTTCTGTAATGCTACGTCAGCCTTTTTCCCCTAAATTCTTCCTTAAAAGAGTGGAGATTTAAAAACATGCAGAAGGAAGGAAACAAGATTAGTTTAGGGTCCGGCACTGTGGCATAGCTGGAAAAGCCGCTGCCTGCAGTGCCAGCATCCCATATGGGCACCAGTTAGAGTCCCAGGTGCTCCATTTCCAATCCAGCTCTCTGCTATGGCCTGGAAAAGCAGTGGAAGATGGCCCAAGTCCTTGGGCCCCTGCACCCATGTGGGAGACCCAGAAGAAGCTCCTGGCTCCTGGATTTGGATCAGAACAGGTTTGGCCTTTGCAGCCAATTGGAGAGTGAACCATCAGATGGAAGACCTCTTTCTCTCTCTCTCTTTCTCTCTCTCTCTCTTTCTCTCCCTCTTTCTCTATTCCTCTCTTTCTCTCTACCTCAGTCTCTCTGTAACTCTGCCTTTCAAATAAAATACGTAAATCTTACCAAAAAATAAAAAAATAGTTTAAAATGGCTAGAGTATCAATTTACTTGAATCATTGCTCCAGTATTGAATTTAATGAAACAACGCACATTGGAGAATTTCTGTGGTAGAGGGATATTCAGTTTGAATTTCTTTTTCTTTGTTGGATTTTTTTTATTTTTTGATAAGTTTTTATTTAAAAAACTAATGGATATAAAATTGTACATATTTGTAGGATACTATATGATGTGCCATTGTATGTCTACGTTATGTAATGTCCAATAAGTGTAAATACACTTAACTTTTTTAAGGTTTTTAGTTATTTTAAAGGCAGAATTACAAAGAGAGAGAGAGAGAAAGACAGAGAGAAAGAGAGAGAGGGAGAGAGAGAGAGAAATATCTTCCATCCACTGGTTCATTCCTCAAATGCCCTCAATGCCTGGGGCTGGTCCAACCTGAAGCCAGGAGCCAGAAGCTTCTTCCTGGTCCCCACCTGGGTGCAGGGGCCAAACACTCGAGCCATCTTGAGCTGCCATCCCAGATACATTTGCAGGGAGCTGGGTCAGAAGCAGAACAGCACTCATATGGGTCCACCAGTGCTTCAGACTACTACTTAACCCACAGGGCTGGCCCCCAGATACATTCATCTTTACAAGTATTTAATATTTATTACAGTGAAAATATCCAAAAATCTTGTCTTTTAGTTTTCTTAGAGAGAAATGCTGTAAATCAACATTACGATAGTCATTTTACTGTGCAATAGAACCTCAGAGCTTTTCACTCATATCTACCTATATCCAGTAGCCATCAATCACACTTTCCGCATTGCTTCCTCCTCTCTGCTTAGCCTCTGATAACAACATTTTATTCTTAACTTCCATGATACCACCTTTTTTTTTCCTTCTGTGCTGGGTTTATTTCAGTTAGCATAATGATCCTCGGTTCCATCCAGGTTGTTGCAAATAACAAGATTTCATCCTTTTTTATGACTGATTAGTACTCCACTGTGTATGTGTACCACATTTTCTTTATCTGTTCATCAGTTGATGGACATTCAGATTGTTTCCATTTCCTGAGTATTGTGAATGGTGCTATAATAAACTAGGAAGTGCAGTTGTCTCTTCAACAGATGGATTTAGTTTCTTTAGATATATACCCAGTATTGCTGAATCATATGGGAGTTCTATTTTTTGTTTTTTGAGGTTCCATTTATATTTCTTTTGTTGGTATTGTTTTAACTTAAGAAAGAAAGGATATGGATTAACAAAGAAAAAATAGCATGAGAATCAGAAACTCTGATCTTCTGACCTCTAAAAACAGGACAAAAAGGAGCAGGTCTAAAAGGCAGTAAATGCAATTTAAGATAGACATTAGAAGGTCATGCAACTCAGAACGAAATCAAAATGACCTTAATTCAATTTCTAAGTCCTGCAATATTTCTGAGGCTCAGTTTTCTTATCTGATAAGTGGAGCTCACACCACCTAATTTGCAGGATTGTTGTGAGAAACAACAATAAAAGAGTGATACACAGCTGACTTTTGTCAATCAAATGATATCTATTGATACTGTCCACTTTAAATGACATTTATTATCTACTTTCCTATTCCATTGGATAGAAACCCAAGGAATACATAAAATGTTAATGTGTCTAATCTTTGGCTATAAGTCAAGAATTCCTAAGACCTGATCTATTCATAGCCAAAAAATACAGTGCTACTGAATCCCTATGCCATTGTTAATGCCAGGGGAAAAAAATGAATTTGGAGAAGGATGGGTGGTATACGAATAAGTGAAAATAGGTCAGAAAAGATAATCTCCTGTACATGATTCTGGGAGAATAGAGAATGCTGTTACCCATCCTATTCCAAATATATTAATGTAATTTTTAAGTAATGTTGGCGATGTTAATATTTGGTGGTGCTACATCTGCATGTTATTTCCAATTTAAAGTCATAGCAATTATAATGCTGTCTGTGATTTCCATAACCTGCCATACAATAAAGATGGGTGCCAGACAGTAGAATGTTTAAGAATCTATTCAGGAAATGCAGACCTTCTTAAGGTCATTCTCAGTCCAAATGGCTCTTTCAGTCTATGATTTTGCTCCAAAATAGATAAGGACGTTTTGCCTTAATATATCTCCATTTCTCTTCTTTAAAAAATAAATATCAGTGACTCTCAGACTCTTCATTATTAACGCTTTTGTAAATTTTCTTTTTACAGTGGATTGAAGATGATAATAAAGTCATGAAAATAAATAGTTCAATTTTCCCATGCAATAAAATGTATACATAAATTATTATTTTAGATGTAAGAACTAGTCAAAAGATTGTGACAAGCTCCAGGGCAGTTTAACATTTTGGGCATTTACTTTCTATTTTATTTCATGGATATATGTTGTGTACCTAAAAATCCTCTTGAGCTCTTTGTCATGGTTCTGTTATTATTACTTAATGACAGAGGTAAGATAGATGAGGAAGACGGAAAATAGCGGGAAAATGACGGCATATGTTTTTGATTCACCTAGCTTAAAGTATGTTAATGGAGTTGATAAAATGCTTTAAGTCTATTATAAAAAGATAGTACAGTATACCTGCAACACCTTGGACCATGGTGTCAAACACTCTTGGATTTGCTTCCTAACACTGAGGCAATAAGTAAAATTATTTAAATTTATGTCTGGGGCACAGTAAGTATTTGATAAATTGTAGTGTTTAGTTTTAAAGTATGTTTCTGGTATCTGTGCTGTGCCACGGTGAATTAAGCTGCTGCCTGTGATGCTGCATCCCATATGAACTCCAGTTTGAATCCTGGATGTTCTGCTTCCAATTTATCTCCATATTAATTCACTTGGGAAATAGCAGAAGATGGCCTAAGTGCTTGGGCCTCCGCCACCCACATGGGATATCCATATGGAGCTCCTGGCTTCTGGCTGGCTCAGCTATAACCATTGTCACCTTTGAGGAGTGAACCAGTGGATGGAAGCTCTCTCTCGCTCTCAACTCTGCCTTTGAAGTAAATAAATAAATCTGTTTTTAAGTGCATTTCTCACTTTTACCACTTATAGCAGACTGGATATTCAAACCATAACCAAGATGAAAGTATTTTCAGATACAAACTAAATGCTAGTCAGCCATTAGAAGAGTTCACAGGCAGAAGCAGTAACCAAATTCTAAGTACTTCAAGAAATTCATGGCAAATGGAATTAAATGATATGCTTATTTTAGTTCAAGCTAATTTTGAAATTCATGCATAGGAGGGGTTTTCAAGAAGTTGATGGGAAATGTGTATGATAAAAATACTATGCATGTTCCATTTTTAATGAATATTTTGATGTACCCTTGCATAACAGGAAATCTGGGAGTAGGGTGGATGAAATAACTTAAATCAGATGATTTTAGACATTAGTTGCCCCCAAATGGTGGCAGAGGGATGCAGAAATTACTCAGTCACGAAAAGCCCATGAGCAGCAAGGGTACTTACTTCCTTGTTTGCAGAGCTGGCTTTGATTTCCAAGGTCTTTATGCATGATGAGATTCCCTGCTGTTCTTAGAAATACTGGAGTACCTTCCCTTTGTCTCTTAACATATTTTTCCCTGGCCCAGCCTTGTAGCATAGGGGGATAAAGCTGTCTCCTATGATACTGGCATTCCATATTGACACTGGTTCAAATCCCAGATGCTCCACTTCTGATCCACCTCCCTGCTAATGCGCCTGGGAAGGCAACGGATGTCTCAAGTCCTTGGGCCCCTGTACCCATGTGGGAGACACTGATGAAGCTCCCGGCTTCTGGCTTCTCTCTGGCCCAGCGTGGGCCATAGCAGCCATTTGGGGAGTGAACCCATGGATGGAAGACGTCTCTCTCTCTCTCCCTCATTCTGCCTTACAAATAAATGAATAAATAGATATTTTTAAATATATTTTTCCCTTCTTAAGAACTTTTAATGGAAATTACAACAAAATCTCACAGGAAAACTGGTTCCCATGAGGTGTCTAACACCTGGAGGTTTGAAGAGTTAAGAAAAGGTTCAAATAAAACTCCACAGTTTTGGGCTTTGCACTTCACTATAATTCCCTTGGCTCATCAAAGCCAGGTCAGGCTAGAACTCAAGCTTACAAGTTGCAAGTGTTAGCAGGCTCTTTGACTTTGCAAGGACTTGAAATATCACTGATATAGATCAGCATTCTTTGTAATCAATTGCTTCTTTTGCATTGGTCCTTTGTTACCCTAAATCTGTTCTGCTGACCAGGATCTCCAGCTATTGCCCTGCAGTTTGCACACTGTGCACCTCCAGGGGATGCCATTCACATAGGCTGTGATGAGAATATTGACCCAGCGGAAACGTGCAATATGCCACACATTGCTACTGTTATCTACAGAGTTGACTTTTGGAAACAAGGATACAAGGAAATTTAAATTTTACATATGATTTTTATTAGTATTTTAAAAAAGGATATTTGTATTTAGAGTTGTATCTTTACACCAATTATTTCTTTCAAAGGTAAAGCAAGGCTGCTGGACAGCACACTCGTTTAATTTTTTCCTCAGACGTTGATGGAAGATTTTAAAAAAATTGTTGACTTGCAAGATGAAATAAAAGCATAGTAGGGAAGATGTTGGCATCTAGTTGATCTGGCAAATGGACTATACTGGTGGAATATTTTCGGCATATTTGGTGTGGCTTCCAATTTGTTCTCAGAGATAGTTTGATAAGCCTAGGATTTGGTTGTTTTGGAGACAGTGTTTGTACGAAGCCTCTCTCCCTGCAGTTCCATCTCTTAAAAATCTCCTTTCTGAAGACAGAGGTGGCTGCAATACAGAAGTCCTTAAAAAATGGCATGCTTGTCAATACCGGCATATAGGCATGAAGCAGGGGATAGTATAAGAGAGATTGACACAGTGAGAAGTTAGAACAGAGAAACAGATTGAAACTGTTAGGAAAAGAATTGCAGATTGGTGCCTCACACGGGGCACCAAAATGTTAGAAAAAGAGTGGCAGAATAGAGAGGCAGTGTACGAATTTACAGCCAGACCAAATTTATTCATAGAAAATAAATCCATAGAGGTGGGTGACCAACTGCTTGTATGTACATGATGGAGCATATAGCAGAAGGCCCCAACCCCCAGGGGCCGGGCCTTTTTAAGGAGGGCTAGGGCTGGAGGTGGGGGTAGGGGTCAGCAGGCGGAGGGGAATTCCAGGAACTGGTCTTGCAAGTGTTCCAAGCAACTGGTCTTTCAGGTGGCTGTGGGGGGTGAAGTATGAAGGCAATAGGGTGTGAAACCCAATTGAGATTCAAGGACAAGGAATACATTCCAACGTTTATCTCTTTTGGGCAATGAGCAAGAATGGTTGAGGCTTATGTCCTTGTTCCATCAGAAACTGAATAAAATGTGAATATTGTGGCATTATTGATACAATTCATTCATTCAGCAGAGTTTCACTGAACAAATGATATGCACAAGATGCCAGAGAAGTAAGATGAATGATGAATAAGTGAGTTTCAATCCTGGAATGACAGTGTCACATAGTTATTAAACACACCAACTCTAGAGTCAGGTTACTCAGTATTGAATCCACCACTTCCTCGATGTATAATCTTGGAAACTTTACTGAGGTGCTCTGAACTTCAAATTTTTGAGTTATATAATTGTAAATCACAAAAGTAATTGTCCTGGGGCTGGTGTTGTGGCATAGTAGGTAAACCACCACATACAATGTCAGCATCCCATATGGGAGCCTCTTTGTGTCCCAGCTGCTCCAATTCTGATCCAGCTCCCTGCTAATGGCCTAGGAAAACCAGTGGAAGATGACTCAAGTGCTTGGGCCTATGGCACCCATGTGGGATACCTGGATGAAGCCCGGTGACTCCTGGCTTCAGCCTGGCCTGGCCCTAAAGGCCATTAGGGAAAATTAACCAGCAGATGGAAGATATGTGTGTGTGTGTGTGTGTGTGTGTATCTCCATCTCTCTCTGTAACTCTGAATTTCAAATAAATAAATAAATATGTTTTAAAAAGTAATTGTTTTACAAGGTTGTGAGGGTTGGTGATGTGATTTGTCATCAAACAATAGCCCAAACTAGTTGGAAGTGTTGCAATAGAACCCTTAAACTAGATCTACTCACCCAATGTACAGAAAGCCAATCGTTAACATTGGAGTGGTGGAAGAAAGTAGATATTTATTGCAAAGCACTGTGCAAGCAGTGGGAAGCTGTTGCTTAATTCCAAGGCTGCCAAAGGAGTTAGGGATGAGGTTTTTATAGACTGGATTTGAGGCTGAGACGTGCATGATCAGCTCATGTCCAAGTTCGTGGTTGGTCAGTGGTGCTCATAACGTTCTTTTGATTGGTCAGTGATGCTACCTACTTTAGGGAATTTATGATTGCTAGGTGGATTCCAGTTAGTCTGGGGAGAAGGTTTACATATATTTGGCAGGCACATTCTGTCTGGCCCTGGAAATCCCCTATACAAACACCGGAGGAAAACACTGGCCATCAAGGTTCTTATCTATTAGAGAAGCAAAGGACTCTGTGAATCCAGTGATTAGAACCTTGTCAGGCTAGCTGGATTATTCTCTCAAGTCAGGAATTCCTTTTGATAAAGAACAGCTAGGACACCTTGCGCTAAGGGATACAGGCGAGAGGCTGGGTAAAGATTTTATATTATATATCACTTCTCAGCCTTTTGGCTAAGATCAAGTGTGAAGATTTTATATTATAGGGATTCAGTCTCAAATTCATGGAAAGCATTAAATTCATTGCCTGATTAGTAGCTCTCAATAACTGCAGGTGAATTTATTACTACTACAGTAGTAACAGTAATTAAAAACCATCATAGCAGAGCAATTAAGAATTAAATTTGTAATCAGGATACCTTTGAATACTAGCTCTATTACTATGTATTCCGTAACCTTGCAAATGTAAAAAAAATCTCTTGATGCTTTAGTTTCTATCTATTGTAGTCATTGTAAGAATTAAATGGATTAATGTATCCAAACTACTTTAACAAGAGTCTTGCCCACAGTATGCCATCACCAGATGTTAGCTATTTTTAAAGATTGTATGAATTTTCCCCTTATACTGGGTTCCAGTGTTCCCCCAAAATTATATTCAAGTTTGAGCCAACCACCACTTTGTACCTCTGAAAGTTGGAAACAGGGTTTTTGCAGATGTAATTAAGGAAACTGAGGTGTAATCAACCTGGATTTAGGATGTGCCTTCAATTCAATGACAGGTGTCCTCTTGAGAGAAAGGAGTAAATTTGTGACTCAGATACACAAAGATGAAGTCACGTGAAGAAGGCAGAGATTCAAGAAATTCCCCCACAAATCGAGGAATGCCAGGAGTGAGCAGAAGTTGGACTGAGGTGGGGTGAGGAGCTTTTCTCCGCAGAGCCTTCAGAAGGAATAGGTACCTGAGGAATCCAGGGTTTCTCACTCCTGGCTTCTAGAACTGTGTGAGAATAAATTTTGTTGTTTCAAGTCACCACGTTTGTGGTAAATTTGTTGCAGCAACCCCAGGAAGCTAATAGACCTCCCATTACTTCCATTTCCTACTGTTACAAAAAAACTAAGCAATAGTGCCTTCTGTTTTTGAGAAAACTACCTTTAAATAGCCGAAAGAAACGACAAACTTTTCGGTACCATTTTGCATTTTTGAAGCCTAAACTTTTGTTTAGATTCTATTGCTCCCTGATGAAGACTTTGGAAGGTGCCTTGGCTCTTTACAAATGATTCGTGAATGCACAAATCCTAAATGTTTTTAATGAACCTTTATTGGGCAACTATTAAGTGTTGGCCATTTCACAGAATAATGTTGTCTTTGTTATGAAGAAGCTCACCATCTAGCAGTTTAAGTGAATACAGTTTTAACAGTCTAGCAAAGATGCTAAGGAGATGGGAACTCTTTATTGTAGAATCTGTCCAGGGTTTCATGGGATCCTATGGAGCTTCTTAGAAAACAGATATGACTGGGTCCCCTCAACAGACCTACTTAGTGCTTCTCAGGCAGGCATATATATTTTTAGGGCCTGACCCCTGTTGTTGGACTGACCTTTGGGAATTGCCGGGCTAGGAACACTGTACTCCCTATGAAGAAATGTAAGCGTAGTAGTGTTTCTGTCAAGAGATTTCTTCCCTCTGTTTCAATATTTACAGTAACAGGATCTCATTCTTTGTGAGAGAGTTGGGCCCCCTGTAAACACAAAATATTAGAAATTCATTCCATATATGCATCTATAAGCTAACTCCTCTTAAATTCTATTCATTGACCACAGTTCGGAATTGTGGAAAAATAGTAAAAAATCAGGCCGGCGCTACAGCACGCTAGGCTAATCCTCTGCCTGCGGCGCTGGCACACAGGGTTCTAGTCCCAGTCAGGGTGCCGGATTCTGTCCCAGTTGCTCCTCTTCCAGTCCAGCTCTCTGCTGTGGCCCAGGAGTGTAGTGGAGGATGGCCCAAGTGCTTGGGCCCTGCACCCGCATGGGAGACCGGGAGAGGCACCTGGCTCCTGGCTTCAGATCTGCGCGGTACGCCGGCTGCAGTGCGCCAGCCGCAGTGGCCATTGAGGGGTGAGCCAACGGAAAAGGAAGACCTTTCTCTCTGTCTCTCTCTCACTGTCCACTCTGCCTGTAAAAAAGAAAATAGTAAAAAATCAGCCCACAAATGGTGGTCCCTTAATGCTTATAAACTTTTCCTTTTCTAATCTAGGCTATACACAAGCCTAGTTATTCCCCAACTGTTAATTATTTTGTCTTCAACTCTGGTCATTGCATGTTGTTTATCTATTTTCCCCTTAAAATATGATTCCCATAATTTATTATGATACTCTGACTAATGAAAAGTCTAGACTGACTATACATGGAGTCTAGATTTATATTAATACAGTTTTTAAAGATTTATTTATTTATTTGAAAGTTAGAATTACACAGAGAGAGGAAAGGCAGAAAGAGAGAGAAAGGTCTTCCATCCGATGGTTCACTCCCCAGATGGCTACAACGGCTGGAGCTGCACTGATCTGAAGCCAGGAGCCAGGATCTTCTTCTGGGTCTCCCATGCAGGTGCAGGGGCCCAAGTACTTAGGCCATCTTCTACTGCTTTCCCAGGCCATAGCAGAGAGCTGGATCAGAAAAGGAGCAGCCGGGACGGACTAGAACCAGCGCCCACATGGGATGTGAGCGCTTCAGGCCAGGGGGTTAACCTGCTGCGCCACAGCGCCAGCCCCTGTGTTAATACAGTTTGTATGCATTAGCTTACATTTTATTTTGTTGTATTTTGTGGCATTCATGTCACCCTGTTGGCACAGTTTGAATTTAAAGTCAAACAAAACCTCCAATTTTTTGTTCACAGACACTGATTATATGTAAAAGCTCATCTCATACAGTCTTCCTCAGCTGACTTGAGCAGGCATTTTTCAGAAGAAGAAATTCAAATGCCCAACAAACACATGAAAAAATGTTCAGGTTCACTAGCCATCAGGGAAATACAAATCACAATCACAATGAGGTTCCATCTCACCCCAGGTAGAATGGCTCTCATAGAGAAGTCAACAAGCAATAAATGCTAGGGAGAATATTTGGAAAAAGGTACCCCAATCCACTATTGGTGAGAATGTAAATTAGTACAGCCATTGTGGAAGACAGTATGGAAATACCTCAGAAACCTGAAAATAGATATACTGTATGACCCAGCAATCCCACTCCTGGAATTTACCCACAGGAAATGAAATCAGCATCTGAAAGAGTTATGTGTATGCCCATGCTTATTGCAGCTCAATTCACAATAGCTAAGATATGGACTCAACCCAGATGTCCATCAACTGATGACTGGATAAAGAAATTATGGTGTGTGTGTGTGTACACACACACACACACACACACACACACATATATATATATATACAATGGAATACTATTCAGCTAAAAACAGAATGAAATTCTGTCTTTTGCAACAAAATGGATGCAACTAGAAATCATTATACTTAGGGAAATAAGCCAGTCTCAAAAAGACAAATACCATATGTTTTCCCTGATCTGTGGTAACTAATAGAGCATCAAAAATGTAATGTGTAGGAGTGATAATGACATTCTGAGACTTGATAATTGTTTACAACCCTTGTCTCTACTGTTGAAGAACAGTGTTTTTCTTCTTACTATTTGTTGAACTTTTATTTAGTGTAAGGTTAATCTTATGAGTATAAATTTAACTGAAAGTAGATCGTTGTAAAAATTGAGAGAGGGATTAATATGGGAGTGAGGAGGAAAGTTGGAGTGTAGGCAGGAGGGAGGGTAAGATGGGAAGAATTACTATGTTCCTAAATCTGTATATATGAAATACATATTTTTTTTACTTTATATAAATAAAAATTAATTTTTTCCTTTTTACAAATTTTATTTAATGTGTACACCCCCATGTATATATACCACAATTTATTTCTTTATCCCTTCCTCAGTTGACGGGCAACTAGGTTGATTCCATATCTTGGTTGTGAATTGAACTGCTATAAACATAAGGGTACAAATAATTATTTCATATGCTGATTTCATTTCCTTTGGGTAAATTCTGAGGAGTGGAATGGCTGCATCATATGGTAGATCTATTGTCAGATTCCTGAAGAATCTCCATACTATTTACCATAATGGTTGTACTCTTAGCTGCTTCATCTACAAAACGTGGACAATAACATACTAACTCCATGCAGTTATCATCTGAATCCCAGGTAATAATATTTATAAGCATCTTAAGATGATAAGTGGAATAGCCATTCATTCTTTTAGCAAATACTTACTTAACTACTTGTATTTTTCAGTCACTGCTCTAAATATAAGAGATGATGCATATATCATAATGAACATGGAATACAACCTCCGTAGAACTAACATTCTGAGGTTTGTGAACAGGGCAATGAACATTTAAATGAATAAATGAAATGATTTCACAATGTCAAATGATATGAAAAGATAGAAAATGAGATGAAGGGAGGTGAGTGAGGGGGAGGTATTTGACACTCTGTGTTAAGATCTGTAAGAGAGAATGGAATCAGCCACATTAATAACTGGGAGAATAGTGCTCCAGACAGAGAGAAAAGTAAATTAAAGGCTCTTATGGAGGAGCAGGATTGCAGTAGTCAACAGATATAATGAAGGTCAGTGTTGCTAGAGTATAATGAGCATGGAGGAGAGTAGTACAGGATGTAGTTAGAGAAATAAGCAGAGGCTTGATCATTCAGGACACTCATGTTATGGTAAGATCTTAGATTGTATTATAAGTGCAATAAGAGGCCATTAGAAGTTGTACATTATTGTTTAAAGATAACTCATTGCTCTGTGGAGAGTGGATTATAGATAGCAAGAGTGGAAGCAGAAAGGTCAGTTAGGATGGAAGTTCAGTGGACAATGGCTTAGCCTAGGATAATAGCAGTGTAAACTGAGAGTGGGTAGATTTAAAATTATGTTCTGAAATTAGCTTTGAAAATGAATTGAGTGTAAGATATGAAGGAAAAAGGAAACAGTGACTCTTGCAAGTGTTCAATTAACACTAGATAATATTGTTACCTATATCTTCATGCAAGTAATAGACAAAAATACACTGGTGTATGATGCTGGGCCTTTTTTTCAGTTGATAACCATTTTAATCAACAATTAATAGGATGAAGTATTTTCTTCTGTTTTGCAGACCTTTAGTTAATTACAAGCTATCTCTGTTCCCAAATAAAACTCTGGTATCATAGGCCACTGTGGGTCTCCTAGACCAATGTTTCCAAATTTAGGTATATGGATCAGTGCTGGTGTAAGGTAAGGTTATCACCAGTTTATGGTAAGAAAAATATTTTTAAAAAGTTAATAAGATGTGGCCAGCACTGTGATGTGGTGGGTTGAGCTGCTGTTTATAGCAGCGGTATCCCATGTGGGAGCTGGTTCGAGTTCCAGCTGCTCCAGATTGGGTCCAGCTTCCTGCTCGTGTGCCTGGGAGGGCAATGGAGGGTGGTCCAATTCCTTCGGCCCCTGAATATATGTGGGAGGCCCAGAGGAGGCTCTTGGCTCCTGGCTTTGGCCTGTGCTGGCCCTGGTCATTGTGGGTGGTCATTTGGGGAGTGAGCAGGTAGATGGAGGAACTCTCTCCTCTTGCTCTCTGTCTCTCCCTCTCTCACTGTAACACTTACTTTCAAATAAATAAATAAATCTGTTTTAAAAATCTTTTAGAGTATGGGAGGAGAGAAGGTGGGAGGGAGAGATTTGTTATGTCTTAAATATAGGACACCAGGTTCTATTCTAAGAACTTCATATATTAATTCCTTTAGTCCTTATAACGTTAACATAGTGACTCTCCTTTCTCCTTTTAGAGATTTTGAAGCAGAAGTAATTGGCAAGGTAGATGAGTTGCCTGATATACACAAACTGTAATCTCATGACTTGATTTTGCTATATGTCCTTTCTTAACATCATTTACTCTGTGTTTAAATCTTTCCTACTTTTTAGATTTTGAAATGTACCTTAGTTTTTGAAATTATTGTAGTTATAGATTATAAACACATGCTAATATCCTAAAGTTCTGTGACACCCCAAAATCTAGGCACAACTGCTTTAGAAATGAATTCCAGTCTAAAGCCTCCCAGGGATTTGAGGCTCTGGCCTTAAGTGTTACTTAGCATTAAGAAGCTTTTTAAACACAAAACTACTTCTGTGAACCTTCTGGTGGTTCACTTATGGAATGAGAGAGGGGTCAACATGCCCTTTCCAATGACACACATTTCCATATAGGCTTCCAATTCAATTTGCACTTTAATTACAAGTGAACTGTCACTTAAATTTGAGTTCAGTTTTATCATTTGTAACTTTCCTCAGTGGCAGCAGAGGTCATATCAGAGACCTGCGGCAGGCAGTGACCATGGGCAAAGACCTTTCCTACTCTCAATACGGCACTGAGTTGGCTGCAGCCACTGAGCCAAAGATTGTTATGCTGACCTGCTGACTGGGGACAATGCTCAGATTGAAGCACTAAACTGCTTGCAACCCCGAAAGCCTAATGGAGCTGAAGAAACAACTTGTATTCTGCCAACCATTATATTTTTGGAATTGGATATGGTTTACCATACTCTGACACATTTTCAGGCAACTGCATCACGTAAGAAGATGGTAGACTGGGGGCATGGCTGGTGTAGCAGCCTTCAGCTTTGTATCACGGTCATATATTGCTATCTTTCCCCCCACCCCTTTCCTAATGGAGTAGCTGCAGCTGTATGTACCACAGGATAATGGCTATTATTTATATAGCAATTTTCATCTTCAGTATGCATTACAAATACTAACACATTAATCCTCAGGAGAGAAGTATTATATAATGCCCTGAGCAAAACATCCACCCCTTGTATTTCCAAATGAATTGTGCAGGTTCATGAAATACAATCAATGGATCATCAGTATTAGTTGGAGCTGTATTACACAAAATGATCCACTAGCACTGGAGTTAATGAGTGATGGTCACAGGTTCAGCTTGCAGTACATTACCAGAGCCCCTGCAGGGGAGGCATTTGCAAGCCCATCTTCTGCTTCTTGGTCTCAGAGGAGTTCCCTTAATAATGACTGACATTTCTTCACAGCCTCTAAATGGGTCCAGCTGGCACTGCGCAGGATTCTCAGGTATGGTGGATTGTTTTACTTTACTCCATCTGTCAGTGCTTCCTGAGAGGGCATATTTTACTATGAAAATATTTTGATAAAACCAGCGGTGAAGTATCACTATTATTCTTGTATCATTTCCAGGCCCCTCTCCCTCCCGTCTCACGCTCCTCTGTTCACTTGCATTATACACTCTCAGTCTGAGCTCACACCCTAAGAGTTTCAGGATCAGAAGGAAAGAAACAAAGTGCCAAGTATAATAGCTTTTCATCTTATTCTAAACATGTCCCTAGGCATGTTTTAAGTGGTCCGTTGTTACACAGAATATTCCTTAATTGCATTGTCTCTTCCACTTTATTTTTGTGAGGTGAGAAGGAACCATTGTTCCAGTGTTTAAGAGAAAGTGGAAAAAGTTTGGTGACAGCAAATTTGCAAAACATAATTGCATAAAATCCACATTTACCCAACAGTTGTGTTGATGCTGGATGATAAACCAAAATATGATTTAGATCATTGTACTTGAAATACCTTAGCTGACTCTCTTTTCTGATTAGCAAATATATCATCTCCCAGTAAAATGTCGTACTGTATGGAAGAAGAATCCTGAAAAGGGCTTCCTTTTTGAGTTTAAACCTTTCTCTAAGAAATTTCCGTACCTAAGCAACTTATTTTCAAAATATGTTGTGGACAGGGCCAGCACTGTTGAGTAGCAGGTAAAGCCGCCGCCTGTGGTGCCAGCATCCCATATGGGCGCTGGTTCAAGTCCCAGCTGCTCTTCTTCTGATCCAGCTCTCTGCTGTGGCCTGGGGAAGCAGGAGAGGATAGCCCAAGTCCTTGGGCCCCTGCACCCACCTGGGAGACCGGGAAGAAGCTCCTGGCTCCTGGCTTCAGATCAGCTCAGCTCCAGCTGTTGCAGCCAACTGGGGAGTGAACCAGCAGATGGAAGACCTCTCTCTCTGTCTGCCTCTCCTTCTCTCTCTGTGTAACTCTGTCAAGTAAATAAATAAATAAATCTTTAAAACATATGTTGTGGACACTTTAGACAGCAAAATAGCATACTGAATGTTTACTATCACTGTGACACCACATAAATGTGCTATATTATTTTCTTTTATTATTATTTTCATATCTTCTCTTAAAAGTCTTAAGAATGCACATACAGTAATCACAAGATATGATGTCAAGTACCATCATTTATAACAGAAAATGTAGCAAAGTACAGGAAAATGTTTTGGAATTGTGGGCATGATTTTTGCATGGAGGTAATGTAAAAGTTTATTAGAAAACACAAAGGTTTTCAGAACAGTGTTTAATGCCCTAAAATGCCTTTCCTTTTTTTTTTTTTTTTGGATGACTAAAATCCTAAGAGACCTTTCCAAAAGAGTTGGAAGAAAAAAGACAACCATATTTTACATCTTCCACCCCCACTCAGCCTCACTATTTTTGTTGGACATTGTTTTCAAGATTTAGAAACATGAAGCCTTCTAGATAGTCTCTTGTTGATTAATCAGTTCAAAACTAGCAGTCTCAAATTTGGCATCCAGATGTGAGTCCTGGTTATGTTGGTGGACCTTGACTTTCAAGCTTCATTTTGATTAATGCATATTATATGGTATTTGAGTCCTTTGGTGTGAAAACAATGTTTATATAATGAAGATAAAACAGTTGGATAAGCTGCATACCCAGAAAGAAATGTTGGAACCCTGACGAAAGGAAGTTTGTCTGAAATTCTCTTTCATTTCTTTTCATCACAAAATACAAACCAACTGACACTGTGTCATGTGGTGTTTCCAAATATTATTTATAAGCCAAATATTTGATCAGTTTTCTTTACATCTACCAAGAGATCTCCTAGAGAATGCAAGCCTGGGGACAACAATGGAATTGTTCTAGTGCCCAGCAAACCAGAATTTTTATGGCCAAATTCAAAGGGATTGAGCTCCGCAGGTTTCAGAAAGACTTCAAGAGAATAGGCACTACTGTGTGAGAGCTCATTACAAAAGTTTACAATGGGGCTGGATGAAGAGTTCTAGGAAAGACAAAATGCATGTTTTGTCTATAAAATATTTTATTTTATAAATAATTTTCAATCCAGTGGTTTTGCAAATCTAAAGAAAATAGTGCAGCAATGCCTCTATGCAAATATTAACATATTTATTACAATAAATCTTCTTGTGCATATTTCTTCAATAGTCTTGTAGTTTGAGTGGAGTGGATGTTTTAGGAGAAGGGGGTTTGCCAGCAAATTTGAACACCTGTGTGAGGTAATATGTCATTTTATATTTTAATTTTAACCTACACAATCACTCAGACATCAGTAATAGTGAACCTACTCATTCAGTGTTTCTAATTCCAGCAGATAATATGCTCAGTTGATTCAATTAAATAAATTGTTTTGAGGTGGTCCTGTAAATTTATTTGCCTGCAAAGACTGTATTAAAAGGTGAAAAATCCTTAAGCATTACACCAGAACCTCTAGTTGACTGCTTTTTATGTTGACTTTGCTACATCTTTTGGAATGCATTAAACTTGCATAGCTTTCAATAAATTCTGTTGTACATACTTTTTTTTTGACAGATAGAGTTAGAGAGAAAGAGAGACACAGAGAAAGGTCTTCCTTCCGTTGGTTCACCCCCCAAATGGCCACTACGGCTGGAGCTACGGCGATCCGAAGCCAGGAGCCAGATGCTTCCTCCTGGTCTCCCACACGGGTGCAGGGGCCCAAGTACTTGGGCCATCCTCCACTGCCCTCCTGGGCCACAGCAGAGAGCTGGACTAGAAGAGGAGCAACCGGGACTAGAACCCAGTGCCCATATGGGATGCTGGCGCCACAGGCAGAGGATTACCCAAGTGAGCCACGGCGCTGGCCCCTGTTGTACATATTTTTAACCAGTACAGTAACCACCAAGTATTTATTGAACAATTTTGGCTATCTCAGGACTGTGTTAGATCCTAACAAGATTCAAAAGAAGAGTACTGCTGTTGAAATTGGTGTTCCACACGTGAAACAGAGATAAATGAAGTGCTACACTATGTGATGCAAAAGAAGATTGATATATAGAGAAAGGTGAGGCAAATATGGGACTAGATATCTGAGAAAATTTTCATGGAAGTATGGGCCATGATGGCAGCTATTAACAATGGAATTATTGTTACACTTTATATGTCTAACAAAAAATTTTGTTGTGGGGCCAGCATTGTGTCACAACAGGTTATGGCCAGCATCCCATTGTTCTGCTTCTGATCCAAGTCCCTGATAATGGGAAAGCAGCACATGATGGCAAAAATTCTTGGACCCCTGTACCCACATGAAAGACTCAATTCCTGGCTCCTGGTTTCAACTGGGCCTACCTTGGGCTGTTGAGGCCATCTGGGGAGTAAACCAGCAGATGGAAGTGCTCTCTCGCTCTCTCTTTCTCTCTGTTACTCCCTGCTTTCTCTGTCATTCTGCCCTTTAAATACATAAATTAATACTTAAAAAGAGAAAAAAGGAAAAATAATCATGTTGTAAGTTTTAAATATATGATTTTTAAACTTAAACAAAAGACCTTTTCACAAAAAATAGTAGGTTTTGTTCAGAAAGGGAAATAGCATAAGATATACAAAGAACATAAATACATGCTAGGGAATAGTAGAAGATCATTTGGTAGAGAAAGACCAGATTATTCAGGGCCTAGAAATCATAACAGAAAGTTTTGATTGGAATTGGAAGGCAAGATACGGCAACTGTAGGTTTTTTTTTTTCCATTGCTAAATATGTCATACACGCAAACAGTGCATACTGCACTTTGTATAACATAAAGAACTGGAGACCACCATGCTTAGAGAAATAAGAGAGACACTAACAAAGAGAAATATCACATTTTCTCTGACTTGTGGTAGCTAATATATAGAGTACAAGAAAATTAAAGTATACAAGTGAAATTGACATCTTAGGATTTAATTACTGTGTATAGCCCTTGTCTGTAGTTCTACGGAACAGTGGTCTTCCTACGTTTTACTTATTGAACTCTATTTAGTGAAGGATTAAGCTTGTGATTACAAAGTAAATAAAAAACATGTTATTACAAAAAATGAAAAAAAGGAGGAGGGAGGGAGGGAAGGAAGTATCATCATGTACTGAGAATTGTATCTATGAAGTACATGAATCCTGTTCTCTTTTATGCTAATAAAATAAAAAGAATAATAATGAACACACAGGTTCCCTGTACCATTCTAAGAAACCTACATATTTCTAGTAGCTTGATAGACTTTTTTCTTATTGATAAGTAAGAGTTCTTTCAATGAAAATAATCATTGGTCAATTATACGTAATAGAAATATCTTCACTTGTTATGCTTCATGTTTTCACTCATGTATTTTTGATGAACAGATTTGTTTCATATTTTAACATAGTTCAACTTTTTTTTCCCTTTATAGCTTGGCATTCTGATTTTGGTTAAGAAGTCTTTCCATATCTCAAAGTTGTAAAGATATTCTATTTTCATTCCTAAGATTTTTATAATAATGATTCTTTAAATGTTGTATACAGATCAGCAGCAATAGCATCACCCAGAACTTGATAAAAATGCAAATTTGTGGTTCCACCGCAGAGCTAATCAATCAGAAATGTCATACAAAAGCCTAAAAATTCTATGTTTTAAGAAGCCCTCTACGTAATTCTCATGGATACAAAAAAATTGAGAAGCATTTATACTTTTAGCCTTCCTATTGATTTTTGTGTATAGTGAGTACAATTTTATTTTTTCTGTACAGACATCTATTTACTCAGAATCATCTATTGAATAATATATCTTTTTTTCACTATCAGCAAATCCATTTGTACATAAATCATGTTTTCATATATACTAATTTCTTTCAAAGTTCTAGAGACCGATTTTGGATAATTACTGTCTTAACAATATTGAGTCCTTACATATGAATATGGTATTAAACTTCTCCATTTATTTGAGTTTTTAGACATTTCCCTCATCAAGCTTTTGTAGTTTTCAGTAGCTGAACCCAGCACATATTTTCTAAGATTGACACCTAAGTATTTGAATTTCAGTGTTGTTTCAGATTGTACAGTTTATTGAATTTCAATTTCTAATTGTTCAGTGTAAGTATATAGAAATACAGTTGATTCTTTTATATTGAGCTTCTATTATTTGATCTTCCTAAACTCACCTATTATTTTCTGATTTTATATATTTGTAGACTTTTCTAATAATAAAATTTAACCATTTTCAAATAAATTTATACTATTTTTCTTCCAATTTATATACCTTCATTTCCGAGTTTTAATTTGTTGCATAGGCTAGCATCTCCAGTATGATTTTAATAAGACCAGACATTCTTGACTTATTCATGATTTTGGTTGAAATACATTCCACATTTAATCAGTTGAGTTTTTCATAATTTCATTTACCAAAATACATAAGTTCTTACTTTTCCTGAGTATATTATAATGAACAAGTGTTGAGTTTTTTCAAATTATTTTGCTGAATATATCTTTATGCTCTTGTAGTTTTCTTTAGACAGTTAATATGGTGGGTTCATTAATTAATTATAAAAAAGTGACCCATTCTTTCATTCTTGTGATGAGTTCCAACTGTTTGTGACATACATTCAAGTTACAGTATTATATTGAGTATATCTTTGTCTATATTTATGAAAGATATTCTCCTGTAATTGTGTTTCCTTGGAATATCTTTAGTTTGGATGTTTGAATAGTGCTGTCTTCAAGAAAGTATGTGGTAATTATTATTACTTTTTCTATATTCTGCAAAAGATTTTGTAAAGTTAACACTATCTCTTTCTCAAATGTTTGCTAATTTCATCAGAGAGAAATACGTGGCCTGGAGTTTTCTTTATGGAAAGTTTTAATTATAATTTCAATTTCCTTTGTGCATATGGGATTACTCAGTTTATCTATTACTTCTCGATATATTTTGGTATTCTGTGTCTGTAAAAAATAGTCCTCTTTCACCTAAGCTGCCAATTTTATTGATACAGAGTTATTAATACCATTTCTTTACTGTCTCTAGGATAGTTAGTTATATTTCCTCTTTCATTCTTGCAGCTGATAGTTTGAGTATCTTTATTTGGTCAATCTGGCTTAAATCATTAATCATCTTTGTTGATCTTTTTAAATAACCAGTATTTTGTTGCATTGACTTTTTCTGTTTGTTTTCTATCTCTTTGTTTCTGCCTTTTCTTTATGATTTACTTCATTCTGCTTGCTTTGGATTTCATTTGCTCTTCTTTTTGTAGTTTCTTAAGGTGGAAATTGAATGTTGATTTGAGACCTTCTGCTGTGAAATAAACTTGTAACATAAGTATGTGTTTTCCACAAAGTACTAATTAAACTACATCTCATAAATTTTGCTACATATTTTATATATATATATACATATATATATATATATATATATATGGGATGCCAGTGCCGCAGGCAAAGGATTAACCAAGTGAGCCACAGTGCCAGCCCCTAGATAGTTTCTTTAGATCTATTTTCTAAGTTGATAATGCTACTTAATATGCTGTTAAAACTTCAAACTATTTTCAACTATTTTACTTTTCATTTCTGGTAGTTTCACTTACAATTTTTCAAATATGCTTCTTCATTAGTCTTTTTTCTCACTCATTTTCTCATACTTCTTTCTTTTTTCATTATATACATGTAACTTATTTTTTTTTTCTTTTTATTTTCTAGTATAAGATGAATCCATCTATTATAGATTTGACTATACAATCTATTTTATTTTCCCCATTAGTTCAAGCACATGATGTGATTTATGAATTTCAGACAGTGTACTGCTTATTTTATTGTAACTTTTCTATTAGACTTCTTTGAGAATTAGTTTGAAATTACACTCCCTTGTGAGGATTTTTGTAGCCTTACTCGCTCACTTATGGACTCTTTCAATACACACTCCATTAAATTAAATTGTCTATTTGAACATTTTGAACCCTGTAAGAGTTGAATTTGGACTTCAATCCTTATGAGGGTTGGTTTGTGGATTTGAATTCTTTCATGAGATAATTTTTTTCCAGTTATCCAATAGGAAGTTTGA
This sequence comes from Oryctolagus cuniculus, assembly GCF_051225735.1. Classification (NCBI taxonomy): domain Eukaryota; kingdom Metazoa; phylum Chordata; class Mammalia; order Lagomorpha; family Leporidae; genus Oryctolagus; species Oryctolagus cuniculus. The sequence continues at coordinate 93,124,686 of NC_142888.1, forward strand.
GGTAGACAATTTCCATTCTATCCCATTCTATATGACACATTTCTCTTTTACTCTTTTAATGAATGTAAACATTAGGGGCCTCAGTTATATGTGGGAGTTCTCTTTTCAGACATCCAATCTTTGGTAGACCCTAATCTTCATTTCATGTCTTTCACTTCATATAGTTGATGTTACCAAATCTCAAATATTCCTCAGTAACAGACAAAAACAAAGAAAAACAAAACAAAACAAAACAAAAAGCAGTAACAAAATGCAGAGCAAAATCCACCTTTGATTCTCTCTTTGTTATACAATTCCTGCTTTCACTGTTTGACCTCTGTGGCTTCCTTCCTTTCATGGCAATCTGCAATATTTTTGAAGTTATTGTTAAAATTATTTTCCCAGCATGGTTATTTGCTTAAGTCAAAGGAATTGTTCAGAGTATATAGTTAAAAATAATTTAGTTAAAAATATAACTTTTGAGTATGGAAATATTAACATGAAAATGACATGTGAGGAATATTAGTTGGAAATGATCTATGGGGTAAATCATAGGAATTCCTTTCCCTAGCTATTTCAAATTAACTGTTTTTCTCCATAAAACCATAAAAACACATTATTTGATGCATTCCAAATGCAATCTAAAATGCTATGATCTACCTTTAGTTGTACAGCAATCTCATTAATGGATTTCAGGCTAAATTGCTAGTCAATGAATCTTGTAAAAGACCTCATGATATGTTTAGCAATTATTTCATTGTTTCTAATACATAAATACAATTCTATAATTCCATCCTTCATTATCTACTTCCATATAGTTAATAAGGTAATAAAGTTAATAGTAATGAAGGCAAGACAAATTTTAAAAGCTATCTGATGGCTGAACTAAAAAATCATGTTGGAAGCCTAGAAAGGGTTTTATAGGTGAAACCACCTATGGATGAAAATCCTCTTTTAAAACTTCTATTGGGCCCAGCACTGTAGAGTAGCAGGTAAAGCCAACACCTGCAGTGCCAGCATCCCATATGGGTGTCAGTTTGAGTCCCTGCAGCTCCATTTGCAATCCAGCTCTATGCTGTGGCCTGGGAAAGCAGTAGAAGATGGCTCAAGCCCTCTGGACCCTGAACCCATGTGGGAAAACCAGAAGAGTCTCCTGGCTCCTGGCTTTGGATTGGCACAGCTCCAGCCATTGCGGCCATTTGGGGAGTGAACCAGTGGATAGAAGACCTCTCTATCTCTCTCTCTCTGTCTTTTTCTCTTTCTCTCTCTCTCTCTCTTTGCCTCTATCTCTCTGTAGCTCTGCTTTCAAATAAATAAATAAATATTTTTTTAAATGTTCATGGGAAGATAGAGTTAAAAGATAATTTCATTAAAATAAATGGAATTTCTATTTAATTTCTTTCTTATTTCTTCTGAGGTGATAATTTTAATGAAATAGTGAGCCACACTTGCTAAGACAATTCTCTCACTTATGGAGTTCCAATTTTTATGATAGTGTAATATCCCCTCTACAAAGAAATATACAAATTGATATGCTATAGGTCTTTAAAAACTTTCCTTTGAAATGTATTCCATTTCAAGTAAGACTTTATATTATGTCCATTCCACTTTGCCATTTTCTTCAATTATTTCTTCAATAAACAATAAGTTTATTGCCACTGAGGGTATTAAGGAAAGGGATATTGGGGAAGATATTCACAGATTTTATATATAAACATAAATGATTGAACAGGATTACTTTAAAAATCTTGGTCTGTCTTCAGAGATTTTGATGTGGAAGCAAAGGAAAAATAGATTTGGAAGTAGTTTTGAATTGAAAGAACATTGCCACCATATATGCTTTACAGTGTATTATCAAATTCTTTACACTCATTACCATGGTCTCAAAGCATTTTGTTTAAGTTTCCTAAGAAAGAGATTGTGTTGATTAATTTTACTTGTCAATTTGACTGGGCCACAAGGCTGCCTGTTATTTGGTTAAATATTATTCTGCCTGTCTATGAGGGTGTTTCTTGATGAGATTAACACTTGTATTGGTAGAATGAGCAAAATAGATTATCTTCTCCAATATGAATGGGCCTCATCCAATACATGTATGGCCTACTAGGACAAAAAGATGGAGTAAGGGAGAATTTGATCTCTCTGACTATCTTTGAGTTGGAACATTGATCTTTTGCCTTTGAGCTAAGACTCAGACTAGAACTTAAACCATTGGCTTTCCTGATCCTCAGACCTTTGTATTCACACTGTAACTATGCTGTCGGCCCTCTTGGATCCCCAGCTTGTCAATTGCATATAGTAGAATTTCTCAGCCTTCATAATCATGTGATCCAATTCCTTATAATAAATCTGTGTTTTTCTATGTCTTTCTCTCTCTGCATACACACACACAGTGGGGGGGAGGCCTTACAGTATTCATGGATAATATAAGGTATGGATAATATAAGGTATGGTGTATTTTGCATGAACTTTTTGAAGACCCATCATATATATTCTCTCATATTTGTTCTGTTTTTCTGGAGAATCTTGAGTACTACAGAGCTTCTACAAATATATCTACAGACATTATTATCAGGCAGTATGAGCAACACTTAACTTAGTGTAGTAGTATTTATACCATTAAATATCCTGCTCCTTCTACAAAGGAGCTTTAAATCTGGTTTTAGTACTCACTTTGTTGATTACCTTTCCTATATTACTTTGGATGGATGGATAGATAAATGGATAATACTGATCACTTTAGTGGCATTTGTGTGCATTAAATTGACTTAAGTTGCCTAGCATACTGCCTACAGTATTACAGGACTCAAAAATTAGCGATTGAATCTGAATGCACTTATTCAAGGTACCATACATAGTATTTGTGAGTTCTCAGAGTAAAATGAAAATGGGCTTAACTTAACAGTTCTGTCACTTGATCTTTGTCTTCTTTTAGGCGATTCATATAAACAGCCTTCCCCTCAGTTTCCTAATCCATAACTTGGGAATAATGATAGTGTTTTTCTCATCAAATTACTGTAAGAATAAATGAGATAATGCATATACTGTTTTTAGCAATACTAGGTGCTCTAGAAATGTTCACTGCTATTGTCATTAAGGAATACAACACCAGCACATCCTAGAAGAGCATGTAATTGGCAATTTTTAGATCCATGCTTTAAGTTTTTCTGCAAATGGAAATGAAAAAGCTTGTGGAAAATGCATATTAGGCAAAAAAGGTTTATGGACTTTAAGTTTATTTGCACCAAAAGCAATGTATCTTTTCATGCTATTTCTCCATGAAATTTTTGAGATAATCTTATATATAGCCATCACTTGATAAAGAAAAAGAACCATGCATTTTAGAAAATAATGCATGATCACCAAATGCATATAGTATATGATCAATATATATCTATATATATATATATGATCATATAGTATATGATCATGCTTTCTGTCTTATCCTTGTCTGCCTTATGTCCCTGCTGCCAGCACTGCAGCCATCAGGTAGATGGAGAAGGCAGAGGATTCAAAGGTGTTTGCTTGCAGTCAAGAGAATCAAAGCGAGAGCAGGAAGTGGGAGATGAGTAAAGAGGACACAGGTAGCATGTGAACAACTCAGATACCTCCTCTCTTTATCAGTATATACCATTTAAAATGATACAGATAATTTCACGGCAACCCTACCAAAATCTTTAAGGTGAATCATTTCCATTTCAAGCACAGGATACAGATCAAGTATGTATAAAGGCATACAAAAGAATGTGAAATGGAATGAAGTTCATGCATTAAGTCCTTCTAGAAAAATACTTCAACAAGTTCATGTAAAATGAAATTTTTAAAAAAATATTTATTTCTTTATATGAAAGGCCGAGTTACAGAGAGGCAGAGGCAGAGGCATAGAGAAAGAGACTTTCCATCCAAATGGCCACAATGGCCAGGGCTGGGCAAGGAACCAGGAGCTTCTTCTGGGTTTCCCACGTGGGTGCAGGGACCCAAGCACTTGAGCCATATGCTGCTGCTTTCCTAGGCTCATTAGCTTGGAGCTGAATTGGAAGTGGAGCAGCCCAGACTCAAAACAGCACCAATAAGGAATACCAGAGCTGCAGACAGTGACTCAACCTGCTGCACCACCAGCACTAGCCTTGCAAGATGGAACTAAAAGATAAGCTTGGTGCCAAAAACACTTGAAACCATGCGAGGAATCTTCAGAAAGTTCATTAGAAATTTAATATGAGTAAATGATGCATGGATTTCAAATTTTTATATCAAAATAAATTTATCATTAAGTTCCACCTTTCCATAAACTTTTTGAAGTACCCTTGGATCGCTTTGATTCCCAAATGTGCCTCCACATGCAATTGGCTAATGAACCTATGCAATAGAGGGAGGTTTAAGGGACTCAACACAAACCGTGGAGGGAAATCTGCCAGCATTTGAAAAATGAAGTATAAATAAGAGAGTTCTGTCAATAAATTTTCTGAATTTTTTTTTTCAGTTTAACAACCACCAAAAAAAAAAACACTCGTGAGTTCAGCTGAGTAGATGAGCTGTAAATCCTGCCTCTTCCACACTTGAGGGTACAAAGAACTCTAGGAGAAGAACTGTGACTGAAGCTTGGAAAAAAAATTATCCAGAGATAAGGTTGTTTAAAAGGGAAAATCATTTCCAAAAAACAAGAAAGCGAAAGAGAACAGAAAGCAAGAAATGGACAAATCCATTAAAGAGAATATAATCAAAACTTAGCAGCCTCTCATGGCTTTCTTTGTAAAAAAGATAGAGTGTATGAGGCAAGGGACTCATTATCTCACTCCTAGCCAGTAATTCATAGAAAACAGAAACTGGGAATGGGGCAGTGCTGCCTAGAGAATTCTAAGTCAGAGACTTAGAGACGGTAACTGTAGCCCGTTAGTTAGCACCACTTACTGTTTACATAATAGGGAGTCATTTGAAAGATTCCCAGTATGCCTTAGAAAGTCCTTCCCCAGCCCACATACTAAATGTGCAATTGACTACAGTGTATTTTCTTCCATTCTTATATTCTTTGCATTTCAGATACTCAAACTGGGGATTTTGAAAGGCAGAAATAATTCCAAAGAGAAAGATGCCTCACCTCCAAATAAAAGGACAAAGCAGCTCAGAAAGGAGTTATACATTTTTAGATATCCCAAATGCTTGAATACAATTGAGACCAACCTGGGATTTTTGGGTGAGTGGAAAGACTATTATGAACTCATTTTTCCAGGGGTAAACCAAGCAAAATCCTCTGTGCTTGTCTTCTGTCTCAAGAGGGAATTTTTTCCAAAATTTACAAAAACAAAACTACACAATTATAGTAAACACATAAAAGTGTATTATATTTAGTAAGTATGTAGAATATTCCAGTTACTGGGCTAGATGAATGTCTGTGTGTGTGTCTATCATAATCCTGACAATAGACCTATGAGGTAGGTGCCATCATTAACCCCTTTTTATAGTTGAGAGTGCTGAACTGAAGACAGGCAATTTAACATTCCCAAAAGCCAGACATTTAGAAAATGGGAGACTTTTAACTTCAACTTGTATCTGCATGACTCCAAAATTTACATGCCTCTCCAGCAGGGTTGCTGCAGACATTGGCGTTTTCATGTAACTGACCACTGACAAGAGATTTTCCAGCATGTGTGTGATTAAAACATTTCATTCATCAACAACATGTTCACTGAAGGGAATGGCTCCCTTTCACCTCTCTCCTTTCTGCCAACACATCTGAGTGGCTCACATACTACTTTCAGTAATCCAGTCTAAGCTCAAGCCAATGGGGAGCTCTCTACTACAAGCCAAGAAGGATCTCATGTATTCTCACTGTTTTTTTTTTTTTTTTCATCAGCTGCCTCAAATCCAGGTCTCTCAATGTATTGTCATGGAAGCACAGGGATAAAAATGATAACTTTCTAAAGGTATTTCATTAAGTAGGTAGCAAGAACCATAAGAGTATGAATTTGCCTCCTTAATGATCTAATCTGCTCCAACAAAGGATTTCTGATTGTATCAGTTCTGATTTTATCCTGTGCCCTGTACATAATTCTTCCATATTTGTCATTAGCATCTTACCCACAAAAACTTTGGATTCTCTGAAAGTGAAAAACATGCCTTTTAATTCTTTTTTATCCTCTATTTCCTAATTAACGGAATAGTATTGCCCAGGTAAATGATTTTTTAAGATTTATTTATTTATTTAACAGAATTACAGAGAGAGAGAAGGAGAGACACAGAGAGAGATCTTCTGTCTGCTGGCTCACTCCCCAAGTGGTTGCAATGATAGGGCTTGGCTAGACTGAAGCCAGGAACCAAGAGCCTCTTCTGGGTCTCCCACATGGGTGCATGGGCCCAAGGACTTGCGCCATCCTCTGTTGCTTTCCCAGGAAAATTAGCAGGGAGCAGCCAGAACCTGAACTAATGTCCATATGGGATGCTGGTGCTGTAGGCCATGGCTTTTACCCACTGTACCTCAGCACTAGCCAAGGTAAATGAATTTTCAGTAATGATTTGACTAGATTAAGAAAGAGAATGATAGAAATATTATACCAATTGGTGGATTTTGCATAAAACCACTCCAAAATTTAATGGTATAAGTCAGTTTATTTCATGATTTTATTTGTTGACAATTTGGACTGAGCTCAGCTAAGCAGCTTCTCTGATTTCTGCTAGGCTTAATCATGCCTAAGTAATCAGTTTATCAGTCAACTAGGCAGTTCTGTTTTTGAGGGTTGGTTGGCTGTCATTTTAGGCAATGAGTGCACAAAGAAGTGTGATAGTCCATTTCCTGCTACCATAGCAGAATACCACAGACCTCATGTTTTATAATAAATAAATTTTCTTGGCTTACAATTCTAGAAGTCATGAGGTCCAATATCAAGTGACAGAATCTAGTAAGCTCCTTCTTATTGCATCATCCCATGGTATAGTGTAGAAGGTCAAGAAAGCACAAAAGCAAGAGAGAGAGAGGGCCCAAACCTGCCTATGTAGCAGCCCACTCTCATGTTAGCTAGCCCAACTCTGTGATGAAGACAAAGGTTTCATGACCAATCAACTTTTAGTAAATCCTGCTTCTAGAATGTGTTGCATTAGGGATTAAATTTCTAATACATAAATATTGGTGGACACCACAAATCCATAGCAAGGAGGTAATGAGGCTCTGTGTTTTCCATTATTCCACAGTTAAGCCTGGTTGGATTCCAAGAATGAGAGTGGGAAAAAAAAAACTATGAAAGACTTCTGTTGGCGTAGGATCAGACTGGCTCAGTGTTGTTTCTGCTATATGCTATAAGCCAAAGGAAATTATAAGAGGTGTCTGATAGTCATATCTCTATAAGGAAAGCTGAAAAAATTTTGCAACCTTCCACAGGCAGTTAAAAATTATTCAACACCCATTTTGTATGAAGTTTTTCAAGAGTTTTTTCCATTAACTTTGCTTAGAGTCAAATAACTTGTCTACAAGTTACGCAGATCCCTCTGAATGTAAGTACAGTGTTTATTCTACTTTTCAACATTCTCTCAAGTAAAGACTAAGAAACTATATATATATATATATATATATATATAAGCCAATTTGCTCAACATATTGTAAACACCCTCCTTTAACTACCATAGATTAAAACATAAGATGACTTTTCTCTGTAACTTCTTGTTACTGGTCATGGAGGGGAGGACAGTTACTGGAGCACGTTTTGTGGGTTCTTTTCCGCAGCTTAGTATAGATACAAGGAGCCAGGAGACAATTTGCAGAAAGAAGCAATCACTTTATTTCAGTTTGCAACGCGACAGTGAAGTGTCTAGTCTGAAAGGAGACCAGGCAGAGTGCCCAGAATGGGACACTGGCTTTGAGGATGTGCCCAGGGTGTTTTAAGGCATTACAGCCTTTTCATTTGGGGTCACCCATTGGATGGGGGTCTCACATACTGAGTGTTGATTGGCTTGGGGCAGCCCATGGAGATAGTGGGGGTCTTTTGGAGGCAACCCATTTCCCCTTAAGGGCTCAGCCCCCCTCCTCTGCTAGCTCTGGGTGGAAGATTGCAACTTACTTGAAGCTGTGATTAAAACCACAGGCTCACACTTACTGAACAGGAGGCTATAGTGGGGGAGATGCCAGCCTATCTGGAAACAAGCTTTCCAGCCACAGCTTGCAGCCTGCTTACACAAAACTTGCAACCTGCTTGTGCAAGACATTCTATCTATGTCTGAGGGCCTACAGACTGCTAGCCCCACTGCAAGGTCTCACTTCAGAAACATTTTACATAATTTTTCTTAGCATGGGTGTTAGGTAGATATACCTCGTCCAAATCCTGGCTCCCCACTTACTAGTTCTGAGAAAATGACGTCTTCGAATCTCAACATCTTCATCTGTAAAATGGAGACAGCAGTAATAAATATTATATAAATACATAATAAATACATAATGATAATGAATGCATGTAGAATGCTTAGTATAGAATGTGGCACATGGCATTCAATGAACATGTATATATACTTATATGTCTGTGTGTTTGTGTGTGTGAGTGTATATTACTTGTAAGTATGCACACACACACATATATATATACACATACATATATTTTCTTTTTTTTTTTTTGACAGGCAGAGTGGACAGTGAGAGAGAGAGACAGAGAGAAAGGTCTTCCTTTTGCCATTGGTTCACCCTCCAATGGCCGCCGCGGCCGGCGCGCAGCGGCCAGCGCACCGTGCTAATCCGATGGCAGGAGCCAGGTACTTATCCTGGTCTCCCATGGGGTGCAGGGCCCAAGGACTTGGGCCATCCTCCACTGCACTCCCTGGCCACAGCAGAAAGCTGGCCTGGAAGAGGGACAACCGGGACAGAATCCGGTGCCCCGACCGGGACTAGAACCCGGTGTGCCAGCGCCGCAAGGCAGAGGATTAGCCTAGTGAGCCGCGGCGCCGACCATACATATATTTTCTAAAGTAACACCTGCCAACTCGTGTACACTAGTGATCTTTTGCTTTAGTATGTCAGAGAACCAGATCATCTTTAGAGTGACAAAAAGCATTCAAGATAGGAAAAAAAATGCAAAAAAAAAAAAAAAAAGGCACAATCTTTGCCTTCCTTTAACTATAGACTCAGCAGTATCAGCTTATTGGGAAAACCCCCAACCCTGCCCTGGCCCCATTAGAGACAGATTGTCAAAAAGAATGCCAAAGGAAATGGAGGTTTCATTTAAATAACTGTTGTCTGCAACGTGTCCAGAGAAATGTTTTGGGGCTGAAACTTTGACATCTGGAGAGAGCTGCCTTGCAGAATAAATGTATATGTCATCATATAGAAAGGAGGGCTCTATCTTTGGAATGTCCTCTAACTTTAGAATTGTTTCTATTGGAAGGGCAGATATGCTAAGAAAGTCTCTTGACCACTGCCTCATTTATAAGATATATTATTTTTGGACTTTTTAATTTTTGCAGCTACATAAATGATTTTTGTATTCAAATTTAAAGGGGAAGTAAATATTGTTAAGTAAATAACACAAAATTGAAAAGCTTGGCAAACTAAAAAGAAGTTGAAAGTAACATCATATGCCCTTTTAGAGAATACATTTCATAATGTGTAAGTGCTGTAGTCTTACTTCCAGGTAGTATCTCATCAAGAAACATACCAGGCTGCCAATATTAATGTTTTCTCTTATTGCTATAATTTGTAAGGAAACTTTTGTATGATTTTAAGGTGATAATCATTACTTCAAAAACTTTAACAAGAATATATTAAGAGTTCCAGCTATAATGTTTGTTATAATTGCCCTCAATATGTGGAGCATCCATTTAAATTCTCAAGTTAAAGTTACTAAGAAGGGGCTGGCTGTTTGGCATAGCGGGTAACGCCACCGCCTGCAGTGCTGGCATCCCATATGGGCACCAGTTCGAGACCCGGCTGATCCACTTCCAATACAGCTCTCTGCCATGGCCTGGGAAAGCTGTAGAAGATGGCTCACATGCTTGGGCTCCTGCACCCACGTAGGAGACCTGGAGGAAGCAACAGGCTCCTGGCTTCGGATTGGCTCAGCTCCAGCCGTTGAGGCCATTTGGGTAGATAACCAGCACTACCTCTGCCTCTGCCTCTCTGTTACTCTTCGTTACAAATAAATAAATAAATCTTAAAAAAAAAAAAAAGTTACTAACAAGTATTTTAGGGGGTGAGTGATTGGCACATTGGTTAAGATTCCGCTTGGGATGCCTCCATTCCATATATGAGTGTCTAGGATTGAGTTTTGGCTTGTTCACAATCCAGCTTCCTGCTAATGTTCACCCTGGGAGGCATTAGGTAATGGCTAAACTAATTGGGTCCCTGCCAACCATGTAGGAGACCTGGACTGAGTTCCCATCTCCCATCTTCAGCCTGGCCCAACCCCTGTTTTTGCTGGCATTTGGGAGTAAGCCAGCAGATGTTAGGTCATTCTCTTTCTTTCATTAAAATGAAATGAAAATAAATAATAAACTTTAAAATTAAAAAATAATTATCTTGATAGGCCTCATATATCCTCTCATCATGTTCTTATTATGGCACAAGTAATCCACAAACTTTAAAAGTAGAACTATATTGCTCTGGATTTCTTTTAATTATGATGAACATCCTCTACATCACACTAAGAACAGCAGCAGAATAAAACTGGAGCATGCTATCTCTTGGGATTTCTAAATTCTTTCTGAAATTCTTCCATGTCCCTTATCTTATTTGACTCTATGTAGTTGATAAGCAGATATTAACAAAACTTTATAGTCATATTAACATGAAAAGTAATACAAAATTTCAGGAACAACACAAATTCTTCTTATAGAAATAACGAGATTGGTTCTCCTTTGACCCAAATATTTCTTCCAATGCAATATGAAGAGAGGCAGATGTCTCCCTCCATATATTGGAAAAGAATCCTAAAATAAGAATCTGGAAACTAAAATACACATTTTTTTTTCCTTTTCTTCTGAGAGAGGAATAGTATAAGCATATTCTCTGTGGAAAGAGAAGAGAAGGATCCTGACCTCTTAATCTTAGAAATGCAAGCAAATGTCTCAGGTAGGGAAGATAAGGCAATCGTGTCAGAATTCACAACACTAGAATGGTTTGGAGTCTCATCTAAGTTTGAAGTGTGAGCACATACCTCTGTAGGGGCTTATTTCTTCTATTTAGTCATCCTTTAGTTTACAAGACCTCTCCTTTAACCCAGGTCCCAACAAAATTATCCCAGAAAACCCTAGCTCTTAAAAAAAACATAAAAATATTTTCATTACAGTCCCACAGGTCTCATAACTCCCACTTTATGGATAGCAAAATAGGACCCCAAAGAATTTAAATGACATTTCCAAGTCCTCATTACTTAGAAGCAAGAGGAATGGGCATTTTATATGAGTCATTATGGCTTCAAGGTTTATATCTTAAATCACACTGGGTTAACAAATGTCTGTGAAATTTTCAGACAAGTACAGATTGAAATACGGGTCACCCACACTGAGGTTTGTTTAGAAAATTCAAAATGTGTTTCCATTAACAACAACAAAAAAATTGAAATTATCTGTAAACTCAAAATTAAGAGCCTGTGAGGTTTGATTGATTTGGTAGGAAGAAAAATACTGTGAAGTGTGTTCCTTGAGGGATAGGTAAAAGTGATTAGAACAAAAACCAGGGGGAAGGGCCAAAACTTAGAAACTTGAAAAAGACAAACAAAAACAATGTCCCACATGGTATAGATGGCTTTAGATATGTGATTAGTTTTCAGAAAAAAATAATAGAAATGTGCTCCCAACTTTGCCCAGTTTACCTTAGCCTACAAACTTCTATACCTACTTTCTACACAGTAGAAAGTACCAATGTCAAATGAATCCTATTAGTTACTTAACACCTACTATAATGAATGTATTCGTAAATAAGCTTCCTCAAAACAGCCTAATGATACACAATGCTATAGAATAAAAAACACGTAGCAGTAAAAGTTATTATTCTGAAAATGAATCTTGATGTCAATGGAAGGGGAGAGGGAGCGGGAAAGGGGAGGGTTGCGGGTGTGAGGGAAGTTATGGGGGGAGGAGCCATTTTAATCCATAAGCTGTACTTTGGAAATTTATATTCATTAAATAAAAGTTAAAAAAAATGAAATAAAGCTTGAACAAGCCAAAAAAAAGTTTTTAATACATCCATACTCCAGTATATGTTTGTTTCTCATTTATAAACATTTTTGTACTGACATGTATGATCTTATGTATATTTTAATAAACATGAAAATTAAAATTTTTAAATAATATCTTTTAAAATGAGTAGACATCTTGGCCAGCGCTGTGGCTCACTAGGCTAATCCTCCACCTGCAGCGCCGGCACCCCGTGTTCTAGTCCCGGTCGGTGCACCGGATTCTGTCCTGGTTGCTCCTCTTCCAGTCCAACTCTCTGCTGTGGCCCAGGAAGACAGTGGAGGATGGCCCAAGTGCTTGGGCCCTGCACCCGCATGGGAGACCAGGAGGAAGCACCTGGCTCCTGGCTATGGATTGGCACAGCGCTGGCCGTGGCGGCAATTTGGGGGTTGAACCAACGGAAGGAGGACCTTTCTCTCTGTCTCTCTGTCTCTCTCTCTCTCTCTCACTGTCTAACTCTGCCTGTCAAAAATAAATAAATAAATAGATAAATAAAATGAGTAGACATCTTAATATTTACTCCCTGCATCTCATTGTTCTATTGTGTGTATCACATGTTCACACTTTTGCCAATACTGAGGATTGCTATATTGTATGATAGTACTTAATACTGCCTCAATTAAAACACAGCTAGTACTCTTGAATCACAGTGTTAGTATTATTTTATTACTTATTCATAACAACCACATCTCATGTCTTCTACACACTTCTCAGCATTATCCATCTTCTCTGTGTTTATTTTCCTATTGATCTAATTTGTGAAACTTCTTCTCTACTGTTCTGTTAAAGCCAGCTATTATATTTTTAATTTCTTGTACTATACTTTTTGATTCTAGAATTTCCATTTCATTTTCATTTTTAGTAGATTCAGAACCTCTGGAGAAATTCTCCATATTTTCACCATGTTTCCTTTATTTTATTGAATATATTAATCATGGTTACTTTGTAGTCATTTTCTGCTATCATCAGTGTCTAGAATATTCTCTTTTATCCTGGAATTTGGTGAGTTGCTTCTGTTCTTGGGCATAATTTTAATGTTCTGGTTGAATGTCAGATTTGTATGAAAATTTGTAGATAATCTCAATGATATGTTCTTGCTTCTGAAAGAGGACATTCTTTTCTTTGCAAGATAAGTAAGGAAGAGATTAACAACATTAATTCAGGCTATGCTGCAGCATGTATGTAAGACTCCATCTGCCTCTGATCCACTTACCTTCCAATACAGCTCCCTGTTATTCCCAACACAGGCAGGAGTTGCCTGGGAACCCTCTCAACCTGGCAAGTATGTGTTTCCACAACACTGTAAGGTTGCTGAAAACTCTGGACTCCTTTTCCAGAGCCTTTCTGCCTCATTACTTAACCCCTTTTCCTATACAACTTCAGAATTTGGCAAATGCTAGTAGTGGTATATCAGCCCCATTCCATTGTTGTTTGGATCCTAGACTCTCTAGTCTCTAATTTTCTTTTTCTCTATAGCCCAGGAAAGCTACCTCAACTCTTCTTCTTTGTTTCACTTTTTGATTCATAATAAAGGTTCTCTGCCAGAATCGGGAACAGAGAAGTGGAAGTGTGGAATCTCAACACTTTTGCCTAGTGCTCAGTATTATTAAGTGTCTAAATGGAAAAAAAATCTGCCTTCGGAATATTACCTTACCTCCATATGATTTCGTCTTCTCCAGAATCTTATCTCTCCAAGGTCTGATAACTTCAACAGTTCTCTGAAACACATGTGTTTCTATGTATATATACATAACTCTTTAAAGATTCATTTATTATATACTTGAAAGGCAGAGCTACAGAGAGAGGGAGACATGCATACACACATATACACAGAGGTGAGAAAGAGAGAGAGAGATATCTTCCCTCCACTGGTCCACTTCCCAAATGGCCACTATAGTCTGGGTCAAGCCAAAGTCAGGTGAGGAACTCCATCGTAGTCACCCAGCATAGTAGCATAGTAGGGGTGCAAGTACTGAGGCTATCTTCTGCTGCCTTCTCAGGCACATTAGGAAGAAGCTGAGTAGGAAGCAGGGCAGCAAGGACTTGAACTGGCACTCCAACATGGGATGCCAGCTTTGAAAGTGGTGGCTTAACCTGCTGTGCCACAATGTTGGTCTCACTCTATATAATTTTTACATATTTTATTTTATGTGTTTAATGAATTTTGTAGTTATTACTTGCAGAATTCCTCTGCCCAAAACTATTCCATCTTGGTTCATGACAGCATTTGTCAAACCTGTATGTCAGCAACATCTTGAGAATGTTATTTAAAATACAGATTCCTGAGTTCTACCACAAAGCAAATGAATCAGTGTGTCATAATATGGGACTTCAGGGGTTTGCTGGCTTTAACAAGACACCTGAGCAGTAATTTTGAATCTATCCTGAAACTAGCAATTGAGTAGTCTCAGATAATCTCTCATGTTCTTTTCTGTTTTAACATTCAGTAGTATTGTAGTTTTTTATTAAAATGGCAAAGTTTAGGATTTCTGCTATTTGCATATTTCACATAAGGTCAGTGAAAAACTTCATCTTGCTTATCTAACTCTTCCCAAAATGTAGAACAACTATTTTACATTGTACTTGATTTTAAAATAGACAAAAATCTGTAAGGCATTTGGTTTTATCAGCAGTTTTGCTAACATCACATCTAGGAGGGCTTCTTACTTTTGTGATTATTTCCCTTGTACTTACACATAAGTGAAAATGTGAAATTTTCACAGAATAGCTGCAAAGCATGAACTCTTCAGCAGATTAGCAATTGTTTCAGAAGGTTTGGTGACAACTTCTTCAGTAACCATTCAGTAATACATATGGGTCTCAATTTTATCACTTACGTGATTTTGGTACTATAAGTAAGGAAAATTTATCTCCCAGAAGGAAGATATTTAACTGTGTGCTTATCACAACAGTTTGTTGTGTTACTTGGCACAACACCATATGCTAATGCTAAATAAAGACCTTAAAATGTTTAATGTTTATAGCTCATGAATCATTTCACAATATGATGCCTCTCTGCTGGTTACTTTGCCTCCCTCTTCCCAGTGCTTCTTCTCATTCAAACAATTAGGGATATGTTTGGGTGATGCCCTCCTAAACAATTATTTTCATGCTTCCAACTTAAAAAAAATACTTTTCTGGAACATAGATGCGTAAGACCACAAGATGAAGTGCTCAAATAAAACCTTTGTGTATGCCTATATGAGAGAGAGAGAGAGAAAGAGAAAGAGAGAGAGAGAGATAAAATGCTATGGTTATTTTTAATCTGTCTATTAGAGTCCTAAAAAGAAATACAATCAATAAGAACTTTCTGTGTCTATTATTTATAAGTATGATATTTATTATGCGAATTGAGACTGATAAATTCCATGACCTGCCATTTGCAAACTGGAGAATCAGGAAAGCCAGTATTATAATTGTCCAAGTCCATAGACCTGAGAACAAGGGAAGTTGTTGGCAAAAAAAAAGTCCTTATCCAAGTCAGAAGGACTGAGAACCATGAGTACCAATGCCTGAGATATGGAGAAGATGGATGTTGCAGCTCAAAAAGCCAGAATAAATTTGCCCTTCCTTTGACTTTTTCCATTCCAGTCCCCAACAGATTATTTGATGCTCCTCCACACTGGAGAGGGTAATCTTCTTTGCTCAATTTACTAATTCACACATACTCAAAGAAATACCTAGAAGTAATGTTTTACCAGCTGTCTGAACATCCCTTATCTTAAGTTTACACTAAAAATTAACCATTACAAGTCCACCCCTTGTTAATTTTGCACCCATATGCCTTGTCTTAAACCATATGTAATGCTTAGATAAAAATTATAACAAAATTATAACTCAACTTAACATGTAAAACCTTTCTGCATACAACTCAAAACAAGCTAGTCCCCTCTTCAGAAAAGAAAGCTAAGTCTTTGAGAAATATTTCCTCTTCTCTGATATCTAGTAAATTAAATAGTATAATATTAACAATATAAACACACTGATATAAAGTCAATACATCTTTGACCATATGATAGGGGCATAAGAAAAAAATATATTTTTAAAGTATTTATACATACACACAAATGTATTCAGAACAAAATAAAGAGAAAACACTATTATATTTACTATCCATGTTTCTATAATGATCACATGTTCATAGTTGGTATTTATAGTTACATTCTTCTCCTACCCATTCTATCTCCCCTTTGCCTTCAGCAAGCACCTTATCTGGTCATGGTTCTTTATTTGGCCAGGTAACCCAAACCTTCTTCCTGAAAGGTCTGGGCAATGTATACTCCTGCCTGGATTGGGTTAGTGTAGTTTCTAGGATAGGACATAGTAAAACTAAGAGAAATCTTAACAGCTCTCCTGCATTCCAAACATACTCTTCCTTACTTCCATTGTGGAGGAGTAGTCAAATTTCCCCTTGGTAGTCTGGATTAATCACCCCAGCCAACACTAACTTTGTTTATGCCCTATTGACTCTGAGGCATGAGGAGAGCAAACTGGCAAGATGGCAGTCTTAATATGTCATGGAATCATTGTTATGTCCCCTGGCAGAATTCTTCCTTCTGGAACTAAGATTGCTGGGTTAGTAGAGCACAAGACATAAACAGAAAGCAAAATTTTAATGGGTCAATCAAGGTAATCATGAGTGGTGCCATTCCTACTTCCATCTCTTGATTCCTAGATCCATGAATCCTGGCTATCAGAGAAACAGTACCATGGGTGAACATTTGGTAGAGCAGTTAGGCCATTGATTGGGACTCCTGCATCCCAGAGCTGGATTTGAGTCCTAGCTCTCGTTCTGAGTCCAGCTCCCTGCTAACACATACTCTAAGAGGCAGTGGGTGATAGTTTAAATGCTTGGGTACCTGCCACTTGCATAGAAGACCCAGATTGGCTTCTCAGCTCCTGGATTCAGCCCGGCCTATCCCCAACTGTTGTAGATATTTGGGGAATGAACCAGCAGATAGAAGATTTCTGTCTCTGCTTCTTTACTTTTCAAGTAAAAACAAATGAAGTTAACAATTTAATGTTTTTAAAAAGTATAAATGATAACACACAGTACAGCATTTTGATGCTGATTCAGAGCATATACACAGCTTTCTGTAGAACTCTATCCCAGTCCTGTAAGGTGTTGGCACCTGGCTGCACAGTAACAGAGTCTTCTAAAGGCCATTCTACTATTTTATTAAGCCAGTTACTTTAGAATGTAGAGAACTTGTTAACATCCATGAATTCCATTAGTACAGCCTAGACCCCACTTCTTTCACTATAAAGAAAATCTCTTAATCAAACACAATATTTTGTAGAATGCCATAATAGTGGATAAGGCATTGTATAAGGCCATAGATAAGAATTTTGGCAGAAGTATTACATACAGAAGAGGCAAATTCACATACGGAGTAAGCATCCATTCTACTAAGGACAAAATGCTGCTCCTTCCATGATGGACGTGGTCCAATGTAACCAGCTTGCCACTGGATAACTTGCTGATTACCCCTGCAGCATGGTGTCCTATTTAGTGTTCAGTCTTGTCTCCATTGCTGAAATATTGGGCACTCAGCAGTGGCCATAACCAGGTTGGCCTTATTGAATGGGAGCCCATGCAGCTGAGACCATGCATAACCTCCATTGTCACCACCATGGCTACTTTGTGCATAAGCTCATTCAGTCATAGACTGGTGGAAGAAAGAGGGAGACTCATATCCATAGAACTGGTTAGCTTGTTCACTCGATTATTCAAATCCTGCTCCTCATATTTTGATGAGCATTCACATGATGCATGCATACATTCACATGTTTGCCCATTCAGAAAGGTTTTTCCAGATAATTTCAACCTAAATTCTTTATGACAAATTTTCACCAATGTTCCTTCCATGTCCCTCACAATCCAGCCAATTCATTGACTATAGCAATTGGTTATAATAACTATGAATTGGTTATAACGACATGTCTTGTCATTTATCCTTCAAAGCCCGGTACACTACCATGTACAGTGACTGAAATGCCACATGCTAGGAGAATGTTTCTTTACCATTGTCTTTCAGGGATGTACCAGAGAGGAACTGTAGTGATACAATTGCCCACTCTCAAATCCCACATATTATATACAGAACCATCTGTAAATCAGGCTTGTCTTCTCCTCCTTTGGTAATTGGTCATAGGAAACTCCTCAAGAGGCCATACGTGCAGACTAGGAGAATAAAAGCAGAATAACAAGAGTGTTGGCCAAGGGCATTGGGCAACTTCTTTATGTAAAGTACTTGCATTCAAGACCTGCTTAGGGCTGATCATGTAAATATATTTTCCATTTGATGGCTGAATGTTGAGGTGCACACCCAACTTCATAAATTTATAAATCAGATAATACATAGTTCATGATGGGAATCTCAAGTCACATAGTAACATGGGGCTAAGGTCAGTAGTTCAGTCTCTACTAAGGCTCAGTAGCAGGTCAGTAGTTACCTTTCAATAGGAATATAGTCATGTGTGAATCATGGCAGGGCCTTGCTCTAAAACCCTAAATGCCTGCACTTTGATTCAATTTCAGGGGCTTGCCAAAGTCTTAAAACAGTATCCTTACCTTCCATACACACTTCAATTCCCTTTGGATCAATGGGATCATCTGATCCAAATAGCATAACAGCTTTCACAACAGCCTGGACCTGTGCAGAGCCTTCTATCATCCTGGGCCTATCTCAACACGATTAGCTTTTCAGGTCATTTGGTAAATGAGCAAGAGTAATATGCCCAAATAAACAGTATTTGGCCTCCAGATTCTAAATAGGCTCAATAGGCACTGTGCCTCTTTCTTACTTGTAGAAGAGTTGTAGAAGGGGTTATCTTTGACCTTAGAAGGACTATCTGGTCGTGTCAAACACATTTGGACTCCTAGAAATTTCACCAAAGTAGAAAGCCACTTAATTTTCATCAGATTTATTTTTTAACCTCTGACACACAAATATCTTAGGATGGTTGTTACTTTCTCACTCACTAGGTCCAATCAGCATAATGTCACCAATATAATAGACCAGTGTTACATCTTGTGGAAGAGAAAAGTGACTAAGATCCTTAAAAACTGAATTGTGACATTGGCTAATGATATATTTCTGAGGTAAGACAGTGAAGGGTATTGTTAACCAAGTCAACTGAAAGCAAACTCCTTGTTGTAAGCCTTGTGGCCAAGGGTGGAGAATAAGGCCTTTGTTAGCTCAGTACTCTATATAAGGTACCAGGAGGGTGTATTAGTTTAAGTCACCATTTGGTTACGTTTATGATAATTTACTGTCATTCTGCAAGGTCTTCTTCACAGGTCAAATAAAAAAGTTGAATGGAGGTGTGATGGGAATCACCACCCTTGCATCTTTCAAGTCCTTAATGATGGCACTAATCTCTGCAATCCTTTGAAGGATGCAGTATTGCTTTTAAATCATTGTTGGCCTTGGTAGGCAATTCTGTTGACTTACATTTGGTCTTTCCCATTGTAATATCCTTCATTCCATTGATTGGAACCAAAATGAGATTCCCCTGACTGGGAAGTATATCTATTCTTATTATGCATTCTAGGATTGGGAAAATATTTATAGAGTGGATTCAGGAACCACTGTGAGATAGACTTGCCCTAAGCTCCCCTGAACATTGAACCTTCACAAATTCCTACTTTGATTGGAGACCAACAATGATGTTTTGGGTCTGCTGGAATTAGTGTCAGTTCAGAGCCAAAGTCTAGCAGTTACTGAAAGTTCTGATTATTTCTTTTTCTCCATTGTACAGGTAACCTGGTAAAAGATCGTAGGTACTTTTGAGGAAGGCTGAAAGAAAGATTAACAGTATAAATTTTCAGTAGTGCACTAGGGTCATTCCTCAAGGGGCCCCAGTCTGCCCTTCATTCAAGGGGTTCTGGGGCTAGAAACTCGTTCAAGTATAGGAATTGATTGAGGATCCATGACTGTTTTTATGATTCAGGTTAGACTTTTGTTCACTTGACCTGAAACTTTTCTGCTTATAGAGATCAAATAAGAATTTAGTAAGTTTTCTATCTTTTTCACTTCCAAGAACAGTCACGATTAACTATCCACTGCCATAAATCTGCCCAAGTCAGACTATTTAGCTTGTTGCTTTGACTCCACTGTCCCATATGATACCTTTTGTAAGGAAAAGGGGTGCAGAACAAAGAGGGGACAGGATATGAACTCACAGCCAGAACAAGTTTAATCAAGAAAAATAAATTCACAAAGGTGAGTGGCCAACTGCCAGTGTGCACAGACTGAACATGTGGCAGAGGGCACAGTCCTCAGCAGGTTAGGCCTTTTATATCTTAGGGTGGGCTAAGGGTCCGGAGCTAGGGTGTGGGGGACCTTAGTCAGATGTGAGTTTCTTCATACGGGTTTTTCAGGTTTTGAGGGGCTTACAAACCTAGAAAAGAATGCAGAGGGTAGGGTGGGGAAAGTACAGGGTGTGAGACTGAACTGGTCCCTTGGAAGAGTGCAGGGGAAATGGAGTCCATTGGGGAATTTGAATTACTTTCAGTAAAGGAACTAAGATGGCTGAGGATTATTTCCTTGTTCCATCACCTTTGTCCACTATGATTGTGATTTGTGAGCGTTATTACTTGGCTCCTGTCACCCAGGATCAAATTACCCCCACTGCATTTAAGTTTTTTGATTGAGTAGTTATGGTTCCCATTTTAAGTTCTATCTACATAGAAGAACAACTATAGAGGGTTTAAAGGATCTGGGGGCTCCTCTCATAAATTTATTTCTCAACGTTTTGGTGAAAGTTACATCTTCTAGACTTTCCCAGTTTAGGTGAGCTGTGGGGAGCAACTCGGACTAGACCAAGTTACTGGAATTAAGACTTATTCTATGCATCTGCTCTCCCACAATATGGCGCTGGGAGAGGAGTAAACAGCTTCTACGCAGCTGCCTCTTGCCAACTTGAGTAATGACCTGCAGGAGCTGATCCTGCTCCTGATTGGAGGAGAGCAGCGTACTCGGCGTGTGGGTAGCAGAGTTGGGATTGGTGGAAGAGGACTATAAAGGAGGAGAGAGACACCATGCACCAGGAACATCTAAGGGAACACCTGAGGAACATCTGAGCAGCCCCCGAGAGAGCCGGCCGGCGGTGTGCTGCTCCCCCGCAGAAGTGGGGAAAGTGGCAGGGGGAACCGCCCTTCCACGGAGGTGGAAGGGAAGGTAGCCAACCCGGGAAGAACCAGCAGCAAACCCGGGGAGGGCCGAGCAGACAAAAGAACAGCGCAGGGTCTAGTGTCGTTCCTCCACAAAGAGGGGGAGCGACAGTGAGCCAGTCTTTTTTTTTTTTTCCAAAATATATTTATTTATTTGAAAATCGGAGTTACAGGGGCCAACGCTGTGGCACAGTGGGTTAAAGCCCTGGCCTGCAGCACCAGCATCCCATATGGGCACCTGTTATCTCCCAGCTGCTTCACTTCCAATCCATCTCTCTGCTATGTATGGCCTGGGAAAACAGCGGAGGATGGCCCAAGTCCTTGGGCCACTGCACCGATGTGGGAGACATGAAAGAAGCTACTGACTCTTGGCTTCAGATCGGCTCAGCCCCTGCCCCTGTGGCCTTTCGGGCAGTCAAACAGCAGATGGAAGATCTCTCTGTCTCTACTTCTCTCTTTGTAACTGTCTTTTAAATAAATCTTTTTTTAAAAAAAAAGAAATATTAAAAAAAAGAGTTACAAAGAGAGAGGGAGAGATGAGAGAGAGAAAGACACACACACAGAGAGACAGAGAGAGAGAATCTTACATCTAGTGGCTCACTCCCCAGATGACTGCAGCAGCCAGGTCTGGGCCAGGCCAAAGCTAGGAGCCAGGAGCTTGATCCAGGTCTCCCGCATGGACATCTTCCATTGCTTTTTCCAGGCTATTAGCAGGAACTGGATCAGAAATGGAGCAGCTGTGATGCAAACCGGTGCCCATATGGTATGCCAGTGTCATGGGCAGTGACTTTATCCACTATGCCACAAGAACCCAAGGTAAACCAGTCTTAAATGACAAATCTAGACTACTATTCCAATCCCCCTAAACCTTTTAATTCCTTCCCCTATACCAAATCAAGGGAGATCAGGCATTTCCAGTTCACTAATGATGGGGCATCATTTGGTCCATGTTCAGCCAAACAATCAAACATTTTGAGTATTTTCTAATTTCCCATGCTACACTATTAAATGCTAAACTTCTATTTAGTGGATCCATGTCAGTCATTTCATCCTGAGAAGCAGGCGTTTAGCCTAGCAGTGAACATACTTGCATCCTACAGCAGAGTGCCTGGATTTGATTTCCAGTTCTGGCCCCTGAATCCAGCTTACTGTTAATACAGACTCTGAGAGGCAGCCGGGATGGCTCAAGTGATTGAATTTTTGCCACCCTAATGTTGGAGACCTGTATTGCATTCCTGGCTCCTGACTAGCCCCATCCCAGCCTCAGGCATTATGGGCATTTGTAGAGTGAACCAGTGGAAGAGAGCTTTCTCTCTCTTTCTCTCTCTCTCTCTCTCTCTCTTACAACCCCCTTTTCAAATAAATAAAAAATAGAAAAAGCATATTTAGCCAGATCTGCCCGCCATTATCCTACACCAACAATATCCGTTCCCACGTGTTCATTGGATTTCTGTTTGTTTAAATTAAAAACAATGGAGTACCTCTTTTGAAGTGCAGCACACTTTTTCCTGGGTCACACCTTGTACCTCAGCATTAGGGTCCTTGTAGGACTTTGGTCTAGTCATAGGTCTAGAAGTAAATAGAGTGGTGGTGGTGGATCCTGAGGAGAATGAGCTTTGTCTCCCATAGAAACTGCCTCTTGGTGGCAGGTGGGGGCCCTAACATTCCCTCAGGCAATACAGTGTTAATCCACTGAGATAAAGCTAGAAAGACCAACACCACTGTGGTTGAGGAGCCTGCTGTCACTGGAGGTGCTGCTACCACTTTTATTAAGGTTGAATAGGTCAGTTTTGCTGAAGATGAGGAGGCGAATTCCACTGGCAGTGGAGAGGCTGTATCCACTTGGAGTGGGAAACCTCTTCCATTAACAAAGAAAACCAGTTGAAATTCGGGGGCTCAAAATCCCCCGCTCTATTTGAATCTTCCCACACATTCCCATCCCAAATTACAGGATTCCATTCTTTTCTGTTACAATGATGTGCCTCATTAGCAACATTTTGGTCTATCATGGACTGAATAAGATAATATCTCCTAGTGACACCATATCTGTGTTATATTTGTACAGTGATGACACATTTCTATCATGTTGATAAGCAAGGCATGATTGTAATGCTCTCAATTAAATAGAAAAAAAAACTTGCAAAGACAGAGGTTCAATTTGTGTTAAAATTCAGCCAGAGATAAATTTCTGCATTTCATTTTCAGCTATTTTAACCCTACAGCAACCAGTGAGAAGGCCCTCCTTCAGAATAGAGCTTACCTAGAAACTCTTAATTATGTTGTCCTTGAGCTGAGAATTAAAATGCCTGAGCTTATCCTTTTCTTTCACTACTTCATTCAGAGATATTAAGAGCAAACCATGTCTTTATTTTTCTTAGCTTTCCAAAAGTTTTCCAAAGTATCACATACAGAATCAATTGGCTCCTTGCTTCTTTTGCGTGGCTGATTAGAAGTGTCCCATGCAGATGTTTTACATATCTCCATAAAAAGCTCACACATGAACTATCCATGCTCCCTTTGCTACTGGAAATAGAGACATTCGCATCTTTAAATCCATCATATTAGACAGCCAGTTTCACAAACTTCACAATTATTCGAAAACTTCATTCTTCAAATTCTGTTCCAAGGTGGGCATTTGATCTAGTAGTTAAGCCACTAGGTAGAAGGCTCACATCCCATATCAGAGTACCTAGATTGGAATCGTGGCTCTGGTACAATGAATAAAATTGGAGATAGCTATGCTTAGTAAAATAAACCAGCCCCCCAAAGACAAATATTATATATTTTCCCTGATTTGTGGTAATCAACATATGGATATTTAAAAAGAAATATATGAGTAAAATTGCAATTTAATTATTATTTACAGCCCTGTTTATACTCATGAGGAACAGTGGTTTTCCTACTTACTACTTGTTGAATTCTTTATTTAGTGGAGTGTTAACCTTGTGGTTATAAAGTAAACTGAAATTATGTCATTGCAAAAATTAAAAGAAAAATAAGGAAGGAGGAGGGTGATTGGGAGTGAGGGATGGTGTGAAGTATCATTATTTTCTTAAAACTATATATATGAAATACATGAAATCTATTTCCTTTATATAAATAAATAATATAAAAGAAAATGAGCATACAAAAATCAGTAGCACTTCTATAAACTAATAATTAACACCATAAAAAGGAAATTAAGAAAATGATGTGTGATTCTTTTCATGTGCTGTTGACTTTATTTTTCTTTATTTTGTCAAGAAGTTTTGCACCTATATATATCAGAGGTATTAGCTGGTAGTTTTCTTAGAGTTTTTGTCTGACTTTGGTATCAGTGTAATTCTGGCCTTATAATACTGTAAAGTGAGTTTGCTTCAATTCTTGGGAAGCACTAAAGAAGGATTAGTATTATTTCTTCTTTAAGTATATGGAAAAATTCTCCAGAAAGGCCATTTAATTGTTGGCTTTTCTTTGTTGAGAGGTTTGTGATTACTGATTCAACCACTTCCCTAACATTTTTTTTTGTTCACATTTTCTATTTATTTATGAATGCTTTAAAATTCATCCTTTTCTTCTAAGTCATTCAATTTGTTGGTATATAATTGTTGATGATAGTCTCCTTTTAAAATTTGTTTATTTGAAAGACAGAGAGTAAGATCTTTATCAGCTAATTCACTCTCCAAATACTTGCACTAGCTGTAGCTAGGCAAGTCCAATGCCAGGAATTCAACCAGGATCTCCTGGATGGGTGGTAGGAATCTAGGAATTTGATATGGATTGAGCAGGAATTAGCTCTGCCAAACTCATGCAGATGTTTAAACTGTAAAATCTTATGTTAGAGGTAGATGGATTAAGGATGGAAATTTGATTTAATTATGCCATCTGAGAATTGGGCCTAGTGGGAGTTCTTGAGGTCATTAGGGGCTTAGCCTCAGAAGGCAGTTCTCATGAGAGGATTGGCTATTTAAGTCAAGTTCTGCCTAGCTTCTGGCTCTGGTTCCTGGTTCGCCATATGGTCATTCCTCTACATGTTCCACCATTGCCAGTCTCCATCAAATGCCAGATTGCCTATTCTAAATTATGAGCTCCAAACTGCAAGGCAAAATAAACCTTTTCCTTCATAACAAACTTCTCTCACATATTTTACTTAAACTAATGAAAAGCTGTGGGTTGGTGCCAGAACAGGTTAAGTCACTGCCTGCAATGACAGCATCCTTTGAGTCCCAGCTTCCCCACTTCCAATCCAGCTCCCTGCTAATGTGCCTGGGGAAGCAGAAAATGGTCCAAGTGGTTGGGCCCCTGCACCCACATGAGAGACCCGGATGAAACTCTGGGCTGTTGGCTTTGGCCTGGTCTTGTACCAGCTGTTGTGGCCATTTGGGGAGTGAACCAGTGATGAAAGATATCTCTCTCTCTCTTTCTCTCTCTAGCTCTCTCTCTCTAATTTTGCCTTTCAAATAAATAAAATAAATCTTTTTAAAAAATAATAAAACTCTGACTAATCCAATCACCTACTGCCTACCAAAGCATGCATTAGCAAGAAGCTGGAAACAGAAGTACAGCCAAGACTGAAACCCAGGCACTTTGATATGAGGCAGATATGGTGGCTTATCTGCTTCACCAAACCTCCTGCATCCCCGGCCCTTTATATTAGTGTCTTATAATCCTTTTTATTTCTATGGTATTAGTTGTAATGTTTTCTCTTTTGTTTCTGGATTTATTTATCTGAATCTTCTCTCTTTTTAAAATGCATGTAGCTGAAATTTTGTCAATTTTGCTGATATTTTCAAAAAAATCCATTCCTACTTTGGTTGATTTTTATCCGTTTTCTTTTATTTAACTTTTATTTAATGAATATAAATTTCCAAAGTACCACTTATGGATTACAATGGCTTCCCCCCCATACCGTCCCTCCCACCCACAACCCTCCCCTTTCCCACTCCCTCTCCCCTTCCATTCACATCAAGATTCATTTTCGATTGTCTTAATATACAGAAGATCAGCTTAGTATACATTAAGTAAGGATTTCAACAGTTTGCTCCCACACAGAAACATAAAGTGAAAAATAATAGATGATTTTTTTAAATGATGATGAAATCAGATCAGACCTATTGTCATGTTTAATCCCAGTGAGAGTCAAGTTGGGAATTGATAATTTCTTTTTTTTTTTTTTTTTACAGAAGATCAGTTTAGTATGCATTAAGTAAGGATTTCAACAGTTTGCACCCCCATAGAAACACGAAGTGAAATATATTGTTTGAGTACTCGTTATAGCATTAAATCTCAATGCACAGCACATTAAGGACAGAGATCCTACATGAGGAGTAAGTGCACAGTGACTCCTGTTGTTGACTTTACAAATTGACACTCCTGTCTATGGCATCAGTAATCTCCCTATGCTCAAGTCATGAGTTTCCAAGGCTATGGAAGCCCTCTGAGTTCTCCGACTCTTATCTTGTTTAGACAAGGTCATAGTCAAAGTGGAGGCTCTCTCCTCCCTTCAGAGAAAGGTACCTCCTTCTTTGAAGACCTGTTCTTTCCACTGGGATCTCACTCGCAGAGATCTTTTGCCAGAGTGTCTTGGCTTTCCATGCCTGAAATACTCTCATGGGCTTTTCAGCCAGATCGGAATGCCTTTAGGGCTGATTCTGAGGCCAGAGTGCTATTTAGGACATCTGCCATTCTGAGTCTGCTGTTTGTTTATTTGTTCTTTGTCATTCCTTGTTTCTTCTAAACTTCTGCTTAGTTTGTTCTTTTTCTAGTTCACTAAGTTAGTAAAGTTAGGTTGTTTATCTGAGATCTTTTATAATTTAATCTTATTGCTATAAACGTGTTTGTTTTACTTTTTCAAATCTCTTAAGTTTTGGCATGTTGTGACTCATTTTTACCTGTCTCAATATATTTTCTAAGTTGTATTTTTTGTGTGTTCACCTATGGGTTCTTCAAGAGTGTGTTGCTTCATCGACACATATGTGTGAATTTTCCAGTTTCCTTCTGTTTGTCATTTCAGTTCAATTTTATTGTGGTAAAATTTACTTAGTATCATTTCAATCTTGTTAAATTTTATAGATTTGCTTTGTGACCAATGTGTGACCTCTTCATAGAATGGTCTATGTATACTTGAGAACAATATGCATTCTGCTGTTTTTGAATGAAATTTTCTAATTTGCCTATTAGGTTCATTAGATCTGTATAGGGTTGTTCTGCTCTATACTTTCCTTATTGATTTTCTGTCTATATTCTTTTTATCCATTATTGTAAGTAGGGTATTGAGTTTCCAACTATTTCTCTTACAAGTTCTGTCAGTGTTTGGTATATATATTTAGGTGCCCTGATGTTGAGTGTGTGTGTGAGTATATATATATATATATACATATATACACACACACATATATAGTGTATATATATATATATATTTGTAATTGTTAACATCTCTGATGAAGTAATTCTTTTAACTTTATATATAATATCCTTTCTTGTCAATTGTGATAGTTTTTATTTAAAGCTGACTTGTTCTTAAATAAGCATAGCAACCACACTTCTTTGTTGTAATTTACATGAATTATCTTTTCCCATGCCTTACTTTCAGTTTTTGTGCTCCCTTAAATCTAACATATCAGTTATAGACAGCCTGCAGTTAGCTTTTATGTGTTTTTTTGAAAAACATATTTATTTATTTGAAATGCAGAGTGACACACACACACATACACATACACACAGATCTTTCATCTGATATTTTACTCCTCAAATAGCTACAATAGCCAGGGCTGAGCCAGGCTGGAGACAGAAGCCAGAACCTCCCACATGGATGACAGAAACTCAAGTACTTACTGCTTCCCAGGCACATTAGCAGTGAGCTGGACTGGAAGTGGAGTAGCCAGGACTCAAACTGGCACTCCAATATTAGATACAGGTGTCCCAAGCTGTGGCTTAACCTGCTACACCACAGGACTTGCTCTGGAGCTTAAGATTCTGTATTCATTCAGCTACCAGAGGTCTTAATTGTGGAGTTGGATTCATTTATGTGTAATTATTGATAAGGAAAGACTTACTATTACCGTTTTTTTAAAATGGTTTTGTTTGTTTTATGGCTCTTTTTTCTTGCTCTCTTATTTTGTGTTTTGTTGACTTATTGAGTGATATGTTTTGATTCTTTCTCTTTGTGTGTATTTTCATTTTGGCTACAATGACACTTGCATCAGATATAGCATAAGATGATAAAATAAATCCTTTTTAAGTCTGTAATGGATATGTCTGCATTATAACAACTTGAATTAATCACAAATAATCTATAATTTTATAACTCCCACACAAGAACATACTATATATTATCAATGTCATATTTACATTTTGTATTGCACATATACTAAGATTTTTAGTACTTTGTCTTTTGCCTTTTACATGAGAAGCAAAAGTGATATAAACATCACTCTTATTTTATTATATACAATATTATATATAATTACATTATACTACTATATATTATGTACTATATTTTCTTGTATTTACCTTTACCAGTGAGATTTATACTTTTGCAAGATTTTGTGTTGCCAGTTAGCAATGTTTTGTTTTATTTTTTTTAAGTTTTTTCTTCCTTTTCGAAGAACAAGTTTTCTGGGTATTTATTCTCATTTAGCAGTTTTATTCTGAGAACACTTTGACTGTATAATTACATTTACTTCTACACTGCAAGTTTCTCTTGTGAAATCTCTTGATAATCTACTGGAGGCTTCCTTGTACATGCCAGCTCACTTTTTTTTAAGATTCATTTATTTGAAAGGTAGTTACAGAGAGAGAGAGAGAGAGGTCTTCCATCCACTGATTCATTCTCCAAATGGTCACAACCAATGGCCGGAGCTGGGCCTATCCAAAGCCAAGAGCCAGGAGCTTCTTCCAGGTCTCCTACACGGGTACAGAAGAACAAAGACGTGGGCCATCTGCTGCTGCTCTCCCAGGCCATAGCAGAGAGCTGGATTGGAAGTAGAGCAGCCGGGACTTGAACTGGCACCCATGTGGGATGCTGGCACTGCAGGCAGCGGCTTTACCCACTACACTGGCCCTACCAACTCACTTTTGTTTGCTGCTTTCAACTTTCTCTTCTTGTCATTGAGTTTCAACAATTTGATGACAGTGTGTCTTAATGTAGACTTTAGATCTTCCCATTCAGAGATCTTTGGCCTTTTGAATCTGGATTTCCACTTTTCTCTAATTCTGACTTTTTTTTTACCTTCCATTTTCTTTATAATCACAAGCTTAACCCTCTAATAAATAAAGAATTCAACAAGTAGTAAGTAAAAAAGCCACTGTTTCTCAAGAGTATAGACAAGGGCTATAAACAGTAATCAAATCTCAAAATGCTTGGACATTATTTATTCATATAAACTTTTTCCCCTTGCCTTCTCTCTTCTTCTTGTGAGGCTTTATAGTGTCCCATAAGTCCTTTTAGATTTTCTTTTTTCTATTCCTTCTGATTTTTGTTTTTCTGGGTGGTTTTAAAACCTATCATTAAGTTCACTGATTCTTTCTTTTCCTTGATGATCAAATGTGCTGTTTAATTTCTCTAGTGAATTTTAAAATTTACTGTATTCTGCAGCTACAAAATTTCTGTTATATATATTTATATAAGTTTAAATATATTAGTTTCTAACTCTGTGTTGATATTCTCATATTATTTATGAATTATTTTCTTTTGTGTTCTCTTATTACCCAGTGAAGTTCTTTAAAATGATTATTTTGATTTTTGGTACCTTACATATCTTTGTTTTTTCAAAGTTGGTTTTGGAGACTTATTTTGGAACTTTCATTGGCCATGTTTTCTATTCCTTATAGATTTATATCTGTGTTTGGGCAATTTGAAGGCACATCCACATCTCTCAGTCTTTATAGACTGGCTCTAACAGGGAAATGTCTCCAACCATCAGCTTAAAGTTGTGTGTCTTCTCCCAATTTCAGTGTTAGGCCAGTGACAGAAAGCCACCTGCTCCATTTCTTTCTTCTTAGACTCCCAAGTCATTCTAACCATGCTAGTTCTGTCTGTGTTCCAGGTAAGGCCAGGGGAAACTCCGCTCCACAGGCAACCTAAAGGCAGAGGATGTGGAATCCATTTTTTCATTCTCTTTACCCTGAGGGGGAAGTCATGTGCTGTAGTGATAACTTTTGGTACTGAGCTTTACTAGCTTATAGCTGGGACTGATACATGAAAAGTGAAATTGCTCTTCCATTGTGTGGGGTATTACAGTTTCTTAACTGGATTCTGGATGTCTCATAAAGATACTTTTTTTATCCATATGTCACTGTTAAGTTGTTTCTGTGGGGGAATGAGGGTTGTGACTTCCTATTTTGCTAGTTGGCACTCCATTGACATTTTAGAGTTTATGTTTTTTTAAAAATTGTTATCTCTTTATTGAAATTCTCTTTTTGATGAGAACTTACTCTCTTACCTCCATTTAAATCTTGTTTTTAAGATTTATTTTTATTTATTTGAAAGAGTTACAGAGAGAGGTACAGACAGAGAGAGAATGAGGTCTTCCATCTGCTTGTTCACTCTCCAAATGGCCCATATGGGATGCCAGTGCTTCAGGCCAGGGCTTTAACCTGCTGCACCACAGCATCAGCCCCAATTTAATTCTTTAGACATGATTTTATTCCTTTTTTGAAGATATTTATGACATAAAATTTAAAGTAATTGTCTAGTAAGTCCATCATCTGGATACCTTTGGTGACAGTTTCTATTGACTTTATTATTACCTGTATAAAGGCCAAACTTTCTTTCTGTGTCTTACAATTATTTTTGTAAAAAGCCTTTACATTTTATGTGATATGATGTAGCAGCTCTACATTCCCTAAAGTCTGAGGCCATTGAAATCTGGTCAATTAGGTAAATATTCACTAAAGGGTTGGTCTGGAATTTTTTTCAGAGACCTTGAATCAATTGGTCTAACATACCTTGCTAAGGGACTCTATGTTCCTGTTTTAGTTTGTCTTCACCTCTCCAACGAGCAACTTCCATAATGTTTTAACCTTCATTTCATGCCTATGTGAGGCCTCAAGATCAGTCAGAGGTGAGATATTGAAGCCCTCTTGTGTCTTTCCTTGGCATGGAAACAGATCTGCCAATTTTCATAGCCTTCTAGGTCCTCAGCAAAACTTATGAGAGTTTTTCAAAACCTCCATTAACACCTTGTTGCCAGATCTTTCTTTTGAATAATTGGCTGGATTCTTATTTGTCCCAGCTAATATCATGACTTCAATCAGCTGAACAGTAAACAATTGCAGCTGCTTATTTTCAAAAAAACACTCTTAGGATAAGGATATTCCCAGGGAATAAGCACTGAGCCAGATCAAATAACAAGAACACCCTGTGAATAACTTTTTCAGGGAGCTTCCAGACAGGTCAAATTTTGAAAATGCTCTGGGGATGGGAGTTTTCAGGAACCTTAAACTCTGTCTCCCTTCCCCCTGTTGACTGAAAGACTATTTTTCACTGCTACCGTGGAGCTGTTTGAAGGTACATGTGAGTAAGTCAAGTTAACAATGCCAAAAAGCATTCTGTTTTTACTGATGTTCAATAGTTTTTTCTTGTACAAACTTCAGTTTATTGTAAGACTTTGTTTAATTCCTCAATTTCTGAAAATGTTGACTTTTATGAGGCTATCAATATCTTCATGGGTTTTATGGAGCAGTAGATTTCCAGAAGTTCTCACTCCATCATTCTGAAAGTCATGCCTCTCTGCTGGATTTTTAAGACAAAGCATTATATTTTGTTTTTGTTCCAGTCTATTAGATTCATCTCATTATTTGAGGCTATTGAAGTGTTTTTATGCATTGACTGAATCATAGGTTAACTCATCCAATCATATCATAAATGTCTTTGTCAATCATTAATTAAATTCTTTCATATACCTTAGAAAGGAACAAATTGGCAATATCCTGCATATAGGACCTTACTAGAGACCTCCTAGTGAAGAACTTTCTGATTATCATTATCCATGTACTTCTTACATGTGCTGTTTAACAAACTTTCCTCATCCCTACTTTACAAGGATAAATAAAAAATGTATATTGTGTATAATTATGAGATAATATTTTATTAGCATAGGAGGCCTTCAATTTACAACCTTATATTTACATTGCAGGTGCATCTTTTCTACACCTGACTTGGACAAATGCAATTATATAGTTCCTTGTTGCAGACTTGGGCTTAGAGAATAAGTTGAATGAACAGTTCTGCTGCCCATTCTACTCAATGATCATATGCCTTAGAGTGATTGTGAGATGATACATGTGACTCTGCTATCCTGTAATTTAGGCTGTTTCAACATACCTCTCACAGTGCAAACATATTACCATGCTCAGTGCGTTTCTTATTTTTTACAATATGTTTTTTTCATGCAGTATGGTCCATAAATGTAATCCAACTATTTCATCTGGTGCTCAGCGGAAGACACAGCAATCTGTTCCAATGTGAGAGGGAAGCTGGCTGTGGTGGACTCACTGAGAGACAGTATGTAGTTCTTAAATATTGCATCTCCCCTGAATAATTATAGTTATGTTCTATTTATGCCTTATAAGCCAAATAATCCATTCCCATGTTTGGTGTCTATGCTATATAGTAAAACTGGGT
Organism: Oryctolagus cuniculus; assembly: GCF_051225735.1. Lineage (NCBI taxonomy): Eukaryota > Metazoa > Chordata > Mammalia > Lagomorpha > Leporidae > Oryctolagus > Oryctolagus cuniculus. Next base: position 93,157,592 of record NC_142888.1, read on the forward strand.
TATTCCAAACAAATCATGCCTTGAACAGTGGCAAAAGCCTCCATTTTGTACTTTGTTTATGTCTCAGTTTATCCCTTAACATTGGCAAGAAAATACAAGCCACCTAAGAGAGGCCTAGCAGGAATTCTTTCTTGTGGAGTTGAATTTATCCCTCTTTCATCAATGTGGTATTCTTTCCTGAGGACGTATGAGAAGTCCTCCTGGTTCAGTTTTACTAGATACACTCAAAGCTTTACAGAATTCTAGCAATAGGTTAAAGCCCATCATGGTGGGCACTCATAAAAGCTGGTTATAAACTAAGCATAAATTGCATATAATATTGAGG